>NC_044310.1:211009782-211609782 GCF_007474595.2 Lynx canadensis | reverse complement strand
TTTCTGCCACTTCTTCTTTTTTTGTTCCTCCACTGTCTGTGCTCCTTTTTCCCCCTCACTTCTCTGATTACTTGCTTCCTCTTTCCTGTCCTGATGCACCAACATCACGTTTCCTGTGTGTGGAGGTCCCCCAGGCCTCTGTGGTCCATGGATCTCACAGGGCATGCCATGCCCATGAGTATTCCGCCAGAGGGAGCTGAGTAGCAAAGAGGAGACCAACCTTTTCCTTTACAGAAACGCACGATTTTCCATTTCCCAATGTCTATTACAAAAAACATTCAAACGTCTCAGAACATCTTCATGGTTTTCCTTTTTGATTTTCTTTCTTTTCTCGGAGGACCATTTATATAGCATTACCAACTGCCTTATTTTTCCCAGCCCGAGGGGTGCCATGTTGCTGATGGACCAGGGGACCAACAGTGGGGTTCCCTGCTTCCCTGTCTGGTGGGGTTGTTTGATTTAAAAACTCTGACGCATATCTGAAGGAAATGAAATCACCTCAAAGAGATATCTGCTCTTCCTTGTTCACTGCAGTATTATTCCCAATAGCCAAGACGTGAAAATGACCTAAGTGGCTGTCGGTGGATCAATGGATGAAGAAGATGTGGTACATATGATGGAATATTATTCAGCCATACAAAAGAAGGGAATTTTGGGGTACCTGGGTGGCTCAGTTGGTTAAGCGTCTGACGTGGGCTCAGGTCATGATCTCACGGTTCATGGGTTCGAGCCCCACATTTGGCTGTGTGCTGACAGCTTAGAGCCAGGAGCCTGCTTCAGATTCTGTCTCCCTCTCTCTGCCCCTCCCCTCCTTGTGCTCTGTCTCTCTCAAAAAAAAAAAAAAAAAAACCAAAAACTAAAAATTAAAAAAAATAAGGAAATTTTGCCATGTGTGACAATATGGATGAACAGGAGGGCATTATGCTAAGTGATATAAGCCAGAAAGAAACAGACAAAAGCTCTATGATCTCCTTTATTCGTGGAATCTAAAAACGTTGAACTCATCGAAACAGCGTGGAGTGGTGGTCACCAGGAAGGATTGGAGAAAAGGGGAGATGTTAGTCAAAGGGTACAAAGTTCCAGTTATAAGATGAATAAGTTCTGGAGATCTAATTAGTGTACAGCGTGATGAGTAGAGTTGATAATACTGTACCGTATACTTGAAACGTGCTAAGAGATCTTATGAGCTCTCATAAGAAAAAGTGGTGGTGATGTGAAATGGTCATATGCTACTGCACTTGAGTGTCGTGGTCATTTTGGAATTGGGACGTGTACCAGATTACTTCGTTGTATGCCTTAAATGTATAGATCTTGGTGTCATTTCACAGTGTATTCATCCTCAGATCATCACGGTGTACCCCTTAAATATGTACAATTTTATTTGCAATTGTACTTCAATAAAGCTGGGGAAAAAGCCCCGACGGTCACAGATCTGGGGCCTGATAATAACTTGGTAAACGAGTGAGAGTGTGTGCATGCACACGTGTGTGAAAGGGAGAGGCGGGCACAGAAGGAGAGAGAACACTCTTTAAGCTGCCCGACGTGACTTGAAAGATTTGCTCTTTCACATCTGTATACAAAATTGTATTCTTTGGAGGCTGATTGTGCCGTTAACCCTACTCTGTCACATACTGGATTCCTCAAAATCTTTCACGTCTGTGTAGTTTTCTTCTCCACTCAAATCACAGTATCACTGGATGTGATGTAACGTCCTTCTGGAAAGCCCATCTAACTCTCCAGCCTCATTGTGTCTCCGTGTCTCCAGCGACATCTCCCTTCACACGTCCCCTGTTTCAGCCCTTCTCACCCAGGACCGTGTCCCAGACAGAGTCCACCCTGGAACCGTTGACTTCCAGAATCTACAAGTCCAACACCCCCCATCCATTCTGTTGCTGTGCACCCCCAGCTCCCCACCCACTCTTCTCCAGCACATCTGTCCTTCACCTTAAGCCAGGACCTCCGGGGCCTTGAACGCTTTATTTGTTCCCATTCAGCCCCTCTCAGACCTAAGACAACTCTTTCTTATGTTTCTTTCCTGCCTGCTGTTTCAACTCACACGATCCGTCCCTTGAACCAGTCTCCTGCCCATCCTCTTGGCTCTTTTTCCCCTTTGGACATTCTGCTGCACCAGCTCAGTAAAACCGCGACCCAAATCTGTCCAGATGCTGACTTTCCTCATTCAAAACCGGGGCTGTTGAGCTGTGCCACAGGAAATCACCCATCCTGGAGACTGCACGTTCATGGTCTCCAACTTCTGCTGGGTCCTCAGCCCTGCCTGGCGAGACTTTTGAGGTTCCAGCGAACATCTGTGTCGTTCAGTTCCTAGTCTCGCCTCAGTTCCATTCTGTACAGATTGTTCTAAGAAAATTGCCACCTCGGATGCTTAGAGCATGTTTTGATGTCTTTATCTTTCTCTCCATGTTTGCCATGATGGAGAAGGACAGTGAAAATAAACTGACTTGAAATATGTCTTGATTTTAGAAATTATCACAAATTATTGAGATTGCCTCAAATAAGCACTCTGCACGACGTGAACAGAGAAGAAGGTGTTTCTATGAAGGCTTTTACAGGACGTGCTCAGCTAACTTGTCTTCACGTATCAGCTGATGATAATGTTTTTCTCACTATTCACATATCTTTAAATAATTTGGCACAATTCTATATTAATCCTTTCCACAAAGCTGTGATTTTGTGAGTGGGAAGTGTCACATTGTAGTGTAATTTGGAAACATGCAAATCCGAGCTTGGGACTGTGGAGGCAAAGATCTGCCACAATAGGGTCAGAGTTGTGTTGACCTTACCTCCTGAAGACACACCTAGGCTCATATTAGCCTTTTATGATGTGTTTGGTCTTGTAACCTTTCAAAGTAGCGTCCACACGGTGCTACAATTGAAGAGGTGCATTGCGGGAGTGCCCATATAAGCCGCAAAAAGAAATCAGTAGCTGGGGCTGTGGGAGAAGGCTTCTGCTGATGTTTCTCTTCATGTAATTTTTCTTCAAGGCCTCTTTTATAAGTATATGTGGGCAATTAAGATCCAATTTCAAATGGGGCCTGTCTCCCGGAGGAGGAAGCTTGCAAACCAGGCCGCCTAGTGAAAGTGTGTGGATTCTGTGCACTCCTGAGTCCAGGCTGGGGCCGTCATCAGAGGACCTGCCCTTGAGTCCTGGCAGGTGTGAGCGCACCCCCTGACTTGCTTGCTCTAGCCTTTTCTGGCCAACTGCTTGGTTGTTGCATAGATCGAGCCGAAGCCCCAGTCCGATCTGAGCTTTGCTTTTAGCCACTTTCCAGATGTAGATACGAACCCTCAAAAACTTCCTTTTCGTTTTATAATGTGTTTAGGAATTACCTTCCATGCTCTTATTTTTTCATTGAATGTCCTCGCGTGTCCAAACAAGACATTTCAAAATGGGAAAAAAAAAAACTGTCATAGCAAACACAGCGTAAGATAATTTGGCTGTAATTAACCTCTGTCTGTGTCACTTCCGCTTGGTCATTTTGGATAGTCCCTGGTGTGGTGAGGGCCTGCAGGGCACTTCCCCTGTGCTGTGGTGTATAACTGGAGTTGGTGGGCGGGGCCGCAGTCCGACCTGATGTCTGCCCCCAGCCCACCGCTGGGGCCACAGTCAGACTGGTGTGTGCCTTCTCTTCCCCTCTCCTAGGGGCGGGATTCACTGTGGGGTGGCGTGGCCCGTCTGGGCTACTTGCACACTGCCAGGCTTGTGATGCTGGGGATCTGGCGTATTAGCTGGGGTGGGAAGGCAAGGTGCACGGCGGGAGGGGGGGCAGGCTTAGCTCGCTTCTCCTTAGGTGATCCACTTCAGGAGGGGCCCTGTGGCAGCCGGAGGGAGTCAAATCGCTGCCGGAGGTTTGGCTCCGCAGAAGCACAGAGTTGGGTGTTCGCGCGGAGCGAGCAATTTCCCTGGCCGGAGCCGGTTCCCTTTGGGATTTTGGCTGGGGGATGGGCGGGGGAGATGGCGCTGGCTAGCGCCTTTGTTCCCCGCCAAACTGAGCTCTGTCGTCCGGGGGCTCCGCAGCTCACCCTCCCTTTGTCCTCCAGCCTTCCCGCTTTCCGAGCAGAGCTGTTAACTTATGACCTCCCAGACGCTAAGTCGCGCTTGCTAAGTCGCGCTTGCTGTCTGAACACAGTCCGTCAGGCCCCTCCGCTTTTGCAAGCCGGACTCGGGGGCTCTGCTTGGCCGGCGAGCCGCCCCTCCGCCCCGGCTCCCTCCCGCCAGTCCGTGGAGCGCGCACCGCCTCGCCGCCCTTCCTACCCTCTTCCGTGGGCCTCTCGTCTGCACTTGGGTCCGGTGACTCTGTTCTGCTAATCCTCTGGCGGTTTTCTGGGTTATTTAGGCAGGTGTAGGTGGAATCTAAGTGATCAGCAGGACGCGCGGTGAGCCCAGCGTCCTCCTACGCCGCCATCTTCCCAGAATCCTGTCTGTGTCACTTCCGAAGGCTGCTCTCATTGCCTTGTCTCGTTTCTGCCTGCTTCCTTGGGGCCTGCACGGTGGGGTCATGGAGGTTCCTAAATTCAGTGTGCATTAGTACCGCTTGGAGAGCGTGTTCGGTGCTCTCCACTTCTAGGCCCGCTTCTAGTACCTGATGTTTGCAAGGCTGGGATGGGGCCCAGGTTTCCACAGTTCACAGGGATTCCCCAGGTGGCTCTGCTGCAGGGAGGTCATGGTGGTCACAGTCCTACTCTGCGAGGTCCACTAGAATCCATCCCTGGAGCAGAAGTCCGGAGACCTGGCCCTGAAACTTTAGGTTCTCTGGGTTAGTGACTTAACTGCTTCGGAATTTATTTTTTAGAACTGAAGTGGTGGGTTGAATTAGATTATTTAGACTGAATTAGGTTGAATCAGATTATTTAATTAGACTATTCTAGATAGTCTCTGACGGCTTGTTCCAAAGAAATGCCTATATGACTTAGTAGTGAAAGAATATAATTTTATTACGTAACACTTTGAATTTTATTTTAGGCTTTTGGCCATAGGCAGAGAAGGTCTCAGTAGATAAATAAGTCCTGCATTTGGTCAATTTATCTAAATAATTAGAACAGACAATATCTCAGTATAGTTGGATTGGAATTCAATTCCTATCGCATAGGAAGATACACATTTAAAATTAAAAAAAACTTTTTTTATTCCTTTAGAGAGATAGAGTGATCAGGGGAGAGGGGCAGAGGAAGAGAGAGAGAGAATCCTAACCAGGCTCCACGCTCAGCGCGGAGACTGACGCGGGGCTCCATCCCCTGACTCTGGGATCGTGACCTGAGCCGAGATCAACAGCCAGATGCTCAACTGACTGACCCACCCAGGTGCTCTGGAAGATACACATTTTTAAGCCTCTCTTTGTGCCCTTCCACTCATGCGTGTTGTATATCCCAGTGTACAGTTCGAAGAGTTGGACATCCAGGAAATGTTTTCCATATGGATATCCAGTTGTCCTGCACCATTTCTGAGAAGAGTATTTTTCTCTCCATTAAATTCCTTTGCCAAAAATCAGTTGACCATATGTATGTGTATATCTCTGGACTCTGTCCTGGTGGTCTACTTGCCTGTCTTTAGGCCAATACTATATTGCCTTGATTACTCTAGGTGATTTGGACGATCCTATAGTTTTGAAATCAGGTAGTATAAATCCTGTTCATTCTTTTTTGAAATCAATTACTTCTTGTAGCCCTTTATATATGTCCATGTAAATTTTAGAATCAGTTTTTTTTATTAGCTATAAAAAAGCCTGCTAGGATTGTAACTAGGATTGCTTAGAATCTATAGATCAATTGGGAAAGAATTGACATATAAACCTCTGCACATTTTCCCCCTTTTCGTGTTAACTTCTGGTTTTAAAGCGTTGCTCTTAATTTAAGGAAGAGGAATCCTCATTAGCAAATTATGTTTCTGAATAGAAAATGGATAATGAGTTTAAATTTCAGGTAATATTCTCTATGTGGCATCTATCCTAGTTATTGCCTTGGTGATGAGAACGTTGGATAATTTTCTTACAGCATGTTAGTAATTTTTGAAAGAAACTAAAGTAAGTAAAATGTACAAATTAAAAATGATGGTATGTCCATTTAAGATGGTATGTCTTAAAGACACCAAGGCTTTTCTTTCCAGGAAGCAACTTTATTAGTGCCGGCACGGCTCAGTTGGGTTCGTACCTGAAGAACTGAGCCCCGAAGGCCATGTAGGGTAGTTTTTTTTTTTTTTTTTTTTTTTTTTTATGTTTTCTATTTCTTTGTCTCCCATATATGGTAACACACAAATATGCAGTCTGATTAAGTGGTCTCATGTTACAAGGTCCTGAGGGATGGCAGATAGCCAGGTTGACTTGAGGGTTTTTTTTCCCCCTCATTCCTCAGGGAGGGGACCCTGCCACAAGTTGACAACTGACTCCCCAGGAAAAAAAAAGGCCCTGATTTGTAGAATGTGCCAGTTTCTGTGGTGTAAATACTCCCACTACATCTACTTTCAGGCTACCAAATTGATGCAAAGTTGGGGAGAGATTGTAATCGAGTCCCATTCTACAGAATTTCCATCATACAAGACACAACAGATGGAAGTAGCTCCAAGGGCATAAATGATGATAAGATGTAGTAAAATAATTAGGAAGAGATGGGGCTTGAGCACTCATCAACTTTGCTTTTAATATAATTTACTCAATAGTAAGTCTGTCTAATTTAGTTTCTAGTGATTGCAGTGTTTAACAATTGGCTCACAAAATTTTTTAAGTTTATTTTCTTATTGAAAAGAATTTTTGAGGAGTAATGTGTTTTGTTTTGTTTTTTTAACATTTATTTATTTTTGAGACAGAGAGAGACAGAGCATGAACAGGGGAGGGGCAGAGGGAGGGAGACACAGAATCTGAAACAGGCTCCAGGCTCTGAGCCATCAGCACAGAGCCCGACGCGGGGCTCGAACTCAAGGACCACGAGATCGTGACCTGAGCTGAAGTCGGCCGCTTAACCGACTGAGCCACCCAGGCGCCCCAGAGGAGTAATGTGTTTTTAATATCAAACTGAACTAGTGGTTAAGGAGTTAAGTGTCAAATAAAACAAAAGTAGTTATGTTTTGTAGCTTTAAATCCTTGATTCAACAATTCCAAACTGATGGGAGTTGGGTCAGGTGGACATATTACCATTTTGTGAATTAAATGTGCAACTGTGCACGCGTGAGAGAGAGAGAGAGAGGGAGAGGGAGATGGAGATGGGTCAGGGAAGATCAGCTGGAACTTTCCCTTAATTACGGCGGGACGGGTGAGGTAACACACTGGCCCGCATGTGTAGTGGCTCCTCACGCAAGTTTATTTCTCATTACACAGCAGTGGAACCAGGCGGGTTCCAGGTGATGATGGTAGACGGTGTTTTCTTTTAGGGGACACGGGATGTGTCAGCTCGACTCAGTCATGCAGGGAGCAGGTTAAACACAGCTCTGCGTTTCACCCACGACGGCACAGGACCCTCGCCCTGGTCAGCGGGGAGGAAGAGCCGTGAAGATTTGTAGGGTCCGCCTGGAAAATGGCGCCAGTGCCTTCCTCTTCCGTCCCATTGGCTGCACCCCGTCACATGACCACACCCAGCTGCAAGGGAGGCTGGGAAACAGTCTGCCCATGCGGGCGGGGGGGTGGGGACAGAGGAACAAAACAGATTCGGGGGAACAGGAGTAGTTCCTGGCACCCTCTCCTTCATACTTTTTTCTTTAGCTGTCCTGATGCAGCATCGTTTGGGGGAGTGTTGACCCAGAGATCTGGAAGCTTGACTGTAGGTAAGTTTTATCATTAACTGTGCTCTTGGACAGGCCCAGGCCCCGCTCTGGGTCTCCCGTTTCCTCGGCTGTAAGATTCAGGGCTTGAGCCAGGTCCTTGCTAGTTCTGAGAGTCGCTCTGCTCATTCACTCCCATCTCCTCGACCCAGCTGTTGCTGCTCTTGCTTCTTTCCTTTCCGCCCTCCTTGGGGGGGGGGGGGAGGCTTTTGTTCATCCTTGGTCGTGATAGGAACCCCAGTGGAGACTGGTCTCTCCTATGACTTGTCAGCTCTGTCCACCCGCCTGGCTTGGGGCCAGCGCCGAGGAGCACAGGGCCCTTCTGACTCAGGGGTTCTGAGGGACCGAGCGCAGCTGTTCTGTCTTGGGAGAACTGTGCGTCGTGCAGCGCAGGGCTTTGTCAGGAAGCTCTTCTCATTTCGCGCCACTCAGGAAAAGGCCAAGTTCAATATGCAGCCGCCAGCATTTTGCGCCAGCAAACTACATCTCTGAAGAATTGCAGCGCGCCACAGAGGAACGTAACCTCTGCAATCAGCCAGCCCGGGGTGCAGACCCCGGCTCTCCCTTTCTGAGTTGTGTAACTGAGACCAAATTACGTCCTCTCGCCGGGCCTCAGTTTCCTGCTTTGCAAAGTGTTGTTTAACATTAAATAAACGTAGAATTTAAGAATATTTTTATATAAAATAAACTTCAGAGTGTTTTTTTGGAGGATTAAGTAAGCTAATACATGTAAAGGGCACAGAACAATGCCCACTGTGTAGCAAATGCTATAAAAAGGATGGCTTTTTGTGTTGTTATAGTTAATCCTTTTTTTTAAACTTTATTTGTTTAGAGAGAGAGAGAGAGAGAGCACTTGCACACCCGCATGCAGGAGGGGCAGAGGGGTTGGGGAGAGAGAATCCCAAGCAGACTCTGCATTGTCAGTGTGGAGCCTGACACGGGGTTTGAGCTCACCAACTGTGAGATTATGACCTGAGCTGAATTAAGAGGTGGCCACTTAACTGACTGAGCTACCCAGGCACCTGTAATTAATAGAATTCTGATTACACAGAGTATTTAAGGAAGTGATGCTTTTATGGGCATTGTGAATAGGAAATAAAAGGGCCTATATCTGGTTGTTTTAAAGTTTTTTTTTTAATGTTTATTAATTTTTGAGAGAGAGAGAGAGAGAGAGAGAGACAGAGTGTGAGCAGGGGAGGGGCAGAGAGAGGGAGATACAGGATCTGAAACAGTCTCCCTGCTCTGAGCCATCAGTACAGAGCTCGATGTAGGGCTCGAATGCATGAACTGTGAGATTATGACCTGAGCCAAAGTCTGTTGCTCAACCGACTGAGCCACCCCGGCGCCCCAAGATCTGGTTGTTTTAAAATTGGCAGTGGGTAAAATTGTGCAGTCCAGCCTGTTCACCAAAACTACAGAACTGTCCCACTATGCAGTGGGCTGCCTTCCTCTTCTTTTCCTTACTGCTTTGACTCTCTTCCGCCCTCCTTCTTCCAACCCCTTTTCCTCTGTGAGAAATAGATGGTGATACTTATGGTGGTGCTCACGTGCAGACACTAATGTGCAGAGGCCTTAATCATATTGGCATCTTTCAGAGGAACCCTTTTACATTGCTGGTGGGAATGCAAACTGGTGCAGCCACTCTGGAAAACAGTACAGAGGTTCCTCAAAAAATTAAAAATAGAACTACCCTGCGACCCATCAATTGCACTACAAGGTATTTATCCAAAGGATACAGGAGTGCTGATTTTTTTTTTTAATTTTTTTTTTCAATGTTTATTTATTTTTGGGACAGAGAGAGACAGAGCATGAACGGGGGAGGGGCAGAGAGAGAGGGAGACACAGAATCGGAAACAGGCTCCAGGCTCCGAGCCATCAGCCCAGAGCCTGACGCGGGGCTCGAACTCACGGACCGCGAGATTGTGACCTGGCTGAAGTCGGACGCTTAACCGACTGCGCCACCCAGGCGCCCCAGGAGTGCTGATTTGAAGGGGCACATGCACCCCAGTGTTTATAGCCGTGCTATCGACAATAGCCAAAGTACGGAAAGAGCCCGCATGTCCATTGACTGATGGATGGATAAAGAAGATGTGGTGTATATAGGTACAGTGGATATCACTCGGCGATCAAAAAGAATGAAATCTTGCCACTTGCAAGATGGCACAACATGGATGGAACCGGAGGGTATTATGCTAAGCAAAATTAGTCATTCAGAGAAAGACAAATATATGATTTCACTCATATATGGAATTTAAGATACAAAACAGATGAACATAAAGGAAGGGAAGCAAAAATAATACAAAAACAGAGAGGAGGCAAACCATAAGAGACTCTGAAATACAGAGAACAAACCCAGGGTTGCTGGTGGGGCAAAGGACTAGATGGGTGAGGGGTATTAAGGGGCACACTTGTTGGGATGAGCCCTGGGTGTTATGTGTAAGTGATGAATCACTAAATTCTGTTCCTGACACTGTGTGTTAACACTATATGTTAATTAATTTGGATTTAAATTAAAAAAAAATAACATCTTTCAGCTTGTCTTCTTCGATTGTCCTGGCAGATGTTGCTAATCAATATGGGAGTATTTTCCTGCTGAACCTCAGTGCCTCCAAGAAAGGGAAGATAGTCAAAACACTTAACATCTTGTTTGACCAATCAGAGCCGACCCAGGCAGGGAGGGGGGAAGTGGGGCTGGAGGTCCCCTGCTTCTCCCAACATTAACCCCCTAGTTGCTAGGTTTGTGGGGAGATCAAGGGGCTCACAGGGGAACAGCCAGTACTTGTAGGGCAGTGGGGAGGTAGGGTGAGGGGAAGGGGTATTGGGGGTGAAGGGTGGGAGAATGTTCGGAGAAGTATGGGAGAAAGGAAGTATGTCACTGTGTTAATAATTGGTGTAGCCGGCCTTGTATAATTGGACCAAGTATTGACCTTGCACATAATTGTTTTCAACCTCACCGCTGCACGGCCACATTGGAGCTTGAGATGAAACTCAGCTGACAATCAAGTGTTATAAGATGTGGTCGAAAGATACTACTGTTCTCCAAAGTTATGGAGAAGACCTTGCGGAAGAAGAAGGATTTGAGGTGGGCCCTGAAGGGTTTACATTGGCAGAAGGGAAAGGGCATTTCAGGCGAGGGAACAGGGGGAACAGATGGGCCAGTGTGAGCCTGACAATGAGAGGCAGGCCCCTCCTCCCTGCCTCCTGGAGGATGCAGTGCCAGGTTGCCATGGTGATGACAGACTCCTTTGGGCAAGCAGTGTTGTGAAGCCATCAGAGCAGAAAAGACGGGCAATTCCCCGGTTCCCTTTTCTACCCAGACTGTGAAATGGCAGTAGATGCCAGTCTGTTTTCTTCTAGAAAGAGTGGTTTCTCTTTGAGCTTTACATCATAACTTCTAAAAAGAAAATAATTTCCCCCAAACAAATGTATTATGTCATTATAAAACGTGTTGCTTTCCTGGGTACATGTTCTGGTATTCAAACGTAAAATCGTTCTACTTCCAAAATTACCCTGAATACCACCTAACCTGCTTGAGAAAAATAATTTCTCCCAATTGATCAGGGAGGAAATCCTGGAGCCGTGTGGTGAGAGGCGCATGGAGCTTTTAGACCGAGAGTGAGCAGACTTGATTTCCATTCTTGGTTCTACCTCTTTTCTAGTGCGTAACCAGGGACATTTTACCTCCTGTCTCTCAGTTTCCTCCTTGCAAAGTGAGATAACAGCACCATTTCAGTGAAAGCTTGGCGCGAAAGAAAAAGGAGAAAGAAAAAAACAGCCCATAACCGAAACACAGCTATTATAATGTTTTGGTTTGTTCTCTATCCATATTTGTTCAATTTTTAGAAAACAAAGTTGTAATCACGGTCTACATTTAATTTTTTCTATCTTGCTTCCACACTTAGCCTACCATCGTTTACATTTTCCACAGGCTATATGTGTGTGTGTCATTGTCCCTTGTGAGAGAGCAGGCAAGGTCACCGCCTGCTGAGTGTTGGCATTTATAATTTACTCCTTAAACTCAGAGTGTTCATGGCATTTTTACTTGGACAGATAGTCTAATGTCCCATTAAAATTTTTTTAATGTTTATTTATTTTTGAGAGAGAGACACACACACAGAGTGTGAGCGGGGGAGGGGCAGAGAGAGAGGGAGACACAGAATTTGAAGCAGGCTCCAGGCTCCGAGATGTCAGCACACAGCCCAAAGTGGGGCTCGAACCCATGAACCTCGAGATCGTGACTTGAGCTGAAGTCAGACGCTTAACCGACTGAGCCACCCTAGAGCCCCCAGCCTGATGTCTCATTTTTAAAGGCAGTTGCTGATGCACTTGGTGTCAGGCCTTTTTGCTTCAGGCACTCTGTTAGGTATGAGTAAGATACTGTCTTGGGCCTCCTGTGACCTGAGTTTAGTTCCCTGAGAGGAAGGGTCTAGGGGAGGACCAGCCTTGACCAGAGCGGGCCATGTACCCTCGGATAGAGCACACTTTGTTGGATGTGGAGGCTTTCGCCCAGTAGGGCCGGAAAGTTGGGTGGCTCGGGTGCCCCTCCTCTGCTCTGCCCCTAGCAGGGGAGGAAGTGTCAGATGGCAGGCTGCTGAGAAAGTGCGCTTACCCAGGCTCGGAAGCAGCCCTGCTGGTTTTGGGACCAGGGTGCACAACTTTAGACTTCACATTATGCCTTTGTTTCAACTTTGGTATTTGGGACTTATTTTTAAATTCTGAAGTCTTAAATTATCGTTTCTATTGCTTTAGCTTCATATTAGCTTTTCTAAAGAAATTTTATTCCTTCAGTTCAGTCCTTAAAAACTCTTGCATTTACTCAGTTTTGCATTACAAATGGGGGATAACGCCATTGCAAGAAAAAGAGAAAATTATCTATAACCCAAATACAACTCTTACAGTTTTTGTTTGTTCTCTGTTGATATTCAGTGTATTTAACAAAGTCATAAACATGGTGTTTGAAGAATTTTATGTCCTGCTTCTTCACTTAACCTGTCATTATTCACATTTTTCCATGTTATTTTAGAGAATTTGACTTTTAATAGTTGCAGTGTTCTATGTAGTGATTGTACCATAATTGGCCTAACCATTTCTCCTATGTCACACTTTTAGTTTTCCCCAAATTTACTATGAAAATATATGTATTTTTGATGTTCACTGTTGAATTTCTAGCTTTTCCTGTATTAAATTGAAGCTATTTTAAACCGCTTGTTTACTTACTGCCTGATAGGTTTCCCGAAAGATTTCACCAATTCACAACGTCATAGATAGGCAATACTGAAAACCGCTGTTTCATTGAACTCTTGCTGACATTTGGTATAATAATAGCTATCAATTTATTTATTTTTGCTAATTAAGTAGGAAAAGAGAATACCTTGTTTCAATTTGCATTTTTTTTTGGAGTTTATTTATTTATTTTGAGAGTAAGAGATAGCACACAAGCAGGGAAGGGCAGAGAGAAAGGGAGAGAGAGAATCCCAAGCAGGCCTACACTGTCAGCACAGAGCTCAGTGCGGGGTTTGAACCCATGAACCATGCGATCATGACCTGAGCTGAAGTCAAGAGTCAGATGCTTAACCAACTGAGCCACCCAGGGGTCCCTCAATTTGCATTTTTAATTACTGGTAGGCTTGTACTTTTGCCCATTCCAGAACTTTTTATTTTGTCTGTGATCTTTTTAGATCCCTTGTATAACTGGGCCTAATTTTTTTTTTTTTTTTTATTGTTTTTGAGAAGAAAAATGTAGCACATTTGCTGCAAATGCTGGTTTGTTTCCTATTTAACATCCTTTTTGGACTGATATTTCTGTTTCAGTGATCTGACCTTCCTCTGTTGGTACCATAATATCAATGGTGTGGCTTTGTAATTCTCCCAGAACTTTCTTTATGTCCTTGTCCTCCCCACTTCTCCTACAAAGACTGTAATTGTTCAGTGAGTTGCCCCTACCCCCACACCCAAAAAAGTCCTGCTTGAGTCTTGATTTGTATATGAGTGAAATATGCACATTATTTTGGAACTAAAGACATGGGTTAGTCCTTTATTAAGGAGGCAGGCCTTGGTGAACATTTGTGGAAATGAGTTCTTCAGATGCTTCACTCATTCAGTCTCCATTCCAGATTTGTTTTGTGAGCTGCTGGAGTTCTTAGTATATAAGTGCTATCTTACTTATTTTTTTTTATTGTTCAAAAAGTTCTTTCTTTCTTTATTTTTTTTCAATATATGAAATTTATTGTCAAATTGGTTTCCATACAACACCCAGTGCTCATCCCAACAGGTGCCCTCCTCCATGCCCATCACCCACCCTCCCCTCCCTCCCACCCCCCATCAGCCCTCAGTTTGTTCTCAGTTTTCAAGAGTCTCTTACGCTTTGGCTCTCTCCCACTCGAACCTCTTTTTTTTTTCTTTCTTTCCTTCCCCTCCCCCACGGGTTTCTGTTAAGTTTCTCAGGATCCACATAAGAGTGAAAACGTATGGTGTCTGTCTTTGTCTGTATGGCTCATTTCACTTTATAAGTGCTACCTTACAGTCCGTGTTTATTTAGCTTTAGATGGTGTCTGTCAGAGTCTCCTCTTCAACGTTTCACAATATATTAATAGAAAACAGGAGTAGAGGGGCATCTGGGTGGCTCAGTCGGCTGAGCATCCGACTCCAGCTCAGGTCATGATCTCATGGTGCGTGAGTTTCAGCCCTGCATTGGGCTCTCTGCTTTCAGTACGGAGCCTGCTTTGGATCCTCTGTGCCCCCCTCTCTCTCTGCACCTCCCTCACTCGAGCTCATGCTCTCTCTCCCTCAAAAACAAACATAAAAAAAAAAAAAACCATGAGTACCTTTGAATTGCACAGTCTTCTTTAGGAGAGCTCTGTCTAGAACGTTGGGAAGCTTTCTTTCATATTACATCGGTATCGGAATGATACAGTGTTTAGCTTTTCATCCTTATCAACTGAGAATACTATCTTGTGTTCAGTGACATTGCCTTCAGTGCTAACATTTTAATCAAAGAGGTACGCTTAATCATAGCTATGTATTTGGCAGAATAATTTATAGTAGCTCAGAATGTTCTACAGTGCTTATTTTAATAAGGTTTGGGAAAATACTGGCAGAAGTATTTTATTGGTTGATACAGAATCAGTAATAATGACAATAATAAAAATAACCCTAGATAACTTCCGATGTCTTACAGGTGCCAGTTATTTTTGCTGGCTGATTCGAATCTTAAAACAACCCTATGACTAAATGCTGTCAGTATTCCCATTTTGCAGACGAGGAAGCTGAGTCGGTGAGAGATAAAGCGATTTACTCCTGTTTCTTCTCCTTTGCCCTTTCACTGAGATGTAGAAATGGAAGTGCCCGGGAGTAGTTGTGCAAGCAGCATTCCTGGTGTCCCAGAGTTTAAAAGCTGGAAGTGGTGTCTTTGTATCATTTAGTTTACAGCCTGGTCTTGTCATTTTTTTCAGGTGAGAAAATGGTACGAGTTTCAGTAATCCCTTGAATTTATTTTTAGTTATGAAAACAAGAATGTTCATATGCAGAAGGTGCATAAAGGAAGAATTCCATTTTCCTTTCTTCTATTTTACTCGCCAGGAAAGACCCATTAGCGTTTTGCAGAGGCTTGCTTGCTCCAGGCATTCGTTTGCACGTTTAAGTAGCATTTCTAGATTTCAGAGGGAGTTGGAGGCAGAACACAAGAGTAGAAGACAAAGCTTATGACTCGAGGTCAGTATTCTTCTAGGTTCCCACCTTGGCTCCCAAAGATGCTCCTGCTCCAAGGAACCACGGGGCGGGGAGGGGGGGGGCAGGGGGAAGGCACAAGGAGGTGGTTGGGACGCTCCTGCGGCCACCACTACTGGCACTGGGGGGAGCCTTGGTCATAAATTACCTGGTCTTTTCTAGGCAAGCCAGTGACTTTAAATGATTTTTCCCTGCAGATATGAAAATAAGAAATAAGGTGCTATCAAGGAAAAGTCTTTGTCCAGTTATATATTAGCTTGCGATCTGTGTGCAACATGTACATGAGACTATTTTAAACATCTGGTCAGAAGATTTTATTTTCTGTGAGTCTCTAAGACTTCCAGGGTCCCCGGTCTAGTTGGCGTTTAATGAGTGACTAAGTCCTGTTTAAGTTCCACAGGGTTTTTATGTGGTCATCTGTTAAGATAGAAGATGGATTTGGGGCGCCTGGGTGGCGCAGTCGGTTAAGCGTCCGACTTCAGCCAGGTCACGATCTCGCGGTCCGGGAGTTCGAGCCCCGCGTCAGGCTCTGGGCTGATGGCTCGGAGCCTGGAGCCTGTTTCCGATTCTGTGTCTTCCTCTCTCTCTGCCCCTCCCACGTTCATGCTCTGTCTCTCTCTGTCCCAAAAATAAATAAACGTTGAAAAAAAAAAAATTAAAAAAAAAAAAAAAAAAAAAGAAGATGGATAAACCTTGCCCAAATAGACATTGGGAAGTGAAGAGGGGTAATGGATTGTGCTCATACACAGGAGGGCTAAAAGAGGCACCAACTCTGTACTCTCTTGAGACCTGTTTTCTCCGACTGTAATAACCTTGTGATGTCATGTTTTATACTTTTTGGTCACCATTTCTAAAACCCCCCAAGGCTAGCACACATGATCCAGAAACAACAACAATAAATGTTGCTTTACAGATTGACCTATCAGAGATAAGGGCACCTATAGGTGTGGTCACAGAGAGGTAGGCATTCGATTGCCACTTGCTGTGCTGCTGGGTGCTGTGCTGGAGAGACCCGCTCAGACTTGTCAACTATGAACTTCTCAGCTTTGCTATGAAACCGCACAAATGAATCAACACCGTCATTCTGCGGGCATTTTTCTTTGTCATCTTCCAAGTCTTCTTATCTAAAAAAAGAAAAGTTTCACCTTGGGAGGACTGGGAGCCCCATGGCTCCCCGTCTTTCTGACACAATGAACTCCATGTATTGCTTGAAGACCCTTTAAGGGTTGACTCATTCAGGTAGGTGCCCTGGAATTGCTAACTTGGCTGACCCCAATGGGGGTCACAGTTCACAAAGCTCTCCTTAGCATTTCTGCCCAGTGAGGCCTCAGAATAGTGACCACAGTGCTGTGGAACCACTCTATGAAGTCCTCCTTGGTAAAATATACAGAGAGCCTTTAGAAGGCTAATAATATGTAAAGAGGGCTGTACTTGAAATGAGCTTAAGTGTAATTATCTATGGTACATCTTAGGTACTGCCTCTAAATTCCTCCTTTCTAGAATATGGGAAAGCTGTAAGTTTTAGTTCGGGCACTAATCATGACCTAACATTTTTTGAGCCCTGTCTATCACATATGAATTAGGTAAGTATTACATCAGCTGTATGAACAGGGTTCTATTATTATTATACTCATTTCATAGCTTAGAAAAGAGAGGCACAATTGCCCAGCTAGTGATTGAGAAAATTAGGGTAGAAATCTAGAGAGTTTGGATTCAGTCTATCCAACCACTGTGCAAAACCATGCAAAACAATTTCCTGTTTCTTCTCTTTCCTTCTTTCACTGGTAGCTAACCCCCACCCCACTCCCCACCAAAAAAATGAAAGAAGAAGGGGAAGGAAGGGGAAGGGGGAAGGAGCAGGGTTTGGGATTGCTGGGTTCTTTTAGACACCTGTTAAGATTGTTTGAAAATATGTTGGGGGAGGAATGTAAAATGAGAGGTGTAAGTGTCAGTGGTCAGACGCTGTGACAGGGGAAGAAGCCAGTCTAAAGGCAATACCTTTTTAAAAAAATTTTTATTTATTGATTTTTATTTACTTATTTATTTTTTAATTTACATCCAAGTTAGCATATAGTGCCAAAATGATTTCAGGAATAGATTTCGGTGATTCATCCCCTGTGTATAACATCCAGTGCTCATCCGGACACGTGTCCTCCCTAATGCCCCTGACCCATTTAGCCCATCCCCCCACCCGCGACCCTTCCAGCAACCTCGGTTTGTTCTCTACATTTAAGGGTCTCTTCTGTTTTGTCCCCCTCCCTGTTTTTATACTATTTTTGCTTCCCTTCCCTTATGTTCATCTGTTTTGTCTCTTAAGTCTCTCGTATGAGTGAGGTCATGTGATACTCGTCTTTCTCTACTGGCTAATTTCGCTCAGCATAATACCCTCTCGTTCCATCCACGTAGTTGCAAATGGCAAGATTTCATTCTCTTTGATTAGAGGCAGTACCTTTTTTATGGCCAGAGTTCCAACTTCTCCCTAATGTTAGAAGCAGGTTACCTGTAGCTGTAGAGGCTAGGATCAGGAGCTTCCCACCTGCACCCAGATGCTGCCTTCACAAGTTGGGTCCCAGTCGGGACAGCCTGGGTGTGTCCTCTCTTCGGGGTTAACGTGTTGAGAACTCATTAGCTCTGGCATCACGCCGCATTACAGTACAGAGCTCCTGGGGGCTCCTGCCACCCTGTCCCGCTAAGTCAGAGCCGTTCTGGTTTCTTTCTGTTTCTTAGTTTTCGGTTCTGAATGAGATGTCTTTTGGGCAAAAGATCCAGCAGTTCAAGGTCCGTTGAAAATTGCTTATGTGTCTGACTTAACTTACTACTGTGGTGCTCTGTGGGTCTTGGGTATCAATTTCTGTGTAGCGAATGACTCCAACATTTAGTTGCTTGAAAGTGACGTTTTATTTTGCTCAGGATTTCATGGGTTGGGAATTCGGGAAAGGCTCCGCTGAGATGTCAGCTGCAGTGTCTGGGGCTGAGCATCCCCAGTTAAGACAGTTTTTCCCCCAAGGAGTCTGGTGCCCCCGTGTTCCTCTGCCTATTTCTCCTTCCTCCTCCTCCCCAGCTTTGAGGTCTCGTGTTCCTCGGCCTCTCTGTGTGGTTCCTCATAGTATGGTGGTTTCTGGATCGTCCCCTTCCCAACACGGTGGTTGCCTTCTAAGATGCTGGAAGGCGTCTTGGTTCCGTTGGTTGAAGCAGCCACCAGTTCACAGGCATGGAGGAGAGTGTCCACCTCCTGACGGGAGAGAGGCGAGGTCACGTGGCAGAAGGGGTTGCGGGATGGGAGCTGTTGGAAAACCTTGGATCTTGGAAAATATTCTCTGCCTCATTTCACCAGTACTGAGGTGCGATTTCAGTTTCAACCTTACCCCTCCCTCACGCTGGTGGTTACTCCCTTCCACCCGCCTCTCTCCATTTGTCGATTCCTCTCCTGTCCCTGCTGGTGAGAGTCTCCTTCTCCTTCCCTAGTCACGCTGCTTACAACTTGCTGCTGGCCTGAGCACATTAAGGACTTCCAGAATGGTCCTCCTTCTCCCTCCTTTACATCTCTGTCTTCTGTCTGGTTGCAGCTTGTTTTCACTTTTCAGTGAAGCATCAGCTGTTAATCAGACCTCTCTCCCTTCCACATGGCATTCTAATCGATCCCGGTTTTATTCCTGCAATCCTCGTGTCTTCATTTCCTCCTTTCATGTGGTTCATTGTTAATGGGTGGTAAGTACTGTTTATTTGCTTCAAATATTTAACAATTGATTTCCTCCAGAGCTGGTACTATAACAGAAGTCTACAAGGTTGGGTACCAAGTGGTCCAGCTTTCATTAAAATTAGGTAAGGTTTTAGTAACTAAAACCTGTTACGTACGGTGATAGATATTAACTAGACTTAGTGTGGTGACCATTTGACAATATGTGCAAATATCGAATGATGATGTCAAAACTAATATCTCGAAATGTCGAGACTAATATGTTATAAGTTAATTATACCTCAGTTTAAAAAATTAAGAAAAGAGTATATTTAAGATTACTTCTAGGGGTGCCTCGGTGGCTCAGTCGGTTGAGTGGTCCAACTTTTGATTTCAGCTCAGGTCATGATCCCAGAGTTTAGTGAGTTAGAGCCCCATGTGCAGCTCTAGGCCGACAGTGAGGAGCCTGCTTGGGATTCTCTTTCTCTGCCTCTCTTTCTGCGCCTCCCCCGCTTGCTGTCTCTGTCTCTTCAAAATAAATAAATAACCTTTCGAAAAAAGATTACTTCTAACTTATGGATTAGCATTGCTAACAGTTTTTAAAAAGTGAAAAAAATCTTTAAAAGATTAAATTTATTTACACATAGTATTTTAAATTTAAATTCAATTTAGATTTACTTCTATATATATCAATCTTCGATTTTCATCCCTGTTCCTACCAACCAAAATGATGAAAAGAATATGAAAATAGGAAACCCTTCATAGGCTCAGGGAACCAGGGAGAAACTTTGATCACATCCTGCAAGATACAGTAGAGATGGGAACACGTTAGAGGAAGTCTGAGGCTTCTCAAAACCCCTCTCTTGAAAAAAAATTTTTTTTTAATGTTTATTTATTTTTGAGAGAGAGAGACCGAGACAGAGCACAAGCGGGGGAGGGACAGAGAGAGAGACAGAGAGAGAGAGAGAGAGAGAGAGAGAGAGAGAGGGAGACACAGAATCGGAAGCAGGCTCCAGGCTCCGAGCTATCAGCACAGAGCCCGACGCGGGGCTGGAACTCACGGACCGTGAGATCATGACCTGAGCCGAAGTCGGACGCTTAACCGACTGAGCCACCCAGGTGCCCCTCAAAACCCCTTTCTAAGAAAAGCGCGTTGGTGATTTGGTGAGGAAAGTGCATACTGGCAAGTGGTATCACAGCTCTCAATTTGAAAAGTTCTCATCAATTCTCACCAGGTTTCTTTCCTATCAAATCATGACTGCATTGAGTGGGTTATTTCATTCAGATCACAGACTGCTGATTTCTCTCATCCTATCATTGGTCCTATTATTATTAGCAGGGATTTATCTGTATAGAACTCTGCCCCATGGGGTGCCTGGGTGGTTCAGTCAGTTAAGTGTCCAACTCTTGGTTTCGGCTCAGGTCGTGATCTTGTGGTTCATGGGTTCGAGCCCCATGTCGGGTTCTTTGGTGTCAGCATGAAGTCTGCTTGGGATTCTCTCTCTCAAAATGAATAAACTTTAAAAAAAAAAAGGAACTTTCCCTTGTTCACTAAAGCTATTGTTGACCCTGAACTATTTTTCATATAGTAGGTGCAGGATGAAGGATGTCCCTCTGATGGGGTCTGGGACACACTGCCCTTAAATATGGCACTTCGGCATATGGTGTATTTTTAGCTGGAGGAGTTTTGAGAAAGTGGCAAAACAGGCTATAAAACGCTCATGTGAGGGGTTTCCTTCCTGCACCCAGAGGAAAGGAGCATCCTTATCTCCAAAGTCAAAGGGATGTCAAGGAGAATCCTGAGAAACAGGGCTTGCTGTCCCCCTCAGTTTGCTGTGCTCCCCTCACCTCCTTAACCAGTATTTCTACAGGGCTTCTCCCTCTTCGTCAAACCAAGCATAAAAATACTCAGGCAGAGCTGTTTCCCTGTGAAACCTGCCATGTCACCTAAAACTTATATTAGATAAATTTGTATGCTGTTCTCCTTTGGAAAGAAAAAAAACTGTTGTGTCCAAAGTTGTGAAATAAATGGAACCATTCGACTTTAGGAAGCCTGTTGTGATGTTTTATTTTATTTTTTTAATTTCACTACTGGTCAGTCACATTTGTAAGATGCAGGGTAAAGTGTGTTTATTAAATCATAGGTATTTGCAGTAAGCCCTCTCTAGATACATTTTGTGCAGAAAAGAATTGAAAGAGGGGAAGCGTTCATGTGGGTAATTACACGCCAGTTCCCTGTGTGAGGTTGGGACCAAGCCTCGTTTCTGGTAGTTACTTTGAAGGGGAAAATAAATCTGGGTTGAGGTTCCTCTGCATACAGAGAGACATTCTGATAAATTCAGCGGGACAGTGTGTGTGAGTGAGAAGAAACAGTGCCTTGCCTGCCGTGGGATTTTGGGTGAGTCTTCAACCTCTTGTGACCTCATTTCCCAGCCTGACTGGTCATAGGGTTCATCCCAATGATCTTTGTGTTTCTCATCAGCTCTGAGATGCTCTCCTCTTTTCAAAAGGTGGCTTGAGCTGTGCAGGCTTTCTTCTCAAATGGACATTTCTACATGATCTCTTCTTTCCTAATGTGGAGAAAACATATGTAACCATACTCAGAGACAGTTTCGGTACTTGAATTTCTCAATATTTACGTAAAGTGAAAAGGCAACTTGGAACAAGTTCAGACATCGTTATGATTAAGCAATTAAAACATCTAGTAGCAACACATGCCTTTTTGTTGAATGTATGGATTTTCTGATTTCCCTTTGCACATGGAAAGCTGGTATTGTTTGCCTCTTTTTTCTTTTTCTTTTTTTTTTTTTTTTGTAGTTTCAACATGATCCTTCTCTGTCGTTAGACTTTTACAATAAAAGTGACATTGATTCTCTGTAATTGCTTGATTCTTTGTAACTGCTTCTGGTAATGTATTTGAATTTTTTAAAAGGTCTAAAGAAAAGGCCTTAAATAATGGCTATGCAAGCAAATAGGAAAAACTATTAAGTTTGTGCTTCGTCTAGCTCTCCCACCCGTGTGATTTTAAAAACCAGCCCACGCATATTTTGCTTAGCTCTCGAAGTATATATTAGCTTCTGATCAGTTTTATGGAGCTAAATGTAATGGTTTGGGTAGCCGATGAGTTCGTCTGCCACTCAGTATTCCCCGCAGCCCTTGGATTGAGCAGCGACTCCAACCAATCCAGTTGCTGTTGCCAGGGCGACATAGTGGGGGCACGTCCACCCTTCCCATGCTCGGGAGCTTTTACCTCTAGTAATGTTTCATCTTCCTCCTTCCTGTGGAACCAAACTGGAGCTCTCTGGATGGTCTCCTGGGCTACTTTATGCATCCCTGTTTCCAAACCTCACCTGTTTTACGTACTTGGGGCAACTATTCACCTGCTAAGCTCTGTCCTCTTGATCCAAACTCAGATTCATTTCTTCAGTAAGTTGTGTTTCCTACTCATAACACAGTGGTTTACAGCCTGTAGGCTTTTCGAGGCTCTATGTTGGTTCTAGAGTTTGAGTCTTACATAGGCTGAAAAATGGACTTTTCCTCTGGCTCTTAAAACTTCTCTGTCTCCATTGTGTCCTTTGATGCAACCTCAGTGACCGTGGCCTTTGTACTCCATTCTGGCCATGACAGGAGAGGTCTGTTTTGTCTGTGCTGTGGGGGGGGGGGGGGCATGACACTAGTGAGGGTGGAGGCACCTGGCAGCAAGGAAGGAAGTGGGGTGGGGGGCAGGGTGCCAGGAGAGACAGTATAAGAAGGACAGAGGGACCCTTGGGAGGGTGAAGAGCTGATCTTAGCCCGCACTCAATTATTCATAATCCGTCCGCCCTCACTTCACTATCTCCCCCTTCCCGGCTCTCATTGATTTTCCATGAAAATAAAATAAAAGAGAACCACACTGGAGAAGCAGATTTTTCTGAATTTGCTTTATATGATTTTTCTTTGGTGTGGTTGCAATTTCTATTTAGCCTTGGGCTTAGGGGTCTATTTTAAAGAAATGTTATCATCTAGTCAGTGTCTCCAATAGTCTTATTTATCCTCAATATAATAAAATAACAGTGGATTTCTCACCCTCACATAGAAGACCTTAAGAGATTTGATTACATATTGGAAGTCTGAGGCGATCGCCAAAAAAGCAGTAATCGAAACTGGAGTCCCAGAGCATAGGGAGGGAAGCTCGGCAGGAATAAAATTACGGGGCGTGATTTGAAATGCCGATTTTGTGAGGCCTCCGGAAATGAATACAAACACAAAGGTGCTCCGTCAACTCTGGCTCTATCAAGACTGCCCGGAAGTGAGGGCTGATTGTCACGGCCTAAAAAATGCAGAGAGAAAAATGATTTCGGCTATTTTAGCATCGGTAGAAACTGCTGATCTCATGCAGGAAGGCATACCTGATCTCGTCGAAATCAGGACACTTGGCTATATTTAAGATGGGGACTGTCTTGTGCTCTGTTACTTTGCTAGAGGTATGGGAAGACATGTTGCATTTTTTGTTCTAAGAGAAGTTTGGAGTCTCTTAAAGCCATTATTTAACTTTTTAATTTGTTTTAGTTTGTTGTATTATTCCAGAGACTCTTGGCTTTTTATTTTTTAGAGCAAAGAAGAAAACGTTATCAAATACTGTCGAAAAGAGCAATGACTTCGACTGCTGTAATATTTTTCTAGGATGGGACATCCTAGACAGGAAATCCCTTGCTGCAGAATTTCTGACTTCCATCAATGAAAGATCAGAGCCACTATCATATGATTTAGGAGCCTTTAAGTTCTCTCATTGTTTAGTCCATTTTTCTGCATTTTTTTCTTTTTTTTTTAAAGTTTACTTATTTGAGAGAGAGAGAGAGAGAGAGAGAGCACGCAAGTGTGCAGAGGAGGGGCAGAGAGAGGGAGAGAGAGAATCCCAAGCCCCATGTAGAGCTGGATCCCATGAACTGTGAGATCATGACCTGAGCCGAGATCAAGAGTCAGACGCTTAATGGACTGAGCCACCCAGGTGCCCCCATATGTACTGGTTCTGCCTGTTCCTTTGGTGGACACAAAATTGCCAGTGTGCGTTGGGAGAGTGGAGGGTTTACAAGCACTGCCACTGGGTTGTACTTTTGGAAGCATTCTTGGCTTTGGCAGTTTTAGCAACTGGAGTGTGAATGTCCTGGCTTTACTCTGAGGCCTGGCTGGTGAAAGTGGGTGGGCGGACAGCAGGTTCGATTTCATCTCCCCGATAATAAAATATTGCAATCATCGAAATGAACTTACGGTAGTAGAGTTTCCCTACAATCCAGGTTGGGCCGTTACCAAAAAAGTAGCTAAGATGAATTTCCCTGAGGTAAATGTACTAGAACCCAAGTCCAATGGAGAGAGAGCTTGGGAGTTCCATCGCTGTTCTGGTGTGTGTGTGTGTGTGTGTGTGTGTGTGTGTGTGTGTGTGTGTGTGATGTCATGCTGGATTCCTTCAGCCTGCCTCGCCCAGGCCTCATTTCTGCCTCCACCTCCCACCTGGTGTTGTGAGGGTCCCTCCTTCCATCCCTGGGATTGAGGGTGGGCGTTAGGAGGGGTCTGGGGCGCTGAAAGTGGGGGGTGACTCCATGGGGCAAGTGAGATGGGGACCGTCATTTCCACTGGACAAAGGAGCTGGCTGCTGCCTGTGGGAGGTCCTGGGCTCAGGGGAGGTGAAGGGGCAGCACACGAAGGTGGCACTTGCTGCAGGAATGAATGAACGTGCCTGCGTCCTGAGTGGACCTCTGACACTGGGGACTGATGGTGCTCACTCAGGTGACTGCAGCTCTGCCCATGGCATCTTTCTGTGGCAGAGACAGTGTTGAGGACTTGCTCAGTGTTCCCTGCCTTCTTGAGTGTCGGGCTTCCTGATTCGGTGCCTCTGCTCTCCGGCTCCCAACAGATCTCCTGGGGCAGGGATCTTGGAAGTTAAGGAGGTGTGGGGGAGAAGCACCCACTGGTTAATACTTTAACGTTATTTCACTGTCAGGGTCAATTTGGAAGACCTGCCTTCCTGTGACGGGGAGAGGAGGCAGCAGGTGAGGGTCGGTTCATGGGGAATGACCTTCGGGATGGCCGGAGCTGAGGCGAGTTGCAGGGAGAAGGGATAGACATTGGTCCAGAAGGAGCCCTGGTTCTTTACCATTTACAGCTGCCTGTGGAGCTTGTCAAGTGAGAACCAGACCCAGAGAAGCTTGACTGCACTGGGGGAGGGAGCCCTTGCCTTCCCAGGAGGGGCTGCTGCGTTAGGCAGAAAGCCCCCCAGGCCTCTCAGAGGTCAGGCAGAAAGCCGGGTAAGTTAAAACTAGGAAGACTGTGTGAGCAGGAAGGACAAGCAGTTGAGCAGAACCTTCCTTGCTGCGTTAGGCTGCTGGGGCTGCCGTGACAAAGTGCCACCGCCAGTGCCACCGACTAGGGGTGTGAAACAACAGAAATGCCAAGTAGTGTTCAATTGTATATATAAACCACATGTTCTTTAAATACAGAGAACAGACTGAGGATTGATGGGGAGGGGGCTGGAGAGAGGGGAAAATGGGAGGAGGGCACTTGCTGGGATGAGCACTGGGTGTTGTATGTAAACGATCAACCATGGGAATCTACCCCCGAAACCAAGAGCACACTGTATATGCTGTACGTTAGCCAACTTGACAATAAATTATGTTAAAAAAAAAAAAGACAACAGAAATGTATTTGCTCATAGTTTAGGAGGCTAGGAGCCCCAAATCAAGGTGACGTGAGGGCTGGATCCTTCTGGAGGCTCTGAGGGAGAATCTGTTCCAGGCCCCTCTCCTACTTTCGATGATGATCCTAGGTATTCCCCAGCGTGTAGGCGCATCCCCCCACCTTGGCCTCTGTCTTCCCATGGTGTCCCCCCTGTGTGTCGTTGTCTCCTCTCTTCTGCTTGCAAGGGTGCCAGTCATACTGGATCAGGGCCCACACCAATTAGTGTGACCTCATTTTATCTAATTACATCCACAAACACCCTATTTCCAATTAAGATCACATTCCGAGGTACTGGGGATTTGAAGGTCACCATTATCTTTTTAAGGGAACACAGTTCAACCCATAACCTTTGCAGTCAGGGGCCCTTAAGGAGGCTGTTCTGTATCCCGATGCCAGCTCAGCCGTGGGTTAGAACAAGTTCAAAGGCCTGCAGGGGAGAAAAGCCTGACTAAAGTTTGGTCAAGTCGAGTTAAGCAGATTGGTCAGCAGAGACCATTCAGTTCCTCGAATCCCTTATGAGACACACAGTTGGGGTTTGGAGGGTCTGTGTCTGGTCTTGCTGGAGGTAAATAAGGGTGTCATTAATGAGTGTTAGATTTAAGTCTTCTGCGGAAGGTGGTTGGTTCTCTGTGGGAAGCCATTTCCCAGAATAGGAAAGGGTGGGGCATTTTCTCAGCCCTCACTATTTTCTAAGACCATACATAGGGCTTGGGTAGAATTCAACATTGTCAAGCTGTTTGAAGGTCTGATGGGAATTACAAGCGCTCTTTCTGGAAAAAACTCATGCGTAGAGAGAGATAAATATTTGCCTCCTATTTCAGTGGATTCTTAGACCCTTTGGAAGCCTTTTGAGCTCTAGAGGCCCATGGGTTCCGGGTTAAGGATAAAGACGAAAATAAAAATGAAGAAAGGGAAGGAGTGAGGGAAAGTCCAGGGCAGGCAGTCCTGGTGAACTCTACGGGAAGGACAGGGGTATTGCAGTAGTTGTGGCTGGAAACGTGGTGTTGGAGGCCAAATCCCCAGGGCCTGCACCATTTTCAGTACATCAGCAATGAGGAGCCTACAGAAGTTGCTGGGTCTGGGAGTACAATGTCCAAGATTTTATTTTGACAGTGGTATGTGGGATTTATTGAAACAGGGGAAAGATCAACTGTGGGCAGACAGAAAGTTATTACGACAGATTCTGATGTCACATAGTTATTTATCACTTCTGTTTAATATTTGTAATATTGAAACAGTAAGAATGGTTATGTGGTCATGAAAGGACTTGGTTTGTCTTTGGAAACTTTATTTTTATTGGTTGATTGATTGCTTTATAAAGTTTATTTATCTGGAGAGAGAGAGTGGGACAGGGGCAGACCGTGAGGGAGAGAGAATCCTAAGCAGGATCCACACTGTGGAGATCGAACTCATGAAGCACGAGATCATGACCTGAGCCAAAGTCGGATGCTCAACAGACTGAGCCACCCAGGTGCCCCTATCATTAGAAACTTTAGAAACTTACCATATTAGTCAGCTAGGACTGCCATAACAGAACACTACAGACTGGATGGCTTACGAGTCAGAAACTTATTTCTTGTTTCTGGAGGTCAGAGGTCCAAGATTAAGGCATTGGGAGGTCTGTTTTCTATGGACACCTCTTTTCCTGCAGACAGCCATCTTCTGGCTGTGTCCTCACAGGACCTTTCCTCTGTGTGCACACATCCCTGGTGTCTCTTCCTCTTCTTGTAAGCACCCTGATCCTACTGAATTAAGGTCCACCCTACTGATCTCATTGAAACTTCATCCCCTTCCTAAAGACCTTATCTCTAAATATGGTTACATTCTGAGGTATTGTGGGTTGGGACTTCAACATCTAAGTGTTGGGGGAGCACAGTTGAACCCATCATGCTTCTCAAGAAACTGATGCCCCATTATAGCACGAGGCTAGTGTTTTTCCCATGATTATGCAGAGATCTCTGCCAGGAGAGCTGAAGAGAACTGTATATGTCTGCAGATGACACTAAGCCCCTAGCTGGATTCTGCTTGGATTCTGTGCCTCATTTCATCACGCACAGTAAGGTGACTGACTTCTAACAGGGATGCCGAAGGTTCAAGCTGAACGGATGACATTTAATTAATCGTGGTAGGAAGAGTGGCACCTGTGAGGTCAATGTGTGCATTGTAGTGATACCCGTAGTTACTATTCTGGTATGAAAGTACTCTGAGCCAAAAGATACCCGAAAAAGAATTAAATGATAATGCGAGTCTCTGGTTCTTTCAACCCTTCCTATTGATAGCCCCTTCATCGCTTTCTGGATTTATTCCTTTTCCATTATATTTCCATTCATTGCATCTCTTGGAAGCAATGCCCTTGTTACCCCTCCATTCATGCCCAGGATGTGCTGGTGAGCCTGTTCTTCAGCAACAAGCACAGGCTGGCATGTGCCTGCCCGAGTCACCTCAATCCGGAACAAAGTTCCCATGAATTCCATGCTGGCTCCATTTATGTGCTTCTTCGAGTGTGAAGAAACTTCCCCCTGGTGAATGTTCTCTTCTTCGCAGTTTCATACTAATGAAAGAACCCTTAACTACTGGATCTCACAAGGCTTTTCCTTATTCAAAAACAGTGGTGACGATGGAGTAGCAGTCCAGGTTGGGAATGACCCACGGGACGAAAGAATAGGAAAGAAAGTTAATTTACTTATCCATAACCTCATTGCCATTGAACCAGGGATTCTTAGTGTTCAGAATAATGTCAGTGCCGGCTAGCACACTTGAGCGTTTACTCTCTTCCTGGCGCTCTGCTAAGTGCCCTGTATGCATTCTTTTACGCAATCCCAAACCACCTTATAAATTAAGTTCTGGAATTAGCTACATTTTAAAAACAATGTTTATTTTTGAGAGAGAGAGCACGAGCAGGGGAGGGCAGAGAGAGAGGGAGACCCAGAATCCGAAGCAGGCTCCAGGCTGTCAGCACAGAGCCCGATGGGGGACTTGAACCCACGAACTGTGAGATCGTGACCTGAGCCGAAGTCAGATGCTTAACCTACTGAGCCACCCAGCTGCCCCCAAGACTAGCAGGTTTTAAAACCAGGGCCACTTTTCCTGTTTAAAACCTGGTTCTGCTCTTTTGGACCAGATTATCCTATCAGGTGCAGACCGAGCAAACACGGTATGCCCATCAGTATTGCTGCCATTTCTAAGAAGCCTGCGAGGAAGGCCGCCTAGTGATCAGCCTGCTGAGAAGGAACTTTGTTAGTTGCTAATAACTAATGTGAAATTGTCAATGATTCCGATTTTGGAGGGCCCCTGGCTGGCTCAGGACGCGACTCTTGATCTTGGGGTCCTGAGTTTGAGCCCCACACTGGGCGGGCAGATTACTTTAAAAAAAAAAAAAGAAAAAAATAATTTCCATTTTTTGTTACACTTCCCCGAAAGATGCCGAACGAGAGGGGGAGGTTCACAGCACACCACGTTGGAAACCATGGAAACCACAAGCACCGTAGAGTCTCCATCTTCCCATTCATTTGGTAAAATGAACGCACATGTTCCGTCACCTGTTACTGTTTCCGTCCCAGCTCTTAGCAGCGTCCACTGCCACAGCTCCCACCAGTTGTGACCTTCGTGCCTTCGGAGAGCTGCACGGTCTTGCTTTGGCCGGCCACCACTGAGGCTTTGATGGTGTCCAGTGGGGCTGCCCTTTGAGTGAGCACGAACCAGGCTTGTCCCTCGCGAGTGACTTCGTGCTGAAAGCCAACTCGTTAAAACCCCTACGAGCCTCCAAAGGCTGCACAGACAGATCCAGAAATGATCAACTGGGTGATTTCTGTGTAACGTTATTGCAAATCAAGGTATAGGAAGCTTGGTTATCTTTTTTTACCTAATTAAAATTTTAGCCAATCTCAGAGTCACTCTGATATTTATTTTGATGAAAACTTTTGGGGAAAGGATTTAAATATATTTGGGTATTTATGTGAAATACCAATTAGGTAGAAATCCCCTGAGTTTGATTCAGTTTTAATATTAGAGTATTGCGCCTGTGGATTATGTCATTATCACTAATGCTTTAATTGGAAAACTCACAGTTGTGCGAGATATTATGAAACCAATTAAAAGTGCACTTCTTTCCCTCGTGACAATTAGAAACATCCTGTCTTAGGCCAGTCATTCCAGGGTGTAGAGACATTCCTTAAATGGTTAATGGACGTTTAAAGGTTTTTTTCCCTATTTTTTCCCCCCAAGGTATTTTTAAAAAGCATTGAGTTTATTTAGTTTTCTTAAAAAGTGTGTTTTGTATCTTCCAAAAGATGAAAACATTTGGGATTTCCAGGGCAGTGGGGTAAAAAGGAGTTTGGGACTCAAACTCTAAAAAAGTGACCTAACAGTTCTGACAAATGAGTATTTCTACGAAAGTGAAATTTCCAGATAAGGGAAGCTTGCCTCCTTAACAGTCACTACATTCTTTGTCAGTATCTATTTATAAATTGTGTTCCACGCTTTTGTTGCCATTGCATAACTAGTAATGAACATGTCAGCGTTGCAGTTACAAAGTCAAGCTCTGGAGCAAGGCTTCTTGGGTTGAAATTTTGTTTCACGCTTGTAGCCGTGTTCCACTTGGCCTCAGTTTCCTCATCTGTAAAATGGGGACAGTAATGATATCTCCTGTGTAGTTTGGGAGGATTACATGAGTTAATATATGTCAGTGCGTGGTCACACTAAGCACATAATAAATGTTAGCATAAAGTTAGTATTTACATTATACACACACACATATATGTATATGTATATATAAAATACATATAATATTTCCAAGCTGAGGCAACCAGAGGTGTTACTAACAGACAATCCACTCATGCATTTCATGTATTCCATAAGATAGTATAATGACATAATAGACGTAGAAATAATCAGACTAGAAGTCACTGTAGCAATTTTGTATCTACTATTATTAGTTAAACACACAGTATCAGCCTATTTACCTAGTTTGCAGTTACTTTAAATGAGTTTCCAGATACCTGAGTTTTTACTCTTAAGTCTGTTATCTTTCTTTACAGTCATTTTTAAGAAACAGCCCCCAGTGTACTATAGATGTCAGTGGAGCATACAGACCCAATGTAGCCGTTTTGTTGACTCAAGGGCATTATTTTGAGCATTAATTGTGGATTGTCCAGTAACTACAACAATCTCCAAGAGATCAGAAGGGATAGGACGTTGCCCCTCCATCTGGTGACCTCAGATGGTCAACTGGTGGGTTCCGTGTTTCTTCCTTTTATATCCTTTCCTGCTTCTTCCCATTCTGTGGATCACTCCATGCCCATGTCACTGACCCAGGCTGTAGTAGGAACTTCTCTCTCCAATATGTTCCTTCTAATTTAGTTTGGGTTGTGTCACCAGATAACTAATTTTGTTAGGTTTGTTTTCAAAACGAGAGTAAAAGAGCCTCATCAAAAGCCTTTTCTGTGAGTACAATGTATGATTGTTCACATGAATTTTAAATTATATTAGGATTTTCAGCTATGTTCATGGCCTAGGCTGGGTAAGTGAATTATTCTATAAAATTTTGATTGGACCATGAGACCATTAAGAGGTGTTAAAACAGGGGCGCCTGGGTGGCGCAGTCGGTTAAGCGTCCGACTTCAGCCAGGTCACGATCTCGCGGTCCGTGAGTTCGAGCCCCGCGTCGGGCTCTGGGCTGATGGCTCGGAGCCTGGAGCCTGTTTCCGATTCTGTGTCTCCCTCTCTCTCTGCCCCTCCCCCGTTCATGCTCTGTCTCTCTCTGTCCCAAAAATAAAAATAAACGTTGAGGAAAAAAAAAATATATATATAAAAAAAAAAAAGAGGTGTTAAAACAAAAACACAAGAGAATTTAAAGAGAGGAATATCATTTTATTTAGCTTATAGGACGTTTACTGACTTGGCATACCCCCGAATTACTAAAGTAAACAGATTTGCTAATTTTGTTTATCTTAGTCTCACAAAGAGAGACTATACTCACAAAGAGACTATAGAGTATGCAACATAACATTTGATGGGGCGCCTGGGTGGCTTAGTCGGTTGGGCATCTGCCTCTTGATTTTGGCTCAGGTCATGATCTCATGGTTCTCGAGTTGGACCCCGGCATGAATCTCTGTGCTGACCCACCTTAGAATTCTCTCTCGCCCTCTCCCTTCCCCTACCCCACTCAGGTGTGCATGTGCTCTCTCTCTCTCTCTCTCTTTTTCAAAGTAAACAAATAAACTTAAAAAAAGTTTGAAAGGCAAATGGAGCATGGTGCCAGGGTGGAAGAAACTAAACCTTGTCAAGTCAGAATTCAACGAGGTGGGCTGCGTGCCCTGTTCTGTGCTGCTTTGTGATACCCATATGTGGCGAGCTACGTTTTTGTGCCGTGTGTGTGTCTTTGGAAATGGGTCTTCATGAAAAGACAACAGAGGTTGTGTTGAGACTTACACAGCTGATATTCTGGGAGCGCATATAAAATACACACAGAAACAATTTAGTGTGTTTCCGTTTTTCATTACTGTGTTTTTTTTGTTTTTTGTTTTTTGTTTTTTTCAGGGAGGATTTGGTAAGAATTCTTGCCCAAGTTGATTGTTTTGGCCTCATGGTTTTTCCCTTCTAGGCTGAAAATTTTTTTCCCTTGGGTCTTTCCCACCACGAAACTTCTTATATCACGACCACCTGCAGAGGGCTTGGAGAATTTTGGGTCCACTGTTTTCGGGTCCATAGTTTGTGTGATAAAAAAATAAGAGTTGTCGTGACTTTTTTGCCTATTTGTGTGTAGGGCCGGTGGGCTCTGATGGCCGTTGGGTACAGCCCTGCTTCTCACAGGAAAAGTAGCGTTTTCTCCGTTCAACGGATGGTGGAAACCCAGCCTAGGAGTCAGCGACTTGTCTAAAATCAGGGGATTGGGGCCTGGATTTGTGATACGGGATCCCTTTTTTGGCTTAAAACATACTCTTTTTCTGTGGCATCTTTATGAAGTCTATAAATAAATTACTTAAAATATGAGGGAAAATTCAGGTGATTTTTGTAATTGCAAAATTGGAGTGTCAAGGGATACAACCAGTGTGTTTGATGGATTTGGCTTTAATAGCCCTTTTGAGAGGGCTGTGAGCCGTCGAGAGCAGCATGTCTACGTCCATCTAATTTTAAAAATCATAATTAATTTTTCATTGTCTAAATTATGGGGAACTTACTTGGCATAATAGCCACTCGTGACAATTTTCATTCAAATGGGAGAGAAGTCAGTGTCTTAAATAGGTCAGTGTAATTAGGTGGTAGCATTTGAGTCAACTGGATCTAAATTTTGGAAACCGTAGATGTGTCGTACTCTGTATCCTAGAACGCAGACGTATTGTCACAGAATCAAGAAAGGAAGCTGTTTCTTTCTTTTCTTGTTAACCATTCTCTCTGTCCTGATTTTTATTTGTCATAAAGCTACTGCTGGGCGTTGATAAGTACGATCCAGTTGGTAAAGGATTTCCTATTTATTGAATTTGATTTGCGTATTTTGAAATTAGCGTGAGGTTAAATGCCTGCGTTTCCCGTTTCGACATCTCCATGGTGGATGTGCTCTGGGGCTGGCAGGCATCAGTCGTGTTTGGACCTTTCTGTGGCAGGTTCATCACACCATGGCTACAGCAACCTGAACCCTGTCTTTCCATCCACATAACCATACCAAAGTCCTCTGCCCAAAGACCAGGATGGGCCATGTGTCCAGGTAAACACCGTGATGTAAGGAACATTAGGAGTGCTCACTTGGTCCTGGTATCACCCAGGGTATCGGAGATTAATAGCATCATAGACGCAGATTTTCCGAGGGCCCTAGACGTTCTCTAGATTCTAGGCAGCTTTCTCAGTTTCATCCATGCCACCCACAGAGGAGGATGACTCCCACACGTGGATGGAGGGCACCGTGGTTATTTTGATTCCCTGGTTAGCGTTCTCTCTTTTACAACAGTGTTTCTGGGCACAGGGAAGGGCAAGAGGGACACACACGCTATCTGTGAATGTATTTTCAGGAAGATCCGTGCGTTGACCGAAACGACGTGTATGAGTGTTTGTGTTCTTCGATACCAGCACCCTAGATCATATAATTGAGTATCACTGTAAGAATCAGGGTTTGTTTGTGTTTACCGTAGAGTTGGCTAATTAGAAAAAAATCAGTAATGAATAGATGATGTGTTTGCTTCAAGTGAGGTCAAAAGTCACTATGGCTCCATATGACAAAGGTTTCAAGATGGGTTGCACACGAAGATGTGGGAAGAGTTTGTGATGAATGTTACTGCTGGTCCTGATCGTAGTAGATAAAGTCTTAAGCACCTGTATATTCAGAATGTTTGACTTCAAGTGACTGTGTTTGGGTATTCTAAGTACAGCTTCATTATAACCGCTTAAAAATCACATTGTACTACACATTGCATTTCCCCGACCAGCCATGAAGAAAGTAGGGAATGTTCTCTCCATTTTGTATAAGAGGAGACTGTAATTGGGAGTCTCTGTCCAGGTAAGCAGAGGAGGTTAAGCGGGGGCAGAATCCAGGCCCCCGAGACCAGGCTCTCTAAGCTCTGAGTTTTGCCTCATTCTGTAGCTTAGAGATAACCTTGGTCTGGCCCCAGAGCAATCTCAAGAAAATCTTTCGTGCCTACCGAGCTACCTCTCTGGCCCAGGAAGTTGTGACTCTGCCAATGAAATACCATGTAAGAGAGCCCAGAAAAAGGTTGGGAAGGAAGACTGAGTTAAGGCCCAGAGTCGACAGCAGCGAGGTGCCCTCGCGGCTTTGGGGAGCCCGGGTAGGTTGGAAAACCACGAACGTTCTGTCTAGTCGTGTTTCATGTTGTTTGCAGCTCTATCCTGAATTGCAAGATACTCATCTTCACTTACAAATTTCAAGCTCCTTTTAGTGCCAAACATCATAGTATTTTTGCTTGACTCCTAGCTTTCTTGGTCTATGCCATAAAGTCCTTCAATTAGCATGAATAATTAGGAATTACGGCTCAGAAGTGGTGAAGAGTGGCTCAAACCAAGACTCATGATTTTCGGACTTAATAGTATATGTAGCCGCTTATTTCTGGGTACGTGCTCAGATTCACCTGGGTCAAACTGTCCTTCCTCAGAGGTGAAAGTTGTAAAAGAACAAGACAGGGGTGCCTGGGTGGCTCAGTGGGTTGAGTGTCCGACTTCAGCTCAGGTCATGATCTCACAGTTTGGGAGTTTGAGCCCCACGGCAGGCTTGTAATTGTCAGCACAGAGCCCGCTTTGGATCCTCTGTCCCCTTTTCTCTCTGTCCATCCCTTGCTCACGCTCACTCTCTCTCTCTTTCTTTCAAAAATAAACATTAAAAGAAAAAGAACAAGACATCCAGAAAACTAGGTAGCTCTTTATTTCTTTTGGAAAGGCAAAAATAACAGTAAAAACGACCTGAGTTTGATCCTTCACTGCACGTATATTATGTTTGTGATACGGGTTAACTTCTCCAAGTCTCAGATTCCTCACCTAGAAAATGGAATTGCTAATACTGGCCTAACAGGATTAATTTTAGGTTTAGAAATAATGGTTTGTAACGCTTATAGCACTGCGACAGAGCACTCGGTAGACGAGAACTTACATCATCAATTTTATTTTCTACACAACACACCGAATGTGTCATGACTCATAAGGTGCATGTGTTGTGACTGTGATTCGGGTTATCTGCCTCTTTTGCAGTCAGATGCTTGAATACTTGATTTTGCTTTTTGCCAGGAGCATGCACTGACTGCCAAACTCCTAAAAATGCTACCGTAGTCATTGGTAGTGCTGTTTGGATTTTATTTCTTCCTAATACCGGCAAAACTTCTGTTTTTGGAGGTGATGTTTATGGAATAAACTGGCCATTAATCTATATTGTACTCAGCAAAATTAGATTTTCTAAAGGCTTTGTTTGCCAAAAATCTTCCCTGCAGATTTGGATACAGTAGAGATACTGATAACTAGATCTCTCGTCAGACGTTTTGCAATGCAAATGCTGTAATGAGGACGGACATAAATGTGATTGAATTTTAAACAGAGCTAAGGCATTGTTTTATTTTAGCAAGTCATTTGTACTTTTGCCTTAAATATGCAAACATATTTTGGTATAAAATAATTTTATATATTGAACTAGAGTCTTGCTTTATCACACGTAGTAATATAGCTGGGGCCACTTTAGGCTTTCTCATTCATTCACTCAGTTTTCCCTCCTTATGTGCATAGGCGTGATGACGAGAATAAATTACCAGAGTCCTCCCTAGAATTACTCACGGGATCTAGAGATGAGCACAGAAGAACAAAGATAACTCGATTAGAGCTCATTGTGCCTAATATCGATCAAAACAGAATCTGGGCTGAGCACAGAGGTGCTGGCAACCCCCATTTCCAGGCCGTTCTTGCAAAGTGCAGAGGAGAGCTAGCAAGCCCAGAATCTTCCAGTCAGCTCTGGATTCCCAGGGAAGTTGCTGGAGCTGTGGTGCTGCAACCCTCAGGGACCCACTCTCTCAGTGGACCTCCCTCATAGACAGTTGGCTCGCCCTTTGTCCAGGATCTGCTGAAGCTTTGTGCTTGGAACCCCGATGTCCTTGACCTGAGGTGCTTTCACTGGCGGTGGCAGCAAGGCCCGGCCAGACACCTTCTCCTTTAGGATAAATCTCCAGGACGTTTTTTTTCCTTTTCGCAATCAGGCCTCCATTAGGGTCCCCTGGTACATCTAAAATGCCAGTAAGGTCTAAATCCGACTGTGGGAACAGTTCATAACTTCCTAACCTGCCAGATAGCTGTGTCTGTATCATCTGTATCTATATCTGTGTCTGTATCATCTGTATCTCTGTACGTATCTATATCTGTGTCTACATCTGTACCTATATTTATAGGCAACCAGGGCTCCCAGCTGCTCTGACCAGAGTTCTGTATCTAAGACTCAGATTCTCCTTGAGAATCCTCAGCAGTCAGTCCCTCAAAGAAATTTCTATCTCCGTTTCAAATATGGAAAAAGTGAGGCGTTGTGAAGTTACTTTAACCCCCCAGGGACTAAGCAAGGGGCATCATGTGGCTGTGCTGGAATCCGAATCTGGTCGTGCAGTGGACTTCATTTTGCAACTGACGTGTGACTGATCCACACTGTTGCTCAGCTGCCAAACCGTGAGGACGATAGGATAACAAAACGACGGCAGGCTAATAGGGCAGATGTCCCACGTCTTTCCCTGCATCTTGAAGAAAAGAGCTTCCAAGAGACCGGTCAGTCTGGGGACTGGGTGACATGCCACCCACGTTATGAACCGTTTCTGTCAACGCGTCTTGGAGAAGGGTGGGTGGAGACAGGTTCAGGGGCCTGGGTTCGAGTTGACTTCGGGACCCTGCACACTCGTGTAACCACATAGGACCTTGGTTTCCTTCTGCATGAAGTGGGCGTGGAGATTTCTAGCCTGCCTGCTTCTCGAGGTGCTTGTGGGGTCTCGCAGGGCTGTGTTAATTGCTTGCATTATTGACCTCCTTGATTTCAGTCACTGATCAACAAGCAGGTCCTGTCTGTGGTCAGTATACTATTCCCTTGACATTTCAGCTGTTTGGCCTTAGAGGAAGACCGAGAGGGCAGCCGAACTTCCAGACTGTTGAGCTTTCTACAACTTGAAGTGGCAGAACTTTAGAAATTTGCTTTTTATGGAAGCCATTTATAAAGTGACATGTGTGATGAGGAACATTTTATTACCCCCATGACAACCCTTCTGATATAAGCCAGAGGTCCCCAGAGTTTCTTGGTTCGTGGTGGGCTCAGCATCACAGCAATTTTTTTTTACAGCACCCGAGGCCAAAAGAAATAGCTAACGTTCCAGTTATGAAGTGCTATTAAAGAAACATCAGAGCCAGGCAGCAGCGAAAGTGGTAAAAACAGATTTTATTCGGGACAAGTGCAGTGGCGAAAGGAAGCCTCAGTGTAGCACCGGGTACAACAGGAACAGATGGGGATTTGTAGCCAAGGGGCAGGTGGGAGTCTGTGGAAGGAGTTACCAAGAGAATACGCTGGGGTCGGGAGGGTTCTGGAAAGACTGACTTTGTGGGATTCCTGCTGAAAGCAGGCCAGGGTGATGAGACATCGCCTGGGGGATGGTGGAGGTCGAGGAACCCGATTAAATACTAGGGTGATCATGTAGGAAGTTTGGGGGGTTCTGGCTAAACTGATGTAGCAGGAGTCTTGCTACGTTGGACGATGCACAGATGAACGCAGAAGTTCCAAAGTAGAAAGAGTCCCGGGGAGCTTGAGCAGAGTCCAGCTAAGGAGAGAATTTTTGTCAGTAGCAGTCACCCTAACAATTTTGTAGCTGTTTGAAAAAACTCATGCACATAAATAGAAAGAAGAAACACAATACCTTTGTTTCATTCTTTGAAAAAATGTTGAAGTTTCTTTGTTTAAGAGAGAGAGAGAGAGCGAGCACACTTGTGCCGTGAGTTGGGCAAGGGCAGAGAGGAGAAGGAGAATCCCAAGCAGGCTCCAAGCTGTCAGTGCAGAGCCCAACGTGGGGCTCATGCCACAAACCGTGAGATCATGACCTGAGCTGAAGTCAGGAGTTGGATGCTTAACCGCCTGAGCCACCCAGGCGCCCCACTTTTTGTTTCGTTCTTTTTTTAAAAATTTTTAAAAAATGCTTATTTATTTTGAGACGGAGACTTGAGCATGGGAGGGGCGGGAGGCAGAGGGAGACACAGAGTCTGAACCAGGCTCCAGGCTTTGTGTGGTTAGCACAGAGCCCGATGTGGGGCTCGAACTCACGAACCGTGAGATCATGACCTGAGCCGAAGTCGGACGCTTAGCCGACTGAGCCACCCAGGTGCCTCTTGTTTCATTCTTGAAAAAGTACAGTTTATACACAGGGGGGCATGTGTCTGTTGGCTGCTCTCATTCCCTATCCATGTTGACTTCCGTGGAGCACTCACTTTTTACCACAGCAACTGCTGAAAACCCAGCTTTGGCAAGACGTGATATCATTAAAAAAAAATTACAGTGGGGTCTAACGTTGGAACCAGGAACTACCTCTCGCTAGTAGTTTGTGATGTTTGGCAGAAATGCATATCCCGTGTTTGCCTTGAAGAATTGAAAAATATCCATAATCCTCCCTGCTCCCTTGCCTTCACTGCAGCACCCGTGACGTTTTGGCACACACTTTGGGAATCATGGATGCACACAATGTATGAATTGCTATTGCTATTTGATAGGCCTGGAGAGCAGACTCAGGGTTGCCCAGCAGGGACAAGTGTTAAGAAAGGACCCCTGTCCTGGAGAGTGGTCTTCCAGTGCACTGTTGGTGGTGGTCAGGGGCGTGATACTCTGTGCGTGGCCAAGTGAAACAAATAACAACCCATTTTTGGTGCTCTCCAGGACCCTGGGCCACCCTTATGAACTTTCCTCTCTGGATGGTGTGGAGGACAACGCTGTCCTTCTGAATGTGGATCCAGTTACGAACAGGGAACAAATGTCTTTCTACGTGTCTAACGTTCTTTTTTTTTTTTTTTTTTTTAATTTTTTTTCAATGTTTATTTTTGAGAGACAGAGAGAGACAGAGTATGAGTAGGGAAGGGGCAAAGAGAGAGGGAGACACAGAATGTGAAGCAGGCTCCAGGCTCCGAGCTGTCAGCACAGAGCCCGATGCGGGGCTCGAACCCATGAACCGTGAGATCACGACCTGGGCCGAAGTCGGATGCCCAACCGACTGAGCCCCCCAGGCGCCCCCTAACGTTCTTCTAAGTGAGCTTATTGCTTTCCAGGAAACACCGTCTTCTTCAGAGTTCACTGACTTTGAAGCTATTTTGAGTGTTTCCTATGATTTCTGCAGCAAAACCCAGGGGAGCACAAATACTGCCTTTTCTGTATTCACACTCTTCACTGACAAAGGGCACACATCCTTCATGTATATTTTCCGAACTGTACTTGGGTTTATTGGGCGTGGCTTATTCCAAAGTCTGAGAACTTTTCATCATCAAAGCAAATGCCACCAGGTCACAGTTTTAATATTTTTACTCTGAACAGAACCAGAGGGACAAACAACACTAAGAGAATCCTCTATATAATGATACAGTTATTTTAATTCCTGTCATAGTTTTAGCATAATGGGTTGGTTTTTCTCATGAAATTTCTTGTGTGATGAAATTTCCTGCTCTGAATATTTCTACCTGATGAGTTGAATCTGATATAACTCTGGGGAAGGAGAAGATAGGAAAAATATTTCCAGACATTACTCTTGCCTCCAGGGAGGGGGCTCTACAATTGCTTAGCTTTTTGTTGTTGTTGTTGTTTGGGGTTTTTTTGTTTGTTTGTTTCGAGAGCAAGAGGGAGAGAAAGAGAGAGACACAGAGTGAGAGGGAGAGAGAGAGAATGCTAAGCAGGCCCCACTGTGGGGCTCGAGCTCGTGACTGTGACCTCTTGACCTGAGCCCAAAAAATAAGAGCCAGATGCTTAACCAGCTAGGCCACCGAGGCACCCCAGCTTTTATTTTGTATTGAAGTCACGAGAAGTGGATTGTATAATCCATGCAAGAAAATTATCGTTGTCTTTTCCTGCATTAGGTGATACTTACAAGCAACAATGTGTGACCGTGCCGATATGTCTTCGGTGTTTGTATCCGTGTTCCTCCCCTAACACTGTGGGAACCGAGGCTCTGTTCACTCCCAGGGCCTATGTCAGGGGTCAGCAGACTTCTGCGAAGGGCCAGAGAGTAAATATTTTTGGCCTTGTGGGCCACACGCTCCCCATTTAGACTACTCAACTCTGCTGATGTGAGATGAAAGCAGCTAAAGAAAGAATAAGGAAATGAATACCTCTGGTTGTGTTCCAGTAAAACTTCGCTGATGGCCACTGAAATTTGAATCTTAAACAGTTTTAACGTGATACGAGAGATTAATCTTCTTTGGATTTTTCCAGCCAGCTATTTATTTATTTATTTATTTCAACGTTTTTATTTATTTTTGGGACAGAGAGAGACAGAGCATGAATGGGGGAGGGGCAGAGAGAGAGGGAGACACAGAATCGGAAACAGGCTCCAGGCTCTGAGCCATCAGCCCAGAGCCCGACGCGGGGCTCGAACTCATGGACCGCGAGATCGTGACCTGGCTGAAGTCGGACGCTTAACCGACTGCGCCACCCAGGCGCCCCTCCAGCCTTTTAAAAGTGTAAAAGTCCTTCTTTACCTCCAGCTGTGCAGACACAAGTGGTAGAATTGGCCTGTGGGCCATAGTTTGCCGAGTTCTGTGCTAGAGCAATTTCTGGCACACAGAAGGTGCTTGATAAATACTTGCTCGCTGGTGAAGACCACATTTTAAGTCAAATTTTTATTATGAAATAAGCACATAAAAGTAAATGAAATAAACACAGAGATAATATAATCAGCATCTAGCACTGAGATTCAGAAACTTCATTCTGTCATATTTGCTTCAGATAAAAATTTTTTTTAATGTTTATTTTTGAGAGGGAGAGAGAGAGAGAGAGAGACAAAGTGCAAGTGGGGGAGGGCAGAGAGAGAGGGAGACACAGGCTCCCAAGCAGGCTCTAGGCTCTGGTCTGTCAGCACAGAGTCCGACGTGGGGCTCGAACCCACGAGCTGTGAGATCATGACCTAAGCCAAAGTTGGGCACTTAACCAACTGAGCCACCCAGGTGCCTCTGCTTCAGTTTTTTAAAAAAAGACAATAGGCAGATATATTAAAGCCCCTCACCCTCACCCCTGTTCTAGTTCCCCCAACCCCATTTCCCTCCTCTCTATCCAGAAACAATTGTTATCGTGAGTTGGTATGAAAGCCTTCTCTGTGTGTGTTTATATTTTTACAGCATAGGTCTACAATGTACACAGAAGAGTCATATTGAATCTGTTCATCTGCAGTCAGCTTTTTTCCCCCTTCCACTCACCACTGTGCTTTGTCTGTGGTTCTCAGATGTTCATTCATTTAAATTTTCATGTAGTTTAATATACTCATCCTTTATGAGTCTTACTCAAAGAGATTCTTTCCGAACTTGATGTCCTAAATATTTTCTGCTATATTTCCAAATAGAGAAGGAATCTGCAAACTTTTTCTGCAGGGGGCCAGAGATTAAATATTTTAGGCTTTACTGCCTACTCTTCCTCTGTTGCAACTACTCATCTCTGTGGAAAGCAGCTATGCACAATACATATACTAATGGGCGTGACTGTGTTCTAATAAAACTTTATTGCTGAAATCAAGCAATGGGGCCAGATTTGGTCCATCACCGGTAATTTAGAGACCACTGACCTAAGTTTTAGTAATTATGTTTTTAACATTTTGATACAAAATCCATCCAAGATTCACTTAAGAAAAAAAAAAAAGGTTTATTTTTGAGAGAGAGAGAGCGCGATCAAGGGAGGGACAGAGAGAGAGGGAGACACAGAATCCAAAGCAGGCTCCAGGCTCTGAGCTGTCAGCACAGAGCCCAACCCAGGGCTTGAACTCACGAACCATGAGATCATGACCTGAGCTGAAGTTGGATGCTCAACTGACCGAGCCACCCAGGCTCCCCTGAGATTCACTTTTGTGTGAGGGTGTATGGCATGAGTTACATATTTATTTTAGCCACAGGGATTAGCAGTTTATTCAGGTACCACTTACTAAATAGTGTATCCTTTCTGCACTATTTTTTAATTCCTTCTTTGTTACATGCTGTTTCTTTGGTTTCTCTGATATATCTCTGTGCTCTCTTTTCTGATACATAATTCTATTTGTCTATCTCTGTGCCAGTATTATACTGCTACAACGATTATAGCTTCATAATAAATTTTTATATCTGGTCGAGAAAATGTCCTCATTTTTCTTTCAATTATCCTGGAAATACTTGATTTCTTCCTCTTCTGTTTGAGTTTTTGGATCAGCGTGACAAATGAGGAGAAAAAAAAGAACATGGGATTTTGGATGGAATTCTGTCTTTTTGCCTGGATTAGTATTCTCATTATGTACTAGCTGATGACTGTGGACGAGTTATCCTAATTCTCTGAGCCTCAGAGATGATATGCAGATAATAGTACATACTGCATAGGCTTATAGGCCTGACATGGGGCTCAAACTCAGGAGCCCTGAGACAATGACCTGAAGTTGGACGTTTAACTGGCTGAGCCACCCAGGCGCTCCCAGCTATAAGTATTCTTTGGTAGAAGCCCTCTTATCAAAAGTACCAACAGTTAATCAGGTCGGTTAATCAAAGAAGTAAATTTAAGTGGGGAATCATAACAAAGTTTCAAATATAGTTTAAGCGTCTTATTTTTTAAAAAGATGTTTGTTTATTTTGAGTGAGTGAGAGAGAGAGAGTGAGGGAGGGGGGAGGGGCAGAGAGAGAGAGAGAGAGAGAGAGAGAGAGAGAGAGAGAGAGAGAGAGAGAAGCCCAAGCAGGCTCCACACTGTCAGCGCAGAGCCTGAGGAGGGGAACTTAGGAACCATGAGATCATGACCTGAGCCGAAGTCAGGAGTCAAATGCTTAGCCAACGGAGCCGCCCAGATGCCCTTTAGGCATCTTATTGTATCTTAAAATGTATAAATGTATGTTTATGTAGTAGGGGAAGGGTTTTGTTGACTCTTTACCCACAGTTCCACATGCTGATGGTGGCTTGTTTTTCTGTGTGGTCTGTAATTTGTTATTGTGAGCTCATTTTGGTAAGTGTGTGTGTGTGTGTGCGCGCACCTGCATGTGTGTGAGCCTCAGGAGCTCCGCCTTGTGAAAGAGGCGCCCTGTCACTTTGCTGGTCTTGGCTTAGGATTTCCACATCAAGGGGATGTTCATCACATGGGACATTCATATGAGAGGTTTTGATTACTCATGGGTAGTCTTTTTTCGTCCAAAGACCCTGGAGAGATGTCAGGGTCTTTTGTTTTTATTTTTGGTTTTTAACTTGTTTTATTTTTTATTTTTTAAAATTTCTATCCAAATTAGTTAGCACATATGTTTTTGTTTTTTGTTTGTTCTTTAAAGTTTATTTATTTTGAGAGAGAGTGTGAGCAGGATGAGGAACAGAGAGAGAATCCCAAGTGGGTTCCGTGCTGTCAGCATGGAGCCTGATGTAGGGCTTGAAGTCACGAACCATGAGATTATGACCTGAGCCGAAATCAAGAGTTGGACACTTAATTGGTTGAGCCACTCAGGTGCCCCTTGCACTCCCCCGCTGCTGTAAAACAAAACAAAACAAAACAAAACAAAACAAAACAAAACAACCCCAAAAAACAAACCAGACAGGGTGGCTCTGAGGCTTTATGTGTGGGCTTGGTTGTAGACAAACTCCCAGCCTTTAGGTCTCATTTCCACGTTTGTAACCCTTGTGGTCGATGCAGTATCTTCTGCCGATGGCTCTGGTTGTGAGTTCTCCTATCATGTCTGAAACTTAAGGACTCCCCTTCTTTCCTGCCTCCTTTTAAAGCTCACCTTTGCATGAAAGCATTTTCTATTTTATCTAATGTTGTTAATATGGTTTTTAGCTGGAGAAGGGCCTGCGCGGCAGTTCAATCCTTATAATAATAGTCCTGAATACTGAAATTTTCCATCAGTAAAGCTTTTTACTTCGTGGGTGCCTACAGCATTACCTATGTAAGAAAAGTCACGATGTCTGTCATCTTTATACAAGGTAATTCACATAGTCCAGGTTGGGAAGCATTATTAAATGGGATCGGTTTTTATCAACATCCTCAAACAGTTCAGAGGACACTCTGTGCTCAAAAGTCAGTTTGCTGAAAAACCCTTAACTCTACGTGGTGATGCTTTGCTAACAGTTTTCCAGTGGGTTTTCATGCCTTAATTGGAAATGCTACATATTTGTGTTTTTCGGGAGACAGTTGGGGTGATCAGTATTGTAGAGTTCCTCTAAGCTGTCGTACCCTGTTGTGCTGCTTCTGCGGCTATAATAACATAGGCAGCAGCTCTCTGTTGACTTAAGGTGTGACTTGTCAGGGTGGAGGAAACCCCTCTGTGTCTTAAAAGACAACACACTCAAGTATAGCTAGAAGGTTCTCTCTTCTGCTTCCCTGTAGAGCTGTCCTGTGTCCTCAGGGCTGCAAAATTAAGGTGAGGTGGGTTTTTCCTGATCCCCCCACTCCCTGCCCTAACTCCCTGGTGGCAGAGACCCCGGTCTCTGCTTGGTTCTGTGCTTCACACCCCATGGCTGGGGCTTTTACGGAATGCCTCTTTCATTCTCCGTGCTGCTTTTCTTTTCCTTTATAATTTTTGCTTTCATTTTTTTCTGCCTTTTTCTGCCTGAAAAAATGCCTCCCAGCCTCCTCATGGATAAAGCCCTGGCTTTTTTAGTAGATGTTGCTGGCCAATTGGAGAGTTCTTTGCAACCACGCCCTGAAATGACTAATCTGAGCACACATGCAGTTTGGGGGTCTTTGGCTTTTGTGGATTTAAAAATAGTTGCAGGGTGCCGGGGTGGCTCAGTCGGTTGAGCGTCCGACTCTTGATTTTGGCTCAGGTCATGATCTCATGGTTAGTGAGTTTGAGCCCCGCGTTGGGCTCTGCACTGACAGCAGGGTGTGGAGCCTACTTGGGATTCTCCCCCTCTCTCTGCCCCCCACCTTGCATGCTCTCTCTCCTCTCTCTCAAAATAAATAAACCATGAAAAAATAAATTAAAAACAATTGCTACTGGATATCTAGGGCCTGCTCTTTTGATGGCTTGAATTGCATTTTTTTCCTTTTTATCTCTTATTTCAGTGAAGCTGCTTATATGAAGCCTGCTGATTCTAGAAGGCTTATCCCCAGGTCAATGAGGGACACCATGAAGACTTGAGATTTAGCCGCAGAGCCACTGATTCTTGTCCTCGTCTCTGGGAGCAGATGGGTATTAAAATTAGAGCAGCTGTTTCCACTTAAGGTTAGAATAACTGAAAAGAGAGCAAAGGGAATTTTTGTGCCCGCAGAGAGAAAAAACACACATCAAAGTAGTTAAGAGGCCAGCAGGTACGCAGGCATGTGAAGCACTTTGCAGCTTAAAGCAAGAGCCTTTCCCAAATAAGGTGAGCCTGGTTTCCACTCTATCACCTGGTGTCATGGGCATCCACAGGGTTCTCTGCCAACTTTTCTGAAGGATCCTGGGCTACCAAGCCTAGCAGGTATGGAGCACTGTGCCCATTCAGAAAATGCTCTGACTGAAGGATGCTGTCAAGGAAAGCAATGCCCTTTCTTCCATTCAGGCAATAAGTATTAATTGAGTGCCTGCTATGTGCCTGGTTCCCCAGCTCCTTGCTATCCCACCTAGGTGGCATTTGTCATTTATGCCTGTTTTAAAAGTGACGGACTGAGCACATTTTAATACTTGGAGACTACCTTTGGGGTCCCCAACAAGAGTGAAAAGCTCTTTTGAAAATGGGGGACTGACTGGAGTTCCCACCCTGGCTTAACTTACTTCCCTTGTTTCCTGAGGCTTCTAGAAAGGAGGTCACATCCAGGAGAAAAATACAGGCTGTTGCATTTCGATTCCTGCTGACATCCTGGCCCCTGTGGCCTCATGTGGCTGCTGGGCTGGGGGAGAGTCTCTGTGGAATCTGGGAGCCCCTCCTCAGGGCCCCCCACCGGGAGGAGAGCCCGGAAGGAGCCTTATACTTGCTTTTGGGCAAAGGCAGGTTCGCTTCATCACCTTTGCCGGAGGCTCCAGGGTTCTTTCAGAAAGGGGAGCTCTGGGCACAGGAAACTGTCAGTATAGGGGTGCACTGGACACCGCCCTTGACAAGACGGTCTTCACAAGGGCCTCCTGCCACGGACGGTTACTTGCCTCTCCCGCTCAGGTTGTCCCACTGGCCACAGAGTGGGCCGGCAGGTGGCAAGGACATGTCCTAGGAAACTCGCCTCACATGTGGCCTGTTCTCCACTTGAGTAGAAGAACTTGTAGTTTTCTCCATATGCCACCTCGTTAACCCCTTAGGACTTTCGCAGTTGCTGCTGTCCCTAGAGGAAGCCCCCTTTCTTGCTCCTTCTTGACCCCTGAGGCTTACTTTACACAGGAAGATTTTCTGAGTTGTTATGGTAAGTTCAGTGCCCCACTGCCTGTTTCTCATAGCATCCTGGATGCACACATCCCATGGCTCTGACTTCGCTGTGATAAAGTCATGGTTTGTTCATCTGTGGCCCCATTAATCACTAACCTTAGGGCTCGTGCCCACATTGCCAAACCTTTTCCATAATGGCTACCCTGAGCCTATGAGATTGCTTCTTTCGTCATGTCATTGCTAGATGTAGAAATTATCATTAATTGAAAAATTTAACCTTGGGGTGCCTGGGTGGCACAGTCGGTTAAGTGTCCAACTCTTTGTTTCAGCTCAGGTCACGATCTCCTGGTTCATGGGTTTGTGCCCCACGCCAGGCTCCATGCCGACGGTGCAAAGCCTGCTTGGGATTCTCTCCCTCTCTCTCTCTCTCTCTCTCTGCCCCTCCCCTGCTCGCCCTCTGTCTCTTTCTCTCAAAATAAACAAACATTTAAAAAATAAAAACTTAACCTTTATTTTAAGAAATAAAATTCTAAATTTCATAATAGAATTCCTGTGATTGCTATGCTAAAATGTTAGGATCTGACTGTGCTGGGCACTGTTTTTAGGGTGTGTTAGATGCAGGCACAACGGACTGAATGGGAGAAGGCATCGTGAATTAAGGTTAAGTAGACTGCTAAAGATGGGGCTTACCTTTAACTGCCTGGTGGGTCAAAATAAGCCAGATAGGGATATACGGTAGGTCTTAATTTTTTTTTTTTTAATTGTCAAGTATAACACACATATAGAAAGGTGCGGAAATCAAACACGTACGGCTCAAAGCATTATAAACTTATCAGCTTTGTAACTACTGACCAGGTCAGGACTGAGAACGGTGCCCTCCAGCCTCTTTCTGACCCCCAGCTGTCCCTTCTCCCCGGAGGTAACCACTGTCCTGACTTTTGCATCGTTTGGTTTTGCTGTTTGTCATCTTTACACAAATGGAAACAGTGTTGTGTTGGGCCATTTATTCATGTTGTCGTGTAAGACTAGAGTTGTTTCTTTTTCATTGCTGGATAGTATTCTTTGGTCTGGGTATACCACAATTTATTTATACATTCTACTCGGTGAATATTTGAGTGGTTCCACTTTTTGGCAATTGTGAATGGGCATATGAGCATTTTGTGTATGTCTCTTGGTGCACATTTACTTGTTTTTCTATTAGGCATATACCTGGGGGTGGATTTCTGGGTCAGAAGGTAAATCTTCCCTCAACCTCAGGAGATAACACCCAGTAGTTTCCAAAGCAGTTGTACTAACATACACTCCATCACTGATTTATTCTTCCTATTGTATTCTGTTCTCATCAACACTTGACTTGTCAGTCTTTTGATTTTTGTCCTTCTTGTAAATGTGTAGTGATCTCTTACTGTGATTTTAATTTGCATCTCTCTCATTACTAATAATGTTGAGGAACTCTTCTTATATTTTCTGGCCATTTGGACATCATTTTCTGTGATGTGCGTGTTCAGGTCTCTTGCCCATTTTTCTATGGAATCTCCACCACACCGCCTTCATCAATGTAAAGAATTCTTTATTCTGGAGATGAGCCCTTTGTGGTTTACATGTATTGCGAATACCTTCATTCAATCTGTGGCTTGCAATTTTGCTCTTTTATTGGTGTGTTTTGATAAAAAGAAATTTGTTATCCTGGTGTAGTCCAATCATTAATAATTTTTCCTTTATACTGAGTGGTCTTTGCATCCCGTTTATTAAATATTTATTCATTCTAAAGTCATGAAGATATTCTCTGCTGTTAGCATTTTGAAGCTTTAATTTTTTGCTTTTCACTTTAGGTATGTAATTCACTTACAATTTAATTTTGTGGTGGATGATGTGAGGGAGGAGACAAGCTTAATGTTTTTACCCATATGGATATCAATTTATTGAAAGGACTATATTTATTGCTCTACCCTGTTCCATAAATTAAGTGTTCATATATGATCTTTCTAAGTCTTAACTCTCTATTCCAGTGTTCCAGTGACCATAGAAATTCCTGATTTGGGGGCACCTGGGTGGCTTAGTAGGTTGAGCATCCGACTTTGGCTCAGGTTGTGATCTCACAGTTAGTGAGTTTGAGCCCTGCACTGGTCTCCCTGCTGTCAGTGCAGAACCTGCTTTAGATCCTCTGTCCCCCGCCCCCCGCCCCTTCCCCCCTCACACCCGCTCTCGCTCAAAAATAAGTAAACATAAAAAAGAAAAGAAATTCCTGATATAGAGCAAGCCCTCCCTTACCGTACTTATTCAAGAGTGTTTGGACTATTTGAGGCCATTTTGCACAGGAACAGAAAAAAAATTGTTATGATTTTTGTTGCAATTTCATTGAATCTGTAGATCACTCTGGGGAAAATCTGAATCTTTGTAATACTGAGTTTTTTTTTTTTTATTTTATTTAAAAAAAAAATTTTTTTTTCAACGTTTATTTATTTTTGGGACAGAGAGAGAGACAGAGCATGAACGGGAGAGGGGCAGAGAGAGAGGGAGACACAGAATCGGAAACAGGCTCCAGGCTCTGAGCCATCAGCCCAGAGCCTGACGCGGGGCTCGAACTCACGGACCGCGAGATCGTGACCTGGCTGAAGTCGGACGCTTAACCGACTGCGCCACCCAGGTGCCCCTGTAATACTGAGTTTTTAATCTATGACTATAATAGCCCCCCATTTACAAATTTTTGTCTCAATACTATTTTACTATTTTATAGTTATCTTTGTTGAGGCCATACACGTCTTTCATTTGATTTATTCCTAGGTTTTTGGGGATTTTGGGGGTTATATTGTAAACAGAACCCTTAAAAATTAGTTTTTGTTCATTTCTGATATAGATGCAGTTAAAAAAGTTTTTGACCCTGTATCCAGTGAGCTTGCTGAAGTTCCGTATTTTAATAATTTCTCTGCCTGCATAATCTTACAGTCTGTGAATTACAACAGTTTCTGTTCCTGTTCAATCCTTAGACTTTCTTTTCATTGTCACTTCCCGGTCCTGCCTAGGACCTTTAGTGTGATGTTCCTTGGAAGCGGCCACAGCGAACGTCCTTGCCTCTTTCTCAGTTTCAGTGAGAAACTTTTCAGCACTTTACCAGTTACATCTGTGGAAGGTTTTCCTGTAAATTAAAGAAGTACCCTTCTATTCCTAGTTGTCTAAAAGTCTTCACTCCAAGTGAGCGTTGAGTTTAATAAAATGCTTTCCCTGCATCAGTCGTGATGATCCTAAGACCTTTATAGGAAGTTAAATTCCCAGTCTTCTGCAGGCTTCTTTCCCTGAGTCGGCCCGGAGATAAAAGTTGACATACTTCCTGTGTTCATGGCATTGTTGCTCTGTGAAAAGGGTTCGCCAGGATGTATGAGTATCTCTAAAGAGAGGCGGAACAAGAAATGTGGGCACTGGAATTGTCCTTTAAGTTTCCGACCCAAGGAACTGGCCTGAATGATTAAAAGGAAAAGGGAAGAACAGTCATCTCGTGTGAGGCTGGTGTGCCTGTGCCAGAAATGAGGTTTTGTGTGATCCCTTAGGATTTAGTGGAATATGGGAACCAAGGGACAAAGGGTCTGCCAGGTTTTTGAAGAACGATTATTTTAAATTGATACATCTGTGACTGAGCAGGGCTTAAGGAGTCATCAGTACGACTGTGGACTAAGTGTGTTAGCCAGACTAACGCAAAAGTAGTGCAATCTCAAGATCGTTTCTAAACAGAGCGTGTTTTAAAGAGATGCTATGAAAAAGTGGGAGAATAATTAGACATGTAGTAGTTTATTTTTAATGGATTCATTTCACAGTCAGAGATTTGAGTTCTGCTTGTAATTTCCTCTTAGCCTACTTACAAAATGTAACTGCACCCACATGTGAAAATCAGGACAGGCTGATTTCAAGAAAGTCAACTCAGAATTGAGGGCAAAAAAAGGGACTGTTTAGATTAGTATTGGAATCATTTCTCAAGTCGCTCTAGAGTCCCTACTGCAGAGGTGAAGAAATACCAAAAGGTGAGAATGTGTGTTTTACTAAGACACATTCTTACTGTGTCTTTGTTCAGTAAAGTGAATGAGCATTTTTATTATTTGGATTTGGGGGGAAAAAAAATCACGGGATGCATTTCCTGGCAGAGTCTACTCCTGGCATAAGCACTGTAGTGGTTCTTTTTTTCCCCACATCTTTACTCTAGTGGGTAAGCAGTTGGTGTTGGAATAGAGTCGAGATCTTTATTGAACAAAGTGGGAAAAATTCCTTTTTAAGGCAAATATACTGTGAGAGTTGGATTCCAACAGTGTTCATTTGTCTTTCAGCATGAAGATTACATTTGTAACCAGCGCAATTGCTATTTTGGACAGAGAAACCTCATATTAAGAACGGAAGGTCCACTAAGGCTTTCTAGTTCCATCCTTTCCTTTTACAGTCGAGGACCCCGAGTCCCAGGGAACTTCGTTACCTTGTCCATCCAGGATCATCCACAAGCGGGAGTAAAATCACCAGGTTTCTCTACCGCATCATAATGCAGATGCTCAATAGCATCTTTCCAGAAACCCTAAACTCCAAATTCTGGAATCGTCTTTCTCATGGCCCCCCCTTGCCCAGTGTGCACATGTAGACACTCTTCTGCTATTTCAAGGCCCTTGGTCTGTGTCACTCTTCCCCACCCACCTTCCTCTGGAGCTCTGCCTGTTTCTGTATCTGGCCTGTGCAGTGGGCTGCCCATCACTCGTGTTCGTTTAGTTCAGTGGGTGGGTGGGAGGGGAGGGAGAGAATTCCCACATTCCTTCCCACGAAGGACAGGTGGGCGTGTGACCCTTTCCTGTGGTCTTGCTTGGTGGCAGACTGTCTAGAAATTATGCCTTTCCTAACACGGAGATTCATTCTGCCCGGTGCTTGCACAGAGTTATGATTAGAAGAGTATCTGGTGTTTACTTTGCCCTGACTTGTATTGCAAGAGGTCCTTCTGTGATTTAAAGTTCATGCATGCCAACCCAGTAAGAGAGTTGGGTGGGGAGAAGAAATAGATGTAATTGCTATCAGCTTTATAAAGGCTTTGTTCAAGCTTTTCTTCTTCAAAGTCTTCCTAGATGAGTCCACGTACCCGCTTTTTCCCTCTTGTGAACCCCAAAGTCAGTATCGTCTAGATGAGGGACTGGCCACATAATAAAGACTTTAGAGGTTTTATGGGCCAGATCATCTCCTCGGCACTCTGTCCACTGCTGATGTGGTGCAAAGCAGTCAAACATAAACAGATGGCTGTGGCTGTATTCCAACAAAACTTTATATCCAAAAACACGCTGAGTTTGGCCTACAGTTACAGTGTGACAACCCTGCTTTATACCAGCAAATTCTCAATTTTGGGGTTTGGACCAGGTACGGCAGAAGCATCGGAGGAATGCCGAATGATACAGGTTTCTCGGCCTCATCCTTGGAGTTTTTGATAAGCAGCCTGTGGTGAGGAAATCTGTGGTTGGAAAAGTTACTTGGGGCACCTGGGTGGCTCATTCGGTTCAGCATCCAACTCTAGGTTTTGGCTCAGGTCATGATCTTGCACTTTGTGAGTTCGAGCCCCTCACTGGGCTCTGCACTGAGAGCATGGAGCCTGTTTGGGATTCTTTCTCCTTCTCTCTCTCTCTCTGCCCTCCTTTCTCCCCTCCAAAATAAATAAATAAAAACTACAAAATTTAAAGAGTTCTTTACATGATTCTGCTGCTCACATTACTAAAATGATGGTCCATTCCTCCTGTAAAAATTTGTGTGTGCACTTATACAAATAAGTACATGAGATTGCGTCTTGTGTTTAAAAACATTTTAAAAAAGACACGATTTTTGTACACATCTTTCTGTGTATTATTTCTGTGCCCTTTTTATTGAGGTGTGGTCTTTTATTGATCCGTAAGAATCTATATAATAAGGGATTTAGTCCTTTGTAATATGTTGTACAGATTTTCCTCCATCGTGTTGTTGCCTTTTGACTTGATTTATAGAGTCAAGTGGATTTTTAAAACATTTTGATGGAGTGAAATGCATCAATCTGTTCCTTCAGGGCAGTGGTTCTGAACTGGGTGTGATTTTCTTCCAGGGGGGACATTGGCAACATCTGGAGACATTTTTGGTTGTGACTGTTGTCACTGTTGGCAAGAGGGGTTCTGGCATCCAGTAAGTAGAGATCAGAGATGCTGCTAAAACACCCTGCAAGGTTCAGGGCAGCCCCTGCCAACCAAGAATTATCCAGCCCAAAGGGTCAGTAGTGCTGAGGTTGAGAGATACCTCTTTCAGGCTTCTGGTTTTGTTCCTTGCTGCATAAGGAACCTTCTGCCTATGATGCCAATAACTACCTCAGAATCTGTATTTAAAAGTTCCTTAACTGATTTTTCTGCTTAGAAAAATTATTAAAGCAATGGCCCAGAGGACTCTTCTTCTTTTTTCTTTTTTCTTTTTTTTAAATATTTGTTTATTTTGAGAGAGAGAGAGACAGCGAGAGCACACAAGCAGGGGAGGGGCAGACAGAGAATCCCAAACAGGCTCTCTGCTGATAGCAGGGCTCAAAGTCACAAACTTCAAAATCTTGACCTGAGCTGAAACGAAGAGTCGGATGCTTAACCGACTGAACCACCTGGGCGCCCCCCTACTTACTTCTTAATACCACCCACAAGTGCCCCTGAGTTACTTCTCTTGTGCGCCTACATCTTCCTCCTCGCTCCTTTGTAAGTGCCACGAGTCCACCATGTCCCCTTAGCGACCTGTGTGGCCTGGGCCACGTCACAAGCTCCATCAGCACGTATAGGCCCTCCTCCTGGGCCTTGTTGGGTTCGGGCTCCTCAGACGCCCTTCCCATCCCCTGGATGACTCTGCCCACTGAGCAACAGGTATGAGTGAGAGAGAGGTGGCTTCAGGTGTACTTCTCTGGACCCTCTGAAAACCGCGTCAATGAAAACCACGTGGCCGTCAGCAGACTCCCAAATCCCAGAGCGGGAGGAGGCCTTGAGATGCTCTGCCCTCGGCCCTCACTTAACGCCAGAGGGACGTGTGTCCAGAGCAGGCAAGGGACTTGGCCGGAGCCTCTCAGCTGCCTGTGCCGACTGACGCCAGGACTGTTGCTCAGCCGGTCCTTTGTCGTCAGAAAACTCCTTTCTGCTGTCTTTGCTTTGCTGAGAGCCACCACTGTCACCTCCGAGAAACGAGTTCTGAGACCCACTCATCATCTACTCATTTCAGACCTGCGGTCATCAAGCCCATCTTCCCTGTCAGCATTAGGGACTTGAACTCCTCGAACACACGATTGTTAATAGTGGACTTGCGTCCAGGCAGGGTATTGATTGCACATAGACTGCTCAGGGGAGTCCAAGTTCATGTGCCTGGACCTTCTGTTGGACTGCAAGCTCTTGGGGCTTTTTCATCTCTCTGACCCCTCTTCCAGGTACCTTGTCTGGAAGGTGAACCCACCTGGGGCTGGGTAAATGTCACATCAATCACTGATCAGCTGTACTGAGTAGGAACGAAGCTCATATTCTTGAAACTAGTGGGAAAGGGTCACCTGGGCGGGTGGTTCCATGGGCACCTCCTCAGGTTCTGTCACCCAGGTGATGCAGATCCTCCATGTGGAGGCAATCCTGCTAGCCTTGACTTACTCATCTGATGACCCTGAAAATGGGCTGTTATACCTGTTTTAAATTTGACCTTCCAACCTGTTTGTGTGCCGATGCGGGGGTGGAGGGTGGCGTTAGAATTGCCAAAAACGGGACAGCAGACTGTGTGGAAGGAAAACAGGTCATGGCTAAAGTGCCACATGGGAGGTCCTGCAGATGACGAGTCCTCGGGTCGGCAGGCGCCTTCGCTCTGGTCTGGCCTCCCATCTCGCCCTGTGCACATCCCCATGAACGCTCCTGCTTGTAGTGTAAATTATCTGTAACAGGTGAAAAGTCTAAAATGAAATATGAAAAGAATAGTTTCAGATTAGTTCTGCGATGTGAAATATTTGGCTTAAATAGATGACTAATGATACAACAACAAACAGCACTTAATGAGCTTGCTGGTGAATTGTAGGCGGAAAACCATTAATCCGTGGGCTTTCTCTTTATTCTTTCTTATAGCCGGTATTACAAAGACTTAATCATTTACCCCCCATCATTAGAGGCTGGGAATTATAGCCAAGAAAACATTGCCTGTTAAATTTGAGTATCCCCAAAGTCAAGTCTATTCATTATGATATTTTGGCCTCATTATACATTTCAACAGTTTGGCTGTTTCCTGCTTAAGGTTCAGACTTAATGGGATTCCAGGGCATAGTGACCTCTACAGCAGGTTCATGATTGCATTTTATCGTATATTTGCTGTTATGCAATTGAAACAGATTTTTTTTTTTTTTTTTTTTTTTTTTTTTTTTGAAATGAAGCCATCCTGAAGTGTTAGAGTGAAGTGTTAGAGAATACAATGGCAGGTAGTTGTCATTGTTAGCAAAGCAATTAATACACAACCCAAGAAAGTAGTAGTAATATGAAATGATTATTTTTAAAGATTTTTAAAAATTTTATTTTGAGGGAGAGAGAAAGGGAGGGAAGGAGAGAGTATGAGTAGGGGAGGGGCAGAGAAGGAGGGAGAGAGAATTCCAAGCAGGATCCATGTTGACACAGTGAAGAGCCCAACGCGGGGCTCGAACCCAGAAATGTTGAGATCATGACCTGAGCCGAAATCAAGAGTCAGACGCTCAACCGACTGAGCCACCAGGTGCCCCTGAAATGGTGACTTGAAACAAGGGACCAATGACCTTGTAGTGCATTCAGCTCTGTTTGGTATCCCAGTGTGCGTGTGTGTGTGTGTGTGTGCGTGCGTGTGTGTGTGTGTGTGTGTGCCTGTGCTCCCATCACATCAGTCACTGTTTTGAATCCCTGTAGAAATCTGTACAACTGACAGTTTCATTTTGAGCTTTTGTTGTCTACACTAGGAGCATGTCTCCCGGAAGCCTGTGAGTCAGGCTTCACTTCATCCCCATGCTGCTCCTGCATTCTGCTCATCTGTGAACACAGCATTTCTTAAACGACATCTTTAATTCTCTTCACATTTTCCTTCTAGCTCTTTATTCCCGAGCTGGTGGAGCTGACTCCAGGGCACGGCGGGTTGGACACTGCTGTGGGTCCTGCCCTTTGCACCCAGATCTCTCCCCCAGCACCCAGGGTGATGGAGGCTTCAGCAGTGGCTCACCTGGTGGACAGTCTCTGAGCACCAGAGGAAGGCGACTCGGTGTTAAGGGCCATCTGTGACCTCCACAGACACTTGACTCTTTCTGCTCCCCTTCATCAGGGCAAAGGCGGGACATTATGCTGGCTCCACCTTACCTCTCAGGTCATCAGAGACTTTCCCCCTTTTTAAAGCTGATTTAAAGTTATTTCATTGCTGGGGCCCCTGGGTGGCTCAGTTGGTTAAGCATCTCTGACTCTTGATCTCGGTTTAGGTCATGATCTCAGTTTGTGAGTTCGAGCCCTGCATCGGGCTGTGCGCTGACAATGCGGAGCCTGCTTGGGACTCTCTCTCTCTCCCTCTCTCTCTGACCCTCCCCTGCTTGTGTGTGTGCGCGCGCGCTCTCTCTCTCTCAAAATAAATAATGAACATTAAAAATTTTTTTTTTATTTAATTGCGATGAAGCATTGTAGGGCAGATACACAAGGCATTCCTTGACTTTCATTCTGAAGAGCTGGGATGGGCCCTTGGGAGAATCCTAAGTCCATTTCACGTGGCAATACACCTCACAGGCTCTGGTGCTGCTTGCATCTGGTATCATTCATTCATTCATTCAGTTGTTCAGTCATAGTGTATTCGGCAGCTCCTGTGTGCCAGTTGCTGTTCTTGGGGCTGGGGGTGGGGGTGACCACTCAAGTAAACAAAACAGAGAAAAGAAACCTGATCTCACAGGGGTTTCCAGTCTAGTGGGGCCAGATACAAAATCAATATAGAATAAATTGGTAATTTTTTCCCACAGTGCATTGGAACATGAGCTGTTTTAGTTGAATTGTGTGTTCAGGGACATCCTCATCAGAAGATGACATTTGAGCAAAGACTCAAAGGAGGCTTTGGGAAGAGACACGAGAAATGGGTGTTGTGGGCAGAGGAACAGCCAGTGCTAAGACCTTGAGGTCGGAGAGTGCTTGGAGAGTTGGAAGAACAGTGACGTCATGTGTTTAGGGCCAAGTGAGGCAGGGCAAGAGTGGGAGGTGAGGTCCAGAGCTGGGAGGAGGGCACATCACCTGTGGCCTAGTTAAGACTTTGTGAAGACTTTGGCTTTTATTCTGAGTAAGAGTTGGTCAGTTGCTCAATATCGCTAAGCCTCAGTGGTAGTAAATGTACTTACCTTGGAAGGTTGTTGTAAGGAGGAAGTAAATTAAGAAATGTAAAATGCTAAGTGTAGTGGCAGGCACCCAGGGAGTACCCAGGGATTTGCAGGTCAAACTGGTTTTGCTGCTGTTGTTCTTAGTGTGCGTAATAGGTTACTAGCTATAAACTCCTTAGGGGCAGACACTGTGTCTGTTTGTTTTCTCTTTTAGGATTTTATTCCCAGACCTGGTACAATTCATGTCAAATAGTAAGACCTCGGTCAGTATTCATTGAGTGTGGGGCGCGTGGGTGGCTCAGTCAGTTGAGCGTCTGACTTCAGCTCAGGTCATGATCTTGGCGATTCGTGAGTTTGAGCCCTGCGTTGGGTTCTGTGCTGATAGGTCAGAGCCTGGAGCCTGCTTCGGATTCTGTCTCTCTTTCTCTCTCTCTCTGCCTCTCAAAAATAAATAAACTTTAAAAAAGTTTTAGAAAATATTCATTGAGTGATATCATTATACCTTTATTCTAAAGAAGCATCCTGAAATGGTGGTCTTAATTGGCTTATATTTAACCCTTACTTATTTTCTGTTGCTTACAGAAAGAGAACCCTTACCTTTTGCCTTCTCCACAGGGATTGTTTTTTTTGGTGTCATCATAACCATCAAAGTTGCAGTGCTGTGGTGTGGACAGAACTCGGAAGATGCGATGTCGTTCTGGAATAGTTCTTTTGTAGTGGCTGTGATGGGTCACTCAACTCCTCTCTCCTTGTGTTTCTGAACAGTGATATGGGTTCAGAAAATTCCCTCCCTATTTCAGGGTTGTTGTGAGCACAAATGAGATACTAGATGGCAATGTTCTTTGAAAACTCTAAATGGCCACCTTAAAGGGAGCAGTAGGTATGATGTGTGGCGGCCTCTGATGTCCAAGGCGGATGGCTGTGCTTTGAATTCTTTCTGGGGAGGACTTGCTGACGTGTGCCGTACCTCGGTGGTACCTCTCTGGGGTCTGGCTGTTGCCCGCAGTGGAGCAAAAGCCAGGGGGTGTCTCAGGTCACCAGACAGGTGGTCTTTGCCTTAGGATTTTTTTTTTTTTTTTTTTTTTTTTTCCTAAGCTTCACAGTGGAGGTTTAGGCTGCCAGAATTAATTCTTATAACCATCTCTTCAATTTGTTTAAATGATTTAAATGTAGTTCTCTGCTTTCAGGCTTCTGCTAAAAGTCTTAATTTGTGACTAGGTCAACCTCAGATGTTATTATCAAAAGTTGATTTCAGAAACATGGCTTATATGTCCCCTTTATCAGAGCTAATTAAATTCTCCTTCCTGTCAGATGATTCTTGAGGGGACACCCATTCCAGGAAGCATTCCTAAAAATAAATCAGAAACAAGGTAACAATATTGTGACCAAAAGGGCGGTTTACATATGTCTCTCATCATGCCTTGCTTTCCAGATACTAATTGAGCTCTTTATTTTTTGAACACTTAAAAAAAGAAGCCTCACCGTGTTTTCTGTGTTCCTTGACATGCTAGGAATAGTGCCATGAACATGATAGATGAAGTCCCTACACTCTCAGAGCTCACATGTTTGGGAGAGGGAAAAAAAGGGTTATTTCAGATTTTGTAGTGAGGGAAGCCTTCTCTGAGGAGGTGACGTTTGAGTACAGAACTTTGTGAAATGAAGCAGTGAGCCATGGAAAGCTTGGGAGAAAAGCATTCCGGCAGAGGGCCCAGCAGGTGCAAAGGCCCTCATGTGGAAATGATCTTGGCATAGTCCAGGGACATAAAGAAGGTGAGGAAGGGAGAGTGTAAGGGAGGAGGGAAGAGAGGACATCTCTGACATGGGAGGAAACTGGGTTTTACTCTAAGTTGATAAGGATTGTAAATATTTAAAATTATTTACAGCTTAAATATTTTCTTCTGTTACCAACCCATCTCCTTTTAACTGAGATTCTATGAAGGAATTGCCCAGTGATAGGCAGAGAACGTGGTGGCATTTTTGGAGTCTCATTTTCATTCAATCCAAAATCCCTCAATATTCCTAAAGGAGTTTGTTGGAAATTGTCTGACAAGCGCAATTACCAGGGCAAGTAGCTGTTTTACCATGCAGAATTCTGTCCGCGTGTGTTTATGTGTGAGTTCATTTCCACAAGAGAAATTGAGGGCCTCGTTTCTCTGTAGTCTGATATTTACCGAGTTCTATTTTATGATTAGCCCTCAGAAGCCAGAGGGACATCAGATAGAGGTCTAATTTTCTGTTCACAGAAGCAAATGATAATTGAAAAAGCGGGGAGAACACGTCTGAAGCCTTGAGCTGTCTCAGGAGAAGGGGATGACCGTTTCGCATTGTTTTGTAGCGCATCTCCAAGCAGAAACACATGGTGATTTACAGGTTAGCAAAGGGCACCAGGATAAACACTTTCCTTAGGAACATTGTCACAGTTTAAAGTCACGCAAATGAAACTGTATCTGCCGTATCTTGCAAGGTCACATGTCTCTGTGATCACCCTCCAAAATACTGAGGTAGAAACTTTCATAAAGTTCTGCTTACTGCTCTCTTCGGGCGGGCTTACCATTGTCGTGTAAGCCGATCATTTTGGAAGCTTTTAATTAAATAACATCACTTGAAAAGGGGTTTTCCTCCAGTAGAAATTGGGAGACATAGGTAAGCACATCTTTAGGGGAGATAAGTTAGTTGGGCGGTCATTTCTCATGAGGAAACCTTGCAGTGGTCCATCCAGGACGTGGAAAAGGAGGTTCCGGTTTCGATCTCTAGTATTTGTTGTCGTGGCTGCTAAAAATATTAAAGTTGGTATCTTCCTAATGAGCCTCAGTTTTAAATGCTTTTGCCTTAGAAAATTCCTGTAAGTAATGTGTTGCTGAAATCAACGTTATTTCGGAGCTTGGGTTTGGGGCAGCTCTTCACTAGGTGTGTTCTTGCTGGTCACCTGTTACCTGTGGAGGGGTTAATGTCGGGGTGACCTTGGGAGGCTCCCCCACGACAGCACAAGTAGTTAGGAACTCTTATTCCGCAGGAACAGCATTTCCTAGAGCCACGGCTCTGAGACACGGAGCTCATTTCCCAGCGATGGCACCACTTTTCTTACGAGGGAATAATTGACCCATTTATGGTCCTGTTTCAGCTTGTTGCGGATTCCTGTGCCAGCAGCCCTTGTCACCATGGCAACTGCAGCAGCAGCAGCGATGGCTACCTCTGCATTTGCAATGAAGGCTATGAAGGTCCCAACTGTGAACAGGCGCTTCCCAGCCTCCCCGCCTCTGGCTGGACCGAGTCCATGGCCCCCAGGCAGCTTCAGCCTGTCCCCGCCACCCAGGAGCCTGACATCATCCTGCCCCGCTCTCAGGCGACCGTGACTCTGCCCACCTGGCAGCCCAAAACAGGGCAGAAAGTTGTAGAAATGAAATGGGATCAAGTGGAGGTGAGAACGTTTGATTGCATATGTTTTTATGTAAAGAAACCAGTGAGGTTAAGATAATGCCAGTGGTTGCAATATTGGCAGTAACAACGGAAGACCTTTAAGTTATCCTCTTGACAAAACAGGGAGTCTGAGGTTATTCCCGCCTTCACTTGTGTGTAGATCCCTTTTGGTAACGCAGAGGGGATTTTTCAATTATGACTGTTTTGTGGGCATCAAGAGTGTAAGCAATAAAAGGAAAAGGATGAAATTATTTTCTGGAACGATATCCGTGTATATTTCTGTGAGATCGTTTTGGATTCGGCGCAGAGAGCCCAAGGAAGGGCCATGTAAATGAACGTATCACGGACCCTCCACCGTTGACCTAATTTTCCTCAATATTATGCTTAACTCCTTGTTTATTTATTATGATTCTACTTCTGGTGCCTTGCAGCCAATATCATTTTAAAAACAGCTGCTATCAGTGATTTCTAAAATATGTTGAGACCGCATTTGAGAATGAAATTTCCAAATTTTATTTATTTTGGCAATAACAAATTCCATTCATTGACTCTTGTCCAGTCTGGGTTTGGCTTGTGTTTCAAGCTCATCAGAAGTCTCATTTTGAGGAATTTTCAGCAGATCCTTGAAAGTTGACATATAATCTAAATTTGCTAGCTAGGAGAGTTGAGGAGCAAATCCAAATCATGACTTTGAGGTGATATCCATAGGGTATAATTCCGTTCCATATCTTGCATTTTATAGGACATCCTGTGATTGTATATTATTGCAGGTTTTATAGCTCAAACGACAAAACACATAGATCTTTGTGTAGCAGTTTTAGAGTCAAAGAATGTGTGTAGAAGTTTCTCTTATCATTGTCAAAGAGACAAGGTAGCATCTCTTCTTTCATTTTCTTGGGTAATTGTAACCAGTGACCCATTTTTTTTTTTCATTGCCACACAATTTATCAAGGCCATCTTCAGACCACAGCACAGTGCTTATAGCCTACCCAGCAAAACTCTGGACGTGTTCTGATTTCAGACTTTTAACAAATGCCTTGAAGTTATGGTTTTAATTCCTCTTTGCTGAATGACTCACTTCTTGAATGTGAACTAGATTTGATTCTGCATTTGTCAAGGAAGTGTCCTTTAAAGAAAATTTCTCCCCAACCACCCATTTCAATCTATTTATTTAAAGACCTCCTGTCCTGTAGTTGGTAAACGTAAAAAGAAACGCCTCGTCTTCTTGTCATGCTGTAATTTCTTAGGCTGTTTCAAGAAGCGGGTTAAAAGTTGCCAGAGGAAGGTGTGAATATATTTGGGTTTCTCCTTTCGTGAAATAGTGATGCTTCAGAAATGTGACGCTATTTGAAGTCTGAAGGGACTAAAATTGTTGTAACAGTTGTCTGTTGACACGAATTTAACGAGTCGGGCTTCCATCTTTGAATATCCATGGTGGGCTTAACTTTCTGGCATTTGACTGTCAGGCCTTCTGGGGCATATATTCTCAGCATTGGGTGTGGGTGGAGGTGCTGAGAATTTCTGTATTGTTCTCAGTTAATTCAGTGATGATGGACACATATAATACCACCCCCTTTAATGTTTCTTTATTTTTTTTGAGAGAGAGTGAGCACAAGCGGGGGAGGGTCAGAGAGAGAGAGAGAGAGAGAGAGGGAGAGAGAGAATCCCAAGCAGGCTCCACGCTGCCAGCACAGAGCCCCACGCAGGGCTAGATCCCATGAACTGTGGAGATCATGACCTGAGCTGAAATTAAGGGTCAGACACATAACTGACTGAGCCACCCAGATGCCCCTAATACCCCTTTGTTTTGACTCTACTGGGTGAAGACAGTGCTCTTGGCATGAGGAATAAATGAATAAGTTGGTCAGAACCACCTCATTGGACGCAGCTCAAGCGTTCACAGTGTATTTTCTGACGAACACCATTATGCCCCCCCTTGAACTCCCTTTACGTACATATCAGCGAAGGTGTAGTCCATAGGGGGAAAAGAAAATAGGCAGCTTCCCAGTCCCCTGGCCTTAAGGCATGCTCCTGAGACCCACCTCTGCACAGGGCAGGGTCACCCGGACTTAGCACTTCTTGCCTACTGTTCGTTTTAAGGCTCGCTCTCCTACTTAATGCTTGCTGCACAGAAGCTAGTCCTTAAAGCCTGTCCTCTGGTTCTCCAAGCACTGAGTCCCAGACTGAGCATAGAGCAGAGGCCACTGACTGCTCGCTAAATGGAAGACAGCGGGGAGTGGACCCCTGCAGCGTCCTGTTCATCAGTCATAGCGATCTGGGAATTGGTAGATGGCTCTCAGGAAAGCTTTGGCATTTCAGGAAACCAAGTGGCAAAGCTTTCATTTTCTTTTGAGCCTGTACCGTGTCACCTGTCTTCTCTCTGTCTCCACCTCAGCGTCACCCAAAGGTAGCTTCTGGAATTTTGCTTTGTAATATTATCCTGTGTGATGACCCACCCTGATAACTTGTTTCTTCCTTTTTTTCCCAGGTGGTCCCAGATATTGCCTGTGGGAATGCCAGTTCTAACAGCTCTGCCGGTGGCCGCCTGGTAACCTTTGAGGTGCCACAGAACACGTCGGTCAAGTAAGAAAACTCGCAGTTACAAACCATTAAGATCGATACTGTGACCCTGTGCTGGGTTGTGTCTGTCCATGTAACTGGTCAGTCCAGTGAGAGTCATGAGCAGAGTTCCATGTGTAGATGTGGCCTAAGTGGCTCAAAATCCAGAAGGAGCTATTTCAGGAAAGAATGTTGCAGTGGGGATCCTGTTGGGTGGAGATGTGGAACTGGCTGGGATGAGTAAGGTGCGAGATAAGAAACCTTCACTTCCCAAGTGACTTTTGCTTCCAGAATTCTTTGGTGTCTTACGATTTGAATGGGCTGTTGGTTAAATTCATGTGCATCAGTTGCCCCAATTTAAAATCCAAACATTACAATTTTATCTGAGAAGAAAGTGTTTTGTTTTGTTTTTATTTATTTACTTTAATTAATTAATTTATTTCTGAGAGGGAGAGAGAGGGAGAGGCAGACAGAGAGGGGGACAGAGGATCCAAAGTGGGGTCTGTGCTGACAGCAGAGAGCTTGATGTGGGGCTCGAACTCACAAACTGTGAGATCGTGACCTGAGCCGAAGTAGGACTCTTAACCGGCTGAGCCACCCAGGTGCCCCTTGTTTTGTTTTTAAACTTAAGCTCTTTCAAACTACATACTGCCCATGGAGGCGGGCAGGGATGGGGAAGAGGCAAGGGGTCTGCCCCTGCCGTGTGTCAGGTGCTCTGTGTCACTAGGGAGTGGGGTGGAGCCAGCCCTGGAGTGACCCCATCCCGTCTCCCACTACTCATTCTTCTCTGATGCTATTACCTGCCAACCCCCCTGCCCCCACGTAGCCAAATGGGAGTTTGCTGTCCAGTCTTCAGGGACTTTAGAAGGCCGAGGGACATGTGACCCTGGTTAACTAGTGCTCTGTATCAACTCCCTAGTAGGGGGGCCGTGGGCACTTTGGGCCTCTTCTATTCATACAGAATTGTTTTTGCCCACCTTGCTTTCTTTTTTAAAATGTTTATTTATTTATTTATTTATTAAAAAAAATTTTTTTTTTCAACGTTTTTTATTTATTTTTGGGACAGAGAGAGACAGAGCATGAACGGGGGAGGGGCAGAGAGAGAGGGAGACACAGAATCGGAAACAGGCTCCAGGCTCTGAGCCATCAGCCCAGAGCCCGACGCGGGGCTCGAACTCACGGACCGCGAGATCGTGACCTGGCTGAAGTCGGACGCTTAACCGACTGCGCCACCCAGGCGCCCCTAAAATGTTTATTTTTGAGAGAGAGAGAAAGAGAGTCAGTGTGAGCAGGGGAGGAGCAGAGAGAGGGGGACAGAGGGTCTGAAGCAGGCTCTGCACTGTGATAGCAGCAAGCCCGATGTAGGGCTCGAACCCACGAACCGTGAGATCATGGCCTGAGCCGAAGTCAGACGCTCAACCGACTGAGCCACCCAGGCGCCCCTGCCCACCCTGCTTTCTAAACAACGGGGTCCCTGAAATGTTTGGAAGGGGGACTTTGTTACGTTGCCCCTGCGTCCCCTCCCCCCCGGGGCCTTGAACTCAGTCTGGTGGCGGAAGAGTCAGAATGGGCCCCGAACTTCGCACCGGGAAGAAGTCCCCGCGGGGAGAAAGGTGTGGCATCTGAGGCAGCTTCCAGTGCCACCAGCAGGGGGACCCCGGTCCTAAGTGTTTCATTGCTCACAAGACAGATGATCTGTGCTGGTCAGAGCTGGCTTTGGGGAGGATGAGTAGTTTCCTTTCCGTGTGTGAAACCACCTCAGAGTGCTTTCTTTTCTGGGTCCCATTATCTTTCTCTCCTAAGCCTTTCCAAATAGTTCTGATCCTCTATCCCTTTAAATACCCTACCTGCCCCCCGATCAGCTTGAAATTCTCCAGGCCCCTTCTGGGCTTCAGGACAGGGCGAAAATAGCAGGTTGGCCCGGGCTGAGTCATCTCTGCGTGCCCTGAATCCACCTGCAAGAGTGGCTAGCCCCCGTGTACTTACATTTATTCACGAATTCAACCTTTTACGAAACCCCGACTGAACACCCAGCCGTAAGCCAGGAGCTCAGCGCTTAGTACACCGATCTCCCGAAGGTGGAGACCTGGTTTTCTAGGAGCACAGAGGAAGCTAGGGACAGCTTCCGGGCGGTGGGAAGGTGGTCAGGGCAGGTCTCAGAGAAGAGATGACCCGTGGGCTAATAAGCCTTGCGGAATGTCACTTAACCAGGCATGCGAGGAGGCAGAGCTTGGGAGCTGGGAGGGAACCTGGTTGGGGAGGGACAGTGGGTTCGTGTCACTGGAACGCTGGGCTGCAGGATTTGAGGCTGAAAGGGGAACTGAGGCTGAGGCTGATTTGCTTCCTAGCGTCTCATTCTTGGGACTTTACCCTGAAAATAAGAAGCCAGGAGAGGCCTGGAGCATGGGAGGTGACACACTTTTGCTTACGTTGGCAGCACAACTCAGGTGGCCATCTGGGGATGCAGGACACATTTGTAGTAAATTCAAGCAGGACTCATATTGTGTGGATGTGGAAGGATTTGTCTCTAGAAGAACTCAGTGTACTCTTTTATTCTTTTTTTTTTTTTAATGTTTACTTATTTTTGAGAGGAGGTGCGGAGGGGCAGAGGGAGAGGGAGACACAGAATCCGAAGCAGGCTCCAGGCTCTGAGCCATCAGCACAGAGCCTGACGTGGGGCTCGAACCCACAAACTGTGAGTTCATGACCTGAGCTGAAGTCAGACGCTCAGCCGACCGAACCACTCAGGCGCCCTAACCCTTTTATTCGCGATGAAAATCGTTATTCGAATGTGAGTTATCTATTGGTGTTTTCTGTGGTATATTTTGAAACAAGTGGGAGACCTTTGTAATGATTTCCTGAGACCTTTGTGGATGTACATGTGTGTCATTTTATTTTTATTTTCGACTTGGACGGACTGGTTCTAAGATGAATTTTTCTGAAAGGGACTTTTGGTTTACTTCACCCCCGTTTTCAGAATTCGGCAAGACGCTGCGGCCTCGCTGATTCTGCTGTGGAAGGTCACTGCCACGGGATTTCAGCAGTGCTCCCTCATAGACGGACGGAGTGTGACTCTTCTCCAGGCGCCTGGGGGTCTGGTCCTCTTGGAAGAGATGCTCGCTTTAGGGCACAATCACTTCATCGGTGAGTTATAGAAGTCTGCCCGTCAACACATCTGATTCCACCCGACCTTGGTTTGGTGTTTAGAGACAGTGCATTAGGGCGTTTTGCTCAGGTAATCTGAGTTCTGGCCATCAACAAAATGTCCTCCATTTTCGAGGAGGTTTTGCTTAAACATCCAAATTGATTTATAAGATAGCATCTCCTGTGTGGCTCGATATGGAAAAAGCGTGGGCTCTGGAATCCTGAGACTGTACGTATCCCAGCCCCGGACAGAGCGTCATAGATGTGTGATCTTTGGCGCATAATGTTCTGAATCTGCTTTCTTTTGGACTCCAGTCTGCAAGATGCTGGACAGGGTACAGTGGGCAGGAATTGTGGGCAACTTCAGGCACCGAATGTTGGTGTCTCAGAAAAAACCCTGTTCTCCCTTGATTTACACCTGACCTAGGGCCCGGGGCACAGCACCTCGGAAGCGATTGGCTACATCTGAGCCTCTGACTCACAAGTGACTTGAGGACTACATCTTCCCCCCGGGCTCCTCTTCTTCACCCACCCTTCCCTCTGGGTCACTTTTGACTTTTCACTTTCTCGAATAGTGTCAGTCTGCAATTTCACCTGCCCGAAACGACCACATGCCCGATTAGCCCAATTTTCAAGTTCCTCTCTGCCTTAGAGTAGAAATGGCCCTCGTGAAGTGTGACCCCCACTCACTGCCTCCTGCCCCTCCCAAGGGCGACATCTGGGCAGTTTCCAGAGGACCCTTCCCCTGGTAGGCATTCTGACTGTACCCTGTGTTGCCTTTACCCCTCACCCAGCGCAGAGTATCTTTGGGGTTGGAGCTTGTAACCCCAGCCCCTCTGCAGGCGGACATCGTCAGCTGCTTTATCAGAGCTCCTTGCATCCTGCCGCCTCTACTCAGACGGGAGCTCAAGTTCAGACTCCACCCATCCCAGTCCTATGCGCCCAAGCAGCCCCTTGCATCCTGCTGTTTATGCCGCTCCCTGTCTGATCATATATGCTAACAGTCCTCACCTGGAGAGGGGCAGTGACAGCGTCTCTCAGGGGTGTTGTAAGGGTTCAGTGGGATAATGGGTGTGAAAGTGTAAGTTACAAATGTTAGGGATGATTCTAGGTACTTTCTCCAGCTTGTTCTGAGAGACCCTAAATATTTTGCTAAATGAAATGGAAAAGTATATGAAAGACATATTCTCTAAGGTATATATTGGATCCAAGTTTCATAATGAAGACAGACTGGTGAAATGAAATGCTCGGCTCCATATAATTTTTGTCACTTTTTCATTTGATCGACCCTCCTCTGGTAAGAAGGCCGTTTCCCAGTCTTTGCAAATCCAGCTGTGGAGTGGTTGGGGGATGTTACTGGGTGGAGAGCTTGGTGTGGGGAACGGACATACTGGAAAAAGAGTAGGGTATTTCATTTCGGACTGATGTTTGTTCAGATAGCTGTTGGATTACAGCATGATGTAATATTGTCCAAGTCAAATCTGAATTTCACTCCCCAAAACATACTTCCCCGTCTGTTGTAGCAGTTCATCTAAAAGGATATAGTTTGTGTATTTTGGTAAATAGTTTCGTATTGATTTTGTAAGTTTTTCTTTTTAGTGGATTAAGCTGTCCTCTGACGTGGAGCTAACATTTCACAAAAACATATGTGCTGTCATCACTCTGTAAAATGTCGTTAGTGTTACCAGAAACTATCCATTCGAAATGTTAGCTTACCTTTGATACTACGTTTAGTTGTAGCATAACTATAACTTGAGACTGATGCTGGGGTTAAGGATGGAGATTAATAAAGAAGGATTTTCTAGCATTAGTATAATTTTATACCCTTAACATACAAGGAATTTTATGAACTCTAACAGAATTTGTGCTCATTTTTCTAACAAACAATTGCATGGCAGCGTATTGCTCCTTACAGGAGTAATTTTTGAAAATTTAATGTGGTATATTAATAACTAAGGAATTTTTTTCTCAAAAATTATACTTGAGGTGACAGACGATTTTGAGATGAGGTGATGGTGATTTTGAGGAACATGCTTTATTTCCCTAAGCTGCTATTTTCCATTTGGAAAATTTGTGGTCTGATGTCTTTTTAAATTTCATAACCCGAACACATTCTAAGTGCTTTGAGTGGCTTTGTATTGGAGCTCACAATCTTCTAGTGTTATTCTCTTTCAGGATGGGGCCAGTCTTGTCCCAAGCTTTTTCTGAGGAAGAATGGCTGCCTTCCTCCCAATGGACCACAGGCTGCCACACATTGCCGGCTCCTTCCTTTACGAGGTCTTTTTATCTTAAAGGAGCAAGATTTACCTTTTGTAATCATCGTGGAAGTCTTATGTTTACTGCATTGATGTGTGTTTAATGTTCTTTTTAATTTTTTTAAGGCAGCTTCTTTTTTTTTTTAATTTTTTTTTTTAACATTTATTTATTTTTGAGACAGAGAGAGACAGAGCATGAACAGGGGAGGGGCAGAGAGAGAGGGAGACACAGAATCGGAAACAGGCTCCAGGCTCTGAGCCATCAGCCCAGAGCCCGACGCGGGGCTCGAACTCACGGACCGCGAGATCGTGACCTGAGCCGAAGTCGGACGCTCAACCGACTGAGCCACCCAGGCGCCCCTAAGGCAGCTTCTTAAAATGATTTATTTTTACAATACTGGGCTCTCTAGACACGAATGCATTTTAGCTAAGAACCAAAAGACCATTCTAAAGAGTACAGAGCCTCCATTGACAGATAAACAAATGGGATGCCAGTGCGGGTGGGAGAAAACTTCTGCACCAAAGGGCCAGTAAACCTCCAGAGTTGTGGTGCTGTGTTCTAGTCACTACCACTCCTTTCTAGAAAGAGAGGCACTTGCAGGAATTGACTGTCCCCTCTCTGCCCTTCATTCTCAATTGGGTCCACTTACAGAATTGATGACCAAAGGTCTTTTAATATTTCTTGTTAATTAATATATTTATTTTTGAAGAGAGAGAGAGAGACAGAGAGAGAGAGAGAACATGAGCAGGGGAGGGGCAGAGAGAGAGAGAGGGAGAGTGAGAATCCCAAGCAGGCTCCATGCTGTCAGCACAGAGCCTGACCTGGGGCTTGATCTCACAAATCATGAGATCATGACCTGAGCCGAAACCAGGAGTCAGATGCTTAACCAGCTGGGCCACCCAGGTGCCCCTGTTGCTCTGTGCAACAGAGTAGTAGAGTCCCTATGTGTTTTTGGGAGACAAACTTGGTCATCGTCACTGGCTTTACACAAATATCCTTTTTAAAAGTTTATTGCCAAGACCCTGTTAATGTTCTACATGGTCCAGATGATGATGTACTTATATTTGACCTATTTCAGTGACACTCCATTGAATTAAAAGAAATTTTTTTTGATGTTTATTTTTGAGAGAGAGAGAGTGCACAAGCAGGGGAGGGGCAGAGAGAGAGGGAGACACAGAATCAGAAGCAGGCTTCAGGCTCTGAGCTGTCTGCACAGAGCCCGATTCGGGGCTCAAACTCACGTACTGTGAGATCATGACCTTGAGCTGAAGCCAGACTGAGCCACTCAGGCAACCCCCACCCCCGCCACTGAATTTTTAAAACAGATTCCTTTCCTTGACATTGCCTTATGAATATTTATACTCTTTGATCGAAAGAAAAAGATGATAAAACATTTCACAAAACATGTAGCTCTTCCTTCTGTGCCTCAGTGCATCACCTTTCCCTCCATGTTGTCACCCAGTTTCAATGCTTCTGCCCGCTCCTTAATCATCTCTTTGCTTTTCCTAAATGTGCTTCTTTCAACTATGTTATTTGCTTTAGGCACTGTTTTGAGGTCAGTCACTAACTTGACTTTTGTGTTGCATCGTCTGCTCCGTGGCGAGCAGCCCTGGTGCTCAGGAGCTTACTGAGTGATTCATCCGCTCCCTGGTTCATGGCCCCAGATAGTAAGGGATTCATGGTTCCAGTTGTGTTTCCATGATAAGCAGTTGTTGGTCTTGTGTTAGGTACTGTTTTTGTTTTTTCACTTGGGGTTGCTTGGACACATTGCTGGGGTAGACACTCTCAGGGATGAGGGCCCAGCCAGCTGTCTGGTGTGTGGGCTTCGTGTGAGAAAGCGGTTAGAGGTTGTTGCCATTTCCGCAGGGTAGAAGCCCCATTGGACTCCTTTTCTAGATTTTTCTTTCTCTGGTCACCTGCCCTTAGGCTTATCTCCCAGTACTTCTCCGTGGTCTCTGTCCATCCATTGCCTGTCCCATCCCCACCTGGACCTCCCCCTGCCTCATCTTGTCCATGCCTCAGACCCCCCAGATCTGTTCTTCTTTGAGAACTCATTTAAACTCTCCTTATTTGGAGTGGTGTAGGAGGAAAATGGCCAACCCAAAATTCTACTCTACCTGGATTCTGAAATCCTCTGAAACTCTACTTATGAATTCTTATAAACATACAGGCAACCCTGGAATATTCTCACAGTTAGTTCTTATTTTGATCAGAAAACCCAGGTGGTGAGGCATGTCTGCTTTACCTGTATTTCTGTTTACCTGCCTGTTCAGAGAAACCCCTACTTTTTCCTTCACACTTTTCTCTTTTATAATCCAGATCTGTTGTTAACCTCAATCTGGCATTTTTCTTTCTTTCCCCTTTTTTGAAATTATTTTCATTTTGATCCATCTCATTCTCTTCTCATTCTTTCTTCTTCTTTTTTAATGTTTATTTATTTGAGAGAGAGAGAGAGAGAGAGAGAGAGAGAGAGAGAGAATGAATGAGCAGAAGAGGGGCAGAGAGAGAGGGAGACACAGAATCTGAAGTAGGCTCCAGGCTCCAAGCTGTCAGTGCAGAGCCTGACGCAGGGTTCGAACTCACAAACTGTGAGATCATGGGATCATCTTGACAGTGGTCTCACTACTCGTATTTGCCTCTCTGACTTCCCTCATTCTCTTCTCCTGCCTGTAACCCGCTGTTTTTCTCTATAACCTTTTACCATATTTATATCATTCTGAACAATGTGTAGTACATTTCTGACATCTAATTTATTTCATAAAAATGAGTGCATTTTTTTGTTTAATCCACACCAGTGGTATTTTGTTCGTGACCTACTAAAAAGCCGCCCTTAGGACTTGAGATCCACTTCACCTTCATAAAGAAATGAGTAGTGCAAGCCGTAGCCCGTAGCAATGTCCTTGTAGGAGTTGGGCTCGCTTCGTCAGGATTACAGCTGCGAAAGTAGCCACAGAACCCTAGAGATAATGACTTCCAGGTCTTTGTAGCTGATGTTCTAACTAGATGAGAAATTTTCCCATTCTGCCTGTGCCCCCTGGGAGGGAGCTATAATGCACTTTAGGTTTCCTTGATTCTAAATTTTCAGCTTAAAAAGATTCTTGTCCTGCAAAATGATTTCTAGAGCAATGTGTTCTCTTTAGTTTCTTCTCTTGACAAATAAGGGGGAGTAACACGGTACTTGAGCAGGTACAGTCAAAGTTGAGACTTTTCCTTTGGTCAGACTCCACTGGTGCAACAGCCCTTCGCAGCCTCAGGGTTTACATCTTTATGGTCTTAACTGATGATTGATCCTTATTGGCATCATGACGTTTTCTTGGAGATACAATCTTTTGTAGGATGGCAGTTTATACCGACTTAAAAAATGTTTTTTAAATGCTTTAAATTTTTATTTTTTGGGGAGAGAGAGCATGCAAAAGTGGGGGTGGGACAGAGAGAGGGAGAAGAGAGAATCCCAAGCAGGCTGCATCCCCAGCACAGAGCCCAACGCAGGGCTTGATCTCATGACTGGAAGATCATGACCTGAGCCAAAATCAAGAGTTGGATGCTTAACCGACTGAGCCACCCAGGCACCCTGACTTTTTTTTTTGTTAATGACAGAATTTTAAGTATACAAGCAACTGATACTTTATTCTTAGGCAGAAGTTCTTAATCTGGGCTCAGTTGGACCATGGTTCTGTGGCAGCCATGGGAGTCAAAGGTTACTTTTTGAGAAACCCATGAATCTCCTGAAAATGCGCTGCAGATTTTTATGTGCTTGTGCATCCCTCTAAGACAGGGCTAAAAGTTCATTGGATTCTCAAAGATATCTGAGTGCAAACATTTTAGAGGTGCTCACTTTAAGCTATGTGTGTGATCCTTTGAGGATACATGTGCTTTTCAACATTCTCTGTCCGTTTAGCGATGTTTCTTTTGACAGACTTACCTGCTTCCTGTGTCTCCATATCAAGGAACTTAACCAACGTTTATTTAGGGCAGCAGGGCTGTGGGAAATAACTCAATTCTGTGTTACTTTAGAAAGTACACCGTGCATGCCTCTCATTTCCCAAGCACTGTGCCAGCCTGGAAATGCAAACATGCTGTAGGTGGGGTCTCTGAGCGAATGGGGCAACAAAGGCAGAGACGGGTGCTGTGGACAAGGGACGTGCAAAATGGCACAGGGTTCAGAGGAAGGAGCAGCTACCTGCCAGGGGAGGTAGGGCAGGCAAAGTGCTCTCCTTGGACGTACGAAGTGCAAGTGTATGGCATTTTGATGGCACAGGAGTCTGTGTCATTCAGATAATTTAACGATAGCGCTAGAAGTTGATGAATGGCCATCACAACTGGAAATAGAATTTAATTTCAGCAAGCATGCAATGGCAGATCCCGTCCATTCCTCCAACTGCCTCTTGTGTTGGGTGTGAACAAATTTCTATAAAGTGAAGAGCTCCAGGTGTGAATTTTATTTCTTGGGCTCTCTGTTTATCTTCAACAGGCAAAGGAGGGACCGACCCTCTAGTCTTTGACAATGGATTTCCAGGTAGTCCTTTGGAATCCTTCACGAAAGCTCTATTTTCTTATTCCTGAACTCTCTCTCTTTCCTCCCTTTGGGTAAACTATTCCTGTGAACGTTGACCTTTAAAATATGTTTCCAAAGCAATTTAGCTAGAGTTGGGATGCTTTATCCTGTGAGTTTGGTGAAGAGAACAGTTTGGAGGAATGTGCTCTGAAAAGACAGGAGACACCATAGGACACACCAGTTGGAGTAAAGGGTGGTGGGCAGTATTCACAGGGGAAGAGTTCAAAAGAAAAGTAGGGACAGGAGATTTCTTAACTTCATAGTTTGGCTGGAGAGCTTCCCGAAGCCATCCATGCATAGCGGCCAATATTATTATAATTTTTGTGTGTGTGTGTGTGCCTATCTTAGCAATTTCAACATCAGGTCTCTGGATAGAGGTCTTACTTTATTTCAGCCGTTTCTTGATGAGTTCTTTTGTTTCTCTCTCAGGAGATAAATAGGCCAGAGACTCCCCCTCCCCACCTGCCATGCTTCTCCATCTTGTTACTGGCTGGTTTCCTGCTCTGTGTGACCTCCCTCCTGTGACCACCCCCCTGGCCGTGGCTCCCTGTGGAAGACACAGGGTGGCAGGGAAGGGGTGGGAAGGGAAAAAGGGCAGGTATAGACCAGGACTTGTTAGAAGGAAGGATTCCCATGCGGAGTAAAAGGTGCTTAGCATACGTTTTCCTCTTACTTGTTGGAAAAGGTCACTGGGAGACGCGGAACCAAATTGGTAATTCTTGCAATGGTGAAGATTTTATGGCCTGCTTATCTCTCCTCCACACACTCTTTAAAGTTATATTTTTCCTGGCTCCGATGTCCATTTTAATTTGTATTTCACTATTTAATGGCATACATTTTCTGTGAGCTCCTCAGGTCTTATGGAATAAGTTCGGGTATAAAGAAATAAGATAGAGGTTGGGGCACTTAAAATTTTAATATATTCTTTTACTATACCTTGATAATACCTTCATGATTATGAAGTGTTTTAGGACCATTAGGATATTTGCATCCTAGCTCTGACCCAGTAAAGTAGGGTTGATTTTTGGAAATGCTGTAACTCATTCCCGTGTGCAGGTTGCTATAGGACTAGTTTCTAAAATTACGCCCGCATTCTGGCATTGTGAGACCTTGCTCAGTTGCATGAAACCTTTGGGCTTCCTTTCTTTAGACCTTCTGCAGGTCATTCTCAAACAAGCAATATTTTATTAGCTCCTACTAGTGGAGGTGGATCGAGTACACAGCTTGCCATCCAAATCTGGGTTTCTGAGATCTCGGGCCCCTTGGCTATACGGTGAGCTGGAACTTTCCTGTCTAAGCCCACAGGTACTGAGCCTCCTCTAGCCTTTGGAGTGAAATCTGATTTCTTGCAAGCATAAGATCCCACTGTCCCGAGTCCCCCCCGCTTCACGACTATCACCCTGTCTGACTACTCTCCCATGGTAGGTCTCGTCTCTGTGGTAGGGACTCTGTCTTCATGAAATTCCCAGAAGTTCTGCTCAGCTCTTACGTACTGATGCCAGCCCAGAGTGGGGCTGTGTTTCCCCTGTGGTTTAAATGGCTGGTTACCCTTCGCTGATGTTCACCTCACCCAACCCTGCACATTTCCGTTTGTTCTTATCTCTGGCATCATTTTTTCCCCCAGCTCTGTCTCCTTCTGCTTCTTTTAAACTCATAAAAGTTTTGCTTTACCAGCTAAGTCTCACTTTTTCCTCTGGTAATCGTAGTATCAGCGAACATCACACAACGTAGCCTCTGAATGCTCTCTATCCTCTTTTTTATGTATGTGGATTTTATATCTTTTGATTAGACTGTAAATTTCTAGAGAGAATGGACCATATCACGGCTCCTTGTATCATGATGGCTATATGGTGGCCACCTGAGTGATTAAATTTTGTTCGCACATAACAGTTACTCTGCTCAGTAAATGCCAGGGGAAGAAAATTTCTAGTTGCAAATGTCAATCTTAAGAATTCTTTGTAGATTTTTATAACCCTGTGTCCAGGGCATTTAGAGTTTCCCCCCTTTATTACATTAAAAGTATTTTAGAGCATCAAATACAAGAGAGAAAGAGAGAGAGAGAGAGAGAGAGAGAGAGAGAGAGAGAAAGAAAGAAAGAAAGAAAGAAAGAAAAAAGAAACTTCTTCATTTCCATCATTCTTTCTTCTTTCCATCATTCTTTTGGGAATACTACATTTTATATTTTGTCCTTTAAGGTGTCGTGCTCTGGGGGCCTGGGGGTAAAGTAGTCAAAGAAAATTGGGAAAGGATACCAGCTATAGAATCATTAACATCTTCTTTTGCTAAAACCGTAAGATTTAACAAAGAAAATGCAAATATCTCACCTTTTCATGGTCACCTTAAAACCACAGTTGAATATGGTCTATTGAACTCCCTGTAAAAGAAAGAAAAGAAACTTGAAAGTGTTCAAATAAAAAGCAATAGTTGGAACACAAGTAGGGGATGGGTAAGGCTGCCCTGAACAGCATAATTTGGATAAAATTCTTATAGCTCCCATTTGCCTGATGGGAAGATTTCTATTAAATTAAATTTTACCTAGATTGAAACCACATTTCTGGATTATCAGCAATCACGATTATTCTTTTTTGATCTTTTTATTATTGGTATTGAATATTAGAATTTTTTTTATTAGTTGTCCTTGCACGTCAATGCCTTGTTCTTATTTTCCTAAATACTGTCATGATCAACATCATGTATTTATTGGTACCTATTGATCGTGGTGATAAACTAAGCATTGTAAACAAAACCACATTCCATTATGGACGTGTGTGGTCCCTAGAGTTGACAGTCTAAGGTTCCCCGGGGCCCCACAGAGTGTTGGTTGTCCTGGCTATGGTGGCATGAGATGTTTCTCTTACCCCCCGGGACAGTCTGGAATTAGGCTCTGTGGAAAGCAGATTGCCGGTCGACCCACAGACCAGGCTGCTAAACATCAGATTCCTTTACAAGCTCTTCAGGTCGTGCTTTCACACACCGTAATTTGTGCGAATCCTAGGAACTAATCAGGAAGTAAAGGACAGCCATGTGATAGAGTACTACGAATCAGATCCGTGCCTCCGAGCACGACTGTCCATTACAAAGCTGCTTCTGTAGATTTCAAGCACCAGTTTCAGAATTTAAGGGAACAAAGAGTCTGCTGGTGATTCTCCTATTATGTGGGCCTGATGCATCAGGTGGAACTGTTCGCCTGGTTTCGAGAGGCAAACTCAAGGTAATGTCTTCGTAACCCTAAATTCTCCCTTTCTCCCTCCCCCTTCGGCCACATTGTCTCTCCCTCTCCCTCAGCCTTTTATTTTAAAAAATAAAAGTAGCACATTTTATTAGTGGATTGCTTGGGAGAACTTAATTAGTAAGGAAAATTATCTTTATGTTTTAAAGAATTTCTTGTTAGCTCTGAAAATAAATACCTTATTACTTAACTGATAATAGTTTTAACCCAAATCTTATGCATAGAATTCGAACTGGTTTTTTTTTTTTTCCCTTTTAACTTAGGGACACACCTTCTCAGGGCTTTACCAATTTACTGTCCAAGTTTTTCTTAGCTTCTGTCAGCGCAGATTTCAAGTTAGAAAGTAATTTAATTAATCGCTGTTTACAGCCAATTTCTGCCCCTCTATTTTACCTCTTTTTCTTCTTCCTAAGGGGGAGAGAGGGAGTATGGGAAAGAGTGGAAGAAAGAGGGAGGGAGAGAGAGATTGATTCTTAGGGCTAAACCCTGGAACTACGGTTTTCTCCCACCAAAAGATAATATACTCCCTTTTGAAAAACTTGAAGGCTCTATGACAATAGATAATCTAAACATAAATAACATTCACACTATTTTTTGGTAAGAGGAACACATTCATATGCTGTTTGATTATTTGCCCATTTCACTTCATGTGTCACTGACATTCTTTTGTGTGAATAGGTCTTCTTCATGGCTGTATAGTGTTCCACCAAATCAATGTACTGTAATTTATTTAATCAGTATGCTGCTGTTAAACAGTTGGCTCCTTCATATCTTTTGCCTTTTTATGTAGAATTTCAAGCACTGGTATAACCTTGTCTTTGGATCCTTTCTGATGATATATTTGGGTTAAATTTCCAGGTACAGAATTTGCTGGATCAAAGGGTTTATATATTTTAACAACTCTGATATGCATTATCAAACTGTCCTTAAGTTTCTTCCAGTATTCACTCAGGTCAGCTAGTTTATCTTTGAAGGAGCATGGTGTCCCCTTTCCACCCACTTGTGGCTAGTGGCTGTTAATTCGATTCAACTTCACATTTACATACACCTCTTAGCAACTTCCTTAGCCATCTGAAATGTTCAGGGATCTCTGCAAGGTAGAAAAGTGGTAACAGTTTCCAGAGAAAGGACAGTACCCATCTCTTTAAGCAGAACATATATAAAGTGGTTACACGTCGGAGTCATAGTAAACAGAATGGTTTCATTGTATTATTGCATTTGCACATCCAAGTAGACATAAAATGGTGGGGGAGGGGAGATGGGCCATGTTCCTTACCACACAGTCAGATTCTAGTGACATTTCTCCTGCTTAATGCTATACAAAGAACATTCATATTCCAGAAGGCTACAACCCCAATTCCATTTCTATCTCCTCCTCTTAGATTCTTTTGCTTTCCCATTTCCATATCCTGAAGGTAGATATTTAAGGTCCATCTATGGTAGACTTTTTATGAGGTCAAAATTATTCTGTGAGAATGGGGCAAAGCATTTTCCAGAAAAGACAAATATTTTGAAAACCATGAGGGCTGCTTTAGAGATGATCACTTGACTTTGACACAAGATCATGGTAGTCATAATTGTTTTTCACAAAGCTCTCAGGTCAAAAACTCAGAGCAGCAAGTAAATGGACCAAAATAGGGCATGTCAGCAGGAAAAAATTGCCTAGCTTTTGGGTGAGGAATATAAATAATTAGGATTTCATTTCAACAAGACTCTTTTGCTTTCTTTTCTCTAATGCTCTCTCTGACATTTGGGTTTTGAATGCCAAGTTATTTTTGGTATTCACCTACATCCCTAACAAGCAATGTGCTCATGGTTGTCCTGTTTTAATGCCATAATTGTGAGTTTGACCTACAAAAGCTGTATTTGCCTGGTAGACAAATGGGAAATCTCATTAAGTAAATACACTGAGAAATACTGTTTGGCTACATCAGTAGTGATAGCAGCCTCTGGAACACTACCGTGTCGAAGAAACAGGATCTGTATCCTCTCCTCATCCATCCACCTCTCTGTTTACCATCAGTGAATGTTTGTTGATTAATTACCACATGTAGGACACTGTGCTCAGTACTGGGGATGCAAAGAAATAGAAGGTTCCAGTTCCTGTATTTGAGAGATTTTTTAGGCTCCAGGCAGACAGGACATACTCACGTAACCCAGGTAACTCTTACTGTCCCATGGTTCAGTCTTGTTCATCCAGTCACATCAAATAAACCCAGTCCAGTAGCCAATAATGGATGAAAACACTTGGAATCTTTATTCATCTTTTTGAGAGCACATGAACAGCAGTGGGAAGAATGCATTCTTCCCATGCAGCAGAAATCTTACTGATCTTCTCTCCTCATTACTCTCTTAACCGTCTCCATGTGTTTGGCACTGGCCTTGTGAAATTCTCTCCCCCACTCTCATGGCCTGCTCCCCCAAATCTCAGTCCAACATCTAGCCTTTGAGGCTTTTCTTGCTGTTTTCTTTTTGCACGTCTGGCTCTTTCTTCCACGTATCAGTGTAGTGTCTTGGGTTTGTTTGTTTGCTTTTAGTTCTTCTGTCTTGTCCCTTCTTGGGGTTCTCCACTACCAAGAATTTTCCTGGGAACTGACCCAGCACGCAAGCCCTTTCCCCTGAGAAGTGAAAGTGAGAGGAAGAGTATAGATACTCATATAATAAGTAATTGCTGCTCTTGTTAGATACTAATGCTTTTGAGATGATAAGGAGCACATGAAGAGATAAATGAGAAGATAAAAGGGTGTGTATTAAATATCGGATGAATTTTAAGGGCTACATGAACTCACAAGGAAAGAATAACCACCCAGCAGAGAGTTCAGGCTTTGGACTTGTACATTTTGAGCTTGGCCTTGAACCGAGGAGTGGGTATAAGGGGGGAAAGACATTCAGGGTAGGAGGACTGGTATGGATCACAATGTTGGGGGGTGGGGATCAGTTAGGCTGGAGCAGTGGATCTCAATCAAGAAGTGGGCCGTGGAAGATTCAGAAGAGGATAGGAGGTAGGAGTGAGAGGCTCCGGTGAAGGAGAGAGCACGGGTAGGTGGGGGCAGTGGTGCTGGTACAGTATGGTGAGCGCCGTGGAGTAGATTTTGGCGGTGAGCAGGAAGAGCCAACATCGGGGGTGGGGGTGGGGGAGTGGCAGCAGACGGCAGGTCAGTGCCTCCCAGGGACATTGTGAAGTTGGATTCTCTAGACATGATTGTATGTCTTGGGAGCAAGGGAAGAGGCAGCGTCAAAAGTGACAGACATCGGAGTTGCAGAACGCAAGCGTGGTGAGGGCAGGGGACTGAGTGTGGCCTGCTCACCGTGGTATCACCAGCACTTGCCACAGGGCCTGGGGGATGCAGGCATTGAATAAACGTTGATCAAATGAATAAGTTAAGTACATTTTGAATTCCTGGGAAGTAATCAGAGGGGGGTTATTTTGGAAGTGTGGAAACCCAGCTCAAACTGGAAAACAACCCCTCAAAAAAAAAAAAAAAAAATCAAGCAGAGGTGGTGGGTGAGAGTCTCCTGCAATTGAATGTGCAGGTATGGCTCTGGAGTCACAGATCCAGTGTCACAGAAAGTTTGATCAGACACATTTCTCCCAAGACTATTACAGCCTTCTGGAACACTTGGTTTAGGCTTGTTTTGGGTTTTGTGCCTCTGATTTTATTTTATAGGATATGTTGTCGAGACACAGAGATGCATATGCCTGCATCAGTCCATCCATCACACGTAAATACAGAGGTACGTGTATGTACTTACGTGTCGACACACAGTTGCACCTGCGCCCACAGATGCCTGTGCGTGTGTCTGCACATCCATGGACGCACATCCATACGTACATTTGCACATGTAGAGACACAGACGTGTGTATTGCACGTCTATGATTTAAAGGACTTGACGGATGGAGGACCATAAAAGGGTAGATGGCTTGGAGTCTGTGAGTGAGAGCGTGTAAGGGCGTGTGAAATTGGACAATTAGTTTGGAAAGAAACCGAATCCTTAGAGTTGGAAACAATGCTAGTATATATGAGGAGGATATAGTACGTAGCTAATATTCATGAATAAAAACAATAAGCAAAAACGTGAATTCATTGTCAACGTGATCGTTGTATTTTTCCCTCCTGAAAAGATTTTCATTATTTAAGTATAGTCGACAGATGGCATGATCCTAGTATCAAGTGGATGGCATGCTGATTCGACAGTTCTGTATGTTATGCGGTGTTCACCATAAGCGTAGTTAGTATCTGTCACCATACAGCATTATTTCAGGGTTTTTTTCATTTTGTTTTTGAGAGTGAGAGAGAGAGTATACACACAAGCCAGGGAATGGGGCAGAAGGAGAGAAGGGGAGGGAGGAGAGAGCGAGCGAGCGAGAGAATCTCAAGCAAGTTCTGTGCTCAGCACGGAGCCCAACCCTAAGATCACGACCTGTGCCAAAGTCAAGAGTCAGACCCTCAGTGGACTGAGTCACCCAGGTGCCCTTTAGTATTACTGACCCTACTCCCACAGTACTTCTCATCCCTGTGACGTCCTCATTTTATAACTGGGATAGTTGTATTTCAAGGAGCATTTCCTTCAGAATATCAAAGTGTGATTGGCTTCGACTAACAGAGCCTCAGTCCAAAGCTTGCATTTTGTACTGGGAAGCCAGGTCTCCTGTGGTGGCAGGCAGCCCTTTTACCAAGGCAAGGACCTCCCCCCTCCCCCCACCCCGCCATGAGCTTTGGATATGGAAGCCGGAGGGGATGAGCGAAATAAGTGAAGGAGATTAAGAGGTACAAACTTCCAGTTATAAAATAAATGAGTCACAGAGATGTAAAGTGTGGCACTGGGAATAGTCAAAAATGTTGTAATAATAGCATATGGTGACCGATGGTGACCACACTCATGGTGAGCATAGTGTAACGTAGACAATTGTTGAATCGCTGTGTTGCACTCCTGAAGCTAATATTTTCTATGCCAGCTATACGTCAGCTAAGAAAAATATATTCTATATCTTGACCTTGGTGGTTGATTACTAGAGTTTTTATGTTTGGAAAACCTCATTGTATGTTATTGTATGTAAATTATACCTCAATAAAGTTCATTTATTTTTATTTAAAATTTTTTTTAATGTTAATTTTTTTTTTTTTTTGAGAGAGTGAGAGCTTGAGCGGGGGAGGGGTCAGAGAGAGAGGGAGACACAGAATCCGAAGCAGGCTCCAGGCTCTGAGCTGTCAGAATAGAGCCCAACGCAGGGCTCGAACCCACGAACTGCAAGATCGTGATCTGAGCTGAGGTCAGACGCTTAACCAACTGAGCCACCCAGGTGCCCCTAGAGTTCATTTAAAAAAAGAAATGGAAGCTTGGAAAGACCAGGCCCCACTTGCTGTGTTTGATCAGTTTTTCTTTGTTTCAGATAGGAACAGAGGTTCATTTTGTTTGTTTTGTTCTGGGGCCTCTGCCCTATACACTGTGATTCCCGTTAGATTTTCCAGCAGTGAAGGCCGTCTATTCAAAGTCAGATTGGGATTTGGGGCAGTGCAAGGCTGTAAAGGGAAGACGGATTGGATTTTTAATTTGCTACACTGAGTATCCCTAGAAAGAACTGACGATCAGATAGCATTCCCAGGACTTGCATAAAGACTGAAGCATGAAGAAAATCTGCTCTGGACAGATAAAGGAAACCCTCTGCAGCCCAATAAACTGCCAGTCACACAGAATTCTAGAATTTAATTTTGAGAGAGAGCTGATTGGGAACAGGGACAGTCTGTAACTCACTCCTTCTTGGTGAGCCCCGGAGCAGGCTTGTGGTATTGTTTATGATCTGGGACAGGGCACGGTTCATAATGGGGCTTGCCACCCAAGTTGGCTTGGGGCTCTGTGTTCAGGGCAGCTCCTGGCTGGAGCTGAAACTACTTTGCTTTGTGGTCAGAGCTGCTAGTGATTACTCCGTCCGCCAAGGCGGTTAGCGGACATGGGAGGTCAGGGGAGTGTTATGTCACTACCAGCTTTCTTTGCTGGGTTCCTGTTTCTCTTTGCCAGTTCATCCCTCTGAGTCCTCGTATTTGCTGACATGACATTTGGGCACCAGGCCTGTCCTCCCTCACCACCTCCCTCTCTTCTTTCCTGCCCCAAATATTTATTTATTTTTATTTATTTAAATTTTTAAAAGTTTATTTATTTTGAGAGAGAGAGCGAGCAGGGGAGGGGCAGAGAGAGGGGGGAAGAGAGAGAATCCCAAGCAGGCTCTGCACTGCGGGCACAGAGCCCAGTGCAGGGCTCCAACTCACAAACCGAGATCATGACCTGAGCCGAAGCCAAGAGTCAGTCTCTTAATTGACTGAGCCACCCGGGAGCACCCCCTCCCCAAAATATTTATTGAGCACCTACTGAGCTGGGTGCCTGCTTGGCACTGGCAGTAGAGCAATGAACAAAACAAATAAAAATCCTTGCTCTCGTGAATCATATGTTTTAGTGGGGCCCCAGGTAATAAACGATTCCACAAATCAATAGAAAGTTACAACTGTGATAAGCACACTGTGCTAAGACTGTAGTTGATAATAAAAATCTGACATGAGTTTGGGGGATTGGGGATCACAATCTTGAAGAAAGGTAATTAGGCTGAAATATTAACTAGGCGATGGGGAGACCCTTCCAGGCAGAAGACTGGAACTGCATGTGCAAAGGCCCTATGGCAGGGGACAATGAGTAATATCAAAGAAACTGCAACAAGGCCACAAGGCTGGAGCTTAGAGAACAAGGGCGAGAGAGGTGGAGATGTTGGGTCAGGCACGCTGGGCTGTGGAGGCCACGTTAAGATCTCAGCGGGGAGGAGCTGTCGAAGGGAAGGAACTGGTAAGCACATTCATCCTGTGTATAGTTCCTGCCGAAGCATATGCGTTTTAACGTGGCAGAAAAGAAGTCATCCTTAAGATGATATACCGGGCAGCCGGACATCAGGAGGAGCTGGCAACCCCACAGGTGTCTTTGGCCATATCCCGAGACGTTCGGATTTACTAGGTCAGGCTGGAGCCAACATAACAGTTAAATAAACTCTGTAGGTGATTCTAATTTTAAGTGTTTGTGAACCAGATAAGTGAGGGGCAGAGTGGTAGAGAACTTTCTGGAGCTCCAGAGAGTGGAGCAGATAGTCAAGGCTGCCTTTGAGCATCTCGAGGACTGAGGCCAAGGGCCTGACTGTTCTTATGGTGACAATGCTCATATGAGCTAGAAATAGTCCAGCCAGACGGACTGAGTCTGAGTCAACGTCTCCATCCCTCCCAGTCGTTTTTCTTTCAAACCCTGGCATACCACCGGGGCTTGACTGCAATACGTTGGCTAGTTTTATTTTTAGTACAATAATACATGCTCTGGAAGATAAAGTTGTTATGCATAATTCAAGAGGCAAATGCATCTCAAATTAGAACTCTGACCAAACACGTGTAAATTCAGGTAACTTCTTTCATGTGACCTCGAAGTTACCAGACCATCTAGTTGGTGCCCACTTAAATGTGAGGTTTTGAATCAAAGCAAGGCAAAGGAATGCGATAGAACAAAGGCAGTTGAAAGAAAGATCACGTCCACAATGCTTGCAATAGTTCAGAAGGTAAACACGTCAATCAACAGCTTTTTATGTTAGCTCCTCTGAAGGCCTGGTTCTCTAACGCCTTAACATTTATAAAGTCATCTGCAGCCCAATTAGCTGTGCATTTATAATCTCCTATTACCCTCACATCAACACAGAGAAGTGATTAATTATTTTGACGTTCATAGTAATGCCATTAATCAGAATACATTCATTGGGTATTAATGACTGGATGTGGTGGGTAATTGTATATGAGTTCTACAGTAATTTAGCAATTGATTTACTAGTATTTGATGAGTTGAAACTGTGCGAATGGAAGATTAAGTGATACAATTCTAACTGATTATGAAAAGGCGATCAAATAGACATTGAAAAAGATTAAATAAATGAAGAATTTCAATTGTATATTCTGTGTGAGCCAACAAAATTTTAAAGGAAAGTGCAAATTAATTTTCATGTTCTACCAATGGGTATTCAGGAACTGGCTTAAAAAAATGTGTCCAATTAGGATGTGGTTTTCATATGCAATGAATTTCTTTTTTCTAAATGGAGATTACTTAATGCCAGAAATAGGCACAGGAAGAGGTTTGACAGGCTTTGTTGTAAATTTTGCTCCAAGAAAAGATTTTATAATTTTATTTTTTATACCATCATGCCCATTATATTGGCCAGTGTTTCTTACATTAATTGCTGCATATACTTTTTTCCTTAAATGTTTTTCAATCCTATGAATTGTAGCCATACCTCATTTATTCACATATTTTTCTTTACAACTTTAAATGTAGCCTAGAGGCTGGCTTTTTAAAGTAGAATCTAGGTATGAATTATTCAAAACGGTAGATAGTAAAGGACACATTATTATGTATGTGTGGTGTACTTTTATTTAGACATTATTTTTAAATTCTAGCAATAATCTTTAAAAGTGGAAATGATTAAAAGAATTCCATTTAAAAGGTTTGATATCAGAGAAACCGAGTTAGGGGACTCTCTAAATGACCTCCACGCTTATGTGCCAGCACTGCTGTTTTCTCAGGGGACCTGCTTTCCCAGAGCTATTTCCTCAGACCTACACAAGTCTAAGTTCCCCTGAGGATCCCACTTTAAATAGACGTTGGGTTGTTGACGTTGCTGTGGGTGATAGGGATGATGGTGTTGGGAGTGGTGATGGGGACGGTGGTGATGATGATGATGGTGATAATGGTAGTGATGATGGCAATGATGATGATGATGGGGGTGATGGTGATGATGATGCTGTGATGGGGATGATGATGATGGGGGTGATGATGATAATGGTGATGGTGATGATGATGGGGGTGATGATGATGATGGTGATGATGATGGGGGTGATGATGATAATGGTGATGGGGGTGATGGGGGTGATGACAATGAAGATGGTGATGGTGGTGATGACCATCATTTATAGAGTCCTTTCTCCATGCTTACACCGTACTAATCGCTTTGCCAATATTAAGACCTTTACTCATAATGACCATCTCAGGAAATAGGTAGTGTTATTATCTCTGTTAGAAATAACCCAAGGCATGAGTGGTGTAAATCGCTCTCCCAAATTCAGAGGTGGCGAGAACTCGACCTGGCGGTAGAGCCAAGTATGACCTCCCGTTACCCTGATGTCGGCACTTGGGCCTGGTTAATCATGTTAGTATAGATAGTAAAGCCACTCATTAGGAGGAACTGATTTGGAATTGATGAATAGATGTGGTGGGCAGTTACTTCTGCAGTGTGAAACGTACACTATCTACAGGATAAGTGAGGTGTTACAAATTATAGACTGAACCTGCAGGTTAATATGCACATTCAGTATATCCCTATATAATAAAAGGAATGACAACTAGGTGTTTTTCCTAAGCTTGTGTCCGGTTCTTCCCACTCCTCCCCTGTCTGTAGGTGGGCCACTTTCATGGCCAACCCTGCTTGGTGAATACTAAGGAATACAGAGGAGAGGGGTGATGGAATTAGTATTTTGTGAGATTGCCACACTAAGTAGTAGCTACATAGTGCTTCCTTCTGAGTCAAAGGGCAGACGGTGGGTGTAGCACAAGAGAAGGGGTTTTATATGATTCCTTTGCACACGTGTATTGGTTAGACTCCAGTCTCATCTGCTGTAATAGAGAGGCCTCAGATACACTGGCTGAAGCAAGTTCCAGGTTCATCGCTCTCATGTTTACCGTGAGCAGGCAGCTGGTCCAGGACTGAGAGGGCAGTTCTGAACCCTCACCACACAGGTTCCATCTCTGGATTCAGACTTGCTGTCCCCACTTCCATGGGGCAGTAAGATGGGAGGGATGGGCAGGGCAACACCTGCTCAGTCTTGGTAGATGTACATCACAGAAGGGCCACATATCCCATCTCTGAGTCGCTGAGGAGAGGCGTGTTCTTTAACTGGGTGGCCCAGTTCTCAGCAAAAACTCCTATTATTAAAGGGATGTGAGGAGAATAGATACCGTCGGGCAACTAATAGTTACTCCTGTAGTTCAAATACTCAAGTCTTTACTTAGGACAAATAACTTAGTCTAATATTAGTAGAGGAAGGAGTGTGGGAGGGTGAACCTGTTCTTCAAAAAAAGAAAAAAGAAACAGAAATACAGCCCTCCGGGCTAGTGACCCTTTACTGCGGGAATAGATATTTCTTTTGGAAAAGTGTAGAACGTCAGCCTAAGGAGCCTTGGCTCATGTTACAGTGTAGAGCCCGTGTTTCAGTGCTGACTTTTCATAGTCTTCTCTGCAGCATGAACACAGAAGGTGCCGTTGAGATCTGGACAAAGCCAGGAGGCAGTGGTTAAGAGCTGCTGCCTCTGAGAGTAAGATTTACTGCGAGCCAGTCATTCTGTCTTCAGGGGATAGCCCGGTGATTGTATTTTTTTCAACAGTCGCTCCCCATTATCCCTGCAGTTTCTTTTTCTTTGGAGCAAATGATAGTACTTAATACATACTTTTCATAGTCGTTTGGCCAGGTGTAATCCACCCGATGATTTCGATGTGTGGCCACGGTGGAAGTATTTGGTCTGCTGCTGTTAATGTGCCCTTGTGTCTCCTGATCCAGAAAGCATTTTTGGCCATACGTTACTCGGGAACCGGCAGGAAATGAGGTAATCCACATGAGTGAGTGTTCCCGACAGCAGGATCCTGCTTTAAGGATCGAAACTGGAAAGTAAGCAGGCGAACAAAGAACCCAGCCTTTCCATGGAAATCTAGAGAAAGCCTTGTTTCCAAAAGACACAAAGACCTTGAATGAGGTCCTGGGGTGGTGGGTGTGGCCAGGCACTACACAGGTGTAGTGACAGCTTTTCTGGTGCATCTTCACTTTCCACCGTAACTCTCGGTCTGCTGGCATTCTCACACCTGCAAAAGAAAGACAGCTTCGCTCGGGTAGTGGAGGGTATATGAGTAAGCCTTGCTTTTCGGATCACGGAGCCCTGGACTTGGTCTGGGTTCATATTTGCTGCCTGCATCAAGCTCTCTTTTTTGCCTCTGGCCTGACATTGTCAAACGATGATTTATTTCTCCGGTTTTGCTTCTCAGTCCACAGGCACTGAGTCACAAATCCATGGGGATCCCAACCAGCTTATTAAGCTTTGCGCTAACCTCCATTCTACCTTCTTAAAAAAGTCAGTGCAGATACACCGTTTCATCCGTGCTTCTGTGGCACGGGATGTGGGAACTAGGGGGGTTTGCCTTCCCAATGCCTATGTTAATACAAAAACCCTGGGTCTCCAGCTGGGGCTGAAACCCGTAATATTTCAAGCCTTTCATGCCTGTCGGCTGCCAGCCATGGGACTTCCTGGACTGTGCACGGTTTTTATAGGTTATAGGTTTGTGCCAAATGACTCGCCAAGTCTTAATAGGAAAAGTCGGCAGTCTGTTTGCAACACCTACTGCTCAAGTATTTACGGCCAGAATTTTTATTTTGCACATATGCTTTCCTTTAACAGGAAAGAAAATGGTCTTTAGTCAAACCACTGAGGTGAGAAATGCAAATTTCATTTGCCACTAATCCCAATGAGGTATTAACTACAAAGTCCATTTAAGACCTTTAGTGTTAATATTAAAGAGGACAAGTGGTAAAATAAACAGTTAATGGCCCGGAGCCCGCCATCTCGCTTGCTCTCCCAATTGATGCTTGACCACTCCGTCCCAAAGATAATGACTGGACCCCCTTTCAGCTGCTCTCCGCTTCTCATTGGCACCAGGGGAGGCGAGTTTGGCAAAGTCACCGTTTTAAAAGGACTGTAGTGATGGCAGGACGTTTTATTACTGTGTTAATGAGCACAGTGTGGGGTTGTGGGCAGGGCAGAGTGTTTGCATGGTTTTGTGCAAGCTTAGGGGAGGAGGAGTCGGGAGAGGCAGAAGGAAACCCAACTTTTATTTGTCATCGTAACTTAACTAGTTACTTGAGGGTGTTAACAGATCTCTGGATAATCTTTGGAGAAAGTTTCCCTTCATTATCGTTTTCAAGCTCATTAGGGAAATCACCAGATGTGTAGCAAGTAGAAGTGGGCTCTCCAAGTGTAGCAGTAGCTTTTTCCTTCTTCCCTTCCTCCCTCCAACACTGCCTCCCTTTCCCCTCCCTCTCTTCCTCCCTCTCCTCTTCCTTTCCCAGCATCTGAATTCTAAGGTGAACTATGTAGCATCCTTGAAAGTTTTTGTCGGGGACCACAGTCTCCCCTTTCGATGCTGAAGTTGTCAAAGGCCTGCCATCATGTAGTTCCAGATGTCCTCCATGCTGCAGAAATCTTGTCTTTTCTTATCAACCCCACCGTGGAAATATCATGCAGCGACGTGTTTCAGTTAATTCTTCCAGTATGACTCTGCTGTGGTCTGATGTCAACACACAACTGAGTTTATACCATGGATATTGGCCTGTAAAGCTTGGTTCTGGCTCCCTGTTCTCTCTCTCTGTTGCCTCTCCCTACGTGCCCTTCCCTGTCCCAAAAATGCAACACCATTTGTATTCAGATGAAGCCCCAATTTAAATATTCAGCCCTGATGTTTCTGACTACTCATGTCCTATGTCCAGCCACCAGCTTTTGACCACTTTATTTGGAAAAGGGGTCTCATCACAATCTCAAATTTAGTCTGTTCACAACAGAAATCTTGATTCACTTGCCCAGTATGACCCCCACAAGGTTGCTTACTGTATGTATGATTTTGTCCTTTCCCTCATATCCCGCATCCAATGTATATGAAGTCTTACTGGTTCTTCCTCCAAAATGTGATCTTTGAAAAAGCGTAAGTCACGTGCTTTTCCCCTGGTTAAAGCTCTTCAATGGATTCCCTTTTCACTAAGTTTCACGAGATGCCCTCTGATCTGGCCCTTCCTGCCTCTCTGTCCTCATCAAGATGCTGGCCATTGACACACTGATGTCCTCATCCGTGGGTCACACTGACCTTCCCATCCGTGTGACGCATGACCTCCTCCTCCATGAGACACGTGACCTTCTCAGCTCTCTTTGCTGGCTCATTCTCAGCCTTTAGAGCTCATCCTGAATGCGGCCTCCTACTTGGAGCTGGGTAAACGTCTGCTGCCTGGAGGACCAATGAATCCAGCTTCCTTCCGTCCCACACTGCAGCCCATCCCACCCATCCCCTGTGCCCGCTTGCTCACTGGAGCACATGGTCTGTCCACGTAAAGTGGCCCAATATTTCTGCCTCAAAGTCAGAATCGTAAACTTGGACCGTACACAGTGATGATTTAAATATATGTTTATTCATGAAAAGTTTCAAAGAACTCTAGTTTAGCATTTGTTGTGGTTGGAACGAAGACTGTATTTTCTCTTGAGACTGGGAGGGTGATACAGTGTAATCAGAAGTGGGAGAATCCCTGAAACTTTTGCTGGAGGGCCTTCATTTTCTTCCTTCCTTCCTTTCTTTCTTTCTTTCTTTCTCTCCTTTCTTTCTTTCTTTCTTTCTCTCTTTTTCTTTCTTTCTTTCTTTCTTTCTCTCTCTCTCTCTCTTTCTTTCTTTCTTTCTTTCTTTCTTTCTTTCTCTTTATTTTTGAGAGAGAGAGAGACAGACAGACAGCAAGTTGGGGAGGGGCAGAGAGAGAGGGAGACACAGAATCCCGAGCAGGCTCCAGGCTCCCAGCTGTCAGCACAGAGCCCGACGCGGGGCTCGAACTCACAGATCACGAGATCATGACCTGATCTGAAGTCGGACGCTCAACCGACTAAGCCACCCAGGCGCCCCTGGAGGGCCTTCGTTTTCTTTCTCCACTTCTGCTTTGTTTTCCTGTGTTGGTGTTTCCTTTCCTTGGGTCTCATGCAGTTTCCGTCTCGAGCTTTGCTGTTCCTCCTCTGTCTTCCTCATCCTTCCCTCCTTCCTTCTTCTCTCCTTTCTTTCTAAATCTCATCTTTCTTTTTCCTTTGCTTGTTGTTAAGTTAAGCCAGGCATTAGTTAGCTAGAGCGACCCCCAAGCGACACCTGCTACACGGCATCATTCTGTAGTTTTTGGAAAGACCGTCAAAGACGCAGGGGCTGACAAAAGGCAGTCGCAGGGCAGCTCCACAAACAGAACCAGAATGCCGTCTTCATTCCTACTTTGCGGGGTTTTCTCCACTTAATTAGTTGGCCTGTGGATCTTAGAATTCTGAAGGGGAGGACAGGCTTCTCTCTGCAGGTCTGTATCAAGAATTATATTACGTGTATTGATTTCATGCTATGAAGGAAGAGTAAAAGTAGTGACCGTCTGCTCTGCATTTCTTGTAAGTATGCTGGAAGTGTCCATCAGTTTGAGTGCAATGTCAAAGAAACCACACTGGCTTTTCAACAACTTTCAAATGATCACTTATAAAGCCCCAAAGAACTTCCTTTTTCTAAAAAAAAAAAGTGAATTCTATTTCATTTCAGATTCTTCCTGCTGCCCCTTTGTAAAGGGCACATCTCCTGCTCTTGGCATGTGGGATTTCCTGAGGGCAGCTTTGCTCTAACCCAGCTGCAGTCTGATGAAAGTTAAATTGGACAGTATTACTTTTCATTATGAGCCGCTCTAAGCATTTTCCCTGAGACATGATCAAAGGGAGGTGCCAACAACTTACTGAAATTTCACTCTTACCTAGAAGGAGCTGGCAGGCACCGTTCTCGTGTGAGCCGTATATTGTTGAAAATAGCGTGCATATCCTTTTGACTCCCTGTGGGGGGTTAGGTGACATAATTAGGAATTACATAGTAATATGTGGCATGCTGTTGCAAAGATTGATTTCTTTAATAGTTTGCTAAAGTATTTTAGGGCCAGAATACTCCCGGTCTTATTAAGCAAATAAAGCCAATATAGAAACCTTTATCAGAGGTGTCTCTAAGAACTTCAGAGACTTACGATGAGCTGGAGAATAGAAATATTGCCTAAATAACAGAGTCACCTAGACTTTCAAAAACAGACGCGTAAAACGTGCTTTCAGAGGCTCAGTGCGTGCCTCTAATTCCAGGTGATTTACCTTAGTAATAATATTACTCGTGTTACTGAAATTAGTTTTTCTACCAGACCAGTGGTTCTTAACTAGAAGCAATGTTCGAATTACTTAGGGAGCCTTTTCCAAAAACATGCCTGCCCAGAGGTTCCCCCCAGACCTGAACCTCCCAGATTCTGAACCACTTATGTTGGAACGTTGGCAGCGTGTACTTGGAAAAAGCCCATGCAAAATGATGAAGCTTCTGGTTTCAAAACTGGTTAGGCATCACTGCTCTTTTTTTTTTTTTTTTTTTTTTTAATTTTTAAAATATTTACTTGTTTTTGAGAGAGACAGAGAGAGAGACACAGAGCATGAGTGGGGGAGGGGCAAAGAGAGAGAGGGAGACACAGAACTCCAAGCAGGCTCCAGGCTCTGAACTGTCAGCACAGAGCCTGATGCAGGGCTGGAACTCACGAACCGTGAGGTCACGACCTGAGCCAAAGTCGGACGCTTAAGCGACTGAGCCACCCAGGCACCCCAAGGATCACTACTCTTGACTAGAAGAAGATGAGCTCAGAACAAAGTAAATTGTAAGATGCTAATGTAGGGGTGGAATCGAGAGACCAGGTGGCCCCCAGAGGGGCACAGGCAGGCACAGGACAACAGCATCTAAGGCGATGACTCAGTGCCTGGTACTCCTCTTCCTTGGGCATCAAGTATTTTCCCATGACGCTTGGCCTTTCTTAACAGGCCGGAGGTCTGAATGGCCGCTAGTCACATGCTGTATTTGTTTGCCTAATATTCCATTTTGTTTTGCTTGTTAGACTCAAATGCTGAGTTAAATAAACTCATGGTCTTGTAGAAAGAATGTTGGTAACGTTTTACATTTCCTATTGTCCCCTCTTTCTTCTTTTTTTTTTTTTCCAGGTTTTGTGAACGATTCCATTACTAAATCTATTGTGGCTTTGCGCTTAACTCTGGTGGTGAAGGCCAGCACCTGCGTGCCGGGGGAGAGCCATGCAAATAACTTGGAGTGTTCAGGAAAAGGAAAGTGCAGCACGAAGCCGTCAGAGGTAAGGGGATGCCTGGTAGCTCTAAAGCCTATATTTACATAAATACGTGTATCTATGCTCATATATTGCTACGTATCTATCTATGTGTCTATCAAGAATGACAGGGAGAGACCAAGTGCATTTGCTGAAAGAGTCCCTCAAATTTCTGGTTTTGATTGCACATTGGTATGTAACATATAGATCTTCAATCTCCACATAATTTTTATTTTTTTTTTAAATTTTATTATTTTTTTTAATGTTTATTTTTGAGACAGAGAGAGACAGAGCATGAATGAGGGAGGGTCAGAGAGAGGGAGACACAGAATCCGAAGCAGGCTCCAGGCTCCGAGCTGTCAGCACAGAGCCCGACGCGGGGCTCGAACTCACGGACTGTGAGATCATGATCTGAGCCGAAGTCGGCCGCTTAACCGACTGAGCCACCCAGGCGCCCCTCCACATAATTTTTAAAGTAGTGATAATAAATCTGTGTGGTGCCAGATTTTGCTTGGGTATAAAGTAGAGATTTTATGAGAAGAAATAGCCATCGTATCTGGTAGCAGAATCAAGAGAAACGGAAGACAGGAGAGGTGAGCAGGCTCATTAATTTCCCAGTGATCACAGAATCCCCTCCTTAAACATTGCATTTCTCCAGCGCCTATAGCAGAGTTACAAAAGCAAGAGAAAAGCACGAGAAGGAACAGAGAAGAGGCTGGGACGAGAAGCCTGACGTTGCGTTTGACCTCTGTGGGCCAGTGTCATCAGTGCTACGGCAGACCTGAGTCCTGCTGTCCCTTTTCTTTAGTGGCTCGGGTCACATGGGCCTGGGGCTGGGGCTGGGGCAGGGGCAGGGGCAGGGGCAGGAGCTGAGTACAGTTCCTCCTCCTTGTTCTTGGGTGATTGACAGGATGTGGGAGGCAGACCCGTAAGGGACTGTGGCCACTGAGACCCACTCCGTCACTAGAGAGCTCCATTAAAACAGGTGGACTGCGGTCTTTCGCAGGTGACCTGCCGGCTGTACCCAACGTCCCGGGAGAGGGAGACTCAGCCCTTTACGAGGGCGCCTGTTCCATTAGGGCACATGTGTTCCTCTCACCGCCTGCCTCCTTGCCCGTCTCCCCAGTTCTGCACATTTGTCCAGTGGAATTCGTGCCAAGTCCCAAAAGAGCATGATTTGCTTTATTTATTTATTTGTTAATTTCATTTAATTTAAAAACATTTTTTTAACATTTCATCTTATTTTTTGAGAGACAGAGCACGTGCAGGGGAGGGGCAGAGAGAGAGGGAGACACAGAACGCGAAGCAGGCTCCAGGCTCCGAGCGGTCAGCACAGAGCCCGACGCGGGGCTCGAACCCACGGACCGCGAGATCGTGACCTGAGCCGAAGTCGGAGGCTCAACCGACCGAGCCACCCAGGCGCCCTGAGCATGATTTGTTTTAGACCAGTGTTAAGGGCAGCACAGGTAAACTTGGCCCCGTGACGCCTCCCGTGGGAATGCCAGCACATTCGGCAGTAGCGGTGTGAACTGGGTGAAGGGAGCGGGGGGGGGGGGGGACCGGCAGGTGGGTGTTGGAAGACACTTTCACGTGTTGCTCGCGTCATCTTGGAGAACCCACGACTTTGATGTCTCGGGTGCGGTATTACAGTGGTGTCAGTTTCCCGTTTCCTCGTAAGATCGTCCTCCGCAGAAGGCAGAAGGACCTGAGGAAGTAGTGGGAGCAATAATTTCTGCTAAATGGTTGGAAAGGAACACGAATGTAAACCAAAGCCAAAACGAAATCCCTGGTGGAGGGGATGGTGCCCGGCATGAGTCCAGGAGGCAGAGTGGGATTTCGTTTACAAAGCCAAGCCTGCCCTGCGAATCCCGTTTTCTTCCATCTTGGCCAACTTGGATCATTTTTCTCTTCGTCTCTTTCCTGAGGGGAAGCTCCATTTATCAATTTATTTTTTTTTAACATGGTTGAAGGTGAAGTTTCAGCTTTAATTTTTTTTTACATTTTTAAATGTTTATTCATTTTTGACAGAGAGAGAGAGAGAGAGTGAGAGAATGGGCGGGGGAGGGGCAGAGAGAGAGGGAGACACAGGATCTGAAGCAGGCTCCAGGCTCTGAGCCGTCAGCACAGAGCCCGACGTGGGGCTCGAACTCACGGACCGCGAGATCATGACCTGAGCCGAAGTCAGATGCCCAGCCGCCTGAGCCACCCAGGCGCCCCTATCAATGTATTTTATGGGGAAAGTGAAGAAGTAAAGGCTATTGAGAGTTCTTCTGTGACAGTCGATGCTAAGAAGGGGTATAGAACCCGAGAAAAGATGAGGAAGCAGTGGACAGCTTATTTGCTGAAGATGTTCCAGAAGAGATGAAGCGTGAGAGACTGAGGAAAGCCAACCACTCCAGCTGGAAGAGTGTCAGACCTCCCACGCGCAAAGAGGAGACACAGCGGTGTTCCCCAAATTCATTCCTACTACTCTCAATGAACAGTTCTGAGGCCTGGTTAGCCCCCAAGAAGACAACAGTAGTGAAAGAGAAATGTCTTCAATGGGGAAGGGAAGGCTGTTCTTGGAAGTTGGGACCGACAGAGAGGTTGTTTCCTTGTGAGCTTTCTCCTATAATGGATGCCCCATCTGGGGAAACTTTTTACCCATAAAGCAGCCACCGTGTTTTCTGAAAACATGCACGTTGCCGGCTTGCAGCCCTCACCTGTAGAACTGATTCACCGAAAAGGCAGCAGAAGCATTTAGCACCTGGCAGGTAACTTGGCAGACCTTGCCAAAGTGCTTCGTTTTTCCTGCAAAAATGGCTCAGAAGCCTTCATGAAGAATCTGTGCTGATTTTATTTAGCAGGCCATTTCAGGGGAAGTGCGGCTTCCTTATGGGGGCCGGCTCTTTTGAGGGGCTCTGAGTGCCCCCCCTCCCCCGGTGCCCCCACCTCCTGGGTCCACACCAGGTGCTCATAAGGTGTGAGGCCTCTGCTGTTGTCCCTTCTGCCAGAGCCTGCATTTACCTTCAGGGAACTGAAGGAAGTTGTGGCCAGCCTTCTTACCTGAACCATTGTAATTATCCCTGGTGACTGTAAGCAAATGACTAGGCTGGAATTACTATATCCATTTATAGACCCACCACATTGTTCTCTTGGAGAGAGCCCTCTGGAAGCCAGTCTCCCCGTTCACAGAAAGATGGCAGGAGTGGGAACGGAAAGTGGACTCATCTTTTTTGAATCGACTTGAGTTCCCGTGGCTGTTCGTGTTTGTCTTCGTGACTTAAAACAATGACTGAAGAGTGGTTTGCTGGCCATAAAAGACTGTTGCTGTCAGGTTTCCTTCTTTGTGCTGTTTCCTAAAATTAGAAGTCATGTAGTCCAGTCTTCTACCTAGTGCAAGAATCCACTCCACAGTACAAAACAAACAAGAGCTCCACTGGGTGGTTTAAAGTGATTGTTGCTAATCACTTTTGTGTCTTTATTAGGTCATCCATCACACTAAGAGCAATTCTGTTCTGTCCATGCCACTGTCATTTAGTAATGGACCTCGTTTCTTTTCTGTGAGATGCGCTTCGGCTGGAGGCCTTTCCACACTCCCAGTTGATGGGTGGTCTGCAATAAAACTGTGGCTCGCGGCTCTTCGATAGCACACCATCCTGGGAAAGTCTTTTTATATGTTTACTGTAGGATGGCCAGGAGCTCTCAGTGTTTGAGAACTGCTTTCTTTACAAGGGTTGATTCTGATCATTTTCTTCTCCTTATAAAAAAAAAATGACTGTGGTCACTACTTGTCTTTGAACTCTATCACCAAGTTTGGCTGCTGCTGACTTGATAATTCCCCAATTATTTTAAAGGTGAGTATCAGGGATCTTCGCTGGTGTGGACCTTAAGCCTTCTTCAGATCCAGTTAGGTTCCATGGATCTTGTCTCTCAAGAGCAAGAGTTATGTATTAGGATTATCCAGAGAGACAGAACCAATGGGATATATTATATATGTATGGATGGCATATATGTTCTTATCATATCATATCATATGTATACGAATTAAGGAGATTTATTTTAAGGAATAAGCTCACTTAGGAATAAGCTCATTGTAGTGCCACTCATCGTAGAGTCTTGGTGAATCCAAAATCTGACCAGGGAAGGCCAATGGGCTGGAGACTCAGGAAGGAGCTGCAGCTCTAATGCAAAGGTGTCTTCTGGTGAAACAGGAAGAGTGGATGTTGGGGATGAAGTCTGTAGGCTGACCGTCTGTTGCAGAGTTTTCTCCTGCTTAGGGAAGGAAGGTCAGCCTCTTGTTCTATTCAAGTCTTCAACTGATTAGATGTGGCCCACTCTTGTGCTATGAGGATATACTTCTTTCCTCAAAGTCCACTGATTTAAATGTCAATCTCATCCAAAGACACTCTCACAGAAACATCAAGAATAATGTTTGACCAAATATCTAGGTGACATGGCTCAGCCAAGTCGATACATAAAATTCATCATCACAAAATTCTATTTTTTTTCTCTCATTCGCTCTTGCCCCCTTTCTGTCCAGTTGTGTTCCTTGTCTACAAGTGAAAGGAGTTGTTTTAAAATTTTAGTTTGCCTAAGATTTGCCTAATATTTGAGGGTCTGACAAAAAAAGTCATATTCTGGGTCCCTCACTCAGGTTAGGATGCCTTTTATTGGGCAGCCAGATGCTTCTGATGCAAAAGTAGATCGTGGAACATCATTCTGGAAGTAGGGGTCTCAGGTGCTCATCATTTTCCTGTTCTCATTGATCCCTTAAAGCAAATATACAACATCTTTTTTATTCAAGGATTTCATTGTTAATAATGTTATGATCACGTGGAGTTAATAAAAAAAAGATAGATGTTGATAGGTGTTATAATGGTTCAATATCTGTCTCAAAGTTTTCTTTTTGTTGGCCCTGGCTCTGGTCTGTATTGATAAGTAAATGGTGTCAGGCCTCCATTCTTAGAAGGTTCCTTAGGATTCTCTCTAGCTCTTGCCTTGGGAATCTATCATCCTTAGGCTGTTTGAATTGGATACTGGAGCTGCCTACTCAGACTTTGTTTTGCGTGAGAATTGAACTGGCATCATGTCTGGGAGCCATTCCCAATCCCTTCTGGAGCTGTGTCCTAATTCACTCTCCAGATGTGGGCCTGTTCATGAGAAAAGCACTGGCACGTTGGGCTCCTGAAAGTTCCCGACCTTCTGTTACCTCCCTCCCTACTCTTGGAAGTCGAAGGCTCCGACTCCAGGAAGTCCTAATCCTTCTATAGCCGAGTTCTTCTGGCTAAGTTTGATATATTGGAAATAATCACTGACCTTAACTGGTTTCTTTGTCCCTGGCTTGATAACACCTGCTGTCCTTGTTCCACAGCCCATGTGGCCTGGGTAGGAGATACTATCCTTCCAGGAGTCTGTCTGCTGTGTATCAGCACCCCTCTTTATTTTTTTCTGTTTCCAAGAATGTGCCTCTTTATCAGGGTTCCCAGTAAGTTCCCATTTCTGAGGTTTGTTTATCTGAGATCTCATTCCCAGGGCAAGGTGACAAGCCTGCCCTAAGCTGGGTGCCTGGACATCCTTTCCAGCTTAAACCTCGGCTCCCTTCACTGTCCATTCATCCTGCTGCTGCTTCCCTTACATCCTCGTGATTTTGCTCATGCTGTTCCCTCCATTTGGAATGCTTATCTGTTGCACCACCCTACCCCAGCCCTCTGCTCCCTGCCCTCCCACCTTTCTAACTATATTTCAGGCTCTGCCCCAAACCTTCTTCCTTCTGGAAGCCATCCCTAACTCCTGCTGCAAACCCCCTCTTTCAAGCCTGGCAACATTTTATTTTTCTAATGAGACACACTACCTTTGATTTGTGCTTATATTTCTTTATGTGCATTATCATTTGCATGCGTTTCCCTGCAGAGTTATTGCCTGTCTTGTACCTGCTCCTGCCTTAGGTTCTGGGGCGGACACATCTGGTTAGATAAGACGTGGCCTCTGAGGAGGAGTTGGGAGGTTGTGGGGCGGGATGCCGAATGAATCGTGGATTAGAGTGTGGGGCGATGTGTGCCATGGGAGGGACCTTTTGGAGAGAAATATCTGACTCAGTGGTGGGATCACCGGGAGCTTCCCAGGGGAGGCTCCGATGGTGAGTTCCTTGACATTAGAACCCGTCTGGTTCCTTCTGTATCCACTGGAACAACTTAGCAGGGTGCTTTCTGCATGGGAGATGCTCAAAAACAGCCCGTGAACGGAACAAGTAAAATAAACAAAAGCACAAAAACATGATGGAAAAATCAAAACTCTTGAGTTTTGAGTTAGATACGTAATTTGAATTATATGTTTGGTAAACATTAGGTCCCGGGAAAGACATGGTGAATTTGAGTCGGAAAACATTCTGGGATCTGAAACCCCCAGACAGCGTGACCCAGAACGTCACAGGAACTAACCCCTTAGGGACATTGTGAGCAGCGTTGCCGTTCCTCTCGTTTCAAGAAGAAATAGGTCAGAGTAAACCGAACCGGCCGAGCCTTTGATGACATCGTCCTGTCGGTGGGCACCTGTCAGCAGGCTCCTCTCTGGCTCAGGAAGGAGCGACGGACGCTGCAGAGGGCAGGAGGGGGTGTCGCACGCTTTCTTTCATCGCGTCTCCAAGAGCTAACGTTTCCACCGCCATTAGTGCAAAGCCTAAAGGCCCTAAGGAGGCCTTGCAGAAAGAGGGATGCATGCGGTGGGCATTTGAGGAAGAAGTGGGGAGGTGGGGAGAGGGTGGACAAGGAAGCCCGTCAAGGAATCCGAGGAAGGGCATTCGCTGTGTCCTCAGCATCCAAATAGCGCCTCGGCAGGCCTGCTGTGGCCGCTCCTTTCTCCCGGCTGGGTCGAGTGTATGGCGGGGTTAGGCCCCCACGGTCTGCCGGCGCCGTGGCGGAATTTCTCCTCTGAGTGGGGCACAGAACCCAGCAAGAAAGGGTCAAGGTGGAGCGGCGGGTGGAAGGCTACTTGATGAAGCCGTTGTAACGTATGGCATCGTATGGCGATCTCCTGATGGCATTACAGAGAAAAGAGACGAATTGATTCCAAGACATTCTTCCAAGAAGGGGGGAGACTTTCTCTTGACTGAGTAAACAGCTTATTGCCAGTGCTCATTAGACATCTTTGAACTGGAGAATAGAGGCTTTGGACTGAATGCCAAAGCGAAGGTGTCTGACATACGTTTATTTGCTAATGAGGGTTGGGTGATCTGTCCAGCAGATTTTCCTTGCAGACGCTGCATTGTGGACCTCTGAGGGAGAAAGTACTTTTATGGATAATAAAAAAAAGAATAATAATTATTAGACACATATTAAGCACAGAGATCATAAAAGGGAGCGCAGTCCAGCCCAGCTGTCGCCTCGTCAGTGGTAAAGGATAAGCCGGTCTAGAATTTCATTGACTCATGTCTGAATTATAATTCTTGGTACTAATGTAATTAAAAAGCCATCGCTGCCTTTTATGTTATAAAACAGAAGGATGATCCTATCGTTGCCCACATAAGAAACAGGACAATGTACGTCATTCTATTATAACTTAAAGAAATAACTAAATTTATGTCCCAAAGGATAGATGTTTCGTCACGTTTCTGTTCGGCATAAGCTTTTTCCAGAAGGTTGAAATGTATCTCTCCCTGACAGCAAACAGTTGTAGAGGCCTTGTTGTTGGCATCCAGATATATCAGGACAAGGAGTATATCACCGGTGACATTTCCAGGGTCAAAGAATTGAGAGCGGAAGGTGATTTTTAAAGGACTCTGCACCTGTTTTATTTTTAACACCAGGTAGCAGAGGCCTAAGAGAGATTTACGATTTGTCGGAAGCCAAGAACTAGTTCTCGGGAGGGGCAGGACAGTAATGGAGGGACATTGCTGGACGTCTGTCCGGGGCCCCTCCCACTGGGCAGCCCCGCGTCTCCTAGAACATTCAGCATTACCGTGAGCCTTATTGTTCGTGTCGTGTCTCCATGTAAAGGTTCACTGTCCACTACAGAGAAAGCCAGGCATCGCCTGGTTTCAGACTTTCCAAATGATGTGACCTCAGGACCTTTTGGCGAAGCCCCCCGTCAGGTTTAACGTACACAGAGATTGTGCGGGGATCTTGTTACGATGCGGATCCTGGCCCTGTGGGTCTGGGGCGGCCTCGAGATGGGATGGCATGCCATCAGAGATCAGACCTCAACATGGGAGGCCACCGCACTCAAGACCTTTCAGAGAGGTTTGGAAGATTCAAAAACTTCCATTGCATGGTTTAGGGCATACACTGTACTAGGGGAGTAAGCTCTCGGGGGCTCTCTTATTCTAGAGCAAACTTTGAGAAAATCGCAGTACAGGTGAATCAGGTAACTAACGCAGGGAAAGAGAAAGTCCCTACAGGTATGGCATGCGGCCCTTTACACGTTGCCCAGGCACTAGTTTTTGTTTTAGATTGCTTCCTCTGCACCGTTTTATTGAGATATTAATCGACATACAACATTGCGTTAGGTTGAGGGGTACAACATAACGACTTGATACAGGTATATATTGTAAAACGACCACCACAGTGAGTTTGGTTACCATCCATCACCTCCCTTAGTCACAAAAGTTTTTCTCTTGTGATGACAGCTTTTAAGATCTACTTTCTTACTGACTTTTGAATGTATGATACATGCTGTACATCTTAGATCCCCAGGAGTTACAAGCTTCTGGTTATAAGATGAATAAGTTCCAGCAACAGGTTGTTTTTCTTTTTTTTTTTTTTTTTTTCAGCCCCTGAGGTTTGCATTCTTTTGGTTACAACTCTTGGTCTTTGCAAAGAGGAGAGAGAGTAATTTCTAACTCTGTATCGGAGACAGATGACTATCATCCTTAGATTTTAATTAAAGACTTTTTAGAACACAGAACTAAGGCTCTGACTAGCACTTTATGCCTGAGAGAAGAAAACCACCACTCTGGAGCCTGGTGGGCATGCTCTCCTCTCCCCTAAAATACTTATCTTCTTGTCCTATTTTACAGTCCATAAGTCAGCGAGCTGAGCGTGACCTCCCGGAACGGGGCCGCTAACTGGCTGTGCCCGCCCGCGGAGGGCCTCCCTGTGGGGCGGCACATTGTCACTCCTCTTTAGGGGTCTGAAACCATCAGCTCTGCTTGTTTACCACAAAAGGAGTTTATTCTGCTTATCATTTACCTTTCCACGTTTCTGTTCCCTCATCCATCATGAGCACCACTATGTGTCAGGCACGGAGCTGCACTCTAACAAAACAAGGATGAAAGACAGTGCCAGGGTCCCTGCCTTCCCGGTGCTGGAAGTCAGAAAACTGACTTTGGAAATCACTGAACTTGACCCTTACCCCATGCCCAAATCCTCCCCGACACACCAACCTCCTCAGCCTTCCCCAGCTTCTAATTAAATACCTAGCCAGTGCCCATTTGAGGGGGTTGGCACTTCTTCCAGATTTTGAGGGAAAAAACAAAAGCAAAACACCCTTTCATTGCTTCCTCACCATGGTTTTCCGTCCGGGGCAGCTGCTCCAGACACAGCTTTCGTATAAATGTAGTCCTCTGCCGCCCTGTAGCCTGAGGAGACCAGAGTTTTAGTTTGATTATGAAATTTGCCCCATTCCTTCTGTGACATCGTCTTAGGTTTTTAAGAATCGATTCTGGCTTTGCAGCTTAACCTTCTGAGTTGGGGAGCGTTACGTGGATTCAGAATGAACGTCGTGCGTCAGGGTTTATAGTACAGGACAGCTTTCCCAGACTGAACAGAGACCCCCAGCAGGCTTTGGGCACGCAACTAATGTCTCCACGGCAGGCACAGTTGGGGGGGGTTTCTCCATGGTGTTAGTGGAGATCTCCTGGTCCTTCTGTCCAAAAATAGCTCCCTGCTGGCCTTCCCTGTGCTTTTTCTTCAGGGATTGGCCCCATTTTCTGCCTGCACTGAGTTACAGACCCGCTGGACAGATTTGCCCCCTGGATGCAGTGTTTGTGGTTTTATTTACAAAACAGTTTGGCTCAACCTAGCACAGTGGTTTTTGACTTTTTTGGTCTCAGGATTCCTTACAGTCTTAGGAAGTATGGAGGACCCCCAGAGTTTGTTTATTGCGTTTTATCTGTTGATATTTATCGCATTAAATTAAAACTGAGGAACTTAAAAATATTATTTCATTTAATTAGTAAACCCATCGTTTCGTGGTAACATAAATTAACACCTTTTAAATAAAGAGTAACTATATTTTCCAAAGCAGAAAAAATTCAGTGAAAAGAGAAGCATTGTTTTCGTTTTTACAAACGTCTTTAATATCTGGCTTAAAAGAAGACGGCTGGATTTTTTTTTACATTTGTTTTTACATCCAGTCTATTGCAATGTGTTGTTTTGGTTGAAGTGTGTGAATAAAATTTAGCCTCAACAGATACTTAGTTGGAAAAAGGAGAAGTGTTTTAATAGCAGTTTCAGATGATTTTGTGTATTTTTCTTGAACATAACATTTGACAAGTGGCAAATTCTTAAAGGTTAATTGAATGCAGGAATCCGAAGTCGCATCAATGAACTCTTGTGCTGTTAGACATCCATTGATACATCCTATGTTTTGGATCTTCTACCCGTGAATGGTTTTTAGAACTTCACCCATTGGTTACTTGGAAAATACAGGAGTCCTACAGTTTCCAAATGTTGACACATTTCATTATACCACAGCACAAAAATCACATCGGTGATTAATTTCAACTCCAATCTCATCAGGGAAGGCTTGAAGTATTGGAAATCGATCAAGCTCATAATGGAGGATAAAAATTTTCCAAAATTCTAATTTTTCCTTAGAAGTTTGAACTTTATCCCTGATAGCAAAAACTATTGGTTGTTTTACTTGACAGGCTCATTTCATTCGAGAGAAAATATCTGCTGAGCGGCCAAGTTTGAATAGTTATAGTTCATCAGTCATTCTTTCGAGGAAAAAAGGTGTCCCATGGAAAGTGGGCTAGTTCACGACTCAAACTACTGCACAGGGAGTGTGTTTTCTTGAGGCAACCCCTGGCCTTGGGGGCCCCAGTGCAGCCAGAGGGCCTTATGCACACCTCCCATTTACCATTTTGTTACAGAGACCATCGAAAGGACATGCAGTCAAGGGTTGCGAGTTGATAAAATTTTAACTTTTTACTTCTTCCTCAAGGACATTCTGAGTGCAACTGGCATTTTTCCCCCGCAGATGCTTGATGGCGGTGAAGAGGCATTGATTGCTGCCACAAAGTGTCTGCTTTGATTTGTGTGAAGGCATCAACCTCTCTTCTCACTTTTGTTTTGCATCTTTAGTACCAATTTCAACAGAGTGAAAAAGACACACGTTTTAACTCTATCATAAGATAGTGTTGGCCTCATGGAACCTCTTCCCAGAGGTCGGGGGAGTCCTGGTCCAGGCCTTGACTCTGACGTCTCTACTTTCTGCACATTTAACCTATTTTTCTGCACACCTCCAGGCTAGTTTTGAACAGTCAGCTCTTTCTGTCTTTGACCTTGAAAACCACTTTGCAACTTTTGTCTTTCCTCTGAAATGACTCTCTGAATGGCTTCTTTGTAAACAGCTCTGGGTCACTTTGCTGAAGGCCAGTTTGACAAGTCCTCATTTTTTGTGTGCCCCTTGACCTTCACCCTCAGGGTCTCAGACTGTTCCCACCCATACCTACGCCCACCTTGAGACCAGCAGCCCCCCCCCCCCCCCGCCCCTCCCGCTGGGGTCCCCAAGGCAGAGCCTTGTCCTTGACTTTTTGTCCATTGTTCCATCCTTGCCAGCCTCTGGCAAAGAGCCAAATCAAAAACAGAGCGTTTCTTGAAATCCTGCTTAAAAGATAAAATAAAAGCGGGCCATTTACAATTACAGAAACCTAAACTGGTTAAAACCAACCTTTCTTGTTACAAGCTCTTTAGGTAGTGAACAATAATGAGGAAATGGAACAGATTGCTTTTCAGAAAATCAGCCTATTTCATTGGGAGAAGAGCCAGGAATTTGCTCCTGGATCTTGCCGTGAGGAGGGTAAGGACAGCGCTGGCATGGAGAGGAAGCCGGATTATAGGGAGCACGGAAGAGCTTGGATAAGCAGTGTGCCTTGCCTTTTTGCTTAAGCTTGGCACTGACCAGAGGGAGAGAGCGTGATGGTACTCCAAGCGGGAAACTGAGTCAAAAGGAGGATTTTTGCCTCTAGACCTGTGGACGCATCGCGTTGATGTAGGCCAGAGCAAGAGACTGGCTGATGAGGCAGCGCGGTTGGTGGGGTATAATTAATGGATGAAGTTCCTGGAGGGGATAGTATCAGGAGAGGTGCAGGAGGGCTTTAGACAAGGGGAGGAAAGCTCCCGTCTCTGAGGCAAGTGATGTCAGGCGCAAGCAGTGAGAGAACTCTTAAAGTCATGTTTTTATTGAGGCGAAATTCTTCTAGTAGAGAATTAACCATTGGAAGGTGAACAGTTCAGTGGCATTTCGTACATTCGCAGTGATGTGCGACCAGCATTTGTGAAAGCTGAAAGGAGAATAGGGTCACCTGTGTCCAGGGGTTTTAAAATGGAGTCAGGAGGCCCTGAAGGAGGTGGGCCTCGTGCACGTCCTCACCGGTGGAACCGGGAGCTTTTGACCTGGGCCAAACTGCAAATGTCCCAAGGACTCGACCTGAACACCTGAAGCCTGCTGCGGGAGAAGATTTCACTTAGCGATGGCCTTAGTAACCACTTACATTCAGTTAAGATTCGTTTTCTGCCAACATCCATCAATGTTCTTTGTAAACAACATGTACAGGCTTTCCCTTTTGTCTTTAATGTTTGTTTATTTTTGAGACATAGAGAGACAGAGCATGAATGGGGAGGGTCAGAGAGAGAGGGAGACACAGAATCTGAAACAGGCTCCAGGCTCTGAGCTGTCAGCACAGAGCGCGACACGGGGCTCGAACTCACGGACCGCAAGGTCATGACCTGAGCCGAAGTCGGACACTTAACCAACTGAGCCACCCAGGCGTCCCCCCTTTCCTCTTTAAAAACCCTTGACTTTTGTTCCCTTAGTGGTGAGTGCAGTTTGGATTACTGCCGGAATCTGGGCTCCCCGAACTGCAATTCTGAGGCCCCGAAGAAAAGTTTTTGTTTTATTTTAGCTCTGCCTCTTTTCTCGGTTGACACACCCTTATCTAGTTTCAGGGCATTTTCATCACCCCAAAAGGAAACGCTGTACCCATTAGGCAGTCACTCCCCATTTGTTCCCCCTGCCCTTGCTGACAACCAACCTGGATTCTCTCTCTATGGGTTTACCTGTTCTTGAGATTTCATAGAAGTGGAATCATACAGTATGACCTTTTAGGATGGCCTTCTTGCTCTGGGTGTGTTTTCCAGGTCATCCATGCCATAGCCTGTACGAGTTCTTACTTTACATCGTTGAATAATATTCCATTGTATGGCCATGCCACGAGTTGTTTACCCATTTACCATTGATGGAAATTTGGATTGTTTTTCAGTTTGGGGCTATTGCGATAGTGCAGCTATGAACATGGGTGCCCAAGTATTGTGTTTGAGTCCCTGTTTTCAGTTCTTTTGAGTATATAGCTAAGGAGTAGAATCGCTGGGTTGTATGGTAATTCTGGTCAAGGCAGGGTTGGGCCCAGGATATCTGCTCAATCCCAGGTTATCCTTTGCCACCTTGGTTTATTTCTAGGGAATATATGGTAGAGAGGTTTAGAGCAGATGGTACCCTAATACTGCCTTGACTGGAAGCTGGCCAGGAACCTCTCACCTCTGTGACAAAGGGGCAAGACAGGCATCACCCCCCAGCTGTCACACTGTCATGAGCCATCCTATGGGTTTCTTCCTGCAGACTGTCTTTTCCTTGTCCTCCAAGAATAACCCCCAAGAAACTTGGCCCAAACCTGAATGTCTGTTACTCATCAGCAGCAGTGAACTCATCCCGTACTCAACTTCCTTTCACGTAATGGGCATTGGAAGCTAAGATCAGCATTTAATTGAGCCATAAGCATTGTTCTTCCCCAAGTTCACACTGGAGGAGAATTTCCAGTTTAATAATTCTGCAGTTACAAAGGATACTTCCAAGTCAATAAGGGGCAGAGGCGCTGGCTTCAGAGGGAATGAGAAAGCTCTCCCTGGAACCCAGCAGGTGCTCAGTGATGGATACACAGAGGGAGGCTACCGCAGGCCCCCAGGGGCCATTGCTGTGAAGGCAAGGACCCTCCTCTATATGACTTTAGGTGGTTTCCACACGATTCTGGCCTGAAAATTCAAGCCGTGTCTTAACCTTAGACAGAGCTGACTATGTGATATGTGCACGGGGATCTCATTTAGGGCTTGAGGGTGGAGGGAAGGGCGCAGAGAGTGCTGGGGTCACAGTCGTCCAGGAGTCCGCAGAGGTCATAGCAAATGTGGAATGTTCCAGCATTTTCCAGAATATAAAGATCATTAATTATGTAGGACATCAGAACCGTCGTTTATACATCTCGTTTTTGCAGTCCGCAACATTCTGGCAGGAAAGGGCAGGAAGAGGAAGCACATGAAGACAGAAAATACTGGTGGCAGCTTACACAGTGCCATTTATACATTCCATAAATAATTATGCGTGTGTGTCTAGATGTATATCTATGGAAAAACTTAAAAAGTTTCGCTTTTTCTCTCTTTATTTTATGTCTACATTGTAGTTTAATAGCTGCTCCCTTCCTAACTTTACTAAGATGATTTTGGTCTTTCTTTCCTACTTGCTTTTTTCATTTCTTCACATGCTTTCTTCATCACATTTTATTTACCTATATCCATTTTCTTTAAAACTACCTGGTCTCGATTTAATTTAGTATATACTGAAGAGCTGGTGAGCAAAGTACAAAAGGTAATCACCACCCAATAGTGCCAGTAACAAAAAGTCAAACAGAGCCATTACAAATCAAGCAAATTAACACAAGGGACATTAAAGGTCAGTGGAGACTGAAATATAACAGCAGTTGAAGTGGGGAGGAAGCCACCTGCTGAGGAAGTTTTGTAAGGGTCTGGAATGGAAAGAGAGCCTACAACAAGATGAGTGGCAAATGCCTCGGTTGGTTTGAACTTGGATTCAGTGAAGGGCAAGGCTGCCCCACAGGCCAAGGTCATAGACTGTGGGAACTCACAGTGTAATGTGATCACTTTTCTTCAAGTTGGAATTATCTTCATTGATGTTTCAACCAAAGCTTGCTGCTCTATTTTGGGGGTTTCTTTACACACGGAAGATTTGGGGGATTACAAAAAAAACGGTACCATGTTGTGATAGGTAACATCGAAAGCAGCTGCCAAATGTGACTTTTGCCTACAGGGCTTTTTCAGGTTGCTAAACTAAGTACAAATGTTAAGTATGAGCTTCCATATTTAGATTAGTACAATATTATACGTTCCATTTTCTACTGAAAGAACAATTCATTTTGCAATTAATCAGATAGACTCCATTAAATTCAGCTTGGTTGAAATTCACAGGATGGAGACGTGAGTTGCATTGCTGTGTCCTGATAGAAAGGATCTTCCGCTCACCACAGCCCTGTGATGTGGACATTTTCTTCACCCAAATTATTGGATGTGGATATAGAGTCTCTCGGGAATTAACTTACATGATTTCAGGAAAAGCTGAAATTTAGGAATTTTATAGTACTTCCATAGGCACTAACATTTAGCTTTGTTTAGAACGGTAAGGAGCATATGAAGGCATTATTTTTGTCATCTAGCTGGAGAGAGGACTCAAGGCTACGGCAAATACCCATGTGTTTAAAGAGAGCGGTTCCTGTATTGGGTCCAGACGATGTCAGTGTGGACTTGAGACCATTCTGATGACGTATGAGGCTTTGTGGCTCTGTGGCAGCCAGTAGACATGGAGGCAGATCAGGGGGGTCAAGGTCCGACCCTGCTACTCACTGGTGTTGAGTCACTTAATCCCCCCAGAGCCTTCTAGTCACAATGATGTGCAACTAGCACCTGTGAAGCACCTGTGAAGCTGAAATTAAATGGTCACTTGTGTCCAGGGGTTTTCAAATGGAGCCGGGAGGCCATTAAGGAGATGGGCCTTATCCCAATGATGGGGATGATGACAAGGCCCATGTCACAGGGCTGAGACACGAACAAGACCTGGCATTAGCACACATCCATATAGGAGCTGGAAGATGTCCTAATGGAAGGTGAAATGAGATCTTTTATGTGGAAGCATTTTGTAAAGTTCTTTACAAATAAAAGGTGGCACATACAATATGCAAACCAATGAAAATGCCCTTCGTTGCCTCCCATCGGCAGCCATTTTCCTGTGGCCCTTGCTGCCCTTGGCGCTCCAACCCTATTATCCTTGGAAGTTTCTGCTTCCACTCAGCCTGTTTTGAACTACCCAGGAACACTTCTGGCCTGCACAACAGGTTTTAGTTCACTTTAGTGGAAGTCATTTGGGGCTAGGCTCATGTTTAATTTCCTTCTCAGAGATCCAATTTTAAAGGATAATTGTTGGGACAAAGTTGATGCTAGAATTTCTGAATCCAAAGTCCCTAGCATATGCTTTATACATTATCGTTTTTGTTTTGTTTTGTTTTGAAAACCGGTGCTATGAACAAATAAATGTTGGTGCAGTTGGCCACAGAAATGGGCAATTGGCAGTTTGTCTGTTACTTTTATCCCATTGTTTTGAAGTGTTGCTTATTACTTAAATTTTTTCTTCAAATTTGTATTTAAATTCTAGCTAGGTAACATATAGTGTAACATTGGTTTCAGGGGTAGAATTTAGTGACTCTTCACTGTAGCTAAATGTATTTTTAATTTTGCAGTTAAAAACTAAAGCTGTTGACAAATACCAATTTTCGCCAGAAATGCTCATGAATATGTAATTGCTCCCCAAGGAGAACCTTGCCAAAAGGGTCTTCTAAAAAATAAGCAAAACCATGGTTATCAGCCAGCAGTAGTCGGAAGAAATAGATTTATTTTTAATTTTTTCTTTTGGAGGTCTCTACTTTTGAACTGAAGGTTCTTTATTTTTTAAAAAATGTTTTTAAAAAATAAAAGTAACTTGACACTGGTTTCATCTCGTTGCCCATGCTGTTGGACAGAAGGCCGTGGTCTGGGGGTGCTGTGCTGGTGTAAGATCCAAGGATATCTAGGGAGGTCTTTTCTTCTCCAATTCCCTTGACACACCATTCTGGAGGGATGCCTGGAATCCTGTTATTTGAGCTTGATTCCTGTGTAATAAAGGCATGATTTCCTATTTAAATGCAAATGTGCCTAAAATCGTATCAAGCTAAGGTTTTATCTATCATTAAAACTGAGTAACTTAGTTTAGTAAGGGGTTGGTTTTAGTAGGTGTGAGAATAGTAGATAATTCTAGGTGTTGGATATGAGAACAGGGAGCTAGGTTTGGGGAGGTGAGATTTGTCAGCAGATCTGAGCCCTGTGTTTGATTTTCATTTCTTCCCAGCTCTTAGACACAGGGAAGGCTGGTGGTATCTGAGCCAGTCATCTGAGACAGATGTTATGTTAAATAAATTGATCCGATGTCATAAATGACTTGGAGCCTTATACCATAGCAAAAGCTCATTTATGCATCCCTCAGAGAAGACAGGAATTTGGGCCAGCTGATAGGACTTTTTTTTTTTCTTTCCAACATAAGCATCTAAAAATTATAATTAGAAAACATTAGTTGAGATTGATTCCCATACTGAGGACTGTCCTCTGTGGTAGCCAGAGGACAAGGTGTATCGGCCTGTGTCAGAGCCCTGTTCACATGAAAGAGGAAATGAACTTAATGTTTTTTTTTTTGTTTTTTTTTTCTAGCACTTACATGGATCTGTGTTTAGCCCAGGGACTTCCACCTCTACATCCCCGGGACATGACATTTCATCATCCCCATCTGATAATGGGGGGATGGAGGCTTTAGGGAATTAACTGTGCATTTTCTTTTTCTCTGAAGAAAGAACCTCAAACCAATATCCTGTTCTAAGAATCCTACATGAATCATGCCAGCATCAAAATGGTTAAAATATGATACATTAACCAAGTAAGTTTGAAAGGAAGATATGAGCAGTGTTAATGTTCCTATACTCAAAATTTGTATGCAGACTTTTCTTTCTTACTCAGAATTGGAGGATTAAATTATTACATGGAAGAGATCATTTCATGTTAATATTACAGATTAATAAAAATAAGTTGAAAGCAAGCAAGATTCATCCTGCTTGTGAACTTAACTAATTCTTTTGCCACCCTGAGTTAGATATTTTGATGAGTTTCTTCTGGAAATTATTAGAATGATTCTTTTCTAATTATCTTGGAGAAACACATTTATTAGATATAACCTGCCTTTTTTCTCAGTATTAAAATGATGAAAGCAACAAATGTTTAATGAGATAAGATTTAATTAAAATGAATGATAGGACCTTCCCATCTTTGCTGGTTTCACTTCAATTTGTGTGCCTTTAAATTCAATAAAGTGAGAAATGCATTTGTTAAATCAGGGACTCTACGTAAAATCTTTCACAATAAAATGAAAAGATAGTTGTCGGGTTTTTTTTTTTTTTTTCCTTTCCGAATACTGAGGAAATGTTTTTAGTCAAATTCCATGGTATCGGGGACAGAACTTTTGGAATTTAGGGTATGATACTTAATATTCAAGATTTACATGTTCTTTCCTTTCTCCCTCCCTCCCTCTCTTTTTCTTTTTCTTTCTTTCTTTCTTTCTTTCTTTCTTTCTTTCTTTCTTTCTTTCTTTCTATGAAATTTGTTGTCAAATTCGTTTTCATACAACACCCAGTGTACATCCCAACAGGTGCCCTCCTCAAGCCCATCACCCACTTTCCCCTCCCTCCCACCCCCATCAACCCTCAGTTTATTCTGAGTTTTTAAGAGTCTCTTATGGTTTGCCTCCCTCCCTCTCTAACATTTTTTTCCCTTCCCCTCCCCCATGGTCTTCTGTTAATTTTCTCAGGATCCGCATAAGAGTGAAAACATATGGTATCTGTCTTTCTCTGTATGACTTATTTCACTTAGCATAACACTCTCCAGTTCCATCCACATTGATACAAAAGGCCATATTTCATTCTTTCTCAGTGCCACGTAGTATTCCATTGTGTATATAAACCACAACTTCTTTATTCATTCATCAGTGGATGGACATTTAGGCTCTTTCCATAATTTGGCTATTGTTGAAAGTGCTGCTTATAAACATTGGGGTACAAGTGCTCCTATACATCAGCACTCCTGTATCCCTTGGGTAAATTCCTAGCAGTGCTATTGCTGGGTCATAGAGTAGATCTATTTTTAATTTTTTGAGGAACCTCCACACTGTTTTCCAGAGTGGCTGCACCAGTTTGCATTCCCACCAACAGTGCAAGAGGGTTCCCATTTCTCCACATCCTCTCCAGCATCTATAGTCTCCTGATTTGTTCATTTTAACCACTCTGACTACATGTACATTCTTATTTCAATAGGAGAGAAGGGGCTGAACAATCGCCTTCACCTTGCACAAGGAAGGCTGAACTGATGCTTTACATCAGCTCTGCTGTGTTTTGCTTATTTGTTCAACATCTCTCTTGGATTGGGTTTGAGCCTATCCACAAGAATACATAAACTACTAAACAACCTTATAGAGGAGGAGGAACACAGATGTGAGGATGGAGGCAAAGAAGAATTACAGGTCCCCTAAGAAAATAAAGCTAGGCTAGTGGTCCATGTACAGGGGAAGACCCGTGTACTGCTAAAGATTAGAACTGGGGCACACATGTATTTGTTAGCCATGGCCCATGAATGTAATCCACCACATATGTGAAGGGCCCAACAGGAAGGAAGAGAAACAGGGAAACAGAAGGATAAAGAGAGAAGAAAGAAGGTTAAGAACCACACATCAGAGAGTATCCGACAGGAGCCCTGTCATTAAGGTGAATGTCACACAGGTGGACTATCTCCCCATCTCTGGACTTTGAGTGTCAGACGGTGACAAGGGTCTTGAGCCCTCCATGGCTCATCCCCAAAAGGACAAAAGCTGCCACTCAGGACCGACCTAAGGATAGACCCAGAGCAGTTGGAGTGTTTGAAACAGTCAGGACAGGGAACTTGGGTTTTCTCTGTACGGGAGCAGGTGTTGCACCTTTTACCTGGGCCAGATACAGGCTGCCCCTGTGTGGTCACCACATCCATTTGAGCACTTGACCTTCCCAAGACTTGTGAATGGTCGGTGTGATCTTAATGGGAAAAAAGAGACTGGGTGTTTTGATGATCTTACCGAAGCCTGATTTCTTCCTCCCTCTCTCCCTTTGAACATCTTGTAGTTTCTGCTTTGAGTAATTTTTATTTTTGAAAACTTTTTTTTTTCTTTCTGAAATTAAAAAAAAAAATTACATCCAGGTTAGTTACCATATAGAGCAATAATGATTTCAGGAGTAGACTCCAGTGATTTGTCCCCTACATATAACACCCTGTGCTCATCCTAGCAAGTGTCCTCCTTAATTAATGTCCCTTGCCCATTTAGCCCATTCTCCACCCAGAACCCCTCCATCAACCTTCAGTTCTCTGTATTTAAGAATCTCTTATAGTTTGTCCCCCTCCCTGTTTTTATATTATTTTTGGTTCCCTTCCCTTATGTTCATCGGTTTTGTATTTTAAATTCCACATATGGGTGAAGCCATATGACATTTGTCTTTCTCTGACTAATTTTGCTTAGCATAATACACTCTAGTTCCATCCACATTGTTGCAAATGGCAAGATTTCATTCCACATACATCTTCTTTATCCATTCATTAATCGATGGACATTTGGGTTCTTTCCATCCTTTGGCTATTGTTGATAGTGCTGCTCTAAACATGGGGGTGCATGTGTCCCTTCGAAACAGCACACCTGTATCCTTTGGATAAATACCTAGTATTGCAATTGCCAGGTCGTAGGGTAGTTCTATTTTTAGTTTCTTGAGGAACTTTCATTCTGTTTTCCAGAATGGCTGCACCAGTTTGCATTCCCACCAGCAGTACAAAAGAGATCCTCTTTCTCTGCATCCTCACCAACATCTGTTGTTGCCTGAGTTGTTAATTTTAGCCATTCTGACAGGTGTGAGATGGTACCTCATTGTGGTTTTGATTTGTATTTTCCTGATGAGGAGTGATGTTGAGCATCTTTTCATGTGTCTATTGACCATCCGGATGTCTTCTTTGGAAAAGTGTCTATTCATGTCTTTTGCCCATTTCCTCAATGGATTATTTGTTTTTGAGTGTTGAGTTTGATAAGTTCTTTATAGATTTTGGATACTAACCCTTTATCTGATACGTCATTCGCAAATATCTTCTCCCATTCCATTGGTTGCCTTTTAGTTTTGCTGATTATTTCCTTTGCCGTGCAGAAGCTTTTTATCTTGATGAGGTCCCAGTAGTTCATTTTTGCTTTTCTTTCCCTTGCCTCTGGTGACATGTTGAGTAAGAAGTTGCTGTGGCTGAGGTCAAAGAGGTTTTGCTTGCCTAAGCCTGATTTCTAATCTCTGCTTATATCAAATCTCACTTGTGATTTTATTTGATTTTCATCACCTCAGACAGAAACAGGGACAAGTCAACTACTTATTCATCCTGTTTTACTGATACAGTTATTTTATTTGCAAGTCTTAGACTTCTCAGTTTTTAGAACCGGGAGATCGTAGATTTCTGTTGTCTAAGCCACCCAGTCTGTGGCCCTTTGTTATGGCAGCCCTGGCACATTCATGCCATGAGAGTAGGAAAGAAACCCATGAGGTGGTTGTCAGCACCCCAGGGTGGCATGAAATCACCTGCAGGAAGATAGTGGCAGTGAGGATTTGTGGCCTCATGGGACTGCAACCGAGGTGCATCAGATCTAAGATTTCAAGAGGCCTTGGAGGTCGTCCCCTTCAAATTCCCACCTGGTGCATAGATGCTTCTGTCATCCCCCTTTTCAGAATGGTGTTTGATCCTCACCCCTCATACTTTGTAACTTGATTCCTTGCATTTATGAATATCTTAAATTGTAAGAATGTCTTTGCAGTGAGACTGAATCTGCCTCCCGTGGCCTCTGAGGGGCTGTGTGACCTTGAGCAAACTACTTACATTTTCTGAACTGTTTCTTATTGGTGAAATAGAAAAATTATTCTGATCTTACAAGACTGTTGGGAGGATTAAGTGGCTCTTCAGCATATGGTTCTTGGCATATAGTGGGGTCTTTTTTTCAGTAGATGGTTGTTGGGTACCCTGCCCTGTCTCCGTCGGCTTCCTATCCGCAGAAGTTACCACTGGTTGAACATCTTCGCTTTACATTTAAAAATGTAACTCAAAGTGGGTTTTCCATCTGAGGTAGCTTGAGGAAGATGTTACAGGATTGGTCTTTATTTTTCAATGAGTCCTTCTTCTCATCAATAATTTATACCTCAAAATGTCCTTTTTATTAAAGCTTTTTCTTTACCATTTTCTTTTCATGTAACAAAAGAAATAACTAGAAGACTAGATGAAATTTTAAGATAATTAGAATGGTATCTCATTTACTTGTGGGATCAGCCTGTTACCCCTCCCCCCCCCCCCAGGGAAATTCAATACAAGATGAATTTTCAGTGACTTTTTTTTAAAGTCAAACTTTACATTTGCTAATGGATTATAACTTTTCATCAAATAAATGCACAGATACTGATGAGCTGAAGATCCAGGCTGATTCCATTGAAATCTTATGCTTAATTACAGCCATGCTCAAAGTGCTGAGAACACAGAAGTTGCCAGGATATGGTTAGAAACTGCTTTTGAATGTCTCCATTCTGCCAATCCATATATCCACTTTTAGAGAGAAAGCCTTTTACAAAATTTCCTGAAAGAAATTACTTCTTCTCCCTTGAGGTAATAAAATAAACAGCAGTGTCCTTTGGAAGGAAGAGCAGGGCTCTCATTTATTATTTTTCCTATTTTTCAGAATTTAACATTTAAGCCAAAGAAATGAATTCTAGGAATTCTGAATGGTCAAGTTGAATTTAAGAGGAGATGAGATGAAGAGTGGGAGCGGGAGGGAGGGAGGGAGGGCGGGAGGGAGGGAGGGAGGGGAGGGAGAGGGAGGGAGGGAGGAGGGAGGGAGGGAGGGAGGGGAGGGAAGAAGGATAAGGAAGGAAGGACAGGAGAGGAAGGAAGGAGGAATGAAGGAAGGAAAAGAGGAGCAAGAAGAAAGATGAGAAAGGACGGAAGACCCTCGTCTCTATTTCTTCTTCCTTCCTCCCTCCCTCCCTCCCATCTTCCTTCCTTCCTTCCTTCCTTCCTTCCTTCCTTCCTTCCTTCCTTCCTTCTTACCTTCCTGAGAGAGAGAGAGAGTGAGCAAGGGAGGGGCAGAGAGAGGATCCCAAGCAGGCTTCATGCCGAGTGCAGGGCCCAACTTGGGGCTCCATCTCATGACTGTGAGATCATGACCAGAGCCTGAATTGAGTCGGACGCTTAACTAGCTGAGCCACACAGGTGCCCCGATCTGCATGTTTTCCAAGCTTACTTTTTGTATTTAAATAAGCTGCTGTGTTTGAGATGAATGAACCCAAATAGAAGAGCAATAGTATGTCTGAGGATAATGACAAATAAGATTGTGAGCCATAAGCAAACTCAAGCATATTGTTTAAATTATATGTGTAATGAATGAGCAGTAAGACCCAGCCAATAGACAAAAATTTTAAAAATGTAATTCATAGTGAGTTTCCCTTTGAGATAGCTTACTGTGTTCCCAGCAGGAGGCAACACTTTGTCTCTATGGCTGGGCTCCAGGGGTCTGTGTGTGGCCTGGGCTCAAAAAAAGGCATGTGTAGGGATTTTTATATCATAATAAGCATTCTCAGGTAGTCTCTTAAATTTTACATCCAGATAATCATTTCTGCCTCTTGAAATACCAAATCTGGGTTTAGTAAAAGGCTAATTCTACTTGTCTAAAAGAGCATGCTAGACTAGTGTTCTGAGCCTTCAGTTATAGCTCACCTATGCTTAACCAAACAAAAATGTGTGCTATGGTTGATCCTTTTAATCTAAGTTTTAGTGTTTGTCAGCTATGTGTTTTCAGACCCAAACGACCATCCAGTCAGATTCCTAGGAGCTGGAATAATAGGTCCTTGGCTGAGGACCGCCAGGATGAGGCTTCTGTGGCTTCCATGTCCACAGATTCAGAGTCAGTGCATTTTGGGGGTGATGGGACAGCTCAGGCTGGAATCTGAGCCCTCCTGGGTCTCCTTTTCCTAAAGTGCACTCACGGCAGTGTAAGCTCTCTGCAAGAGGGTCTACAGAGATCCCCTACTCAGGGAATCATTTTCATGGACAGTTGCACTTGGGCTCCCTCATTAACCAGGAGCAGAAAGATTCCAGAGATTTCTCTTGCTAGGAAACAGACTCTACTTCCTGACCCTGCCAGCGTCTAGAGAACTGGTTTAGAGAGGTCTTCTCTAAGCAGGAATTGCTCTCCTGTTGGAGCCCTGGGCTGGGTGTGCCCTGCTCCTGACCTCTGTGTGCTGGGGAAGCTGAGAGGCAGGCCCGCCTTCCCCCGCGCAGGATTGGCTGAGCTACTCTTCCAGAAGACTCTGCTGTTTAGAGGGAATCTGTGACATGATTCATGTTGTCCACAGAAGAAAGCATGCATGTCAGTCTAGGGCAAGGGGTGCTTCTCCTGGTGTTCTGGATAGGAAATCAGTTTCTGGAGTGGGACCTCACACGTGGAGGACTCAGTGATGTGCACACAATGTTCTCCACAGCATCCCTACCGTAAAGGCACTAGCAGATTGCACAGGGAGGATCCGGACACGTGATACGGAGTGTGATTCTCATTTGCCAAAGTTGTGTCTTTCCTTCCTTGAGACTCAGCCAGATGCTTACATAAAAACAACAGAAGTTCTTTTTTTTCTTCCTAAATGTTTATTTATTTATTTTTGAGAGCGAGTGTGAGCAGGGGAGGGGCAGAGAGAGAAAGAGAGAATCTGAAGCAGGCTCTGTGCTATTAGCACAGCGCAGAGCCTAATGTGGGGCTCAAACTCACAAACCATGAGATCATGCCCTGAGCTGAAGTTGGATGCTTAACCAACCAAGTCACCCAGGTGCCCCCAAAACAACAAAATTTCTTTTTTTTTATTAAAAAAAATTTTTTTTAATGTTTTTATTTATTTTTGAGACAGAGACAGAGCATGAACAGGGGAGGGGCAGAGAGAGAGGGAGACACAGAATCCGAAGCAGGCTCCAGGCTCTGAGCTGTCAGCACAGAGCCCGACGTGGGGCTCGAACTCACAGACTGTGAGATCATGACCTGAGCCGAAGTCGGACGCTTAACCGACTGAGCCACCCAGGTGCCCCCCAACAAAATTTCTTACTGTGGAGATTTTTGAACATTTATAAAAGTGAGAGTAATTTGGCAAACCACCATGTCTGTGTCTCCTTTTTCCAACAACTAGCGGTTCATTAGCTAGAGTTTTGACCTTGCAGATGTTCATACATTTCACTGCGAATAGCCCAGATGTTGTTTGCAACCAGACTGGTCCCTGATGGAAGTGGAAATTAGTCCAGGGAGTCTTTGGCCAGGAGTGGCTCAAATAATCTCCTTTCCATTTTCAGGGGTTTAGGGGCCCATTAGTCACCTTTTGGCTTGGGACTTATCCCCCAACTTCTGTCCCAGTATCCCCTGGAGTAAGAATGTGTGGATTATGGCTGTGATGCCATCTTAGCAGAACGCAAGACCCTCAGAGATAGACAAGGAAGTAGAAGACCCCTTACTTGCACAGAAATGTCCTTCAAGGCTACCCTCAGACAGCCTGTTAGGAAGTCAGCTCAATTCAGTGAACACTCAGGCATCTATTATGTATGAGTAACTAAAGTTCTAGATGTCAAGGACCTCCAATTCTGGTGAAGAATTTTCTAATCAAAGTTTTCAAGTGTGTCCATGAGTGATGAGGCACTTTATGTACAAGAGATACTTTCAGCCCTCAGGATGGATATTTTTACTCTATTTTGAAGCCTCATTTGAATAAATTTGGCATTATTCTTAAGACTAAGAGAAATTAGAATCAGCGAATCAAAAGGACGATCATGCTGATAAGGAAGGCGGCCAGACGGCAAGAGAGGAGGTAGACAAACCAGACAATCTGGAGCAAGAACCAAAATACCACAGTTGTTGGGGTTATTTTTAGAGTCAGGGTGAAGGGCGCCCCACATGCACTTGGGATACACAGACCATCTTGGTGATGATAGGACAATATCCAGCTATGAGTGGAAAAGGTTTGGAATCGATGATGCAGGTTTAAGCCTTGACCTTATACTTGCTGGCTGGGACACCTTCCAGAATGTATCTGTCCTCTCTGTTGAGTCTGTTAAGTTCCTAAAATAGGTTTGATAATAGCCACCTGACAGATGTGGTGAAGATTAATGAGGAAATTCAATGTAAGCAAGCTCTATAAACAATGAGATTCACTGTCTAGTCAGCTGGGACTTTTATGTTCATGCTGATATCACTGGGGCACCAAAAAGAGATAAGTGTGTTTTCTGTGTACTTTGTTTAAGGGAGGGTAAAGTAGAACGATGAATTCCGATTCCTGACAGAGAGAGAGAAAGCTCTTCGGAAAACGTGTCTCTGTGGGATCATTTGTTCATGACAATTAGGCTTTACTGAGAAGTGAAAATTGCAGAGAATGAGACAGAAAAAGGAGATGGGGCTAGATTGCCAAGGGCGTTCTGTGCCTTGCTGGGGAATATGGGCTTATCAGACATTTGACTCCATGTTTCATAAAGTTGGAATATTAAAAAATACAAAAAAAAATAAGTCAGAGTCAGTGAAGATCTAAGTTAGAATGCAATATCCAAGTCAGGAAGAGGAAGTAGCCATACAGGTCACAGAACCCTAGGTGGGTGTTCAAGGTGAACTTGCCGTAGACAGAGCATACTACAGCCAAATCAAAAAGGAGGAAACCTGGGCAGTCACATGGTCCGTGTTGTTCACGAGGACAAAACATCAGCTCTCACCACTAGCATAACTTTTACTGGCACTTAAATGAGCGAATTTTCCTGGGCAGGACTTTATAAAGGAGGCACCAAGTGATGTATGGCACAAAATGTTCTCACCAGAGTCCTTTCGGAAAATACGATAATAGGAGGTTTAAGAGGGATGTTTCTTATAGGGACCTTCTCTTCCTCTTCCCTACTTTATTTTTCCCCGTGGCATTTATCACCTCATTCACTACATTGTTTACCTGTTTGTTTTATTTATTGTCAGCCACAGTACACTAGATGATAATTTCTAAGAGATAGTCCTCTGCATGTTTATGCTTCCAGGACCAAGGACAGTGCCCGTGTGGATGAATAGATGAATGCAGGTGTGACAGAAGCTTTTTAAACCTGGACCTTTTCAAAGTGAGCTTCCTCCCACTTAGAAAGTTTCATTAATGCACAAATGGAATATTTGACTTCAAACTGTTGAGGAAAATTGAGACTGCACTGGGCTTTGAAATTAATCTCTTTTCATTTTACTTGAAAAGTCCTTTTACGTAGAACTACACAATAACTTTGCAAGGAAATATCTTTCTGTAATTTCGCTAACCGACTACTTTTAAGTAAGTCCGTTTTGCCTTTTGTGCTGGTTAAGTGAGTTGGACCTAATTAGTGATATTATAGTGGGTGAAACTTCTCAAGGTTGGTGTAACAGTTTACAGCTTTCACTGATCACTGGTTTCCACAGCAAATATGCCAACAACGTAGTTTCCTAGTACACATTCATGCTTCTTACAAATCAAGTCTTGCAAGTAGTACAACAGACCTCTCAATATAGGAAAGCTGGTTGTTCTTAGAAGATAGACTTAGGAAGAAATCTAATGTTATGGACGTATGATACAGAATACATAAAAACCTCACTAACATCTTGTGGTCATGGGTATGTAAACATTTCTTAATCTTCTTCCTGATCCATCAGCCAAAGTTTAAGAATCAATTCTGTGGTTTTTCTTGGTCAAAAACCATTGTTTCAACAGTTTCTTGAAGTTTCTTTCCAGCTTTCTGCTGAAAACAAAGCAAAACAAAATGTGCGGCTTCTGTTTTAGCTTTAGAGTCAATCAAAGATAACTTGAAGATATTTGATTTGGGGCTTTTAATAGTTTATTTCCACCAGCAACATATTTTCCATGGGACACAACAGAAGAGTTATATGCAAACTACATCCCCCAAATAGCCAAGGAAATTGATCTGTAACGTGGAACTTCTGGATACAAACCAAGTAAATTTTAGAAGACAGCTGCCAGAAATAATGACACATAATAATTTATTATGATGCTGAAACCCATTTCGGAATTGTATGAGCTGGACACGCACAGTGTTTACATTTCAAAGGCAGTCGTAAATCCACAGATGCACAAAGAGCTCAAGACACATCTCTGAAGATATCCAAGGTGCGTTGTGTTGCACATTTGGACAAGGACAAGATTTTCCTTAGCAGATAGTTCTAGAAAAAGAGTTTCCTATTTACAAGGCTGCCTTTCTCACAGTCCTTGATGCAACTTCTCCCAGCTTCCAACTATAGAGTCTGTGCAAACACACACAAAGGGAAGAAAACTCACAGTATCATGAGAAACCAGACAAGAAGTCAACTGTTGCTACAGGCAGAGGGAATTTTCCATTTGCCCCAAAGAGGTGTGAGAGAGGATGGAAACAGAAGGCAGAAAATTTAACTCTAACGTAAGAAGAAAAGCCATTGCTTTTATTCTACTTGTTCTGGTTTCTAACATATAATTGAAGAATGCATTCTGAAACTTAAAAAGAGTTGATTATGCAGATTACAAGGATTTCTCATATCCCCTTAACGAAAACGCATTCAATTAACAAAAGAAACACACCTACATAAAACCTGGCAGTTTGGTCCAGCTAAATGTCATGTTTGACCGTCTGGCCTCTTGCTTGGTTGCTGAGGTCAGGGGTCCATCCACTCCTGGTTTGGTCACTTTTGGTGAGGAGCATCTTATTATGGTATAAACTATGATCTCACTGTGCACAGGACAGCCTTTCTTAGAAAAAGAGTCTGTTGGGATGGGGCAGGTTAAATGGAAAGCGCTCAAAGTATAGCTCCAAATAGAATGCATCCATAACACAAGTTTGCATAATGCCTCTGGGGTGTTCCTTCTAGGAATGCAAGGTGGGGTGAGGAGTAGGGCATTTGAACATTCACAGATTGCTAGGTCAAAGACTGAAAGAAAGAGATTATTGTTTTTTAAGAAGCTAAAATGGCATTTGATACAATTAAGTCATTGTTCCAGTTTTCTACTTAGTGGTAAATTCTGCAGACCTCCCTTCGAAATCACGCTTATTCTAGAAGAGCCACCAATGCAACGGTGAGGACTGGAGAAGGGAAGGGGGCATTATCATTATTTGCAACTGATATGCACTTTGGGGCAGGGTTGTTTTATCTAAAAAAAACCCAAGAGGATCAAATAAAAGCTCTGATCTGTAGTGAGAGCTCAGCATGATGGCCAGTAATATAACTGTAGCATTTTACATGTCAGTAAAAACCGCTAAGAAGTATGATGGGTATTATCAGAAAAGGATGAGGAGAATGTTTTGTAGCTCATTAACGGTAGCTACAAAGAAATCTAAATATGCAGTAGTACATGTATCAAGAAATGGGCAAGAACTATTAAACTTGATTGAGAGGCAAATATATACATATATATTAAAGAGAGGAATGGAGACGTTTCCTCCTTCAGGAGGAAGGAAGGCACCGTGGTGTGCTTGGGGGTCAGGGACCTGGGTGGGGATTCTGAGTTAATAACACCTGGAGAAGAGGGAAGAGTCTCTCTCTGAGATTGGAGGCAGAGGGCTGGGACTGGGGAGGAGGAGGTGAGAAGAAGGGCGGGCTTGGGAGGGTCTGTGGGTGGGGCTTTGGATGGGTAGATATTTGAACACCTGCCTCACGTAGGGGCTTGGGGAATGCTGGGAAGGTGCTTTTTTCTGTTTTGTTTTGAGTTTTTGTAAGTAGTAAGCTTTGCTCATACATTGTTCCTTTGTTTCCTCCATTCCCCTCTTCATGAAGATCTGCAGTAACAACATACGTTGCTTCACACGGGACTTGGGGCCAGATTAGTGTTTCTTTTAGATGGTTGCCACCTTCAGGCACTAAGGCCTTAAGAAGAGAGCAGGAGGGCTCGGTTTTACTTGGATTTTACAACTCTCTCAGAAATGAAGCTCCCAACCAAATGTAGTGCTCTGAGTTAATGGTCTTGTTACCAAGATAGCAGTGATATAAACCAAACAAAAAGTTTACTTGGATTATACTCCTTTTCTTTTCCCTTGCTCTCAGATCATCTGCATAGCTGTACATTGAGGCTAATTTACAGGGTGATTCAGTAAATTCTTTCAGTGCTCTGGAAGGTGGTCAGAGTAGGACATTTGATGATGTTTTTGTTTTTGTTTTTTTTTGTTGCAAGTGCTGACTGTGCTGAAGGATTTTAGCTGGTTGGCATGACATCTGATTTAATGGCTATAGCACAATGTATCTGCTCTAGCAAAACTGTCATTTCCATGTCAGGTCAGCAAAACTTCATTTTTGCTTAAAATACAGTTATCTTTTCCACTCCTATTTTTAGTAAGATTGAAAATGGTTGGGATAAATATCAATAAAAAAGAATGAGAAAAGTAAATGTTTGAAATTAAAATGTAAGGACATACATACAGTATCTCTCAAAGCTATGATTGTAATCAGATCAAAATATAAGTGATGTGATGAAAACATTCAGTATTGGTGTAATTATAAAAAGAAGCCGTGCCTTTGAACTTTGAATTACATTTTAGAGCCAAAGCATACATTTTAGAGGACTCAGGTAACATATATGATATGTTTGTGTTTCAGGCAACTTTCTCCTGTAGCTGTGATGATCAGTATGTGGGCACTTTCTGTGAAGAATTTGATGCTTGCCAGAGGGAGCCTTGCCAGAACAACGCCAGCTGCATAGATGCAAATGAAAAACAAGACGGGAGCAATTTCACCTGCGTCTGCCTTGCTGGTATGATTTCCATAGATAATGGTTACTACCTATCTCTCTGTAGAATATACACATTAATTAAGGACGCGTAAGCAACGCATTGTCCAGCTGTTAGACAAGGCAACTTGAAGATCTCACTTGATGCTATCGATGTGTGCTTCATTTGAAGAAGGATGGAAGAAGGAAATCCACATGGGGATAGACATTATTGTTCCTTGGCTCGCTTTCTGACATTAGGATGCTTCTGTCTTAGCGGTCCTCCGTTTTTGTTCCGGGATAATGATATGCTTGGTCAAAGAGAGGTCTGGACATTTCAGAAACAATCCTGCAAATACACACTGAGTGTAGACTGGGACTGTGCTGGGTGATTATGCTTAGTAACAAGAAAAATCTAGAATAAACTGTGCGGGGTGCTATGTAAAGCCACCTCATCCTCCCGTTTTTGTTAATTTCCTTTTGTTCATGTGTGTTCATTAAGCCGAGTTCTTGGTACACTGTTCTCCACAGTGGGGGAGGTCTTCAAAGTTCTTTGATCAGTGTGAGGGATTCGTGGGTTTTACATGAGACTTTCGAATCCTTGGAGCACAATGGGTGACCAGTAGGAGAACACAGAAGCCAGTATGCCCACAGACTTCTGTGTTCCACAGTCATCTCAATTGACTTAACTGCTCAGCCAATTCAGTTATTAGCCCTCAAGGAGCAGGAATGGCATTATCGTGAACATTCTGATATGCTCTTTCGATACAGCTTAAAAGCAAACCCCAAATTTCTCCTTTTTCACTATTAGATAATGTGCAAAACTGGCATCACCTTTCCTTTTCCATCTCGTCCTGTTGCCAACATTGGCCCCTGGGTGGGGATTCAGGAAGAGGTGGGAGTTGGGGAAGGCCAGAGGGATAGAGAGAAGGGGCAGTTGGAGTGATTGAAGTGCTCACTGTCCGAAACGGGACCGAATGATGCTAAAGTTTATATGAATACATGAAAGTTCTTCACTCATCTCTTCCAACCGAAAGATCGATCACAGGGATAGGTAAATAACCTGATAAATTCTTTCCAGACCCAGTGTGTGTGTGTGTGCGCGCGCGTGCGCGCACGCGCACCTACATGTGAGTGTGTATATTTCTCTTTGACATCAGATGGTTATTTTTCTATACGCTTTTTTAAAAAAGTGATTACAATATGTGTATATTTGCCAGTACATCATAGACAACCTTTCACGTCACTACATATGGGTTTGCCTCATTCATTTCAACAGTCACACAGCGTGTCTCCTAAATTTGTATCTCCAGGTCAGACTCCCTCCAGACCCCCTTATCTACTGCTTACTTGACATCCCCCTTGAGATGTCCCGGGCCACCTTAAGCTCAGCCACTGCACAGTTGAGCTCATCACGCCCCAGCCCCACTCTGCTCAGCTTCCAGTGTCCCATCTGTTTCCATCAGCTGTACATGTATCTGCAAGTCGTCCTGGGTGCCTCCCTCTCCCTCACTGTCCACACCCCTTCTACCTCCAAGTGGTCTCCGTTTTTACTGCCTAGAGACCTCTCAAGTCTCCCACCCTCTCTGTAGCCCCACTAACGCTACCCCTAAGCTAGCTGCCTCTGCCCCTTGTCTGTGCTACTGGGGTCCCTCCCACCGCTTCTCCATGTTCTCCTGAGCATGCTGTACACCGAACCAGAGTGGTCCTGTTAAAGTGAGCACCGGCTTTTGTCCCCATACCTTCCATTCTCCTCATGGTGGCAGGTGATCATTTTCCAGTGCCGATGTGATGTAGTTGCCTTCCTACTTAAACCCCTTCTTCCCATTGCTCTTTGGAAATAGACCCATATCCTCAGCCTCATCCTCCTCTGTGACCTGTTGCTCACCCGCCTTTCCAGCCCCATCTCACCGCACTGCCCGCCGTGCTCTGGGTCTGGCCACCTTGGCCTTTCATCTCCCTGACGGCCTGAGCTCCCTTCTGCTGCAGGCCTGTCTCGCTTCTTTGTTCCTACGCGGCCCCTCTTCTGCCTTCCTTTCGCCTAGATGAATACCACCAAGTTTCTGTTTCAGATCTCTCTTAAATGCCCCCTGTCCCCGGGGAAGTGTCACTAAATGGTTTAAGCTAGTTCTCCCTCCCTCTTTCCCTTCCATAACCCCAGGCTCCTTTCTTTGACAGCCCTCATCTGTTTTCAGGGCACATTTACACGTGTGATCTTTTGATTATAGCCTGTCTTCCCCACCAGAGTTAACCCCATGGGAGTGGGGCCCCAGTCGGTCTAGCTCATCACTGTGTCCCACAGTGTCTGACAAATTGTGGGCACTCTGTCAATGTGCTGATGAGGTGAGTTAATGAAAGCATATGAACATGGCCTCATGTTTTAATCCATCTAGTGATGGATCTTTAAGATGTTTTCAATTTCCGCTTTGTAAGTCATGTTAGAACAAATAACGAACCTTCTATAAATAGTCCCAGTCAGGGTTGGTGGGTGGAGCTTGTCACTGTCTGGACTGGAATGATTTCAGTTTGATATTTTACCTAAGTCTGTTCTCAAAGGGCATTTGTCCCTTTTATTAAAGGAGCTCATGTGCACAGAATTGGAACCGTCATAATGCTTGGCTGGTGACATTCTCTCATTTTGTCTGCAACCTGCTTTTGTATATTTTCTTAGCTATTTTAATAATGTAATAATCCCTGGTGAAACCAACATCAAAACCAGAAGTTCAACCCCATAACTAGTCAAATAGTTTCCTCATTAGCCCACTCCTGGACTTCCCCTTCCCATCTGCAGGGAATGATCACTCTGAATCTTGAGTTGATCTGTCCTTGGTTTTCCTTTTTGTAAAGTTAGACTATTTACATGTTTTCATAGAAGAATTTAGTTTTACTTTAATTGTTTTCATGTTTATAAAAATCGTGCCATGCATGAGTCATGTTATGGTATCATGCATGTAATTCTCTGGTGCTTTCTTTTTTCATGAGATGTGTCCATATTTTTGAGCTCGTTCTTTTGGACTGCTGTATCAAATTCCATTCTCCTATTCTCCTATTCCCCTATGGACCGGGACCGACAGGCACATTTGGGTATGTATCTTTGGTCGTCTGTGTGCTGGAGATTGTTTTAGGTATATACCTAGGACTGCAGTTGTTGGAATATAGGCTATGTAATTGATCACTTTGGCGGGGGGTGTCATGTCAGAGGGTTTCCCAAAGTGGTCACGCTCTTATATACTCCCACGTGTGATGCATAATTGGTCTTGTGAATTCACACCCTCTTCAATGTTTTGTAGTATCAGAAGTTTTCATTTTTGCTGACTGAATGGGTGCGAAAAGGTGTCTCATTGTGGTTTCTGTATTTTGTGGCTACAAGTGACCCCGAGCTCCTCTTCATATGTTTATTAGCCACGTGTGTGTCTTTTCTATGAAATATTGTTTTCCTATCTCTTGCTCGTGTGTGTGTGTGTGTGTGTGTGTGTGTGTGTGTTCTTCTTGTTGGTTGGTAAGTGTCCTTTGTTTCTCTTTGATCCTAACCATTTGTCAGCTGTATGAACTGCAAGTATTTTCTCCTTCGTAAGCTGTCTTTTCGCTTTGAGGGGTCTTTTGATGAATGGACATTTTTATTGTATTCTGCACACTTCTCTAGTTACTAGATTTTATGTACTATTTAAGAAAGTATTTCTTTACCTGGAGAACTAAAAGATATTAACCTATATTTTCCAGTAAGCATTTAAAAATTCAATTTTGCCAGCCTTTATTTAGTATGAATTTTATTTTTGTATATGTTTGTTGAGATAGGGAGCTAATTTCATCTTTTACTATAATTTTATTTTTCTTCTTCTTTGAAAATACTCCATTTGTGTAAATATGAAATATTTGAAACTTTATATTGTGTCCCACCTGCTACAAAGCTACTGACAGAGTTAGGAATGACTGGATGCCTAATACATTTTTAATTGTGCTTACTCTCAGGCATTTCTGCACTGTGATGATTTGCCCATTGATTTGAAATTTTTCAGAAGCATATCTAATTATTTTTACTTATTAGTGGGGAAAAGGATTTCACCTTTATCTAAGATGACTTAACATCTTCCATGTTAATAGCATATCCTGGCTATGAGGCACATACAGATATACAGGATTCTCCTTGGGGAATTGGGGAATTGGGACTTCGAATAACAGTAATAACAATAACAATAAAAAATACTTTGACTCTCAATTGACATAGGGCTAGGGAGTTGCATTTTAAGAATATGAATTTTAATAATTCTACTTAGATAGACTCAGGGAGTTTGGTGATTACCAGTAAGTTCATCAGGAACCCAAGAGATGGCAGGCAAATTGATCTTGATTTATAAACTGATCATCTTTTTTTTCTTCCATTAAAACAACAAAACTATCTTATAACAGCACATTGTAAATTTGTTTTTCTTTCTTTCTCTTTCTTTCTTTCTTTCTCTTTCTCTTTCTCTTTCTCTTTCTCCTTCTCTTCTCTTTCTCTTTCTCTTTTTCTCTTTCTTCTCTCTCTTCTCTCTCTCTCTCTTTCTCTTTCTCTTTCTCTTTCCTCTTTCTCGTTCTCCCTCCCTCCCTTCCCCTTCCTTTCTAGAGAGCGTAAGTGAGGGAGGGGCAGAGGGAGAGGGAGAATCATAAGCAGGCTCCAACCCCAGTGCGGAGCCTGATGCAGAGCTCGATCTCAGGACCCTGGGATTGTGACCTGAGCCGAAATCAAGAGTCGGATGCTTAACTGACTGAGCTTCCGAGGTGCCCCTCTAATAAGCTATTTCTAACAGTTGTCCTGTTTCCTGAATATCACAGATTGAGGACTTCTCAATTTTCATGAAATAATACACATTTTTATTAAGGATATAGATGCCTTTGTGCATTGGTCACAGTTTAAACAACTTTATAAAATAGTGTAAATAATCTCCCCTGCATTTGGAATGTGTTGTTCTCTGAGCTTCTTCCTGAAAGGCGTGTGGTTTGCTTAGGGTTCTCCACTTGTGAGGAAATCCCTCCACATATGAGGAGCCCTTTCTTGTTTTGTACAAGTTTAAGGCAGTTGTAGAACCCCAGCAGCTATTTCTGTCTTCCCTGCTGGCCTTGAATCTATAGCGTGTCTTTCACGTAAGGTGGCCTCGCACGGGCTGGGGTCTCTCAGTCGCGCTGCCTCTGTCAGGGTCTCCCCGACTCCCCAAAGCTTTCTTTCCTTGCCTTTCACAGAGCTGGGCCTGTGTGGGTCTCTTCTCCATGGCCTCCATTCCTGCTACTAGATGAGATTTAGGAAATGTTACCCTGGTGCCCTCACTCTCTCTTTGCTTGTCTGCTTTCTGACTTCTTCCTGCCGTTTCCTTAAGTAGGGCTTTACCTTCTCAATTCGTGTTCCTTGCAGGATAAGCCCCTCCCACTTCTAGCTTCCAGCTCTGCCTCTCCATGAGCGTTTCAGGGCAGTCAAGGCAAGCGTGTGTGCATGCGTGCGCATACGGATAGCTAATGTGTATTTGCATGCTTGTCTGTGTGTACACACAAAATAGCTAATGCTTATTGTTTACCACATGCCAGGCCCATGCTAAGTGCTCTCCAAGGTTGCTCTTAGAACAATCTCTGAGTTAAGCAGTCTTAATTATACCTATTTTATAGATGAGAAAGCTGAGGTATGAGGAAGTTTGTAACTTGGCCAAGAATATTAGGGTAACACTTGTTTGTGTTGCAATAGTATATCAATCGCCAAACCTCAGCGGCTCCCAAGAAAAGGTTAATTTCTCGCGTGTCATAGCCTGATGAAGGCACTTCCCTCCAGGTGGCAACTCAGGGATCCAGGTCCCTTTGTGTCATGAAGGTGCCACCATCAAGAGGTGGCCTTCACAGTCACTGCTGAAGGATAGAGGGAGCTGATTGGGTGCGATGTTCTGCGAGCAGCACCTGGAAATATCTTATATCACCCCCACCACATGCCATTTGCCATAATTCAGTCACTTAGCCCCCAGAGGCTTTGACTAGGAAGAGGAGACGAGGTGAATATTTGCATGGTTTCTGTCATACCAGGTGCACATGCCAATAACTGTTGGGGCTGGGACTTGACCCAGGCCCTCTGCCTGCCTCCAAAGCCCATGTTCTTCAGCATCTTGCTGAGCACTTTCCTGGTATAGATATGTGGCCCAGGCCCATGTCATTTCTTTCAGCTTCCTCACGTCAAACAGGTGTCTTCTTAAGAGAAGCAATATTACACACTTTTGTCAAAAGAAAAAGGACTGGTTTCTCAAAATGAGTTTTCTACTTAATTTAGTCCTGAACATCCTCAAGAAACTTATTTTTTATAGGAAAAATACATTTTCTCTGTGGAAGAACTATTTACAGGTTAATTAACATCAATTAATTGACCTCTGAAGCCCCAGGTAAATGCCTAAGAACTCTCAAAGAATATGAAGTCTGCTTTCCTTTAAAACTGTTTGTCCTGCTTTGCTCTGGTTGTTGCCAGTTTGATCATGAGAAGTTACCTTGTTTGATGAGTGAGTGAATTCAAACCAGATTCTTCTCACCAGAGAACAAAAACTCCCAACAAAGTCTCTCCTTGGAGACATTGCTGTCTTGATGGAATGCTTATTCCTCTTGATAGGAGAGCATTTCTTGGTGAAAATATTATCAGTGAAGAAGCTCAGATCCAAATTTGCTAATATTTTTATATTTTGCTTTCAGTTCTATGTCAAATGTCCATACAAATATAATTTTTTTGAGTCATGGTAAGTTAGAGATGTATGAATATGGCAGATTGGGTGTAGAGTTGATTAAGTAATAAACTCTACTTTAGTTGTCCTTTTGATTTTTATTACAATTTTTTGAAAGCAGGAGATGATTTTTTCAGTAGGAAAACATTGATAAGTGTCATATACATGTGTCTATGATGTAAAATGAATTATAGATTATAGCCAATAAAATTTTCATTTGGGGCAGGGGATTTTTTTATCAAGTGTGATTGATATTTTTCTTGAAACTTCCTTGCAATAGTTTTCAAAAAGAAGGGGATTGTCAACAACGTCAAATAGTTCAGAAGAACCTAAGAGGAGGTTATTGACTTTGGCAACAGAGTTTGTTCAAGCCCTTGGTGGCCTTCTGTTTACATTGATGTGGTGTGGATTTCATCAGAAGCTCTGAGACCTCTCTTAAGAGAACACATACAGGGACAGAAGCAAGGGAGGTGCCAGAAGTTACCAGACTCTCTGAAGGACAGCACCATATTTAGAAATAGTTGCGGCCACTTGGTTTTCTTGTGACAAAGAGGCTGTGAACTCCCCCAGTGACAGTGGTTGGCCATGATGAGGCGAACAGGATTTGGGCCAGATGTGAGAATTAATAAGTGGCAAACTCATGTGAAGGACAGAACCAGAAGGGGCTCTTCTTTTTTAAAATTATAGCATACTGTTTAAGAGCACAGGCTCTGGAGGCAGAATGCCCAGATTGCAATCATAAATCCCAGCCAATTAGACCTGAAATGTGGGCTGTTTTCCCTGTTTGTTTCCCATCTAGCTCCAGTGTCATACTGTCTGGTCCAGAATAAGCTTCCTGGAGACCCTCCTTGTTTCCTGAGGTTACATGAGCCCCAGGTGCTAGAGTCAGCCTTGTGGTCTAGACCCCCACCCATCTGTCCTGTGGACTAGACCCCTGCCCATCTACCTTGTGGACTAGACCCCTACCCATCTTCCCTGTGGTCTAGACTCCAACCCATCTGCCCTGTGGTCTAGACTCCTACCCAACAGCCCTGTGGTCTAGACTCCTACCCATCAGTGGTCTAGATCCCTATGCATCTACCCTGTGGACTAGACCCCCACCCATCTGCGCTGTGGACTAGACCCCTACCCATCCCACTGGACTACAGTTCCAGAGCCAGCAGTGCAAATCCTGCTGTGTCCTTACCATTTTCTAGTGGGACTCTTTGGGCAAGTCACACACCTTTCTGGGTCTGCTTCTCTGACTGCAAGATTACGGCAACCCTCATCATGACTTACGAATACCAAATGAGAACGTGAGCTCTTGGTCTGTTCTGTGGACTTGTATCTCCAGTATCTAGCCCAGGGCCTGGCACACAGTAGGGCTCAGTAAAGATCTGTTGAATGAATGAATGAATGAACAGAACGAGATGAAATTCTATATGAGGCGCACACATACGCAGTAGGGACTCAATTTTCTTGTCTCTCTTCATCGGGCTTCTCTGTGTAGCATATGTGTTTTTCACCTGCCCCACCAGATTGTGGCTGGCCTGAAATTCTTGATTTCTCCATCCCGTCAGTGTCAAACCCCATGCCTTGCACATTAGTGAATGTGGAATGCCTGATTAAATTGAAATTTAACTTCCTTAATCAGGATTTATTTTAGAAAAGCCTTCTAATATTGAGAATACAATTTTTCCTCAGAGGAGCTATTTCTTTTTCTGAAAAGAATAGCTGCGATGCATGTTCCAAACTGCCACTGCCGAAATATTATTAGCATTTTGCACAAAGCATTTTTCAACTTCAGAGCCCTTCATTGTTCCAGCTTATTGGTGATTTCAGCCTATTTTTTTTTAAAGCTTGGCATTTACAAGGCACAGAGAACATCTCATGTGTTCCCATCCCAGCTCTACTCAGTGTCATTCAGATAGGTGTTCAGATGCCTTTGACTGGTGAGTCAGAAGCAGGTCACCTCCTCCTGGAGACAAGCCCTGAGTAGGATGGGCTGTAGGTCCTCACACCCAGCCTCACTCAGCTCAGGAAGTGAGTGTGTGGGCAGGTGAATGTGGGTTTTTGCACGTGGCTTAGTTCAGAGGTTCCAAGCGGAGGGCACCTCAGAGTTCGTCTCTGGTCGTGGGGCAGGGAGAGCAGGGGTGACCCCAGGAGACTGAAGGACTTGACCAAGGTCTGCAAGCTTGTGGGAGACAGGATTTCAGGCCTCTCCACTCTGTGTCCATCTTTGGGTCAGAGTACATTTCACTGCAACATGTTCACGGGTTTGTGAATTTTCCATCAGTTATGAACAGGGCAGAGGGCATGGCCCTCTCCGATGGGCTGCGAATGCATGACCCATGATGGCTCTTCACCCACTCGCAGGACAAGAGATGGTGCCAGCTGGGACTGGGGGACAAACCAAACTGTAACCTGCTGCTCAGGGTTTCAATCCAGCGCCTCCCATTTACTAGTTAAATGACCTTGCGTGACCCTCCCAACCTTTCAGCTCTCGGGTGTCCTTACCTTTAAAATAGTGAGGCTCACTCATTCATTCAACAATTGCTTATCAAGTATCTCCTACGTGCCAGGAATTTTCCAGGTGCCAGGACTACATCTGTGAAACAGTAATGTCCTCATGCTCATGGAGGCTGCATTGTAGTGAGGGAGAGGAATCAACAATGTGAGCATGTGTGTTTCTTGGTGTGTGTGTGTGTGTGTGTGTGTGTGTGTGTGTGTGTATGTAGTTAAGGGAGAGGGTCAGGAAGTGATAGGTGCAATGAAGAAAAATTAAACAGGTGAAGAGATCAAAAGAAATGGGAGCATGAGGGTGATCAGGTGAGGCTTCTCTGAAGGGAAACTGCTTGTGTAGAGACCTGAATACAATGAGCTTGTGAGCTTGGGAACGATGTGACTGTTGGGGGGCATAGCATCCAGGCAGAGGGAATGGCACATGGCAAAGGTCCTGAGGCAGGAGTACATGCACAGTGTCTAAGAGCCAATGATGAGACTTGGTGCTGGGAAGGAAGCTGGACTGGGCCACGGAGGAAGGACAGGGATTCTATCGTGAAAGCGACAGCCCTAGTGTGAACTAGGGCAAGCCATCTGACTTCTCTCTTGAAAGGGTCACTCTGAAACCTGGTGAAGAAGAAACATAGGGAGGGGAAATTGGGAGACTACTCTCCAGGCAAGAGAGAACGGCGACTGGAGCACCATGGTACCGTCAGCGGTGGAAGTTTGGGTCTGGGACATGGTGACGGTGTTGCTGGTAACACTTGCTGGGGGTGTGTGTGGGGGGTGTGAGTGGCCGTGGGGAGATGTGGAAGGCTCCAGAGGTTTTCATTAACAACAGCTTCATTGAGATACGATCCACACCCCGCCGAAGGGTACAATTCAGTGATGTTCAGAATATTTACAGAGTTGCAACAGTCCATTTTAGAACACGGTCGTGTCCCCAGAAAACAGCCCTCTCCCCTTTGCCTGCTGCCCCCCAATTCTGCCACCTCCTCCCCCCAGCCCACGGCCACCACCAATCTACTTCCGGTCTCTATAGACTTCCCATCCTGGACATTTCATGTAAGTTGAATTATTTGCTATGCGGCCCCTCGTGTCTGGCTTTTCAAGGTTCATCCATGTCGTAGCAAGTAGCTTCATTCCTTTTTCTGCCTGAATAATGTCCTATTGTCTGCAGACCCCTCCTCGTGTTTATCTGTTCACCCACTGGCGCACACCACCGTTTGGTGGTGGCGAATGGTGCTACTGTGAACCCTACCCTGGTTACGATCTCCCTTCGCTCCTCCTCCAGGGTCTTATGCTTCCGCCCTCTTCGGTCTCTCTGTCTCTGCCGTCCTTCCTCTTCTAACTTCATCCTTGGCGTCTCATCAGCAGCGGTGCCGAGGTCTCATCTTAAATCCAGCCCCTTAACAGGCAGAAATTTAGGAAGTGCCTGCTGCTGCTTCCATATGTTGATCTCTTCCTCCCCTCCCCCTTCTCCCTTCCCTCCCCTCCCCCTCCCCCCTCTCCTCCCCTCCCCCCCTTCTCTCTCCCCCTCATCTTCTTCATCACTGCCACACCTCCATCTGTGGCCATGTTGTGATTTCCTGCCCATTTAGTTACACTTCCTTTCTCTTTACATCATGAAGCTTCTCTCCAAGGTTATTGGTGGTGTCCTCCCCACTAATTTCCAGGGCTCTTTCTTTGTCCTCATCCCCTTAGAAGCGTTTCTCGCCTGGCTTGCGTGGTGTCTGTTCTCCTGAAACCGGTCCAACCCTCCTCCCCTCCTTCCTTTCCCCTTTCTCTCTCAGGAGCCACCGTCTTGCCCCTCTGCTGCCACTTCCCTCTGCCTTCGGCAGCAATCACTCATTCTCAGCTGTCGCCTCTAAGTGTCTGGCTTCCAGACCCTTCCTTCCAGCCTGTCGCCTCCGCTCCAGCACCCTCAGTGGAATTGGGACCAAGGCGCCGCTAACGGCTCATGTCCTCCTCGGACTCGACCCCAGACCTGCGGGGCCCCCCTCCCTCTGCCTCTCACACACTTTCAAGCCTGACCTTTTCCAGAGCTCTGGTTTCTATCAACGGTGCCATCACCACCCTTGTCACTCAGCCTGGAAGCCCCTCGTCTTACCTTTGGACCAGTCACCAGGTTTGCTCGATTTACAGCGATTTCCCACCTGCCCCAGCTCTTCCCCTCCCATCCCCCATGCCCTGATCCAGGCTGTCGTCTCCTTCTGCCTGAATGATTGCGATAAGGCGGTCCGCCCTCTCCACGGTCCCCCCGCCCTGCTTCCAGAAGCCTCATTTCCCCTGGGACTTGAGGGAAATCGCTTCATCGCGCTGGGTCCAGCTTCCCGTCCGTGACCTGGGAAGGCTGACGGAATCCACGGCACCGCACTCCAGGGGTGCCGTGAGGTTTAGGGAACACGGTGCCTGTGCCGTGCTCACCCAGCAAATGTCAGCTGCTGTCCCTGCTGCCATTCTTGTCGAGCCGCCGGTTCCGCGCCCTGCCCTGTGCCCCACCGCTGCTTCCCCGGCAAGTGACTTGGCCTTGGCTCCTCTGTGTCGCCCCTGTCTAGGGAGCCACTGTGGACCACGTGAGACCCTCAGAAGGTCCTTTTCTCCTCTGCTAAGACCCGCTCCCTGCCCGCTCTTCCTTGCCTCCGTGCTGGCCTTGGCGCCTGGGTGGCTCAGTCAGTTAAGTGCCCAACTTCAGCTCAGGTCATGATCTCGTGATTTGTGGGTTCGAGCCCCGTGTCAGGCTGTGTGCTGACAGCTCAGAGCCTGGAGCCTGCTTCAGATTCTCTCTCTCTCTCTCTCTCTCTCTCTCTCTCTCTGCCCCTCCCCTGCTCACTCTGTCTCTGTCTTTCGAAAATAAATGTTAAAAAAATAAAAAAGCCTCATGAAAAGGAAGTATAACACACACGAGGAGTAAAGAAATGTGGGGTTGGGAGTCTGTGGTCCTGGGTGCGATTGCAGGTTGAGCCACTCTCCAGCTCGACCTTGCTCTCTTGAGCCCAAATGTTCTCACCTGTGAAATGGAATAACAACTCGACCTTGTAGGAGTTAGAATGCACACATCCACACATGCACATGCATACATCTACGCACGGCCACAGAATGGGGGATGCGCCAAGGGCACCTCTTTGAGCCTCTCAGTGCTAGTACAAGTTCAGCGGATGGGCGCTTTTGTTCTCCTTGTTGTCTCCCCAGAGGCTGGGCCCGTGCCCCCCCACCCTGCCCCCGTTTTGCCCATCCACAGTGCCTATGCCCGAGGAAGGGATGAGAGTTAAGCCCTCCCCCTAAATTGAAGTGGGTGAGAACAGGAAGCGACCGGTCTCGGACACGCCTTCCCCACGTCTGCCCTCCAATCAGAAACCTTCACAGATGCTGCTTTGGTAACCCAGCTCCGCAGCGCAGCGTGTGGGTTTGAGGCCGCAGCCCCATCGTCCTCCCCGGGGCCTCCGCCAGTGCATCCGAGAGTGTCTGTTTGGTACCGTGACCCTGCTTTGGCTCACGCTGTGTGTTTGCTTCATGGGAACACATCTTCACTCCTCTGAAAGTGTCTCAGATTCCCCAGCTGTGAATTTTCACTCATCAAAAATTCTTTCTCGGGGTGCCTGAGTGGCTCAGTCGGTTAAGCGGCCGACTTCGGGTCAGGTCATGATCTCATGGTCCGTGAGTTCGAGCCCCATGTTGGGCTCTGTGCTGACAGCTCAGAGCCTGGAGCCTGCTTCTGTTTCTGTGTCTCCCTCTCTCTCTGCCCCTCCCCCATTCACGCTCTGTCTCTCTCTGCCTTTCAAAAATGAATAAATGTTAAAAAAAATTAAAAAAAAATAAATAGAAAAATTCTTTCTCAGAGAACGAATACCTACCTTCCCTATAGCTTGGTTTATTATACAAACCTACAATTCAGCTGATAAATATCTTGAAGTCAGTCCCTTAACCTGTCTGTCTCATGGCATAAATTCTTAATGTAATACTTTTCTCCCTTTGGTTTCAGTTTTTCTTGGAGAGTCATCAGGACATCCTTAATGAAAGGAAATTTCTTGAAATCTCTCTCACTTTGTAATCACCAGATTAGACCCTATAGGTGTCACGTATAGTCTGGCCTCTACCAATATCGCAGTTTCTTATTTGGGTTCTAGGAAAATGGAACGAAAGAGATTATTCTAAAAATAGCGATGCATGGTGCTACGTAGTCATTAATTACTTTATAATGAGTACTTCCAGAGTCCCTGGCTGTGTGGTAGGGGTTGGGGGACACAAATCCCCAACACCTGCTCTTAAATAATAGGAAAGCAGATCTGGAAACAATGCAGTGACAGGCACGATCATCAAGCCTGGGGGCTCCCGGTCACAGAAAGAAAAAACATGTGCCCTCAGTGGAGTCAGTAAAGGCTTTTTCATGCAATATTTGACTTTCACTCCTCGGTCTTTTTCTTTTGTAATCTGTCACATGTGTAACTCTTAAATGAATAATATTAATATTTGATATTTTAAAAATTGCTGCTAGTTTCCTGGACCAGTGGTTCTCAGACTTTAGCATGCACCTTGAATCAGAATCACCTGGAGGGCTTCTTAAGGCCCAGATTGTAGCCTGTATTCTGCCCTCCGCTCGCCCCACCCCCTCCCAAGAGTCTCTGATTCTGTAGGTCTGGGATGATGCTGGTGAATTTACATTTGTAGCGAGTTCCCAGGTGATGCTGATGCCTCTGGTCTAGGGACCACACTTGGAGAACTGCTGGTCTAAACTGCCTTTTAAAAACTGAGAGATCCAATAATATTGGCTTACTGCTTGGCAGTGTTAAAATCCGTAAATTAGCCATTCATTCAAAAACACTGAGCCATCTGCGATGTAATCGGGCACGGTGCAAGCTATGTAGATTGATAGCAACGCCCATGCTGCTCAGAGTGGGTCTCATTCGGTCATTACAACCACCCTGGAAGCCATGTATTGACATTTTCCATATTTCACTCAAGGGGGACGAGAAGGTCAAAGTCAGTCCTTTGATGTGCTACTCAGCTGAGCTTTGTATGGCCGTCCCTGACCTTTGACTGTGCAAGCCACTGTCCTTTCCACTGTGCCTCTTACCTATGTGTGCTAATTCGATCTGGTTACTTTCTAACTTTGAGATTAATTTTTCCTGATTTTGCTGGATGTCAGCTTTCTTCCATGCTTTTCTGTCTATTGTATATTCCGATTTTAATTACATTTTATTGACTGCCTTTCACAGATGGGCCTTCTATGTCTTCCTTCCTTTGCCCTTGGTTTTTAAATCATGTTTGCATTTGTTCAGATGTGTTTGTTTTTCCCCTGCCAGCAGATCTCACTACTTTTTTTCTGTTAAATAATTCCTGCCTTCTGACTTTGAAATTGGATGCCTCTGAGGTTGAATGTCTAGATGGCCCACAGATTCCTGCTATTTATTTCTTGCTTCAGAGTGCTAATATTAGGCCCTGCATCTCTGCAGCCCCAGCCCAGCTGCTCTGATCCCCCGAGGGCAGGAGCCGAGGCTGGTGGGTTCTCTCCCTGCCATCAGCTTTTCAGTACAAAACGAGTAGCTTCGCCTGACTGCCCAGCCAGCTATTAAGAGACCAGGAATGTTAAAAATAGCTCCCGCCACCTTCCCACCTTGGAAGCTTTCAGGATGGCTCTCCAAAGAAACAATTAGATCCTACCTCCCTGAATCAAAGCAACACAGAGGAATAGCTTTGTTTCCGTAAAGGAATCTTGAAGTAAACATGCACAGAAACAGTTGTGCAGGGAAGCAGGATGTTTAGAAAAGCAACTGATCTATGGCCTTGTTTTTTTAACAGCCTGACTCATTTAGCCAACTTTGCTTACTGGTGATTTATCATTGAACTCGAGAAGGTTTTTCTTCATTTCAAGAGCACAACCAGCATAGACAGTGATTTGGGGGTGCTGTGGGGTACAGGTTTTTGGTTATGTTGCTTGCGATCAAAAGATACCGTTAGGATGTAGTTGTCTCCAAACCATTTGGATGCTCGCAGGAAAACTTAGCCATTTTTCTCTCTATGCATGGATACATTTTAAGTTATGTTTTCTACTTAAGTACAAAATAGTATAAAATTAAAGACTCCAAGTATACATTAGACCAAATGTAATCTGGGAATGCATCCACTGAATGGATTATTCAGTTCAATGCATTTCCTACAAGGTATCTGGTTGCTTTACCATCTGCCGGCCTTCACTTAGTACATGTGCTTTATTTCGTCCAACGTCATTGCTCATGGTCAGGTGCTCTAAAAGCACTAAGCCTCCATTTGGGGTTGAGAGCTTTGCCAGTCGTCCCATATGTCCTTGAAAGGCATCCTTATTATATATCCCAAGGCATAGCTTTTCTTAAATCTTCTTTGTTGCAGTAGAATGTTCTCCAAAGAAATGATGAAACCTCTGGGATTCCCTAAAAGGAGAGAGCGGTATTTCCAATAGTCTTCTATTTTGGAACCAATTATTACGTTATTTATTCAATGAATGGATTTTGATTTCTAAAAATGTGCTGAAGGTTCGATATCCCTGCTTCGAAAGGACAGGTTTCTGTTTAAGGGAAGATAAAAGGCATTGGGATGAAGACAAGTGTTTGTAGTCTGAAGGACCAAGGTCTCATTGACCTAAACCAGGGTTTCTCAACTCTGGCGTGAGAGGCATGTTGGGCTGGGTCATTCTTTGTTGTAGGGGACTGTCCTGTGCACTGTGGATGTTCGGCACCATCCTGACTCTTATCTACTGGATGCCAGTAGCACCCCCCAGTGGTGTAACAATAGACAATGTCTCCGGACATCACCAAGTGTTCCCTGGGAGGGGAGCGGGTGTCGGAGGGTAGAGAGAATCATCTTGGCGGAGAATCAGTCTGACCTAGGGAATTAAACCTGGATGGACTGTTGCAGGGCAACGAGTCCTGCTTCAGGTCTGTTGATTTGCCGTGTCTTAGGCGCCTGTGGAAGGTGCCGAACGCTTCTTGGAGAAGTAAGACTGAAGCTCAGAAGGGGGTCAGCATAACTTTTCATCCATCCCAGTCTGGCTGGGGAGGAGGGGTCCTTTAGCAGAGCACTTGCTCCATTGTGGTGTCCCTCGCATTGGAAGCATAGACCGTGGCAGAACACAAGGTGATTTTAGATAGCACCTGTTTGAGAGGATACATGCGTAGTTTAATAGCCATGTATTTATTTTAATGTGCGTTAGGGAAAAAACAGTCACACGTTTTGCCCATGCTGTTCTGGGTATTGTTGCATAAGGAGAGGCTAAATCTAACTTGAGAGATATGGTTGATTTTAGGGCAGAAGCTTGAAGCAAGTTGATTGATTTGTGCTAGGAAATGTTTAAGTATCGAGGATTCAGAGATTACCGAGAAAGGCGAACTCCCAATTCTTAGGGAATTTGTTGTTGAAAGAAAACCAACAAAGAAAGGCCTTTTGGTTAATAAACATAATTGATGGAGCATGAAGGAACCCTGTGGGGGACAGCAGGAGACTCTAGGACAAAGCCCTGCTTCCATGGGTCACCTTCTAGGTGGGGAGGTAACAAGTCTACTTGTGTCTTGTCAAGTAGAGGTACGTGCTAAGAAGAAGAATAAAGAAGGGCTTGAGGCCTGAGGTCCGAGCAGGTGATTTCTGCGCAGAGACCCGGCTAATGGCAGGGGCGGCCGTGGAAGGGTGTAGGCTCAGAGGGAACACTTCGTGCAAGGTGGCGGTGGGGCTCCAGGGCTGAGGTTTCTGATGGCCACTCGAGGCTTTCCTGCGTAGGGAAGGTGATCTGAAATGATCTTTTGTGTTTGTTCCCTTGCAAGAATTAAACATAAATCATAGTGATTCTCAAGCTCCATTAAACTTCTCAGCATATACTGGCTTAGCCTTATCTTTCAACTTAAATTCATGCATCAAAAATCAATTATTCAGCTGAACATTTTAATTGAATCGAAGTCTGATAGACGCTCTCATGCACCAAATTATCCCAATCACGACACATTCTTTGCTCAATCTCTGACATCACGTCACCATCTGTGTATGCGGTTCTTCCTCTTTCTGGGGTAAAAGACTCAGACCGCTAAGGGGAGAGCTGTGTTATTCTCGGCTAATTGCAGTTCTTGACCCAAACGAATTAGAACAGGCACTCAGGGGTTGGAGGTTGTTTCCGGGAGAGAGATTTTTGCCTGTCTCCCAAGACCCGGGCATCCGGGACAATTCTCAAGTCGGTGATGAACACACAGAGGCCACTCTTCTCCCTTATTGCCTCCAATGGCAGTAAACACTGGTTCACACTCTCCAAATGGGGTTGATTTCACAACACACAACCCCCTGGATTCATAAGACATCTTGACCTAACTGTTCTGATTTTATCTGTCATCCCCCTCGAGTTTGTAGCAGACTTCCTACCCTGCATCGCTGGATTTAACGTCTCCCTACCTGGTGCTGGAGACGACTTTAATGTACTCTCTTATGTCCTCTACTCCTTTATGAAATTCATTTTTAACCCCCCCCCCAACCTCTGCTTCCTGCTCTTACAGATGAAACTCCCCTGCATTTCCTGTAGTCCCTTTCCCTAGGTTTATTGCTGACTTTCTTCTGAAGCTTTGTGTTACATGACAGTTTGTTTTTTAATTTTTTTAAATGTTTATTTATTTTTGAGAGAGAGAGAAAGAGAGACAGAGTGCAAGTGGGTAGGCAGAGAGAAAGGGAGACACAGAATCTGAAGCAGGCTCCAGGTTCTGAGCTGGTCAGCACATACCCCATGCGGGGCTCAAACCCATGAACTGTGAGATCAGGACCTGAGCCAAAGTCAGACACTTAACTGACTGGGCCACCCAGGTGCCCCTTTGTTACGTGACGGTTTTAAATTCATGCCACACTTCTCTTTCTAGGGCAGGACCACAACTGCTTTCGTTGTATCCTGTGTCTCTGTCACATCTTTGTGTGGTCCTGAGGCCACAGCCTGAAAACACCATTAAAGACTGTGAGAAGAAGCTTGGTGACTTTAGGGACAGTTGAACTCCACGGTGGCCACAGTGCAGTGGTGGATGGGGAGAATGTGTGGGGATGAAGGAGGCAGGGGCCAGATCACGTTGTGCCTTTTACCCGTGGAGTCAAGTGTTTGGGTTTTGTTCCCAGCCCTTTGTAAAGCAGGTGGAAGGTTTTAAGAATAATAGGATATAAGCTATGTCTTAAAAAAATCTCTCCGGCTACTCCCACGTGGACTGTAGAATGGATTGTAGGAAAGCAAGAGTAGGGTAAGGAGATGGGCTGAGGGGCCTTGTCTTAGGTCCTGGTGAGAGGCAATGATGTCCCGACCTGGACAACGTGAAAGTACCATGTGGTTATAACACTAATTTGGAAGGGGGTCCATGAATGCTTCGGGTTTGACTAAGAAGGGGCCATATCACTAGTTCTAAGGAAAGGAATGGAGACAGTTACTGCTATTTGCCTTGGTAGTTGGGTATAGACTTTGTCATTGGAAACCTGAATGAAGGAGATTTTCTCTGTTGTGCATTTTTAAGGACGTCTGAATGGCATCCACACCTTTCATGCATACTGCTGGGCCTTTACATGGGCTTTTCTTTGTGCCTTGCCAATATCCCATTGGGAACTTATGACCTAGGTCTTTAAGTCCTGAAATGCCCATTTGTGTGTGTGTGGGTGCGCGCGTGTGTGTGCATGTGTGTATGTGTGTGTGAGTGTGTGTGTGTGTTAGAGAAAATTCTCCTGTTAGCAACATGCACGAAATGACCACATAATACCTTTCTTATCCACTGTGTTGACACAATCATTGCTTTGCTTGAACGTTCCACAAGGTCCTCTGAATGTGTGTCACTGCTTTGTTTGGGTGAGGAAATGTCCATGATCACCATGGTTATTTTATTCCCCAGAGAAGATACCGGCTTCCCGCAAGATGGAAGAAAGAACCCAGGCAAAGCCTTCATGGTCTCGTAAAATTTAAATTCCATTCACTCATTTAGTTTTAACACCTTGGTTATGATATCAAATGAAAAAACAACAGACATGGATGGGTAATTTGTGTATGCCTTAGATGTGCAGTTCAGAATATTATATATAGGTTAATATCAGGGATTTGTCTGACAACTGTAGATTTCTGCTTTCTGCGGGTCTAAGAAATGACTCACTGGTGTTTAAGAGTCCCTGAAACCAGCAACAGGACACTCGCAGTTCCTTGTCCTCTCCCAGATCTGGCTCCAGTTGGCTCAATGCAGTCAGTGATGGCGCTCCTGGGACTTCCGACTAAATTGGAACTACCTTCTTTGACGTCAAGAATCATGCCTGGCCTGGTGTGGACAAGCGTCAGGCCCTGAATTACAGCTGGGCAGACACACAGGCTGGTTATTGCTAGTAACTGACCAGCTGGTCACCTGCAGCTAAGGATACTCAGTAATCCCATAATCCCATCATCCCAGCTGTGCTTTCCTGCCTCCCTCACTCCTCCACTGCTGTTTTTCTTTTCCAGTTCTATCGAACCTGTAGACATGCCAATATATACATACTTTATAGGTCTAAGGACACACTTTTATTTATAGTTCCATGTTTCCCCTACTGAAAAAATCCTTGCGAGAAAGCTGTAAAGCTTGAGAGCCAAAAGCAATGATATAGTGACTGGTCCCTGACCTGTGTTCCTCATTAGAGAGGACTATTGGCATTTGAGTAAGAAAATTTTCTTGTACTGGGTTGTCTCGGGCAGTGCAAGACTTTAGAATCTCCACCACTAAGTACTGGTTGGACAATCCCAAACACCCCACACACTACAATGTGGATTGACCTCTTAGGTTGAAATCCTACTACACTTGAATGCGTAAATATTGGAGCATTTAACAGCGCTTAAGGTTTAATTTATTAGATTTATTAGATAATAGTGAATTAAATGCATGGGAAGATTTGTGTATTATTCGACAAATGGGGTTCTTAAAAAGAAATTGTTGAAATTAATAAATGTAGTTTAAAGTGTTTAATTCAGTTTGTAAATGGGACCGCACATTAAAGAGGCCATTAGAAGTGATCTTAAAAAAAAAAAATCTCCATTAGTTCGGGATACATCTTGAAGTCTTTACAGGTGAAATGAAATTTGCTTTAAGATACCCCAACAGGGAAAATATAAAACTATGAGAGAGCTAGATGAAATTAAATGGACAGAATGCTAGTGATTGTTGAAGTTAGGTGATAGAGACATGAGGCTTATATACTAGTCTCTCTACGTTTAGGTATGTTTAAAACTCCCAAATAAAAAGTTCAAAGAAAGTGAATGTTAAAATTTTCTCTAAAGAACTTCGAAGCTCATGGAATCCTGAATTTTGCTCGTATTGTTTCTGTCTGGTAGGGACATATACATCCCTTACAGATGTATGATATCTCATTGGCTTTTGGCTATTTTTAATGATTTTGTGTGATTCTGTGGTCACAGTTTTAAGATCTTAGTGATGGCAGGATTCATGACTCTATATCCTGTAAGCACACTGCTTCTAAGAAGCCAGTATTTGTAATTGGCTGTCTTTTTCATGAAGGTACTTTTGTAGTCTGTTGTAGAAATGTTGAAAGCAGGGATTTAAAGAAAATTTTTGGTAAGCCCAAGAATAACCATGGTGTTTAGTCTGTGTCTATCTATGTCTGTGCATTTCCTTATACATCATTTTCTGTTATTTTCCCTTCATGTTAAATACATGTTTTTGAGCACGTGATGCATGTTGCCTCAGGCATGATGATGCATTTAAGGGATTGGGCTCAGGAGTTTGACTCCCCGTGTGCCATTGTGAAAATCACTTAAACTCCCCAGTTCTGTTTCCCCATTCGTGAAACGGACATGGTTATGATACTGACCTCATAGTTTGCAGTGAGGATGAGTTAATGCACAGAAGAAAAAAGAAGTGTTCTATTATAGGTATTAGCTATGATTTTTAGTCAGAAACTTATTTGTCGCACTCTTCTGAAAAACAGTTTGCTCTCCCTCATTCTGAATTTAGGGCCGTCATTTGAAGATCTATGAACATACTGTTATCATATTAAGATATTCTGTTCTGCAATTTTGAAACAGCTTTTTCTCCTAGTGTTTGGATTTTTAGTTTATACAATTATTTTATTCATCTTATCACATTCACTAATAAACTACAATCTCCTGAGCTGTTTTCAAGCCTGTAGGGGAGAGTAAGGTTGTACCTAAATGCCTCCACATTCACAATCTGTAATTTATACTCGTTTTGCAGGTAATTGAAGCTCAGGCGAATCATCCCTCTTCTAATATCACCGATTTACTTTTGCAAATCTCAGATTCAACTGCTAATGACAGTCTTTCAAAACTAATAATTCAGAAAGACAAGTTTTTAAATACTTAATGTACAGCCTAGCAAGGTATAAAATGCTACAGTATGATTATAATCATGTAGAAAATATCTGTGCATAAAAATTTCTGATAGGAATCATCTCCAAATTATTAAGAGTTCTGTCACTCAAATAACAGAACTAAGGGCAGAGCCTCTTTCTGTTTGACATCTTGTGTTCAAAGTTTCTTTCATAGCCATCTTCCACTTTAAAATGAATTTATTTCTCTGGAGGGCTTTGTTTTCAAAGTTACTAAGTAACGTGGAATTTATTCACTTAAAATTTTTTTGATGTATATTCTTGAGAAAGAGAGAGAGAGAGAGAGAGAGAGAGAGAGAGAGAGAGAGAGAGAGAGACAGTGACAGTTCAAGCGGGGCAGGGGCAGAGAGAGAGAGGGAGACACAGAATCCGAAGCAGGCTCCGGGCTCTGAGCTGTCAGCACAGATCCCGACATGGGACTCAAACCCACAAACTGTGAGATCATGACCTGAGCTGAAGTCAGATGCTCAACCGACTGAGCCACCCAGGCTCCCCTAATGTGGAATTTATTTAAAGCTTTTGGGTTGCATTCTCATAGATGGGAGTCCTTACTTCCGTATCACACATGTGTTTATGTTACTGTCCAATGAAATCCCCGCCAGAGTCTTGCTTCACAGAGAATTTACTAGGCTGGATGGGATTCAAATAAAACCAAGAATAATATATTCAGGTGCTTAACATTATGTGTGTCTCAATCTCTTTATCTTTAAAATGAAGGAATGGGGCATGGCATTAACACAGAACGGTTCTTCCAGCTGTAAAATATAAATTAAAGAAATTTTAATGACTTGCATTTTTCCTTGTGCTTTTTAAAAATAGGTATTGGGATGACACTGACACAGGGAAAGTGGCCGTCCTCTCAGTTAGATGGCCTCTCAGTTAGATGGCCTCTCGTCTACAAACACATTGTAGACTGTGTTTTGTCCTGTGTCAGACAGAAGCTGGGAACCCTCAGTTTCTGAAGGTTCTGACTCGTATTTCAAAGTAAAGTGCAGGGCTAAGGCTGAAGGAAAGTCTCTCCTTGCAGTAAAAGATTTTTGCAAAGTAAATGATTTTTGAACTGTGATTCTAAACTGCTAAGACTGTTTCTCATTGCAAAACCAAAGCAGACCGAGGAGGAGTGGCTGGGTGGGGGGCTCTTTTGCTCAAAGCTGCTGCTTTTGGTGGGTGGGGTACTGATTAGACTCCATCAGTTCCTGGGGTAGTTCGCAATGGTTTTGGAATAACACATTTTATAAAATATCTATCTTGTTTTATTCAGGTTATACTGGAGAGCTGTGCCAATCCAAGATTGATTACTGTATCCTAGACCCATGCAGAAATGCAGCAACATGCATTTCTAGTCTCAGTGGATTCACCTGCCAGTGTCCAGAAGGTAAGTATTATTGCCTAAGGATACCTGTTTTTTCTTCCCATTTTTAACCCATAAACTACTTTGATAAGCTTTAAATTTCTGAAAACCTCCGTGCGAGAGAACTTCCTCCATTTGTTCCATTTATAAAGCAAAATATAAGGTAGTCTTTTCTTAAAAAATTCTGTGCTAGAATAGCTTGAGAATTATGTTTGAATATTAGACATAATCTAGGAATTTCTGTGATTTTACTTACACCTTGAAAATGAATACATGTAACACAGTGATAACTATAAGTTTTTTCCTAAATTTCACGCGTTAAATTTTCAAATTTTTGTTTGTTTTAGATACCAGTACACATAGAAAATATTTCAACATGAAGTTCACCTGCTTTTATTTTATTTTATTTTATTTTATTTTATTTTATTTTATTCTTAAAAAATGTTTATTCCTTTAGGCAGGGAGAGGGTGTGAGCAGGGGAGGGGCATAGAGAGAGGGCGAGAGAGTGAGAATCCCAAGCAGGCTCCGCGCTCTTAGCACAGAGCCGGATGCGGGACTCCATCTCCGGATCCTGGGAGGTCATGACCCGGGTGAAAATCAAGAGTTGGACGCGTGACGGACTGAGCCACTCGGGTGCCCGTCACCTGCTTTTATTTTTAAATCAACTTTCTAACACCTTAGAAACTTCAGGTTATCTGGAAAGTCACATCTTTTGAGCTACTTTTATTTTTATTTATTTATTTATTATTTATTTTAATGTTTATTTTTGAGAGAGAGAGAGAGAGCGCGAGCAGGGGAGGGGCAGAGAGAGAGGGAGACAGAATCCGAAGCAGGCTCCATGCTCTGAGCTGTCAGCACAGAGCCGGGCGCGGGGCTGGAACTCGTGAAGCACGAGATCGTGACCTGCGCCGAAGTGCCACCCAGGCGCCCTTTTAGCTACTTTTAGTTAAAAAAAAAGTTTTACTGTTAGAGTAGTTCGACCTGAAGGGGCAGGCAGGTGACCATAGTTAGCAAGCTGGTATTCAAGATACGATTTTGTACTCAGAGGAAGTTCTCATTTCTGCTTGGAGGGATGTTATGGAAGGGATTACTTTAAACACTAATGTTGTAAGAATAACTTGATGTTAGAGTTTTTTGTTCTTTATTTTTTTGAGTTTTATTTATTTATTTATTTATTTTTATTTTTTAACATTTATTTATTATTGAGAGACAGAGCACGAGCAGAGGAGGAACAGAGAGAGAGGGAGACACAGAATCCGAAGCAGGCTCCAGGCTCTGAGTTGTCAGCAAAGAGCCCGACGCGGGGCTCGAACTCACGAACTGTGAGATCATGACCTGAGCCGAAGTCGGTCTCTTAACCGACTGAGCCACCCAGGCGCCCCTAGAGGTTTTTGTGTTTGTTTGTTTTTAAAACCGGCGTGTCAGCTCCTGATCCGCAGAGGTACTCGGACAACTGCATAAAGTATGAGGACTGCAGAGTCGTCTGCAGAGATGAAGTGTAGAGTCTGAGTGCGAACACTCTGGAACCGTCTCTGGGATCCACATTACCCTACCCTGCCCCTGGCTGAGAGGCTGCAGGGCAGCAGTGGTTCAGCACGGCACTTGCTGAAAGGCCACCAACCTCCCAGGTGACCCAGGGGCTCAGGGTTGCAGCATCTCCTCCTCCTCAGTGTTTTGAAGACCCGACGTGAAGAAGTGAATCCTGTCCCCCAGCTTCCGCTCACCTGTGCAGGGGTGGGAGCTGCGCCCCCAGGTTGCTTGTGCTTGCGATGTATGTGGTTACCATGGCAGCGGAGTAGAGTGTGTTTGAGAAAAGTGTGTTTCACCCTCCCCTTGGGTCTCTGGAGCGGATGGAAAACGCGGGCATGTTGAAAGGGGTTGAGGGCTGAGCAAGCAGCACGCATTGTCCCTCACACGTGGAGCTCTGCAGATTTTCAGGGCTTCGCTGCACCCTGGGTCAGGCGGTTGCTAACCAACTGGTTGTAGCCTGTGCTTGCGGTCAGGGGTGGGCGTCAGGGTCACCAGCTGATTGACTGCAGCAAATCATGAATCCCCCCCCCGCCGCCACCCGCTCCTCCTAAATGTGGGCTAGAATGAGACTGCATACTTCCCAGAACTGTTCCGGGTACAAATGGGATTCTTGCGAAAGAGCTTTGAAAACTCCAAATTGCTTATTTTTACAGTTTTGACTGTCACCAGAAGGTTAAAATGAGACCCCAGAGGCTCATAGAGGCAGTGACTTCAAAAATCACAGCAGCCATAAAGGATGGCCCTCGAAGTAGGACCCAGGGGTTTTACTTTCCCTCATACCGCCCTTTTTCCTAGTGCATAAAGATGGCCGAGCACTTCCTGTTTGCCAGGGGCTACGCTGGGCGCTGGGACTTCAGGGCTAGTGGGGCTGAGATGGGGCCTCCCGTGGAGCATCCACAGATAAATGTGTAATTACAGCAGGACCAGGGCCTTGAAGATGTGTCCAAAAGGGAGCTGTTTAGTCTCGGACAGCTGGGCGTGTTGCCCCCATGTGGAGACCCTGAGTGAGGACAGGGAGGAGAGCGGCAGAGTTGAGGGCATCACCGATGAGGGAAGACGGTGAGGAAGAAAGTGGGTGATGGGAAGCTGATGTATGCATGGCTTCACGGGGCTTTGTGTGCCCAGGCGGGACATTTCCTCTTCATCCTGAGGGGGAGACGGGGGCTTAGGTTTGGAGCCTGTTTCCACCACTGACTCACCAGCTCTGTCTCATGGGTAAGTGAGTTCATACCTCTCGCTCTCTGTCTCAGTTTACTAATCTGTAAGCTGGGGAAATGCTAATGCCCACTTAATAGGGACAGTGAGGATTAAGTGAGATGTTGCAGGTACAGTAGTTAGCACAGTGCCTGGCTAAATGGCTGTTCAGTATTAGCTGCTTCATCGTTACTGTTTTCCTAGTAACAATTACTGTTGAACCATTGATGAATTTAAATGGGAATTTGTCGTTTTCATTCCCGAACAGTGTGGAACATAGAGTGGGAGTAAGGAGGAGAGTTTGGAGATTGTTGTAGAAGTCCAGGGAACAGGTGTTGACTGTTAGAAGGGGAAGGGTGGGGCTTAGAAAGGAGGGAAGCTGATGGATTTGGGAGAACTTGAGAGGTCAAGTGAGGGGGCCTGAGATGGGTGGGTGATGGGGGGGAGGGGCAAGCTTGTTCCCTCTGTCAGTCTGTGGCAGGCTGTGCCGTTCCTGGAGAAAAAGAAATGCAGAGCACAAGTGTCCTATTTTGGGCGTGTTGAGTTTGAGTGGCCTTTGTGACATCCAAGTGGAGCTGTCAGCTGTGAATCTGGAAGCTGGTGAAGTCTGGGCCAAGTCCAAATGCAGACCCATTAGCCCATAGATGGCAGTTTGAACCTTGGCATCCGGGGGATTGTCTAGGGAGCCTTCATTTTTATCCAGTGGCCTGTCAGTTCCTCCACGCTGTCTAGATAAAGCCTAGGGGAAATGTGACGCTCTGGAATGCAAAGAATGAAGACCAATTTCCCGACAGTCTTTGTGTGAAGAGTTTTTTCAGAGGTTCACCTTCACTGAAGACAGACCAGGGAAAAGGGGCTTTACTTCCAGTTCTGAAGAATTCATTGCAGTGTTTTGGAGCCTCTTAGTAGGAGTGTGAGGCCGTGACCGGGTGGCTGGCGTTTTTGAACCAGCCCCTCCCACTGGCTTGTTCTCTGGGTGCTTGTGGTAGAAAATAATGTTTATAGAACACGTCGCGTCTCCAGGATCCCTCTCGTTTCCGGCACACTGCGAAGACAAGTTTGGAAAGTGTCTTGAGTCCACAGAATGTTCTGGACTTCTGAGCTAGCATTAGGACCCTTCCTGCCTCCTTTTTTTCCTTTCTTTCCTTTTTTTTTTTTCTTTTTCTCCAGTGATGAACGTTTTCTTGTCATGTTTGCTTTATACACGTGCATTTACGTGTATAGTTTGTTTCTTTGCAAAGTAATTTGAGATGAGAAACATCATGGCTCTTCATCCCCAAATAAATCAGTTTGTGTTTTCTGAGAATTAGCACAGTCTTCTTTAGATCTTATGGTGTGCCTAGAAAATTATCACACCTAAGAAATTTAGTAATTGTTTCCTCATATTACGTACTATGCATCCTTTTTTCATTTATTCCTTTATGTGTATTAATTCTGTCTGCCCCGGTTCCCTGTGTTCTCTTGAGAGGGAGGGAAAACCGCACGCCAGGAGCATTTAACGCCACATTTTATATTAGGAGGAGGTTAATAAAAATGTGTTAAATGAACGAATTATAAAAGTCAGCACCTCAGTATCACTCTGTAGTCTGCCAGCACCTCTGATCCTTACGACAATTCTATGAAGCAGACGCTATTAATATCTCCATTTAACATATTGGGAAACTGAGGCACAAGGGGATCAAATAACCTGCCGGTGATCACATAGCTAGAAATTTAAACCCAGGCACCTTGGCACTGGCCTTCTTAACCATTGTCCTATAGTGTCTCTAAATACATCCTTCAAAATACACTCGGTCTCATTTTTTTTTTTTTTTAAAGATGATCTCTGTAACAATAGTCATGAATAGAATAAATGCCACGTTTGTTGGGTTCTAAAACTTTTAAATGTCCCTGCTAAAAATTTCTGAAGTCTGGGAAAAGCTGGAAATTTTTTTTTTTTCATATATATAAAAATTTACATAAATTTAAATATATATGTATTTCTTTTTTGTAAGAACGGTGAAATCCTTTTACAGCAATTCCCTCCCAGTCCGGAAAGCTGTTACAACTAGGTTTTCCCTCTGGATAGCGCTTTCAACTCAGCACATTCACATCCTGGCTCTTTTCCATCCTTTTCCTCTTCATTCTGTTTCTTTCAAGGATCCTTCTGCATCCAACCTGGACCAGGTCCTTCGAGGTTGGAGTCCTTCCTTCCTGTCTGTCTCTTTGACTCTCGCCTCCTTTTTAACCTCTTTCCAAAAGTTCAAAGTCAGTGAGGCCCGCGAGACAGCTTGTGCTGTAATTATCATTTAAGCTCTCCTTCTGGAAGGTTTCTGCTTTCCTCCTACACTTAGGTTTTTATTCTTTGTCAACAGGTTCTGTCTTTTCTCTGAATTTCTACTTAACGTTCACTGGGCCCACATTTGAAAAGTGCAGTTTTGGATTGTGGTTCCTGTGCAGGTGACAAGAAGCAAAAGTAAAAATGTCAGGAGTGTTTTCTTGCAGATACTTTACCAAACAACAGCAGCAAAGAGGAGAAATTAGAAGCTGATCTTTTTGCCTACGTGTTTACTCTGTATGCAGATACTGTCTTTATGTTTGGTTTAGAACTTTGAGATCCTTCAATTTTAAACCAAATGCATTTTAATTCTGAAGACATCTAATTATATATACTTACCATCACTGCCTATTGGTATTTAAATATGTAGATTTAAATATATGAATACATTTAAATACATACGTAAATAAAATCTGAATATAACTGTCTAGCCATCCTCTCTGCTTCAGTACCTCTGAATTTTTATTTTGTCCGCCTCAGAATTTGAAGTAGACCACCACACAGACTAATAGGGAATAAAAAGAACTTGGTAGAGATGAAAGCATTCAGCAATAAAGCACATTTGTGGGTCCTACAGGTATGTTGATCTGCATCATGCAGGGCACAGAATCACATTGCAGAGAACCTGATCGCTTGCCTGGTATCTACCTCGGCGTGTGGCGACCAGAGACTGACGTGAGAATATGGAGCTCCAGGCACTAGGTTTGAGCAGATATCATCGCATCCGATAGATTGTAAAAACATTAGTCAGAGGTTATTTTCTGGTGTCACACTTGCTGATGGGAGTACAGACCCACAGAGTTTGTGTGAGCAGCTCTTGCCCTGCAATTCTGAAGGCAGATACTGCAGCCAGGGAGGGGACCTGCTTCCACACCGGACTCCACTGTCAGCCATGCAGGTCTTGTGACTTGGAAACTCCGTAGCCACGTGTGGTTAGTGTCCTTCTCTGGCCCGGAGGTTAGTAGACCTGAGTCTGGGGCCAGAGAGGAGGCGGGGGAGTGGGGTGGTTACAAGTGTGGATTGAGGGTCCCATCGCTTGTGTTTGAATGCTGGACCTGTCCCCTGTGCAGCTAGCTCTGTGCTTCTCCGGGGCTCATTTTTCCACTTAGAAAATGGGGATGATATTAGGACGTGCTTTATAAGTCGGTGTGAGGAACAGAAAAGCCCTCAGCTCTGTGCTTGGCAAAGAGTAAGTACTGAATAGTGTTAGCGATGATGATGATGGTGGTGATGGTGGAGAATTTAGCCACATCACCTTGGGTGAGTCGTACAGTTTTCATCTCCTCCAGCCATTGTTTTCTTGTTTTAATGATGAAGATTGACTATTACCTTTAAGGGACCCTATTCCTGATAGTCTCTGATTCACATACATCAGCCTAAGAGCCCCTTGCTGAGTCAATAAATCCAGCTTGTTGTTTCAAGTAATGTTTACAGAGAAAAGTTTCATAACCTCTAAACGACTCCCTAAAACTTAATGTCGGCCCTCGGGCCCTGTAAGTCAAATCCCATTGCAACAAGCTCCAAGGGTTTATCCAAACTATTTTTGTTTTTCTACATTTTATAGCCTTGCGTAATCTAGCCATATAAATCCTTTTGTCCAACTCAAATGTCAGTGGTAATGCTTTTCATCTTAGAGGGATTTACAGGCAATAGCCACACATGTCATAAAAATTATCCCCGAGATAATGTGTATTGTTCAGAAACCGGGCATGTTACCCAATAAGGATTTAGGAGTCATACAGTCCTAGGATTTGGTTGTTTTTCCCCAGTATCCTGATAGGTAGGATTTCGGTGAAAGCACTCTCTTAGGACCTTATTAAACTGCATGTATTTACATAAGAAATGTGCAACATGTCCTCGTAAAATTACCAGGCCTGAATAAGGTACTGTTCTTATTTTTTTGAAAATTTGGCACTATCCCTAAATCACCACATCAGTTAGGAACTGTAGCAGCTGCGATCCCCGGCGCTCCAACAGGCATGTAGTTTCACCTCTTGGAGACAGAGCAGGCTTTAAGACTTACCAAGTGTGAGTAAAACTTTATTTCTGCGCTTGGTGTATGCTGATTAATTTTTGGTGTACAGCTAAGCTCATATTTCTTTTCTTTGTGTCCCCACATAGCACAGTTTCTCTGAGATGGTTTACCTAAAAATACCGCGAGGGATTTTGCTTGCCCGCTTCCCCCATTCGCGGCGGGACCAGATGCACTCACCTTAGTACATGACCAGGGTCCTGTCATCTTTAGCTGTGCTGCCCTCCTGGGAACCGTTCTGATGCCCAGGTTAGTGGTGGCAGATGACAGTTGGAAGTTGCAACGTGACAAGTGAATGGAGAAATAAATCATGATACCTTGGTGCTTTTCTTTTTAAGAAGAGGTAGGGGATCCCTAATAGGTGAATACAAATCCCGATTTCTTGAGGTGTGTGTCCAGATCTGCACGGGAAAGTTATTTAGCGCTCTGAAAACTTTTTGGCTTTAAAAATTTGGGTAGACGGCCTAAATTTCAACCGTCATTTCTCTTGTGGCTTCAGGAATCACCACAGCATCGGCGATAACCATGACAACGAGGATATCTGCCATTTGTTGAGTGCCTGCTATGTGTTTGGTGCTTGAAGTTAGTATTTGGTGTAAGTTAGCAGTTAGCTGCTGAGGCTCAGATAGATGTTGCTGCTTGAGTTTGAATCTGTGTTTGATCACGTTTTACTTGGGGACCTTGGGCAAGTAAACCTAAATCCTCTGTGCCTCATTTTCTGCATCTGTGGAGTGAAGGTAGTATTAGTGCCAACCTAATGAGGTTGTTACAAGGATTAAATGGGTATACAGTACTCAGAACAGTGGGGTAAGTGATTAATATAAGCGTACAAGGTGTATACGTGTACAAGGTAGGTCCCGAGGCTCTAAGGTCCTGGTGGACCCGGGTGAAGACTAGGTTTGTCTAACTCTGGAGTCCGTGTTCACTCTGCTGAACTAAGCTCCTTCTCTGGTCAAGTTCACCTTTGTGACAACTAGCTGGTTGGGTACAGGTCTGCTTTCCACCCTGGGTCTCTAGGCTTGTCGAGGGCAGTGATGCTCAACTTTTTTTTGGTATTCCTTAGCACACCTGGCACTTAGGTACCTATGAGCCTTGTGTTGAATGTCTTGAGTGAGTAAATATCTCAAAACTGTTTCAACAGTTCAACAGTGTCATTTAATATGGGAAGAGACTGGAGCCAAGATGAGTTAACCAGGGTCCACTGATGTAACCAGGTGACTGTCATTGGTTAGACTCATTGCAAACTCAAGCTAGCAGTGAGGCCGGTGGGGGTGGCTGGGAAGGGAGGCTCTGATCTCATCCAGGATCCCATTCGGCATGATTTAGGGGTCATCAGAGACTTGGGCAGAGTTGATATACAGAATTGGGGGATCCCTTCTCTGGCTGTCTTCTTTCCTAGGACCCTTTCCCATTCCTCATGGTGTGCCTGTCCCTGGCTGGTTCCTAGCAGGCTTAATGCTAGCGTCTTTGTGTCCTTGGGCCATAGTCACATCCAAGGCTGCCTGCAGGGTGGGGCTCCCCAAACGTGAAACTACCCCCATGCCAGCTGCTGCCTTTATGTTCTGACTTTCCTCTAAAACCCTGTCCACTTTTGTTCACTTTCCAGAGCCAGGTAGTGGTGGGGTTATTTGGCCTGGAGCTAACTGTTGTTATTTGTGGGACAATCTGTTAAGAAAGCTTATTTCTCCATATAAGAAGCCGAATGCCCATATAATTGTTTTTAATAGCAACAAAGATCCTTTACAATGGAAATACAAATATTCTAGAGGCAACTGGGTGGCTCGGTCAGTTAAGTGTCAGACTTCAGCTCAGGTCATGATCTTACAGCTCATGGGTTCAGCCCACGTTGGGCTCTGTGCTGACAGCTCAGAGCCTGGAGCCTGCTTTAGATTCCTCTCTCCTTCTCTCTCTGCCCCTCCCCTGCTCATGCTTTGTCTGTCTGTCTCTCAAAAATAAATAAACATTTAAAGAAAAAAAAAAGAAATACAAATATCCTAAAAGTAAGTATAATTTTTATTTTTCCCTGCAGTAGAATTTATCTCCATATACGTATATACTCATATATATGTATATGCATATGCATAAGCATATGTATGTATGTGTGTGTGTGTATATACACACACACACACACACACACACACACACACACACTCACTCTGTTTTAGATAATTGGAAGAGGCTGGAGACAAATTTTTGTCTGACTTGGACCAAAGTACCATGCGATGTGGTCCTGGGTCTTATTGTGAACAGTTCAGATCTGGGCTCAGAGTCCTATAAGCGTGTTAAGGTGGGGCTGACAGAGAGACTCGGCCTAAGAGAATTGAACACGCACACAGCTGTGAAAGTAGAAGAATGTTGGTTAATTGCTTTATCATCTTCCATTTTTGGCTAAATAATTCTTTCTTTGGCTTGGTTTTTCCAACCAAGTTCTCATGTCCTGAGACCTGATGTCATACTGATAAAAGGGCCCCAAAGATAGATGCTTAGGTTTCCCCTCCCATCACATAGCCCATTCTTGAAGCATTTTCCACTTGTCTTCTAACTGCCCCAAGTATGTTTGGTTGTAATTTATATGAAGACCTTGTCCCTTCCTCACCTTCAGCTCCTGACTCTACACTTAGTAATGCATCTGGTCACTGTACATCAGGGCATGCACGTGGGCTGATGTCACCACTATCTCCTCTCACTGTATTTGACCATCACCCTCTGCTCTGTTACAGTCTGGGACTTCATATCACACTTTAAATAGTTTTATCATTTTTCCCTTCGCTATCAGAGAATCCAGTGCTCAGATGAGCTCAAAGATAAAGAAACACCCGTATGATTCCATCCCCATGAGAGATCACTTTGAATTTTAGGCAACTATCTTTGAAGTCTCTTTTTAATGTGCATTTGGAAAAACTAAAATTGGATCTTACTGTGCATTCTCTTTTGTAATGAGCTCCTTAAACTGAACAATGTGTTCCAAATGTTCTCCTGTATCGTTCATTATTTTCTTAAAGAACTGTTCTTAGTGGCTGCATTTTATACCATCATATGAATGTGGCATAATGGATTTAATGAACGACCTAATCGTCCACATACTATTTATTGATCACCTACTTTGCGGCACTTACTGTGCTAATGATGAGGGATCTAGGAGTGAACAAGACAGATGGGGCTCTGGTTCACGGTTTTTGAGACAATGTAGGCACTATAATCAGGGATGTGGCCGAGCTCTGCTGGGATGATCCAGTGTGCTTCGGAAGGGGGCCCCCCACCCAGACCGGGGGCTAGAAGAAAAGTCAGGAAATGTTCCAAGGGAAGTGATGTTTCAACAGAGACCTAAAGGGAAGGCAGCACCAAGATGAGTAAGTTAGGCCTGTTGGGAGAGGACAGTCTCCCAGGAAGAGAACATCGATAGCATGCGGGAAGGTGCAGCAGAGAGGGGGTGCCAGGTTTGAAGAACAAAATGGAGCTCAGCAGAGCTGTTCGCAGAATGTGATGGAGTGTGGGCGGCATGGGTGAGGGACTGGCGTAGAAGCCAGCCCAGCAGGCCTTCAAACACACGACACGGGGATCAGGCCTTCAAACACCACCACAAGGGGATCAGGCCTTCAAACTCACGACAAAGGGATCAGACTCCACCCGACAGTGTTGTGGGGGGGCACCGTGATTAGTTTCAGCAGGGGAGGGGCAGAGCTTTAGCGTTTGGGAGAAATTACAGTGGCTGAAGGAGGAATAATGGATCAGAGGAGGACAAGAGTCAGAGAACCCTGTTTGGAACCTCACACGGTAATTTAGGTGAGCAGTCACGGTGGGATGAAATGGGGAGGTGACAGTGGAGATAGAAGTGGACAGACTGGCTGAAGAAGGAGAAGGAGGAGAGGGACCACAGGGACAAGGCAGACTTCAGAAAGCTGTAGGCAAGTGCATGTATGGGGTGCTGCGGGATGGCGAGCAGCTTTGAGGAGAGGGTGGGAAGTTCCGTATGGGACATGAATTGAACGAACCCATGAAACATCCAGAGGAAGCATCGAGCAGTCAGCTAAGTAAGTGAACCTGAAGCATGGAGAGAGTGCTGGTCTGGAGAGGTTAAGTTTGAGAGGTTGAGTCCAGAGCCTAATCTGAGCCACGGGCTTGTGTGAAGCCACCCGGGGGAAGCACCCAGTGGGGAAGGAAAGACTGACCAGGACAAAGTGAGGAACGCCACCTTTGGGATCCCTGAGGAAATGGAGTTTGCAAAGGGGACATTGAGGTTCCTTTTTTTGGCTATTTTTTTTTTTTGTCGTGTTGCGGAGAATATTTTGTACGTGTATTTTTTATGCGTTTTTCATCTGTTTCCTTAGGACAGAGGCTCACAAAGTTGTATGTAACTTTTGTAAACCTGGAAACCTTGTGGTCCAGTTGCAGAGGTGAGACCCAGTTGAAGAAATCCCAGGAAATTAGAAAAAAAAAAAAAAAAAAAAAAAGAAACAGCAACCCTCATCTTCTGTTTGAAGTCTTTGAGAATTCTCTCACTTGTGAAGGTGTCTTCTTTGTGTTTCCCCATCTCCTCAGACCGTAGCTGCCCTTGAGTATCCGTCTTTCCCTTACTCTTACCATCCATTTATTATTTTTAATCAATTACTTTTTATCAGGAGGATTGACTAGGGAAAGGCGGTAGCCTTTTGTTTTCACACAGAGTAACTTTTACAGCACGTCTGTATCCATTAAAAATCTTGATTTTTCAACAATAGATAAATAGACCAGAAAATGTGAGGGGCAGGGGGTGGGGGGGAGGAGTGTACTGGCTCTGTAGCAAATACGCATGATGAATTCAGGCATGGCTTGATCCAGAAGCTCAAATAATGTCAGCAAGCCTGAATTTTTCTCTCTCTAGCAGTCTTCCTTCTGCTTTCCTGTGTTGGCTCCATTCTGAAGATGGGTGGGGAAGAGTTTGTCTTCTCCCAGCAAAAGCCACGGGGCTGACTTAGAGTGTTCTGAATTGAGACATTGGCTTACCACCGGCCAGGGAATGGACTGCTTTGGCTGGCCAAGTCTCAGACACAAAGTCACTCTTGGAGCTGGCATTTGGAGTCAATTCCCTCCAAACTCTTAGGGGCTGAGAAAAGAGGTATGTTGCTTCCCAGAGGGAAGTCAGTGTATAGTTGTCACAATTAAGGATAATCAATGAAAGTTAGGAGAGTAAAAGTAGTGAATTAATGCTGTAGTGGTCGAATGTGATGGCACTGGGCACAAAGATCTGTATTGGTTCAGAGCAAAAAGACAGTTCTGAAATGTAATAGTAGTTTATACATTTTCTTCCTCATGACTAAATACAAGAAACTCTGTGGCTACCAGCAGAAAATAAACCGTATGAAGGAAAGGTACATTCTCCTTAAGAAAAATCCTGATGGCAGGCCCCACCCCCGACCAGTTAAGTCAGTATCCCCGAGGTGGGAACCAGGCATCATTCTCAAAGCTCTCCAGTGGTTCTAGCCTGCAACCAGGGCTGAGAACCTCTGTGGCTGAAGAACACAGAGTTCTCTCGGGCGTTCGCTCCCTCGGTGTTCTCTGTGTGCAAGTGGAAACTGTGCTATGCCACGTATTGTCACGTATCAGCATGTATGAAATTCATGAAAATGAGTGTCATTTTTGTTTAAGCAGATGAAGGAACTAAGGCTCAAAATCCACATCATTCGAGAAGGGCATATTTGTGTGGAATTTCACTTCTGTCCATTTCCAGATGGCTTTGGACAAAATTACTTAACCCTCCGGGCTTCAGTGTCCTTATGTGTAAAGGGTAACACCCATCTCCTGGAGCTGTTGGGTAGTACGCGGTAGGTGGGTATTCAGCACCTGTGTCTCCCTCCCGTGTCCCATTTCTTAGTTTCTATCTTTTTTTGTCTTTCGCTTTTCTCCAGTCTCAATTTCTACAAAGAGTGGAAACGTTTTTCACGCATGCGGAAGGCAATCCTGTGGCTAGCTTTCAGGGCAAATTTCTTGTTGTTGTTCACGTCAGAGAGAATGGCTATACGGTTTGTGCAGGATTCCCAGCCTCTTGGGGGTTCCCAGGTTCCTCTCTGGTCTCCTACAGTAGCTTCTGGAGTATTCTTTCTGGTTTACTCTTGCCCTCTACAGTCTGATCTCCACACAGTAGGCAAAGTGACCCTTCTAAAATGTAGATCCCACATTTTCACTCCCTGCCTCTCAGATCTCAGGTAATTGCTCACCCAAAGTGTGGTGTAGGGCCAACACATCCCTGGCAACCTCTTGGACCTCATTTCTTACTACTCCCTGCTTTTCCCACTTCTTTCGAGTGTCATCTGCCTCCCACTGTTCTTCAAACACAGCAGGGGCTTGGGGATTGTCCTCCAGGCGGCACCATTCACCTCAGAACACAAGGCTATTTGGGGCATTTGCACCTGATGCTGTTTTTGCTGGAAACCTTGCTCCGGACTTGACTATGGATCAGTCCCTCAGGCCATTGAGATCTCCCTCACCACCGTATTTAAGACAGCCCCAGTATTCTCTACCTCTTACCTGCCTCAGTAGCATGTGGCACTAGTTAAGGATATCTCTTTACTTCTCTATTGTCTGTTTTCCTCACTGAAATCTAAGGTCTGAAGCAGTGCCTGGTACATGGCTGGTCTCTGTTACTGGAGGTTAGATAAGTAAGCGCCCAAAGAAAACCGCAAAACTTTCTAACTAACCCCCTAAATTTCCATTATTAATAGCCAATTATTTTTGCTCATGTAACCCATCTGCCCTAAGTTTTATCTCTTTGGTCTCTTATCTATTTAGTCTAAACTGGGGAAAAGTTGATTTAACACTCCTCTGACCATTTCCTAGTTATTTTTCATTTTCCTCTCTCTTAGATCTAAATTTGTCTTTTTGTCCTGCTAAAGAAAAAGTCCTTAAGGTGATTTTTAGCCTCTCAGATGGATTCTCTTACGAATTAAAAGTCACATGGTAAATGCAATCATCTTGGGTCTGTTACATCGTAGGGGTTTGTAATTGCTTTTCCTAGATGTTCTCCCTTTTCTCTTTATCTTGCATAACTGTCTGCTTTCCTAGGACCAGAACAAGTGTGGTCCCAATTAATGTTTTCCATAAACATTGGCCAAAACCTCCTCTCTCATTCTAATATCATTTGTCTTCCTTGTCTGCCCAGCCAAATCTCGGGCTTTCTCTGGGCCCAGTGCAACACCCAGCTCTCCCGTGAGGTTTTGCTGGTCCACCCACCCCTGTCACAATCCGTCCTTCTTTTGAATCACTGATGCGCTTAGAGCCCGTACCACACGCTCATCCCGGGCAGACGGCCTGGGCAGGTCCCTCCAACCTCACACCAGGCTGAACCATTCCATAAGTGTTTGGAGAAAGAAGAAACAGCCTCAGGTTGTCTGTTCATCATTCTAGATGTGTCCTCCTGGTCTCTTCTTTGAAGAATAAGTTCTTTTTTCAACGTTTATTTATTTTTGGGACAGAGAGAGACAGAGCATGAACAGGGGAGGGGCAGAGAGAGAGGGAGACACAGAACCGGAAACAGGCTCCAGGCTCTGAGCCATCAGCCCAGAGCCCGACGCGGGGCTCGAACTCCCGGACCGCGAGATCGTGACCTGGCTGAAGTCGGACGCCCAACCGACTGCGCCACCCAGGCGCCCCTGAAGAATAAGTTCTTTGAGAGTCGAGATACTTCCTTCTCCTTGCTTCCCTTTGCTGCTCATCGAGGCACCGAGATGAGCTAAGTTTCGTCCCTTCATCGTGATTCAGTGATTGCTCATTCGTGTATCTGTAATCAAAACCGCTAATGACTAACATTTACCCTTTTCATAGTGCCTTGTAACAGATCTGTTAGAATATGTCTTCTGTCACTCATCTCTTCATTCATCTGTTCCTTCATTCTGTGATTATTTACTGAGTGGCCACTATGCCAGGTGCTGGGGCTCAAGGCTGAGGAACGAATGTGGCTCCTTCTCCGGGAAGCGTATGTTCTTGTTGGGGGTGGGGGACTGATGATAGACAAGTAAACCAACACAACTGTGTCATCACAAATTTGGCAAAGTGCTACGAAGGCAGTGATCGGGGTTCTGCGATCCAGAGTAAGAAAAGGATACGTCCCCAGAATGGGGTGGTCAGGGCAGACCCGCCTGTCTAACATGAAAGCCAGGAACGAAAAGGTCAAGTGTAAGCAGGTGGGAGTGGCAACTTCCAGGGAGTAGAAGTGACATGTGGCCAGGCTCTAGGTGGGGAATGGCTTGTCGTTTCTGGGCGCTGAATGGAGGCCAGGCCGGTGGGGCCAGCTCCTAGAGAAGGCGGGGGCATAGTGTTCATGCCATAGTGTTACCCCAGCCGGGCTGTACAAATTTGATTCTAAGAGTAATCGGAAGCACTGATAATATTGAATTGTGAGCAAATATTCTTACTGTTTGTAGGGGTAAAATAGACTTGGGAATCTCATCCAAGGAAACTGTTGTAAAGATGAGGAAATAATTGTGGCTTTGACTGGAGCGGTGGCAGCAGAAATGAAGCAGTGTTTGCGTTCAGGAAGCATTTTGAAGGTAGAATCTATTAATATCCACTGATTTGTTAGACATGGGGTTGGGGGACAGGAAGCAACCAGGTACGTGGGCCATTTGCCAAGACAGTGAAATCACGAGTTAATATTTAAGTGACAGCATCAGCAAGAATGCCAGTATCGTGTAACCCGTTTCCCCCTTATTAATACTGCAAACTTCTGACATCTCCGTAGCTTTCTAGATCAAGTGACTTCATGGTCTAGCAGCTTGAAATGGTCCCGGAATGTTTCCTTTGGTTTCAAATATCTGATTTCCATAATGTGTGTATATCAAGGGTGTGGATTTCTTTATTCACATGTAACAAATGCTCAGCAGGCATATTCATATAAATACTGGTTCAGATCCAGAATTTGAAGCAACAGTCAACTAGCTAAATCACAGTGTTGCAGTAACCCCTCTTCCCTTAGATTTTTTTTTTGCATAGTCCTGCCTTGTTTGTTTTCCATTTTAATCCTCTCATCTTTCACCCTTTTCTAAACTTTCCCCGTGTTGCTGTGAGTTGTTCTCCATCTCTCGACTGCTGGCATTGTTTCCGTGTGTTTGAGTTTTTCCCTGGGGCTATTGTGTTTTCTTTCCAAGGTTTTCTGATGTCTATCGTATGAAGTTTGTATGACTAGAAAGAGACTGTCGCAAACAAGGAATATCACTGTCTTCATTATCCTCTCTGCACCTGTCAATTAACATTATTAAACAACTTTTCTTTTTCTACCCTTCAAGTAGGATTGTAGATCCAAGTATATTTGCTCATTAGGTTCCAGTTGGGACCCCATGTTATTTCTCCAGTGTGGATCATTTATTAATCTTTTAGTCATTTCAGAAACATTACTATTATTATTTTTATTGCCTGTAGTACCATATTGCACGAAGCAGTATTCCCTTTGTCCTCCATGTTGCGGAGTCTCAATGTGCCCGTGAAAGGGGTTGAATCCAAGAATGTTAAAGTTTGTTTTCCAGCTCTCTAGCCTTTGCCATCGTGACTGATTTGGTTTGCATATTCTGCGAGTGGAATTTTCAAGAAACATTTACCTTAAGAGATCATTATTGATAGATTGACTTGTCAAAGCTCTAAAAGAGTTATGTTGATAGGAAGTGAAACTTTACCACAGGCTATCTAAAATAATTGCTTTTAGAGTTATAGCATTTTGCAGGAACAGGCAAAAGCTGAGAGGTTCCTAGGATTGAATGTGGAGTTTGGAATTCTTTGTATGTAGTGTGTGTCTATGTGGAGAAACCGAGGGGGTGGAGGGGAAGGGAGAGGCAGAGGAGAAAACGGGGGAATGAAAATCTTGGTTCATTTTTGGAATGTTTCTTGGAAAGTTGATGTCTGTACTGGCTGGAGTCTCAGCTGAAGATGGGTCTTTTCTACCTTATGGTGTAAGATACCTTTCTGTCAGCACTCACAGAACGGCATTGTGCTCTGTAAATTCACGCAGAAGTGCCCTTTCTAGTAATCTTTGTCTTAGCTTTGAGTCACAGACTTCTGTATTTTTACATAAGGAAATCAGACCCCTAAAACACTGTATCTGTTTTGGGATCACTTACATAGGAACTCATTTGTAGATCTAGAAATTGAATATACATTGTTTCTTTACCTGGACTACAGTTCAGTTTTTGAGACTACAGTTCAGGTAACATTCAAGCTTTCTGTAGTCAGTATCCTGTTTACAAGCCAGATTTGATTCAGAGTTTCAAGAACTTACATATTCACCTGTGTGTAACATGTATTATAACAAGACCCATAAACCAGCCAACATCTGGCCTTGATGGGCCAGTTGGGAGGCCATGCCTGCATTGGTTGGCATGTTGGCTCCAAGTCTGGTACTTGGGTGATTTTAAAGATGACTTCTGGTTTTGTAAGAAGTTGGTAGTACATGTGATATGTTTATTCCTTAGAACTCAAGTTTAATAACCATATTTAAAAAGTATCCCTCACGTGGCATTGGCAATACTGAGAACCAGTTAGTCCCAGAACATTTCAAAAGCACAGAGTTCAAAATTTACAAGTGCTAAGTGATTTCCATTTTCTTTTCTTTTTCTTTAATTGTTTTAGGAAGAGAGAGAGAGAGTACAAGTGGGAGAGGGGGCAGAGAGAGGAAGAGAGAGAATCTTAAACAGGCTCTGCAAGGAGCCCAACGCAGGGTTCCATCTCACAACCCTCAGATCATGACCTGAGCCAGAATCAAGAGTTGGACGCTTAACCAACTGAGCCACCCAGGGGCCCATGATTTCCATTTTCTTTTCTTTTCTTTTTTTTTTTTTTTAATGTATTTTTGAAGGAGAGATAGAGAGAGACAGAGCGTGAGCTGGGGAGGGGCAGAGAGAGAAGGAGACACAGAATCCGAAGCAGGCTCCAGGCTCTGAGCTGTCAGCACAGAGCTCGATGCGGGGCTCGAATCCACGAACCGTGAGATCATGACCTGAGCCGAAGTCGGACGCTTAAGCGACTGAGCCACCCCAGGGGCCCCATGATTTCCATTTTCTAAAGCCATCTTAAAGAATTTCGGATACCGATGGGTTTAATCTGGCTGTAATTTCTTTTGCTAGCATAGCACCTTCAACTTTTCAAATGCTTTGAGACCAATTCTCTTCCTAGCATGAGGCTTAAGAGCACAGATGTGGAGTCATACAGACCTCAGTTTGAATTTTGCTTTTCTCACGTACTAATTGATGTCCCTGGACTAGTTCCCTGACATCTAGTCTCTAAGCCCTTCTTCTGTCCAAGTGGGTAATAGTAGACTCTGATTGAGCCAGTAGTTGTGATAAATCGAGATAATAGGTACCGATGGCTTAGCGTAGTGTCTGGTATATAATAAGAACTCAATATTTGCTATTACCACTAATAATTATTAATCATAATAATATTAGTGGATACCACTTACTTATTAATATACGATAAATTGATTATTGTTCATGAAAAGATTCCTCTTCCTTTTCCTCTATTAGTATAACTATTTGGCTTACACAGCTGTCCTCTCACCTCCATTTTTAACAAATGAGGAAGCTAAGACCTGAAAGAAGAGTTACTTGATCTGCGCTGACATGGTTTACGAATCAGAATTTGGTTTCGTGGCAAACAATAGGCACTCCAGATAATTGTGGTTTGATTACTGTAGCTTTATCCTAAGCTTCGGAGTCAGCTAGAGTAATCCTCCCAGTTGGTCTCTTTTCCTCTTTCCAGCATGGTTTTGGCGTTTCTAGGTCCCTCGCATGTCGGTACAAAGTATAGAGCCACCTTTGTCAATTTGTACAAAAAAAATTATTTTCCTTTGGTTTGTTCTCTATCTTAGGGGAGATTGCTCATTATTTCACTGTTAAATGTGAAGGTTTTCGGGGCACCTGGGTGTCTCAGTCGGTTCAGCATCCGACTTCCACTCAGGTATCTATCTCACGGTTCCTGAGTTCAAGCCCCGCATCGGGCTCTGTGTTGACAGCTCGGAGCCTGGAGCCTGGAGCCTGCTTCGGATTCTGTGTCTCCCTCTCTCTCTGCCCCTCCCCTGCTGACACTCTGTCTCTCTCTCTCTCTCTCAAAAATAAAATAAACATTAAAATAAATGTGAAGGTTTTCATTTATGCCCTGTCAGATGGAGGAAATGACCTTCTATTTTAGTTTGCTGATAGTTTTTCCCCCTTTTACAAGTATTGAATGGACATTGATTTTTTGTCAAATGATTTTTGACACATCTGTTGAGGTAACTGACTTGTTTCATGTGCATGTGTAAAGAATTTGCGATCTGGCTTGGGTATAGTTTTATATTAATATTCATTAGGTCAAGATGGTCCATAGTGTTTTGAAATATTGTAGACACGAGCTCATTTTGTCAGTTTATTCTATCAGGTAAGAAGAAAGAAGTCCTTCTCTGATGGGATCTGTTTCTCCCTCTGGCAGTTTTTTTTGTTTTTTTTTTTTCTTTCATGTATTCTAAAGTTCTCTTATTAGGTCTGCACATTGAGGGTTGTTATATCTTCCTGAGGGATTGTCCATTTTTTCACGTTGAATGTCCCTCCTTATGAGTTTCTCTTAGGGAACATGTAATTAGGTCGTGCTTTCTTTGCCCGTCTGACGATCTTTGCATTGTTAGTCATTTCTTTTCAATGCCGTTATCAATAGGGTGGGATCTAAGTTTACCTTATTGCTATTTGTTTTCTATTCATCTCCTATGTTCTAGGTTTTATTCTTTCTTTGGGAAAATTGAGTATTTAGAAATTATTTTTTTCTCTTCAGTGGACTTTTTTAGCCATATCTTTGTTTTTTGCTGTTGTCTTTGGTTTTGTTTTGTCTTTTCTTTCTTTTTAAAAAAAATTTTTAATGACATTTATTCATTTTTGAGAGACAGAGACACAGAGTGCGAGTGGGAGAGGGGCAGAGAGAGAGGGAGACACAGAATCCGAAGAAGGCTCCAGGCTCCGAGCTGTCAGCACAGAGCCTGATGGGGGGCTTGAACCCATGAACTATGAGGTCATGACCTGGGCTGAAGTCAGACGCTCAACTGACTGAGCCACCCAGGCACCCCTTAATTTCTTATTTTTGTTTAGTGGTTGCTCTGGGCATTAAAGTAGCTAATGACAGTATAATTCTATCAACTTCCTTCCTCATTCTTTATTCTATTGTTGTTCTGTATTTTCCTGCTAAGTAGGTTATAACATCATAATTCAGTGTTGCTAATTTTGCTTTAAATAGCCAGTTGTTTTTAAATAAAGAAAAAAAAAGCTTAGCTAGCCCCAAATGTGCCATTTCCAGTGCTCTTTATTTCTTCCTATAAACTTGAGTTTCTATCTGTTATCATTTATATTCCGCTTTAATAACACTCTTTCATATTTTTATGGTAAGGTAGATATGTTGGCAACACATTCTCTCAGCTGTTGTTTACTAGAAAATGTCTTAATTAACTCCCATTATCTGAAGTTATTTTCCCTGGACATAGAATTCTTGGAGATAGGTTTATTCTTTCAGTACCTTAATGAGATAATTTTATTGTCTTTTGCCTCCATAGATCCTAATGAAAAGTCATCTGTAATTCTTTTCATTGTTCAGTGTATGTATTTTGTCTTTTCTTCTGGATACTTTTAATCTATTTTTTTTAATCTAATTTTTGGTGATCAGTACTTTGACTATGATATACTTGCTTGTTTTCTTTGAATTTACCCTTCCCGGGGTTCGCTGAGCATTATTGTCTCTGGCTTATTTTTCTACCAAAGTGGGAAAAAACTCAGGCATCATAGCTACGGTCCAGACAGTAGAATGAATGAAGGGATAAAATGAAGTTGCATGCCAACTCTCTTCTAAGGACGTTTCTCAGAAGCAACCTCAAGAGGTTTCCATGTATATCCCATTATCCAGAATGTAGCTGCAGGCTTACGTCTAGCTGCAGAAGAGGCGGGTGGATGTAGCCATTATTCTGTGCAGCTTTGTGACCAGATGCACAATTGCAGTGAAAGCAGAGGAGACAGATATCGGAGACAGCAAGCCCTTTGTGCTGCACGTCCTCTGCTACAACAGGCCCTTTTCTGCCAGCCAGCAAGTGACAGAGCTCTGACAGATCCTGGATTACGTGTTTTCACATTCTCGGCCCTTCTGCTGCACCCCAGACCTCGAGCGTTACAGCAACAAGTACCAGTCAGAAGCTTGGATTTTGGAATCAGACTGCCTAAACCCAATCTCATCCCTGCCATTTACTAGCTGTGTAACGTTGGCAAGTTACTTGGTCTTTCTGTGCCTCTGTTTACCCATTTGAAAAGGAAATAATAGTACTTAGCTCATAGAATTCGTACTAGGGTTAAATGAGTTATTTTAGCTAAAACACTTGGAACGGTGCCTGGTATGGACAAGTGTTTTCCATTAACAGACACTGTTTCAGCAGATTGCCCTTTTGAGCCTGTGCAGAAATGCTGCCGGAGATGGCCCCGCCTCTCACCTCTTCCCTCAACTGTTTGCTCTAGGACCCCACCTCCACTTGTCAGCCTTACTGGACGACCCAATAGCTGTGCACGTGTTTTGAGATCAGCGTGTGAACACCACTCGATTCCAAAACGCTCCCTCTGGGATATATCCGGGGACTCCACCCTGAAGGACTCATGCACATGTGAAGTTCGATTATGTTGCAGAGATCGGCTGACAGGCCGGCCTCTCTCCCGTGCCCTGACCACAGACTCTGGGTGTACAGGCAATTTGGAATTTCCCCAGAACCACTGCTTAAAGGAAGGTGAATCCAACGTTTATTGAGCCCCACCTGCCATCCTATTTAATCCTACGCAGCAGGGGTCATCCTTATTTCTTATGTAAGAAAATTAAAGCACAGAATGATTAAGTACTTTGCCCAAGGTCACACAGCTAGTAAGAAGATGCAGACTTTGGTTTCCTGGCTTTGCGTTTCTTGTGCTATGCAACTTTGTCTTTTTCTCTCGTGGGAAGGTCCTTTAAGAGGTGGCTAGGGAAGATGTGAGTCATTTACAAAGGATGTCATGTCGTTAAGAGGATGACAATTGCTTAGGTGATGGAAATGGAGAATTTTCTGGTCAAAGCAATGGTGTCTTAGCTTGGGCTTCTATGGCAATACCATAGACGGTTGGCTTAAACAATAGACATTTACTTCTTATAGTAATGGTGGCTGAAAATCGGAGATCAGGGTGACAGCACGGTCAGGTTCTAGTGAGGACTCTCTTCCAGACACTGGCGTCAAGTGTTAGCATCCACACCTGTGAATTTGGTTCCCATCTGTATGCATCTGACCCCTACTCCATGTCCTCTGCATCATATCTCTTTCCCTGAGCACTAGATCTGTAGTCAAGGGAGTCCTGAACAACCAAAGTGCCTCAGCTCAACACGCACAGAGCCGACTTCGTCACTCTGCACTGGGAGTCTCCTCCTTGTTTACCATTGCAGTTGGTAACAACACCATCCACACTGTGCCCCAGTCTGGAAACACATTATAATTATAGCTGCTTCTTACTGAACGCTTATTATTTGCCAGTCACTGTGCCAAATGTTTTCCAGAGTTTTTCATTTAAGCTTCATGAAAACCATATGTTGTAGGCATTATCATCCCCATTCCGTGAATACAGAAACATGAGGTCAAGGATGATTAAGGACTTGCCCACGGTCCCACAGTTACTAGTGGGCAGAGATGGTATTCAGCCCCAGTTCCCTTTGGCTCCAAAGCCTGCGCTTAACGTTAGGTCACACAGAGAAGGCGCATATACAGGGGCCCACAGACATGTTTTACTTGCCTGAGAAATGACTTACCAACAGCATTTTAATGTGTATTTATTTTTGAGAGAGAGAGAGAGAGGGAGAGAGAGAGAGAGAGCGCTCCAGAGTGTGAGTGGCAGAGGGGCAGAGAGAGAGGGAGACACAGAATCTGAAGCAGGCTCCAGGCTCTGAGCTGTCACAGGGTTCGAGCCCACAAGCCAGGAGATCATGACCTGAGCCGAAGTCGGGTACTTAACCGACTGAGCCACCCAGGCGCAACCACCCCCCCACCCCACCCGACTTACCGACATTTTAAAATAGGAGGGGTTCAAACAAGAATCAAGATTTCAGATATTTCTTGAACATTCAGAAGATCTGGCAACCGGATCCACCTTCCAAATGGCACGGTTGGCCTCAGGTGAGTGACAGCCACCCACTTTGGAATGCACTCCAGGAGCACGCGTGCCGCAGTTTGCCACCGTCCCTCCCGCTCCTTGCTGTCTGTCTTCCAACAGCCCCACTTCCTTCATCAACACTACCTGCCTGACCCCTGCTGACGTTTGAATTTTTGGCTCCTGTTACCTGGTTTCTCTTCTCTTTCTTTCCCCTGCCATCTAATTGGTGCCTGAACTGACCGTGTTGCTTGTGAAAGCATTTATTGTCGGTCTCACATTCTTCATCCCTATTGCTGCAAATTGTTCCTCATAACCTCTCACCCCAATTACGCCGGCAAACACCTGGTTTCCTGTCTCTGGTCTTGACCACCACTAATTCGCCCTCCACATTGCTTGCAATTAGGGATATCAACAAAACGTGAATAGATGACGTCCTGTGGCTTCAGAATGAAAGGCGCCCTCGTTACTGAGGCACACAGGACGGTTCGTGCTCTGGCCTCTGACCAGTGCCCTCATTTATGTTGACTTTCCCACACTCCTCTTGGCCTTATTGAGATATGGGCTCGCCCCAGTCACGACCCTTCGCATCTCCTTGCGTATTTACTATCTTTCTTGCTACTTGGGATATTCTATGTGGATTATGTGAATATCTGTAATGGAGTATATGGACTTGAATCTCGTGATTGCCTTTCTAAACTTTGTGTTGTTGCTTTTTTTTAATTTTGACTTGATCGATCAGTCTCCTATTTCTTTCTCCATCAAGGTACACACAGGATAGAAAACAAGAGTCTTGGTTGTGTTTTTAGATCCCGACGGCTTAATTGGCCCATTGCTGATTTCTGTGCAGTGGAGCAAGTAGTAGGAGCTCAGGCGTTGAATCCCAGCTCTGCCCTCTACTAGCTACATAGACCTGCCCAGGCTACTTCGTGTTTCTAATGTCTCATCATTAAGTAGAGTTACTAAGAGTTCTTTTATCATACAGTTAGGGCGGGCTTAGATGACATAATGCACGTAAAGGCTTAGCACCAACTGTGCATGTGAGCCCCCAGTGGATGTCATCTGTTGTTATTATCACCATTTTTATTGAATTCATTTATTCCGCATTAGAACAGGAGCGGTTTTGGGAGTTTTGCTACATATCCTTTTAGAACTCACAACAACTTTATGAAGAACATAATTTCAGCTCTTTTCTGGCGGAGGCAGCAGGTTAGAGAGGTCAGGCTTGCCTTGGTTGCTGTTTGTCCTATGGCAATACGTATTAAGTATCTCCTTTTCAGTCAGAGTAAAATGGAACACGTCTCATGAAAGATGGAGTTATATTCCACTCCAGGCCATGAAGGGACTCCTTGGGGAGTTCAAGGGTTATTAAAACTGATGTAGTACATTTTTAATATGATCTCTAAAATTAAAAAAAAAAAAACTACTGGGAACTTTATAAAATGTTGAATAGTATTGGATTTTGAAAAAAAAATTTTCTATTCTGTTTGGAAAACTACCAGGTTGATTATGCCTATTTATGAGGGATGCTTCAGATAATTAAGTCTGGGAGCTATTTTTGTTTGTTTAATATATTCACCATGTCTTTAACGGTAACAACAGAAATTGCCAGCATTGCTAGGAGTTCTGTGTGAAGATGGGGAAATACAAACTTAAATGTAGACGAGAGAAGTTGAAGAGAATATTGGAATAAAAACTATTAGTAAAATTATTTAACTTTTGTTTCTAAAATTTGAACAACCTTCATTTAATTTTCAAGCTGCTCTTAAACTGGTAGAGGAAGGCTAGGTTTTACTAAAGCATTGTCAAGTCTCCGCATGGACGCACAAACCTACAGACCCACATATATGTACATAATTTTTTTAAATTGAGAAATACTGAAACATACATACAGAAAACAGAATAGAAATCACCCACGCAATTAGCACATTTATTTTATTTATATATATTTTAAAGTTTATTAATTGGGGTGCCTGGGTAGCTCAGTCGGTTAAGCATCCGACTTCAGCTTAGGTCATGATATAGCAGTTCGTGGGTTCAAACCCCACGTCGGGCTCTGTGCTGGCAGCTCAGAGCCTGGAGCCTGCTTTGGATTCTGTGTCTCTCTCTCTCTCTCTCTGCCCCTCCCCTGCTCATGCTCTGTCTCTCAAAAATAAATAAACGTCAAAAAAAAAAGTTTATTTATTTTAGAAGGAGGGCATGAGTGTATGCGGGGAAGGAGCAAAGGGAGAGGGAGAGAGAATCCCAGGCTGGCTCCGCACTGTCAGCACAGAGCATGACTCGGCTTGAACTCACGAACCGTGAGATCATGACCTAAGTGGAAATCAAGAGTTGGACGCTCAACGACTAAAGCACCCAGGTGCCCCCACAATTAGCACGTTTAATATTTTTAAAAATTTTAATGCTTTATTAAGGTACAATTTAGATATCATAAATTTCATTCATCTTAAGTATACAACTCAATGCATTTTAGTAAATGTGTCACCGCAATGCGATATTGGAACATTTACATCAACCCCAAAGACTGCTCATGGCCAAAGTCAGTCCCTCTTCCCACCCAGCCCCAGGCAAGCACTGATCTGTTTTCTGTCTAGATTTGTTTTTTCTGGACATTTCTTATAAGTGGAGTCACACAATATGTGTTGGTTTTTTTTAATGTTTATTTATTTATTTATTTATTTTTGAGAGAGAGAGAGAGAGAGAGAGAGAGAGAGAGCGTGTGAGCAAGCCTGGGGGTGGGGGCAGAGAGACAGAATCCCAAGCAGGCTCCACACTGCCAATGCAAAGCCCAAGCCAGGGCTCAACCCCACAAACTGTGAGATCATGATCTGAGCCGAAATCAAGAGTTGGAAGCTCAACTGACTGAGCTGCCCAGGTGCCCCTTGCCCCTGTGTGTTGTTTTTTTAACTGCTTTCTCTTAGCTGGTGTCATTTTTTGAGGTGCATCCACACTGTAGCAAGAGTAGAAGCTTAGCTCCCTTTTACTGCTGAGTAATATCCCATTCTGTGGATACAACACAGCTTATCCATTATGGTAACCAGCTTGAAAAAAGGTGTATGTTCAAGAAACCGCTAACCGTGGCTGCTTCTAGAGAAAAGAATGGGGTGTAAGGGATATTGGTGGGGGATTTTTTTCATTGTTTACTCTTTTATATGGGTTTAACTTTTTAAATTCAGAATTATATCTTTTTTGAAGCAAAGCAAGGGATGTCTTTCCCCCAGCAGTGTGTATGAAGTAAGAGAAAGCCCTCCACTTACCCCAATCCCACTTTCCTGAAGGTAATCATCATTAATTTATGTTTGGCATCTTTCTAGACTCTGCAGACACACACATACATATACACCTGTTTACTTGTAAATACTTTCATGTCCCCGTATGTCTGTACATCTAAGTAGTCCTGTGTCTTACATTTCAACAAACTGGAAACACGAGCTTAATATTTTAACCCACGGTCCGCAAAGCTAAGAAAACCTGCCTTACCCGGGTCGTTGGGTGATCCGAACGCGGAAGCCGTTAAATGCATTGATCAGTTCACAGTGGGGGAAAAGTGAAGAAGTATGGACCCGGTCTCCTAGCTATTCTGTGTGAACACAATTTAATTTTTATTTTTTTAATCCTTCCCGGGCTCTGTGTTTTCCGGCAGGGTACTTCGGATCGGCCTGCGAAGAAAAGGTGGACCCGTGCGCCTCGTCACCGTGTCAGAACAACGGCACCTGCCACGCGGACGGCGTGCACTTCACCTGCAGTTGCAGCGCGGGCTTCACGGGGCCCACGTGCGCCCAGCTGGTGGACTTCTGTGCTCTCAGCCCCTGCGCGCACGGCACCTGCCGCAGCGTGGGCACCAGCTACAAATGCCTCTGTGACCCAGGTGGGTTCCCTCGTGCACCGCAGGTCTTTTCTGTCTCCAGTCTCAGACTTGTAACTCGTCGTTTGCATCCAAGCAGACGTTGGCTCGTCGAGTGCGTTCGCTTGTACGTGTAACTGAACGCCGCTCGTTTATGACACACTTTCTCTTCAGGCTTATGGTTGGCAGGGCTCGTGTTTTTTTCTTTGTTTTTTGTTTTTTGTTTTTTGTGTGTTTTTTTTCAGTTAATTGTTTTTATTTATTTTTTTCATTTTTTAAATATAATTTATTGTCACACTGGCTTCGATACAGCACCCAGTGCTCATCCCGACCAGTGCCCTCCAAAAAACACCCTCTCCCTCTTCGTGAGCAGTTCACAGTCATTGCGGAAAAGTAAGAAAATCCAAGTAAGCAAAATGAGGAAAATTAAAAACAGGCTTAATCTCATAACAGCTTAATTATTTTTTGACGATTTACTAGAGGTCACTCCAGAGCTTTTACTGGATTCTGTGTCGTTTAATACTGTGTTCTTAGGTTAATGGAGAGTGTTTTTCCATCCTAATAGGCATAAAAAACAGGACGCAATCCATTTAGAATTTTCTCATCTATTTAAATTCTTCCTCTGTGCACAGTATGTGTCATGGGACCTGTGACGCCCTGTGCAAATGTGCGAAAATCCCATCATTTATTTTCCAAAGATCCTCTGCATTTGACTGATTTTTTATTATTGTACGTTTTGCTACTCTGAAGTCAGAGTGGGTCACCAGTCAAAATGTGTATCTGCACAACCTACCTGTGTGGTCTGGAAAGAACACACGTGGGCAGCTCTTCTGTGTCCCTTCTCTCCTGCCTGCGTCTCCACACGTGCATGAGCTAGCCCTACGAAAGGCTTTGAAGCGTGATTCCTTTCACAGGCGCCTGGCCCGTCGGTGTGGCGGCCACTTCCCCGGTTTTGCTTGAGTCCTGGTTCTGCTCGCGCCTTCCACCCAGATGCCTGCTCCCTGTCACCCCGTTTCACCCGTCATCTTCTCCTGGGCTGAATCAGCTTTCCGCCCCCTGAAGTCCAACAGTCAGGGCACCTGGGTGGCTCAGTCGGTTAAGCACCTGCCTTCAGCTCAGGTCATGATCTCTCGGTCTGTGAGTTCGAGCCCCGCATCGGGCTCTGTGCTGACAGCTCAGAGCCTGGAGCCCGCTTCGGATTCTGTGTCTCCCTCTCTCTCTGCCCCTCCCTGGCTCGTATTCTGTCTCTCTCTTTCTGTCTCAACAATAAACATTTAAAAAAATTATGAAGTTCAACAGCTACTTTCAATATCACTTGTCTGGTCTTTAAAACATATTAATTGTCTTTGCACATGTCTCTCTCCCCACTGGGGGTAGGAGGAAGTTATTTTATCAGTAACCTTGTAGCAGCCCCAAACCGCCATGTAGTGAGCACGAATCTTCCTAGGTTTTTGGTGTTTCACATGTCTGGTCCTTTCAGTGCCCTCCCTGCAAGGTAGATGGCGTCAAGCCACATCTATTAAATATGCCTCCTGTTTGCTTCAGTCGTATCCCGGTGGCCACATACCCAGAAGGGGACTGAATGCAGATTCCAACCCAGGGGCCGTGGCTCCACGCCCAGAACATGCTAGGGGCACATCTCATACTCATGAATCAATGCAAGGAATTAGTAGGAATTGCAACTAAGCATAGAGGGGGTTGAAAAACCTTTCTCAGGTAAACTTCTAGTCCTCTGGTTTTCTTTTAAAACATTTTTTTAATGTTTATTTATATTTGAGAGAGAGAGAGAGCCAGTGTGAGCAGGGGAGGGGCAAAGAGAGAGAGGGAGACACAGAATATGAAGCAGGCCCAGGCTCTGAGCTGTCAACACAGAGCCCGATGCAAGACTCAAACTCATGAGCCATGAGATCATGACCTGAGCCCAAGTCGGACTCTTAACCGACTGAGCCACACAGGCTGCCCTAGTTCTCTGGTTTTCTAAGAAATCGTGGGATTGACATTTTATGCGATGACATCATATATATATGATGATGTAAATAGGTAACGGAGAGAAAAACGGTACATATTTGGAGAGAGCAAAAGAGAGAAATATTGAGAGATAGTGACTGATTTTAAATCGGCTCATGTAATTGTGAGAACTGGCAGGTTCTAAATCTTTAGTGCAAGCTGTCAGGCTGGAAACTCAGGCAGGGTGTCTATGTTACAGCCTTCTCAAGAAACATCAGTCTTTGCATTTAGGCCTTCAACTGGATCCATCGATCCAATTCTGATGATCCGATGATCCAATTCTCATCGACTGGATGAGACCCTCCAGCATCTTGGAGGGTAATCACTTGACTCAAAGTCTGCTGCTTTTTAAAATACTAATCTCATCCAAAAAGTACCTTCACAGCAACTTTGTGTTTGACAAAATATTTGGGTGCTGTGGCTTAGCCAAGTTAACACGCGAAATTAACTATCACAGTAACATTTTTGGGTTTCCCATTAAACGTCGAGGTGAAGAAGGTTCTCCACTTGTGTGGATGCCATGAGATGCCTTTTCTGTGCTTACACCCGTGCTGTCCTGTCAGAGCCCTGGTGGAAATGGGAATGGCTTTCCCAGTGGAGGGCCAGTTTTCTTCCACGTGCGTGGCAGTGTGTGTGTGCCGTGGAATGGGCCATGCCGAGGAGGAAGCCCCGTGGTACTCTTGCCTGCTGGGAGTACAGAGCTCCGAGACCACTGGCCTTGCAAACAGAGCAAGCACCTGTTGTGCCGGGAAGAACAGTGTCATTCATGCCGTGACTCACGGGTGCGCTGCTCCCAGTCCTGAGCAGGTCAGAACACAGTCTGCGATCGCCCTCGCCAGCCAGCGGGAGCAGGATCTCTCCGTCAGGATCTTCCTCAGTAGTTCATTCCCAGTCTCCCGAGCGTTCTGCTTCCTGCAGGGAAGGAAAAATCAAACATTACCAACCCAGCAACCAGCCTTGTTTTCCCCTCCTCTTCTCCTCAGACTTCCTTTCTTAATCATATTAAAATTTTCTACTTAGGTGGCTTACTTTTATGTTTGTTTGTTTGTTTATTTATTCATTTGTTTATTGTTAGAGAGAGAGAGAGTGCAGGGTAGAGGGGCAGAAGGAGACAGAGAGAGAATGAGAGAGAGAGAATGAGAGAGAGAGAATGAGAGAGAGAGAGAGAGAGAGAGAGAGAGAGAATCTTAAGCAGTTTCCATGCTCAGCATGGAGCCTGACACAGGGCTTGATCCCATGACCCTGGGATCATGACCTGAGCCAAAAATCAAGAGTTGGATGCTCAATCTACTGAGCCACCCAGGCTCTCCTAGTTGGCTTATTTGTCACACTTTAAATGGAATGTAGTTACTTAATGATAAATGCTACTTTGTGTGGCTTGATAGTATTAAAATGTTGTTTAATACTATGGGGTAGAGTTTATCAGCATGTAAGAGGGGGCTTACATGGGTCCTAAACAGAAAATAGATTTCCTGGTCTTTTCTCTTTCCACACTGGGAAGTGAGAACTTGTCTGTGAGATCCCCTCCCGTTGACTCTCACCACAAGAAACTGGCAGCACATCTCTGGGCCACAGTTTTTGTTTTTATGAATAGCATCTTAGATGCTCATCATCTCAACTGCACTTGTTGTCACAGCCTAGGTGGGGACAAGTTGCTGACTGTGGTCTGCTGTGTGTGTGAGGGCATTAAATGAGAGGCACGCGACGCATTTCCTGGCATGGAGTAGCTAAGAGCCCTTCCCCTTTCTTTCCATCCGTGGACATTCCAGCATTTCCTCTTAAGCCGCGGAAGGGTAAAGCGTCTCCTGTTTAGATACCACTTTCTCCTCCTGCTTTCTACTCACACTTCCTTCATGGCCAGCTGGAGCATTTAGCTTGGTAACAGTGGATGTCTAGCCACTGAACGAAGAAGCATGTATTGCCTTCCATGGTTCCTTCAGTTATTAGGCGGTGTCCCCGGGGTGGAGCCTTGGAGTTCCGTCAGTGTTCTCTCATCGGACTTGGCAGATAAAACTGCTTTCAGAGGGTTTGCTTCCTCAGATCATTAGGTGACATTGTGTGAAATAAAAAAGGCATCTTAACATCTGGCAAGAATTTACATTTTAAGAGGTGACAATGACAATTCTCTGAATGTGAAATTTTTAGTCTTAATCTTTTGGAGCATGTAATTGCTTTACCACTAGTTTGCATAATAGAAGAATCTCGTGAGAATAGGTGAAATTGGGTGTCTAGCTGAAAAGCGGCAATCCTGATCATCTTTATAGAGAGCAAACCGATCCCATTTCATAAAATGACAGCAGATTGAAATCATGTCAGGTTGATAATTAGTTCCCATCTGACAAAATGCCTTTTGGGTGACTGCAAATCAGACTTGCCAGGTGCTTTATTTTCAAACCTCATTTTTAGCTTATCAGGCTAGGGATTTCTGATGGGATTTTAATATTAAATAATAAAATGTCAGCGCTGAGTAATCACTGAAATATTATCTTGCGGTGACAATGTTAAGTGATAGGCCACACGTGCTCTAAAAAAATTGCAAACTGAAATCTCCCGAAGACTGGAGAAGGTGAGAGCGTGGAGCCCTGCAAACACTGTAGCAGGTGCCACGGTGGAAGGAACTTGTCGGGGGGCGTGCTATTGTCCTTGCAGGTGGGAGCCGTGGGGTCTCATGTGTTCTCAGTGCCATGGTGGCATCTGGAGATGCCATTTGGATGATGACCAACACTGGAAGGGATCCCTGGTTGGAGATGGTTTGCCCGAATTCATCAGTCTTGCCCCTGTCTCATGAAATTGTGTTATTACTCTGACCTTGTTAGTTGAACTGAATTAACCGTGCCATTACAGAGTGTGCCTTAAGTTACTATTTAAGGAATTTAAAATATAAGGCATCAGAGGATTTTTACATGGAAAAAACCAGTTTTTTTAAAAAAACGTTTTAACGTTTATTTATTTTTAAGAGAGAGACACAGAGCACGAGCTGGGGGGGCGCAAAGAGAGAGGGAGACACAGGATCCAAAGCAGGCCCCAGGCTGTGAGCTGTCAGCACAGAGCCCGACGTGGGGCTCAAACCCACAAGCCGTGAGATCATGACCTGAGCCAAAGTTGGACGCTTAATCGACTGAGCCACCCAGGCGCCCCTCAAGTATCAGTTTTTATCTCGGATGCTAATTGACTGTCACAAATGAGACCGGGGACAGCTTGCCAATCATGTGTCTCTGCTGATTTTTCTCTACCAGAGGGTGGGTAACTCATTTAGATCATCCAGACTGTAAAAGAAAGAACGTTTAGACTTTTCTCCAAATAAAAAAATTTTGAAGGAAATCGTAGGAATTTCAGGTGCTGCTTTTCCTACTTTTTACAGATGCCTCACGTGTGGGCTGCATCTCTGTTCTCTGTGGCCCGAAAGACAGCTGGTGCTGTTCCCTCTAAAGTCACACTTGTCAGTATCAGCACTCTGATGGTGTCTTCCGGAAACACAGTCTAAGATAAGACTTAGCGCCTAGGATTTTAATAGCAGCTCAATAGCAATAAAGAAAAAAAGAAGCACACCTACAAGATATGAAGACATTTAGCTCGCTAATGAATGTGTAATTGCATTTAGATTCTTGGATAAGTGCAGTGGACAACTTTCATCTTTTATGAACCAGAAAGCTTTATTTATTAGGTTCACTAAGATGAAGACAATTCTGTGTTTAAGAAGCTCCAGGGGATTCCTGATCTACATATCACAGATTCCTGAGAATTATTGACTGTATACCTTAAGGTATCTCCCTTCCCCACATCCCAACCCGGTGGGCCAGTACCGTGCCCTTCCTTTGTTATATCTCAAAATGTGATATCTGCCCTCAACGCTGGCATACCAACTAGGATCGTGTCTACCTAGCTAAGAGCTGTAGTAATGCTGCATAATCTGTACTCTTCCTAAGGAAAAAATTTAATTCTCTACATTGACATTGTGGTGGCAGTAAGAAGAGAAGATGTCCCACTGACATCTGGGAGCTTGTTGGGCAATTACAGGTAGGCCTTCGAGGTGTTAGGAGCTGGCTGAGTGCTGTGCTCACAGCTGGGCCATTGTGTCTCCTGTTGGACACAGGCCCATAAATGGTCCCATGGAAACTGACATCAGACGTGGTCACTAACAGGCCATGATAAAGTGAGACAGACCAGACCATTTCATAATTCTAAGTACAGACAAAACCAAAGTCACCATGCAATCCACAAAATACCACAACTCCTCTTTTTTCACAAATAAATTGAGGCCAGCCATTTCTTTATTAATTACAGCTTTAGCCTTGACCTAGCTTGCCCTTGACATAGATAAGATTCATTGAGATACTCAAACATAGAACTGCTCCTGCTTTGTGACAGCACCCACTCTAGAGTGAATCCCCCCCAAATCGTCCAACTAGAGTTCAGATCCTGTAAGTAGCACCTAACCCCCTTTTATTGAGACACCTCATGGTTCCCCTGATGTGCGTTCTACCTTGCCGCAATGAATAATAGACCCAGCTTGTTCAGCTACAGGTGTATGTTTGGTAGCCTTTAGTTGAAGAGCACTGACAGTGCTTAATTGACTGAAATGTTCAAAATATCAAAGGTTCAGTCGATTAAAGTTTTGTATTAACAACAGCTCAGTCAGAACTTCCTGGACAGAGAGATATTGTGGATTTATATATGGGGGGAAGGACACTATGGAACACAGGTCCTGGGGGGGTGTGGGACGGGGAGGAGAGGGGAAGTTCAGAGAACAGTAGATGCACTTGGCTGCAGAATAAGATGCACTAGGGACAGTAATGAGTGGTGAGGCTGAAGTGCTCACTGGGGCACACGGAGAATCTAGACGCTGACTTTGGAACGTGAAGACTTGCAGACATTTTGCATTGTATGCGAACTGACCTGCGTTTTAGAAAGATTATTTTGATAGAATAGGGAGATCTCTGGGAAGAATGGGTAGTTCTAGGAAGAATGGGGAAGAAAGATTATTCTGGTAGAATTTGATATTACAGATAGAATTACAATCCAGAAGGACTGGTAAGACAGCAGGTGAGTCAGGAAGCTTAGGCAGGTGGAAATGAGGACTTAAACTTGTGGCTGTGGGAAGGAAAGATTGGACCTACAATCTAGTCGACAGGTTGACTCATCAGAGTTCGGATATCCGCCGAATGCAGGGAACAATGTTCTGAATGGAGTCGAAGGTACCTCTCCGGCTTTAACTTGGGAAACTCAGAGTAATAGGGAGATGTGCAGAAGGAGCCTGTTTTGGTACACAGGCCAACAAAGGTGGATGTGCTATTAGGGAGTTGTTACCTAAGCCTGGGACTGGGTGAAGAGACTGAAACGAGAGGAATGAGGATGGGGTCCGGGGGTATCGGCGCTAGAGAAAGTCAAGACAACTACTGAAACTGTTGGGGGTGGGGGAAGGGGGCAGTTGGGGGTGTGTGGGAGAATTTTCAGGGAGGGGGCTGAGGCATCGGCAGCAGAGGCTGGCGGAGGCATCACTGAGCTGGGAGGGACACCGGGTGAGCAGCTCACCTGGGGATATTAGTGGCGGTGGGAGGAGAAGGCACTGCCCAGGGTGTGAGGAACGAGGCCACCGTGGGCCCAGAGTGAAACTGAGTCAGACTTGCCCACACCACAGGAGGCTGCGGAGCCTGCCCCAGTGGCGTCCACAGCTGTGGCCATGGCCATTCTTCGTCTCCATTTTGTTTTGATTTTAATTTGGGGGGCATTCAGGGAGAATTAGTGCTATTTGCCTTCTTTAGGCCAGTGCCCTGAGGGATCAATAGAAGGAGAGAAAAGGACACTAGTAACGAGTAAAGGGCACTTCACTGGTGGAGCATATGGAATTTTTATGAGATTTTTGACGTTAAAAATCTATTCACAAGGCTGCTTTTTAACCTCGCTTTACATGGCTAATCCATATGTAGGAAAGCGTTGATGAGCTGGCCTTTATAATTATGGTGGATTTCTGTTCCTTCTGCTCCCACTGCTCCGCTTAAAATTCAAATAGCTGAGAGCTCGTTCGTGGCTGAACTATTGTCGAAAAAGAATGAGATTTACCTACTGGCAGTAGGTTTTAGAATAGTCTGGGAGGACAGCAGACAGTGTTTTACATCATCTGACCTGGAACGCAGGTTAGAAATGGCAGCTGGTAACAGCTTGGTCACTAAGCAGTGCCTTTCCGAGGATGGCTCTATTTGAAGCAGTGCCAGCATGTAATTTCAGGAACTTCTCATAAAGTTCATGGCCATCGGGGTCAGATGGGGATGTACTTGAAACTATTCCGTAACTAAGCCACTGACTCTTATTTTATTTTGTGGTTGGGAGTTACTCTGATCCGATTGCTACTATTTTGGGGCTTGCTGAGAGTCTGGGCATCTGAAAGGTAGAATTGAAAGTCGGCATCCTTGCCTCTCTTACCAGCTGTGATGGGAAGGGGCCTGGCTAAGAGTTGAGCGGAGCCGAATTCAAGCCCCAGCTTTGTCACTGAACAGTTGTGCAGTCGGTCTCTGTTGGCCTTAGTTTCCTCTTCGACAAAGTGGGGATAAGCCACAAAGCTCAAATGAGGTGATGCATATGATCGTGCACTTTGAAATCTATAAAACGATGAAGCAGCCATGAAAATGTCAGCTATGCCTTTTTCCGGGGAAGACTGGTGAGGAATTATTAAATCTGTGCTGGGATTCTTTTCATATGAAGTTCAAGGCTAGAGTTGGAGTAGACGTGGGATCCGTCTTCACGGCCATAGTGGATACAGGTCCACTTATAGGATTCAGTGACTGCTCGCGGCCTTGGCTCTCGGTGGCTGCGGTGATAAACATTTAAGTGTCCGGTGCTGGGCGGAGCTCTTTAAGTGGAATGGTCACTTGGATCCCATAGTCGTTAAGTGGTGGGACCGTGGTGGTTGTCATTTCTGGGCCCGAGATGACAGAGCTAGTTAAGGATGAAGCTGGGGTTGAATCTGGGCAAGTGGGATCCAGACCCCAGGAAATGGGGTCAAAGTCTGTGGCTTTGACTCACCACTGGTTCCTCAGGACTGAACAGTGAAATATTTTAACCAGATTTTCTAAGCGGTAGTTGTCTTAATAGCTACCTCACAAGAACACATAAAGTTGGGATTCATCAGGGCGTTGATTCAGCTATACTGATCCAGGCAACGCCCTTTATCCAGGCGGCTTTGCCTGAGTAGCTCCCATCTGTGAGAATCGCCTGCATGCAGACTCTGCGCCCGTCACTTGACCGATATTCTCTCTTACTTAACCCCAGCTCATAGCATGCCTATTTTTTTATTCAAGGATGAGGAAATCGAGGCAGGGAGAGTAAACAACGGGTGGGAGGGGTCACAGAGCCACAGATTTAACTGGGTTTACCTAAGCACTGAAGCTCCTGACTGATAGGGAGACTCTCAGCAGAGGCCTCCTTGTGGTCCCCCAAGTTGTGTGTGAACCTGGGCAGTCACCAACATCTGTGCCAGCCACAAGAAGAAGTTTCCAGACCCCGCTCGTCCCAGGACAGCTCCTGAGATAAGGCCTGAAAAGCGTCCTTGGCTGTGGTCTAGTGAGTGGCTCTTGACCACTAGTCCCTTACTTTCTAGCACAGAGAAGCACAGTTCTGGCTTTCAGAAAAGTGACCCGCTTGTGGATAGTTGGGCCCCTTCTGCTTTTGATACCCTGAAGGTTCAGCTGTTTTGAAAACAATGCCAAGGGCTCCTTGGGACGGAAACTTGTGACTGCATCTCACCTGATGTCTGCTGGCTGCACTTATTTAAAGAAACTGCTCTCTTGTGACTCAGATGAGAAATGCAGACATGCCATGTGACAAATGTGTCACCCTTCAGCATAGGGGACCTCTCTTGATTGGTGCTTCTCACTCCCGGACTCTCCAGTGCCTAGGAGCAATTTCACCTTTTTTCTTCCCACCAGAATCTGAAAGTCTCTTGCATTGATTGTTGTAGGCCATGGAGGCCTTGGATGCTGTTTCTTTTCACCCGGCTCTGGTAATGTCCCTGGAATGTTCTTTCCTCTTCATATTTGGTTTTGGTTTTTAGTTCTTTGCCTCGAGAGAGCTCGGATGTCCTACCTTCCAGTGTCACTCCTTCCCACGGGAGTGGTTCAGTGGCACTGGCCTGTTGTCCCTCTCAGTAGTGGAGGATCAGCTAGGCTTCAGATCCCCAGGGCTGGTGACCCTGTGACAACGTGCTGTTGTAGGTGATGTCGGAGATGTACGGTGACTGATGGCAGCCCGCGTCCTGAGTCCCAGATACACAACCCGAAAGGAGACCAAAAACCTACGCTTTCTTCTGGTCTTTCAGTCTTCACTGTGCTTTTAAATTCTTTATTGATTTGAATTTGTACACAAAGCTGCGGACAATGTACTGCATTTCTTCCATCAGTTTTCCATCACAGTCATTAATTTTCAACGTAAGGGCACACGATGAAAGTTGCTGCATATGCCGGGTGCTTTTACAGAATTGCTTCAGTTTTAATGAAGATTCAGAGCCCTTAGGTTTGCCTGCAGCAGAGTGATATATAACCTGCTTTTCAGTCCAGCACATTGTCAACTCAGAGCACTTGCCGATTTTGCAGAGCGGTGTGTCCTGTCCCGGGTCACCGGGGGCTTCCTTACGTGGTGTCACAGTGCTCCCATTGGCTTTATAGGAGTTGCCTACAGAGATCATTAGCTGTTTGGGCTGAAATCTTAATGAAATGTTCATGATGATTATCAGGATCATGTTTCATTTTTTTCAATACCAGATGGTTTTTATGATCTAGATCAGAGTGAATGTCCGGGGTTTAATTCATTAGTAAAAGTATACCTTTTAGATTGGATAAGCCCAACTGAAAACAGGCATGGCCTAAGGAATATGGACAGCCTCGTGGTCTGATTTTGGGACAGTTTTCCTTCATCCATTACCTCCCCAAAATACCTTTTATAATAGTTCCCTGATGCCTAAAATTTTATGTGTGTGGTTTTATTCCTTTAAGTTAGGCAATGTCTCTGCTAATTAAGCCTCTGTATTAGTTAGTTACTGCTGCATAACAAAACATTCCAAAATCTGGTAACTTAATACAATCTTTTATTGCCTGTGATTCTGTGGTTGATAATTTGGGCAGGGCTTAGCTGGGACGTCTCTTCTCTGCTCCACATTGTGTTAGGTGTGCTCACTTATGCTTTTGTGGTTGTCCAGAAAGTTAGCCAGAGACTGGCCCGTCCTGGACGACCTCATGCACATGTCTGGTACTTGGCTGGAATGATGGGGAGCATCTGGGCTACATGTTGCTCATCATCCAACAGACCAGTCTAGGCTTCTTCACATGGCAGCAGGGTTCCAAAAGCAGCAAGGGAGGACAGACACATTTTCAACGCACATTTTCAGAAGTTTCTTCTTCTGTTATGTTTGCTAACATCTCACTGGTGGAGTATGTCATAGAGCCAGGTCTGTAGCTACAGAGAATTTGTGGCCACCATTTTTTTTCTTTTTGTAATCTACCATAATCTTAAACCTAAATATGTGAGGAATGTGCATGAGTTTAATATATAAGAACAGATTTGAGGAGAAAGATAGTTGAAAGACAAAAAAAAAGTATGTAGTTATGATTGAGTGAACGAGATGAGGTCCCACTGAACTTGTCTGCCCCAGGAATAAGGAATATCTTGGAGACAACTGCTCTCCCTGTATCATAGTTTCTTCATAGTTCTGTGTGGATTGAGCCTCATCTCTCCTTTATTTCAAGGAAGTCTCATGTTCTACGTACATTATTCATACACATACTCAACTAGGATCTACACTTTTGATTTTTCACTGCTTTATAACTTCTTTATTGAATAAATTCCCTATTTTTAGGCATCCTTAGTGATCACTTAGTAGAGGCAACAGGAACATAACTCCAGATTTACTCAAATAATCCAGTTCCCACTCCAGTTCATTTGAATTTATAAATTGTCTTTGCAATCCAGTTGCCTCAAGGTACAGTAGTTCTGGTGGTTAATTTCCTCCATGAAGTTCTTTTTCTTCCCCCTTAATTAATAACTTTATTTTATGTGTTTCTGTTTCTTATTTTGAATTTATCTTTATTTTTGTTTTTATTATTTATTTTAAGAGAGAGACAGAGAGAGAGAGAGCGAGAGAGCAAGAGAGTAGGGGAAGGGCAGAGAGAGAGGGAGACAGAGAATCCCAAGCAGGCTCCGCACTGTCAGCACAGAGCCCCATGTGGTGCTTGAGCTCAGAAACCATGAGATCATGATCTGAGCCGAAATCAAGAGTTGGACACTTAACTGACTGAGCCACCCAGGCACCCCTCTTGTTTTGAATTTCTAATGTGAAGAAAATACAAGGCATAATATACAAAACTGTGTAGCCATTACACACTTTTTTAAGTTTTTATTTAACTTCTAGTTAGTGAACCTACAGTGTAATATTAGTTTCAGGTGTACAGTATAGTGATTCATCACTTCCATACGGTAGCCGGTGTTCATCATGACAAGTGCACTCCTTAATCCCCGTCACCTATTTCCCCCATCCCCCACTGGCCACCTTCTGGTAACTATCCGTTCTCTAGAGTTAAGAATCTGTTCTTTCTTTGCCTCTTTCTCTCTTTTTTGCCCCTTTGCTTATTTGTTTTGTTTCTTAAATTCCACATATGAGTGAAATCATATGGCATTTGTCTTTCTCTGACCGACTCACTTCACTTAGCCTCATCCTATGTAGTTCCATCCACGTTGTTACACATGGCAAGATTTCATTCTTTTTTATGGCTGAATAATATTTCATTGTATATATCACAGCTGCTTTATCCATTCATCAGTCGGTGGATACTTGGGCTGTTTCCGTACAGAAATTGGCTGTCATAGATAGTGCTGCTACAAACATAGGGGTGCATATATCCCTTTGAGTTAGTAATTTTGCATTCTTTGGATAAATATCTGGTGGTGCAATTGCTGGGTCATAGGGTAGTTCTATTTTTAACTTTTTGAGGAACCTCCATACAGTTTTCCAGAGTGGCTGCACCAGTTTACGTTCCCGTCAACAGTGCACGAGGGTTCCCCTTCTCCACGTCTTCTCCAACAACTGTTGTTTCTTGTGTTGTTGATTTTAGCAATTCTGACAGTGTATTTACTTTAGAATAACAGTGACTAAGGAGGAGGTTGGAGGATTGCTTTGCATTGTGCCTTCCATGAGAAGGAAAGCAGATATACCTAGGGAAAAAAAAAATCTACCTTTGCACTGTGGAGTCCATGCACCAGAATTTTCTGGAACGGTCTTTATCACAGTGTTTTGTTTTCCCACACACAAGTCCTTTGGTACTAAACTATGTGTCCAGGGGGGCCCCTCTTATCATTGGAAACAGCCTAACTTTGTCAGATCATGTTTCTCAATTTTTGGTGTGTAAAAATTATTGTAGATTGTCTGCCATTTTTATTCTTCTTTCTGATTAAAAAAATTTTCCCCAGTTTTTTTTGGATATGACTGCCATATAACAGTTGTGTAAATTGAGGATGTACAGTGTGTTTATTTGATACGCTTACATGATATTGCTAAATGATTACTACCATAGCAAAGTTAGCAGCATCACATCACCTACTTACTAGTTCTTATTTGTGGCAAGAACATTTAAGATCCTGCTTTCTTAGCAACTTTCAAGTATGTAATACAGTATTATTAAATAATCACCCTGCTGTACATTAGACCCCAGAACTCTTTGCACCCTTTAGCCTATGTCTCCTTAGCCCCAGGAAACCACCCTTCTATTCTCTGTTTCTATAAGTGCTGTCTGCCATTTTCTGATGGTATTCCCTTAGCTAAAATGATATTTCCATGGGTTTAGGAACCTGGATCAGAGGTGTGGGGAGAATTTCACTCACTAATCTGAATTTAGGCTTGCTTCTCCACATTCTGATTGGGGGTATATGACTCCCAGTCCTACAAGGAGAAAAAAATGTTTGCCACTTCTATACCCTTGTTACCTTCTCTCATTCTGGCCTTTCTTTTCAAATTTGGCACCTGCTGTCAGCGTGGGATTCCTTTGTATTGCTTTATTCCCTTAAGCAAATCGGAGAGGAGTATAGTTTCCATTTAGTCTATGCACCTGTGGTTGGTAGGTCATCCGACCAAGTTTCACTATTGTTTATTTATATGCCTATGACTGGTACATGTTCTGACTGTGTGTTTTGTCGTTGTATTTGATATGCTGAGGGAAAGCCATAGAGATTAAATATATTACTGTGCTGTATCTAGCACCTGCCATAGATAACTCCTACCACTTCCCTGCCCTTTTGAGAATCAGAAGTTGTAGGAGATGTACGCTTTGCTATTGTATAGCTCAGTGGGTCTCAGACTTCAGTGTGCATTAGAATCATAAAGAGGGCTTCTTAAATCAGAGCTCTGGGCTCCGCCCACAGAGTTTGAGTCAGCAGGTCTTGGTTGGGGCCTGAGAACTTGCATTTCCAACGAGTTTCTAAGAGATGCTGATGATGCTGGTCTTGGAGCCACATGACAAGAATCACTGGTATAGTGTGATGAATAGACACAAGCCCCTTTGAGGGCAAATACCTCCAAAGAATATTCAGTGATAATTGAATAAGTGAATTAAAATCAAATTTAAGCAATAGTTTGTGAAATAAATTTAAATAGAATGAAACATTCAGAAAACTTTCCTGTGCTTTAACGTTTAAAAATTCTTCTTTTAAGGATGCCTGAGTGGCTCAGTCTGTGAAGCATCTGACTTCAGCTCAGGTCATGATCTCACGGTTCATGGGTTTATGAGTTCAAGCCCCACATCAGGCTGTCTGCTGTCAGTGCAGAGCCCGCTTCGGATCCTGTTTCCCTCTCTCTCTACTCCTGCCCCACTTGCACTCCCTGTCTCTCTCAAAATAAATAAACGTGAAAAAAAAACCTCTTTGTTAATATACATACTTGCATGAAAATAATCATCTAAGATTTATTTTCTCTCCAAAGCACTGCAATAGAACCTTAATCTTTGCACCCTAACACTTAACCTCTTGCCTGTTCAGGGCCCTGTGTCAGTCTGGATGCATTCCATACCAAACAACCTCTAGAATGTGAGGCTTTTGAACCTACCTTTTTTTCCTTTCTTTTTAAAAAATGTTTATTTATTTTGAGAGAGAGAGAGAGAGAGAGAGGGGAGAGAGAGAGAGAGAGCGCATGAGTGGGGAAGGGCAGAGAAAGAGGGGAGAGAGAGAGAGAGAGAGAGAGAGAAGCCCAAGAAGCTTCTGTGTTGTCAGTGTAGAGCCCATGGCGGGTCTCAATTCCATGACCTTGCAATCATGACCTGAGCTGAAATCAAGGGTCAGAAGCTTAACCAATTGAGCCACCTAGATGCCACCTACCTTTGCTTTACTAAATCTTTTCATCATTATCGTCATCTCAAATGTAAACCACGCCATTTCCAAATGTATTTATAAATATACTAGTTAAATAAAATAAAACATTTTACTTGTTGTTTTTAAGGAAACATATACCACAATAATCTTTAAAATCAAAGTTATAAAATATTGTCATTATACTTAATTTTGAATCAGCGCTTTAATCATAGTGTTGTAAGAATTTGCGTTTATTTTTAATTACAATTTTTTAAGTTCTTATTTATTTATTTTGAAAGAGAGCGAGCAGAGGAGGGGTAGAGAGAGAGAGAATCCCAAACAGGCTCTGCACTATCAGCTCAGAAACTGACGCAGGGCTTGAGCTCATGAACTGTGAGATCAAGACCCAGGCCGAAATCAAGAATCAGATGCTTAACCAACTGAGCCACTCAGGCGCCCCTCTAAGAATTTGCATTTAAAAAAATACTTTCTCTAGGGAGTCAGTGAGAAAAACAGACCCCTTTAGAATCAATCATTTTAACTTTAGCTACCACGTGTTTAGAGGTAACCTACCGGTGAGTTTGTTTGTAAGCTGTAAAGACATATATGAATGTTAAGCGTTATTATTAAAGGAAACGATATTTCTTTATGTATTTGCGTCCCCTTATGTGTGTGTTTCCTTTTGTAAAACACTTTTTTATGTCTCCTCCATTGTTGAACTCCCAAGTAACTTGTTTCTCTTCTTTCAGCTGGCATAGAGCATAGGTAGAATCCACCCTCTAGTGGTCAAAAACATCATGGGGAGAAAAAGACATTTATAAAGGCAAACCATTGCAAAGAGATGGATTTTTTCTTGGGACTAGTCTGTGACCTAGTTCCAAAGGCAAATCCAAGAGAAGGCTCCTAGAAATGTTTAGACAACATAGAAAAATCCCCAAAATGATAGATAGGTTTAAGCCTTGTTTTGCAAGTGTTTCTGTTTCAGCAGGCTGTCCGTGGAGTTCTTGAACTCCGAGCTTCATCATCTATAACATATTCTTCCATTTGTCCTTAAATTTGTTTTTTGGAGGAGAATGCTAACTATTTGTAAGGACGGAACTCAGAACAGTGGTGGTTTGCTTTTCTAGCATATGTGTAAGATTTTTTTCCCTTCCAATGTGAATTGATGATTTGCACTCTATTAATAAATATAGAGATGTTTCAGAATTTTTAACATCTCCAAAGGTTTTCTTTTTTACATGTTAAAAGATGCAGTTCTCCTTATAAAAAAGGTTTTTTGGGGGGTGCCTGGGTGGCTCAGTCAGTTAAGTGTCTGACTTCGGCTCAGGTCATGATCTCGCAGTCCATGAGTTCAAGCCCCACAGTGGGCTCTGTGCTAACAGCTCAGAGCCTGGAGCCTATTTTGGATTCTGTGTCTCCCTCTCTTTCTACCCCTCCCCTGCTCTCCCTCTCTCTCTCTCAAAAATAAATAAACATTCAAAAATTTTTTTAAGTTTTTTTTTTTTTTTTAAATAGCAGTGTACCTTATTGTGATGGTTGTTAAATGGCCTTAAAATGTCTTCTCTTCCAGTAAGACTAGATCTTTTCCCTTCATGCACCCCTCCACCTAAAAACTACCCTTAGTGAGGTCAGCCTTTTCTTCATGTTACCAGTTATCTTCTGCCCAAATCACTGTAGACACAGAGCATGAGCATCATTTCCCTCGGGAATCAGCAACATGACTTCGAGTTGTGATAATACAAATAAAATACCTATAAAAGCATCTCTGACACTTTCTTCTTGTGTTACACAAGTAACATATTTTCAGTGTAGAAAATTAGGGAGTGGAAATATGCACATTTAAAATATAAAAAGCATCCTTTAAATTCACTGCCTGACAAAAACTACTGTCAATTTCAGGATACATTTCCCCAGGCGTTTTTTTTTCTTTAATTATTCCAAATCAGACATTTGCCAAGGAAAGAACTCTTGTTGTAAATTATTTATGCAAAGGTGAGTTTGCCCTGTGAGTCCGTCTTCTTAGCAAATTCCATGCCCGCAGTGTGATTGAGCATCTTCTATATTTCACCGACCTGGGCGCTAAGGAAAAGAGAGAACAGATAGTTGTTAAAGAGAAAATACAGAATTTGGGATCAAAGTTTGAGCCGTGAGTCAAGGTTTTACCTCCATCGGGAAACTGGATCCAGCACAGAGAGTGTCAGGGGATAAGGCTGAGAAAAGGCTTAAAGGAGTAGGTTTTGAAAAAGTCAAATGTAATCAGACTCTGTTTCATATTAGAAAAGCCCAGGTATTTGAGCTTCTGACTGGTGAAACCTGGGCTCAGGCATCTGTGCAAGGGCAGAGCCGGCACTCTTTTGTGTTTTTCCAGTAAGCGGGCTTTGTTGCCCACGGGAAGCGGCGATTCAGGAAAATGGTACCCTCCAGGGTTATGATGCTTAGTGCCTCTGTTGCATATTCTAGGCGGTCACCTATTTCAGAATTATAGCACCTTCGTTGTCTTTTAAAATCAGGTTTGCGCCGTGCCCCGCGGACCAGAGGGACACATGCCACAGTGGTTACATAGTGGGTATGTATTATATGCCGGGCACTGTGTTGGATGCTTTCCTCGTGTTACCAGGCACTCCCGTGAAATGCCAAGTGCATGTCCTCCTGGAGATGGGGCAGGGGCCCTCCTTTTATAATGACCTCAGTGACTTTGGTTGCCACAGGCGCCCATGAATTACCTTGATGGAAGATGTCACACGCCGGCAATGAGCCAGTGACACCTGGATGGCCCAGAGCTCCCTACCTGTAAACACGTAACACTGGGTGGCAAGAAGAGGCTAGTGGAAGGAGAACGGTGTCAAATGCACGTTATGTGAATAAAAGATAACTGGAGAGGTGAAAATCCTCCAGTCTCTTCACTCACATGTTCAAACCACTTCCGCCTCCAATGCTCCACCGTCTCGATGGCTCCTGAAGAGCCCTGCCCGTGGTCAGGCGGTTGGTTACACCAGGTGGCGATGTGGCTCCACAGGGGACCCGTGACTTCTGTAGTAATTCTATCATGTCTGCACCAGTTTCTCTCTCTCTCTGTCTTTTTAGGTATTCTTTCTCTGTGCCTTTCCCCCAGCCCCCCGCCCCCCATCTCCCCCTTGGTATTCTGGATCCCTGTCTTCCTCTTTGGCTCTCCCTTCTGGCCCCACACCTCCTTCTTGTTCTCCTCTCCCTCTCTCTCTGCTTTCTCCCTCCCCCAACTTATGTCTTTGGACCCCAAACCCTTCTTTTTTTTAGCTATCACATAATAGATCCCCTCCGTACCTAGTTCAGTCCTTGTCAATGTGGTCAGACCTCATATTGTCATTGAAATGAGTGTTCTTTCTCCGAAGTGCTTCTGTTTCCCTTGGGAGAAACTGCTGATTCCTTCTGTTCAGTTAAGATCTACTTCCAGAAAGTGGTTTTCTGCGCCTTTCCATCCCATCCCCTATACCAACCCCACTGTATTAATGAGATTCTATTGTATTGGAAAGTGCCTCGAACAGAAACTGGCCCCTGAAAGGGGGTTTGATAAATGTCAGTTCCCTCGTTCCTTCCAGAAGGAATCTCAGCATCTCTAAATAAGACAGGGCAGGACCCTGGGACTCCCTTCCATCCTCACTCTCTTTGCCACCCTCCACATGCAACTTCTTACAAGTGTTGCTGTTTTACTTTGTAAATGGCTCTTGACATTTATTCTCTAGCTGGCCCTGCCACCACCCTCCTCCTGGCCATGTTTTCCCTGGGTCTGTTGCCATACCTCTTAACTGATTCCTCCATATTGTTTCTTGTGGGTCTTTCCCCCCATACTCCGAAAGAGTAATCTTTCTGAAAGGCAAATGTGACTTGTCATCCCCTGGCTCCCACTCCACTGAAGGTGTCATCTGGTGCCTGCCTGTCTCTCGTTTCTTCTCTGCCCTCTGCTCTTCAGTAGACCGCAGCCCATCTCTGGAATGGGCCAGAGGCTGGGTCCCCTCACCATGAGACTTCTGCACTCTCTGCCTGTCCTGCCTTGAATTTCCCTGGGTGCGTCTCCCACCTTTTTGATACATGTGCACAACCCACCTCTCAGCTCACTGTCCTTCCTCAGGGAAGCCTCTCTGGATCTCCGTCAAGGCCAGCTCCCCTGCTTCTCCTTCCCCCGGCAGCCTAGACCCCCATCTTGCTCGCACTCACCCAGTTACAGTTTCACATTTGCTCGGATCATTGCTTGGTGTCTGCCTCCTTTAAATGCCCCTAGTAGAAGTATTATGTCTATTTTCACACCATGCCTGGCACCCAGGAAGCATTTAATCACTGTATGTTGCATTAAAGAATGAATCAACAAAAGAGGCAAACAGGAGACCGAGAACCTGGCCAACCTTCGCCCAATGACGGTGGAAGGCAGCGGCAGCCTAGAGGGACAAGGAAGACAGACTCACTGCGTGAACTGTTAGGATATGACATATAGCCGGCTCTCCGTTATCTGCCTTTTTGGAAACCCAGGGAGGGACGTGAAGATTTGTAGATGGCTCAGCCGCACATACATAACAGGGAAGCTTGAGAGTCTAAAACTTTAGCCTCGATGTATAGTCCTTTCAATATAAGGTTTGTAAGAACCATAGCAATGGAAACATTGATTGATTTGGGTATTTTCTCCCTGGCTCAGGTGTCTCCATCAACGAAAAGGATAAGAAACGAGGGAATAAAGAAAGAGGCAGTATCAGCAGCCCCTGTGCTCCCCATGGCAGCTATGCTCTGTCTCTTTACACAAGTTCCTCCTGTTTACAGAAATTTTCCTTTTTCTTGCATGCGTGCGTGCGTGTGTGTGTGGAACGTAATTGCTCCATGGAAGTCTGTACAGATACTAACATCAGGTCTATTTAGAACAGAACATGTGGGCAGTGGGGGGCACCTTGGTGGCTCAGTGGGTTAAGCGTCCGACTTTGGCTCAGGTCACAATCTCATGGTTCGTGGGGCCCCTCATCCGGCTCTTTGCTTCCAGTATGGAGCCTGCTTGGGATCCTCTGCCCCTCCCTCTCTCTCTCTGCCCCTCCCCCACTCACACTTTCTTTGTCTCTTTCTCAAAAACAAACTAAAAGAACAGAAGCCTGGAACACTCAATAGGATTAAGGTGAGCAGGGAACCATACCTGCATTTTCCCTCCTGTTTTTAAAAAAGATTCCTATTGGGAATGTATCAGCAGAGAGAGAGAATGACATAGCATGTGCACACACACACATTTAATTCTGAGTGGACAGAATAAAACGTGGAAGTGGCAATTGTGTTCTAGAACAGTTCAGACCCTGGGGGAGTAGAATCCTGGCTCACTCCTGTGCCTTTGCTAAGTCAGTCAGGAGCGTAGGACCTTGGTCTTCACAGGAAGACACAGGGGAGTTCTAGCCTAGTGGCAGAACATTCAGAAGGTTCTTAGTAGCTCAGACATCACCAGGGGTGGGGGGTGCGTCTCTCTTCTCTCTTCCCTTTCTATCCATCTATTTACTTACTTACTTTTATTGAAGTACGCTGACACACAATATTGCGTTACTTTAGCGATTTGACATCGTAGTGATTTGATTTGACAGGTCTATACAATACACTGTGCTCACCCCGAGTATGGCCACCATTGGTCACCACACACGTCGCTACTACAATACCATTGGCTGTGTTCCCTACGCTGTACCTTTCCTTCCCGTGACCTACTCATTCTATGATGGGAAGCCTGTACCTCCCACTCTTGTCTTCTCCCTTTATCCCATGAATTTGGTATTCACATCTAGGTAGCCCCACACGAACCGAGGGTCCATACTCTCTCATTGCTGGAGGAAGGCACCCAGGGACTGGTATTCTATTAAATCCATAGTCGCAGATGGGCCTTCTTGGTTCTGCCCCCAAATCCTTGCTCTCAATGCATTTCCTCTCCTCACAATGAAAATTTCAAACTTGCCCATTCATGTTGTTCTCTCCTCAAGTTCTCGTGTGATGAGAAGGATCTAGGACATTGGTTCTCCAAAGGGGCTTATGTTCTCCAAGGGACAATGTCTGGAGATCTTTTTGGTTGTCACAGCTGGGGAGGGGTGGGGCTGTTGGAATCTAGGGAGCAGAGGCCAGGAAGGCTGCTTACTGTCCTGCAGAACACAGGACAGCGCTCCCAACCACGAGGAATGACCTGATCCAGAAAGCCAATACTGTTGTGGTTGATTCTGGGTGTTACAGACTGAATTTTGTCTCTCCCCATTTCATATGTCGAAGTCCTAACCCCCCCCAGTGTGACTGAATTTAGAGACAGGGCCTTCAAAGAAGTGATGAAGATTCAATGAAGTCATCGGATGGGGCCATAAACCCATATGACTGGTTTCATAGGACCATCTGGGACACCAGGGGGGTGTGCCCACAGAGAAAAGGCCGTGTGCAGCCTCAGTGAGAAGGCGGCCATCTAGAAGGTGAGGAGAGAGGCCTCAGGAGAAACCAAACCCGCTGACATCTTGACATAGCATTTCCAGCTTCCAGAACTGTGGGAAAATACATTTCTGTTGTTTCATCCTCCCGGTGTGTGGTATTTCATTATGGCAGCCTGAGCAGACTCCTACACTAGGGAATGCATTTTGGGGACAACATAGGAAATTAGGAGGAACACAGGAGGTTGTGTGTCTTTGGGCAACCCTCTTCACCTTTTTGGCTCTTAATTCCTCAACTATATAATTGGGGCTAGTCATGCCCATCATTTTGGGCTGTCGTGAGGATTAACCAATTTAGCGCATGCAAAGGGCCTGATGCAAAGCAGGTGGCAGTAATGTACTATTAGACCATAAGCTTCTTGTTGGTAGAGACTTGCCATTTCGCTTTGTATCCACGGTACTTGGAAGCCCCTGACACATTGTAGGCACATCTTAAATGTGTGTTGGTTTAATCGAGGACACTCTGGGTGCTGATTCAACAGCTATTTTGAGCATCTTTTCTGTACCAGATGCTGTGGGTACAGCCGTGAATGCTATAGTCACAGCCTCTGCCTTGAAGCTTATATTCTAGTGGAGGAAGAGAAATAATAATCAAGAACAGGACTAAGTTGAAATATGATTTCAGACAGTTATAAGTGTTGTGATGAAATCAGTTAAGTGTTATGACGAGTAACTGGTGGAAGATGCTTTAGACCGTGTCAGAAAATTATCTGAAGAAGTGATTTTGGTTTGTTTTGTTTACTGATAAAAGGTGTGCCTCGTTGGTGACTGAAATTCTACAAGAGCTGTTGCTCTTGTGAAGTCGTTTTCCAAAGTGGTGAACAACTCTTGGTACAATCTCTTCATTTACCCAGTAGTTACATTCCAGGAAAACTCGGTGTATCTTAAAAACTGTGAATGTACATGTATAGGAATTAGGTTCTAGACCCAGAAAGTTCCAGACAGGGTTTTCACCTCTCTGAATTTCCAACAGGATGGTCCGAAGTTGTGAGGGACGCCAGGGCTATCCTTTGTTGTGTGGGGGTATCCTAGACATTACAGGATGGTTAATATCTCTGGCCTCTGCCCACTAAATTCTGGTCAAACCCTCCAATCACAGTGATAAGCAGTCCCTCCCCTCCCCCAACTTTGAAAACAATCTCTAAAGGGCAGTCTAGCTCCCTTTAAGAGTTATGATTCTGCAGGTCTCTAGTGACCTAATCTTCTCATCCAGCTGTTCTCGCCCTCTAGAGCCTTTGATCAGCTCACCTTGATTTCCTTCCCTCTACTGGCTCCCATGACATTGCTGTGCTTGGACTTTCTTCCTCTCTTTTTCCTCACCCTTGCCCCATGTTCCGATCTGATTTCTCCTTCTCCACCTGCCCTTCCATGTAGATCTGACCTTGGTCCCTTCTTTTTCCCTCTCCAAGGTTTTTCTTTGATAAAACTTCAACACCACTTCCAGGCCACTAGTTCCCAAGCTGCTCATTTCTACGCTATTTAAGCCTATTTTTTCCAGCTAAGTGAGTCCCTAGGTGAGCCCTAAGGCTCACCTTAGGGCTAAGTCCCTAAGTGAGCCCTAGGTTACATATGCCCCACATCCAATTGGCCAACTTTCTTTAAAGCCTGTTATCCCTTTGGCCGTACCTTTCTGTGTTAATGGCAACATCACCCACTCACTCAGCCTAAACATGGCGGCCATCTTGATTGCTCTCACTCCTCACATTCAGATGATTGCTGTGTTCTGTTAGTTCTAAGGAATATTGGAATCGAATATTCAGGAGCAAGTCATGTGAAGATGGGAGCAGCGTTGGTGATGAAGGTCAATGCCCTGGAAAGGGTCACTCTGATCTCTTCTGCTCTTTTGTTTTATTTAAAAATTTCTTTGGACTAGCCTAATTTTTCTACACCCTGGGCATACTGCCCTGAGCTAATTTGTTTGCCCGAATTAATTACTAGCGGGGGTGGGGGCAGCCTCATTTTCACAGAAGCCTTCTCTTTTGGAAGGAATGCCTTTTTATTCAAACAGTCCGATTTAGGTTTTTTGGCACCCGGTGTAAAGGGTGCCTTGACATTTCCATAAAGACATTGAAATGTTACCATCCCTGAAGAAACGGTTTCAGAATACGAAACCTTTATCTTTTTCTTTTCCCCTAAGGAAGAAGAACATCACCAGCTTAACTATCTCTGTAAAATAAAACTTCCTCATTTGCTTTTCATGTTACTAGTGGAAGAAGATAATGATGCAGTTTGTAAAATATGAAAACAATGATATGAAATTTGCTTTTGATTTTTGTCTATGTAAATAACACTTCAATTATGAGGTCAAAGATGCTTGTTAGGGTTATCTATTATTCTTCCAAGTGATTTTTGAAAGATCTGTTAGGAGGGCAAATACACTTGAAAAGATGTTCCTTGTGATTGTTACTCCATACTGAGTCGCCAAAAGACAATTGCCTCTTATTGTAGGTTATATATTATTCATATAATTTTTTTTTTAATTCTGAGAAAAATCACATAACATGAAACCTACCTTCTTAACAAAATGTTTAAGGGTCAGTACAGTGTTGCTAGTGATACACACATTGTCATAGAGAAGATTTCTAGAACATTTTCATTTTGCATAACTGAAACTCCGTATCCATTGAACAGCAACTCCCCATTTTCCCCTTCCCCCAGCCAGTGGTGACCACCATTCTACTCTGTTCCTATGAGTTTCACTACTTCATATAGCTCGTATAAGCAGAACCGTGAAATATTTGTCCTTCTGGGACTGGCTTATTTCACTTAGCTCATAGTCTCAAGGTTCATCCATGTTATAGCACATGACAAGATTTCCTTCTGTTTTTAAGGGCTGAATAATATTCCATCATATGTATAAACTGCATTTTCTTTATCCATTCATCTGTTGATCGACATCTTGGCTAATGGTGAATATGTTGCAATGATTACGGGTGTGAAAATATCTATTCGAGATCCTGTTTTCCATTATGTTGGATAAATCCCAGAAATGAGATTGTAATTCATATGGTAGATCTATGTTTAATTTTGGGGGGGGGGGGATTCTCTTTATTTTTTTCCATAGCAGCTGCACCATTTCACATTCCCACCAGCAGTGCATAAGGATTCCAGTTTCTCCATATCCTCACCAAGACTTGTTATTTTCTCTCCCTCTGTGTGTGTGTGTGTGTGTGTGTTTGTGTGTGTGTGTGTGTTTATAATGGCCATTCTAACAGGTATGATGTGATATCTCCTTGTAGTTTTGATTTTATTTCCTTGACCAGTGATCCTGAGAATCTTTTTGTATACCTGTTGGCCATTTGTATCTTCCATTAAAAAAAAAACCCAGCTCAAAATGGATTAAAGACCTAAATGTAAGACGTGAAACTCTAACACTCCCTGAAGAAAATATGGGGGAAAAACTTCTTAGCATTGGTCTTGGCAATGATTTCTTAGATATGGCACCAAAAGCAGAGGCAACAAAAGTAGAAGTAGGCAAATACGGCTATATCAAACTAAGAAACTTCATGGCAAAGGAAGCAATCAACTGAATAAAAGCCAACTATGGAATGGGAGGAAGTGTTGGCAGTGTGCATATTTGATAAGAAGTTAATATCCAAAACTCCTGTAAGAAGAAAGATTTTCTGTTGAATGTAGATCAGGAATCAGCAAACTTGTTCTAGAAGACATCAGAGAGTAAAGATTTGGGGCTTTGCAAGCCATATGATCTCTGTTGCGACTAGTCAGGCTGCCATTGTAGTGGGAACGCAGCCAGAGACGATACATAAATGGATGAGTGTGGCTGTGTCCCAACAAAACTTCATTTACAACACCAGACTGGGATGGATTTGGCCCGTGAGCCGGAGTTTGCTGGATCTAGAGCAGGGTTCTCTGTCTGGCTCTCTTAGCATTTTAGCTGGATAGCTTGTTGTGGAGGGCTGTCCTATGCCCCGTGGGATGTTGAACAGCACCCTGACACTGGGTACCAGGGGCAGCTCCTTCCCTACCACCCTGGTTGTGACCACCAAACGTGTCTCTAAAAGCATTGCCAAATGTCTTCTGGGGGCAAAATTGCTGTCAGTTGAGAAACTCTGGTCTGGATGATCAAAATACTGATGAAGAGTGATGAGAAATATTGCCCTAAAATTACAAAAAGTAGGGTAAGACAGAACAATCGAAAACCATGGCATATTTGTCTCAGGTAGGTCGAGGTCTCCTCTGAGGGGCTGTTAGCACCACCTAATTTGGGAAAGCAGTTCAAAAACAATAGCAATTGAAAAGTGTTCTGTCGATAATGCAAATATGAGTTTAACCTACTTTTGCAACAGGGACTGAAAACAAAACAGTTCAACGCATTAGCATGTCTTAATGAAACTTGCTGGGTTTGGAGGTTGGCTATGGGTTGGAAAGCTGGGGAGGAAAAAAACTACTCAAACTAGTAGTTGTAGTTCCCGTTTTGAGCAAAGGTTTATTTTTTCTGCTTATCTGAATTCAGAACCAACACAGGCAGGGTGATTTTTGAAAGCACTCACGTGTTTCTCATTGTTTGGACAGGGCCAGGAAAAAAAAAAAAATGGCTCGGTTTCACTGCAAATTGGCACTGACGCATGTTTTTGAAAGTTAAAAACAGTATAACATTCATGAGTGAATCTCAGAGAATGTTGTCTTCTTGTCCTTTAGAATAAACACCTGTTTTGCAAATAGAGTAAAAGCCGTCTTTATTGAGAAACTGTCGGTTTCTTTTTCTCCATTGCTCTTCATCTATTTTTAACCATTAGCATTTTAAAGTACAATTTAAAATGTTATCATTGAGATCATCATAATTTTAAATTAAAAAAAAAAATACCCCAGATTTTACCAGGAATTACAGCAAAGCCTTTTTTAGCTGAATCTCTTCTTGACCTGAAAAGCAAAGGAAATACATCAATCCTTTTCTCCTTTAATAAAATTCTCTGTGGTTGCTGGATAACACTTTTCCAGTCGGAGGAAGGGTGGTCCCCATCCTTGAAAGGAGCTGATGCTCCATGCCGTGAGCCCTGCTGCTCTCATCCCCGTCTCCTGCGGCCGCAGCAGATGCACTCAGTGACCCCGGCCTCCGGGTCACCAGTGCCGTTGGACGCGATGTCGTCCCGAGACCATCTGGTGGATAAATGGGATCACTTCCTTTATACTTGGGATCATGAAAGAGGGTGATGAAAACAGACTCGTCATAGGAAACTCTTCCCGGGAACCCACGTTTCCATACACCCCAAGGGACTCAAATCCTTAAGTCCCATCTGTCCGTGCCATGCTTCCGATCAATACCCAGCCGCCTCTCTTGTAGGCTGGTCCAGTGTGGGGGTGATTGGGACACGTGTGACCGCAGGCCTTTTTCTCCGTCCCTCAGGTTACCACGGCCTCTACTGCGAGGAGGAATACAACGAGTGCCTGTCTGCTCCGTGCCTGAACGCAGCCACCTGCAGGGACCTCGTTAATGGCTACGAGTGCGTGTGTCTGGCCGAGTACAAAGGTGAGCACCACCCCCTTGGCCTTCTTGCGCCCGAGTGGCCTAAACGACCTCATGCCTTTCTCAGCTTAAGTGCACCAACCTCTAATTGGAGCATTACCTCATTCAGAATCCAGACCGAATGCTGGAGGTGGGACGATTCATGGGGCCGAAGAGACCAATTTGCACGTCTGGGGTTTCCTCCTGATAGATGGAAACTTCTCTCTCCTGTCCTTTCCTTCTTCCTGTACGCCCTCTGTCTTCTCTGTTGGGTGCGTTCGGAAGCCTGTGATAAAAAGTGGGATGCGGCGCACTGTGCGACCCGGACCTGAGGACCTGGCGGTGGAAAGCACGGGGAGGGGAGCGTGGGGCTGTGCGGCGAGCCGGGCGGAGCTGGGACGCCGCGCTTTCCGGCGGAGGGCGCAGGTGGCCTCACACGTTGGCCACAAAGCTGGTTCTCGTTAAGTGAGTCACTGGTGAGGGAGATGTGAGCTCATTTGAGTGGATGCGTGTCAGAGTCACTCCGGAAAAACAGCCGACGTCGGCAGGGTGCTGATAATGTGCAGAGCTCGTTCTCGGCCCCGTGTGCGTGAACTCATCAAGCCCTCACAACAGCCCTGCGAGGTGGCAGTGGTGTCCCTCAGAAGCCCAGCCAGCACGTCCCCGAAGCCTTTTCTTCTCGCTCCCCAGGGGGCTTAACGGTGTGACTTCGTTCAAGCCCAGATGCCCTCGGACGGCACCACACCAGGAAATCCGTGTTTATCAGCCACCGCACACATTTCTCTAGGCCACAGCTTCGGGGCTGGGTTTGGATTTTTTAATGCCTTTGTGGGCTCTCTTTCTAGCCTCTAACCTCGTGCTCCCACCGCTGCTTACTTGACATCATCCATCTGCCGGGTGACCTTCCTCGTCATTGGATGGACCCACCTGTATTTAGCGGTCTCTTTGGTGAGCCTGAAGGGTTCGTAGGCCACACGGATGAACTTGATCTAGTCTTTGGCCGGAAGGGATGGGGCTGGGCCAAGGGTCTGGTCTGTGTTCAGCAGATCTGATGCTCCCTTCTGAGTGTGATGCCCACTTGGAACCAAAGTCCTCCACTTCCACAAGGGTAGATGTGCTGGCTTCACTCACGTGGATTTCATTTCCAGGTTTTTCAGAGTAGTGAGAGATAGGGAGTCTGCTCAGTTCTGGAAAGAGGAATAAGAATCAGGAGACCTGCTGAGCCTGGATTAATCTCCTCAAGTGTGACTGTGTCTGTATAAAGTAAGGACAGTGATACTTACTGACATTTTGAGGTTCTTCAATGACAGAATTAGTAGTGAATGTGTTTCAAAAAGTAAAAATTCCAGAGTTCTTCAGTCCCTGATGCAATTTTTTCCTGTCTTGGAGGCATTAATTGTGCTGTCATGACTAAGCAGTAAAAACTACAGTTACACATGATGAACCACGGATACATAGACTGTTCATCCTTCCATACATGCTCTAAATTCCACCCCTTCATTTTTTTAAGTTTATTTCTATTTGAGAGAGAGAGAGAGCACGCACAAATGGGGCAGAGAGAGAAAGGGAGACAGAGAATCCCAAGCAGGCTCTGTGTTAATAGCACCGAGCCTGACCTGGGGCTCAATGTCACAGACTCCAAGATCAACCTGAGCTGATATCCAGAGTTGGATGCTTCACCGACTGAGCCACCCAGGTGCCCCATCCCTTCCTTTTCTTTCTTTTTTTTTTTTTTTGAGTTTATTTATTTTTAAGAGAGGCAGAAAATGTGTGGAGGAAGGGCAGAGAGAGAGGGAGAATCTCAAGCAGGCTCCACACTGTTAGCATGGAGCTGGACTCAGGGCTCGAACTCACAAAACCGTGAGATCATGACCTGAGTCGAAATCGAGAGTCAACCAACTGAGCCACCCAGGTGCCCCTAAATTCCACCCCTCTGTCTTTCCAGGACTCCCCTCCATCAGTCCCTGACTCTGCCAGGGATGACCCAAGAAGATAAGTGACCCCGGAGGGTATCCCAAACATATCTGAGGATTTAGATTCTCAAGAAAAGGATGCAGGTGTTGGGAACTTCGCACACAACAGGGTTAGAGGGGGGGTTTCTGAGGAGAACTGAATCAGTGGCCAGCTGAGTTCAAAGGACCCCAGTTTACAAAGAGGAAATACATGCCGTGCATTACCTACATGTGACCTCATGAGGTGGGGGGCTCCACTGATCTCACAGAGGCTGGCTGTCCTCTACAACCACTGCAGTCGGGCTGAGCTGGCCCTTTATTTTCTGTGTGGCTGAGAGAGAATGGGCTCTATTCATCCCTGGAGAGCCTTGAAAACCCAAAACTGGGAGGCCTCCACCCTGTGCCGTAGTAGACAGGGCCCCGTTGGCCGACCTGTCCAGCACCGGAGGGAAGTCCAATGGCATCTGGTTCTGACATCTTCTTCCTTCGTCCTCCTGGCCAGTACGAGGAGCCTGTCCCAACCCCTCAAAAAGGGAAGATAATCTAGGAAATACAAATGAAATTGCCACAGCAGCCAACAGCTCTAACCACTCAGGAGAGGAAGTGAGAAAAGTGCTGTATGCTACTCAAACTTGACTCTGGATCTGGAAAACACAAAGGAGGAACTAGTTCATGGTAGAAGTGAAAATAGGAGGAAAAGGAAATCGTGACCGACAAGGTAGGACATGTGGAGAGGCGCTCTAGGCGATCTGTTTCTGTCTGAATGGCGGACGCTCCAGAAGAAGAAGGAACACATGGAAATAAAACCAGAATCCACGAATTGCTAGAAGGAGAAGTCTGCGACCTGGAGAAAACTGAAGTTTTTGTATAGAATGAAGGAGCTCACAGAGGGCCGGAGGGATTAGTGAAGGAGGTGGTACGTAATTTGAGATTTCCTGTTAAAATTTCTAAATCTGAGGAGGGACAGAATATTTTTTATGAAAGTCTTCACAGGGAGTACAGGTTACATACAAAAGAAAGAGAATGCAGTCCACACTGGCCCACCCTTCTCTCTAATGAAAGCAAACAATCATGTAGCTGTTTCAGGCTGCCCAATGGAAAGGACCGGCAGTTGTAGGATCCTTTACGTTCGAGGACAACAGAAAGACATTGTGCACATTTAAGCATACGGAAAGCATAACACAACACCATGTACCCTTTCCAAGAAAATTATTTTACTCTATCTATTTATCTATCTATCTATCTATCTGTCATCATTTTGAGAGAGAGTGAAGGAAGGTCGGACGGAGAGAGAGAACCTCAAGCAGGCTTTGTGCTATGCAGGGCTCAATCCCACGACCCTGGGATCATGACCTGAGCTGATATCAAGAGTCAATGGACTGAGCCACCCAGGCGCCCCAAGAAAATTGTTTTAGAAAGTATTCTCACTGAACTGGGACTAAATCAGAACACATGTAACTATATAGTTGGAGCTAGAGAATAGGAAGAAGAGGGTTGAACAGAATCCTTTAAATGCAGGGATAAACCTAAACAGAGGATATTAAAGTGATTGTGGCCGGTAATTTAATGAAGAGAAATCTTTTGGAAAAGAGTATGTATAGCTGCTTTACTAATTAGTTCTGCATAAAGAATCACTACAAAGTAGTGGCTTGAAACGACACCCTTTTAGTATCTAACACTTCCGTTGGTCCAGGCACGTTTTAGTGGATGGGAATCAAGGTATTGGCTGGACTCAGTTCTCATTGGAAGCTTGAATAGGAAAGAGTCAACCCCCCCATTCCCTCAGGTTGTTGGCAGAATTCGTATCCTTGTGGCTGTAGAATTCATGACAGCTTGCTCCCTGAAAGCCAGCAATGAAAGGGAGATGGGAGCTTGTGCTGTTCCATGCCTCTAACTTCAGGAGAGGAGGCCTGCACCCTCCATTAAAAAACAACAACAACAAACAAACCCTGATTAGGTCAGGCCCACCTAGTATCAACGCAAAGTTTAAGGACCTTAACTGCATCTTCAAAATCTCTTAAGTTTTGTCAGATGCTATCGGTTTGAAGCTCACATACAACGGAAGGGTATGACTCATTGGGGGTCACCTTAGAGTATGTCCATTATACCCATTCTTAAAGAAAAATTTAAATGACCACATTCAAGTTTCATATCATTTTAACTAAACCCATGAGTTGAAGGGGATGGGGATGGGAGGGATTGGAAGGCATACATATGTGTTAAAGGTCTCATTCCAGTGGGCAGATAAAGTGATCATCTAATTTGGGTATATTTGTGGAGACCTTTAGGTTTGAATTTAAATGAGACTCCTGAAGGCAAAGCCTAGCAGCATTAATGGTAGGACTTCTTTTGTTAATTTTTTAATGTTGTTTATTTTTGAGAGAGAGAGCGTGAGCAGGGAAGGGGCAGAGAGAGAGGGAGATCCAGAATCCAAAGCAGGCTCCAGGCTCCAAGCTGTAAGCACAGAGCCCACTGGGGGGCTCAAACCCACAAGCCATGAGATCATGACCTGAGCTGAAGTCAGATGCTTAACCGACTGAGCCACCCAAGAGCCCCTAAATGGTAGAACTTCTAAAGTAATAGTTGGGGGGCAGGGTGGTAGAAGGAACTAAAATAGAGGCAGAAGGGGCAAAGTCCTACCCTCCGATCCAGAGGAAGAGTGAGTCACAGGATCCTGTGTCTTTCTCTCTTTGGGGGATGGACATCTGTCCCTCTTCAGAAGCATTTCTTCAAACGTAGCATAAATTCAGAGAACTACCAGATGGGTGAATAGCGAGTGCTAATTAGTACTTGCCTCTGGAGTTAGAACTTAGGTGGGGGGGGGGGTGTTGGGAGAGGCTTGGGACTTTAACTTCCTACTTCACACATACATTTTTTTCAAGTGGTGATTTTTTTACTGTTTTATGTTAAAATCCAACTTAAATAAATTACTACAGCTTCCTAAAAAGAATGAGTGTAATGGGAGCTCAGGCAAGTATAGCCGAAGAACATTTTGATCAAGGAAAGCAGGGAGGGGGACCTTCTGCCAGATGTTTTATTTTCATTTATTTATTATGCCTACATTCACACGTTATGGGTACAAGAATGGACAGCTAACCAAAACTGAATAATGGCCCAGAAACCGTTGTCTAGAATAACGTATGGTTCTTCCAGAATTGCTATGAATGGGAAAGATTTTTTTTTTCATAAGTGGTGTGGGAGAAATTGGGCAGCCACACAGAAAAAAAAAAAAGAAGCGTTTTTAAACTTCTTCATAAATGTGAATTGGAAGAAAAACACTTTTCGTTGACTTTGTGTCCTCTGCTTCCTTCCCCCTTTTTTTCTCTTTATTTTACAAGCAAGTTACCCTAGAGTTGCTGTAGATAACACCTCCATTTGTAAACTTTTTATTCTTCTCGTCGTCCGCTTTAGTGTGGATTTTGTCCACACCACCCTGCAGTGACCCAACCGAGGGCTTTTCAGTGAGATCCTGAAGCCTGCCCTTCTAGCTTCCGACTCCTGGTTCCTGCTTCTTTGCCCCATTGACCGCTGGGTCCCTTTTGAAACTCACTGTGCATTAGCTTCCTTCTGCAGCTCCGTTCCTGTTCCCTGACTCTGATCCCCCTGCCCCCACTGAATCCTTGTCCTCGGGATGCCATGAATACCGTTGGTCCCCAGGGTTTCCTTCTTGTCCCCTTTGTCGGTCTCCGACTGTGTGATACCTCCCTCCTTGAGTTCTTCCAACCTTGTCTCTGTATTTGCTGTGACAATTACGGTCAACCTTGTAGAAATTACCTCTTTTTTTTTTTTTAAGTTTATTTATTTATTTTGAGAGAGACAGAGAGAGCACCAGCAGGGGAGGGGTAGAGAGAGAGAGAATTCCAAGCAGGCTCTACACTGTCAGTGCAGAGCCTGACGTGGGGCTCGAACTCCCTTATCTTGAGATCATGACTTGAGCCAAAGTCAGGAGTCAGACACTTAACTGACTGAACCACCCAGGAGCCCAGAAATACCCTCTTTTTAACACTAAATCATAATTTCCTGAAAGGCAGTGACTACACCGGGACCACCACCTCCTCCTCCTCCTCCTCCTCCTCCTCCTCCTCCTCCTCCTCCTCCCCCCCTCCTCCTCCCCCTCCTTCTCCTTCTCCTCCTCCTCCTCCTCCTTCTCCTTCTTCTTTTAAATTCTCTGTAACTCTTGATGTAGTGGCTTGCACAAAGACAAATGCTCAATAGCCATCTTTACTTGAATTGAAATTGCTGCTTTACGCTCTAATTAAATAAAGGAAACCAATGTAAACATTTTCCCAGAAGATTTCTGCTGTGGATCATGATATTGTTAGAAGGAAAATGCATGGAGGGACTTGGAGTAACCTCTCTTCAGACATACCGAAATGCTCGTTCCCCCCTCCAAAATTAGCTCAGAGCTGGTTCGTGACTAGACGTGGAATACTTCGCTAGTGCTCACGACTTCTCAAGTTTCCCCCTATGCTGTCGATTTTTATTTTTTGCAGAACAAACTCGATGATCAACAATAGACTCATTTGGAATTTGGGGTGGCCAGCGCTAGGGAGAAAATATTTCAGTTTTTAATTATGAAAACACCGCAACAATAATAAAATTTTGGAAAAAAGAAAATTTAAAATTGCTCGTAGCTTTACAACAGAATATGAGACCAGTTATTACTGCTGTTGTTCCCATCCTTTTTAAATATCCATGTTTTTGTAGTACAACTGAGTTTACCTGCGATTTTATGTCATTCTGCCTATACCTTCCTTTTGGTCGTATGTTTGATTTAGATATTGCCAGGAAGTCTTACTAGTTCTATTTAAAATTTTTTTTTAACGTTTTTATTTATTTTTGAGATAGAGAGAGAGACAGAGCATGAATGGGGGAGGGTCAGAGAGAGGGAGACACAGAATCCGAAACAGGCACCAGGCTCTGAGCTGTCAGCACAGAGCCCGACGCGGGGCTCGAACTCACGGACCGCGAGATCATGACCTGAGCCGAAGTCGGCCGTCCAACCGACTAAGCCACCCAGGCGCCCCACTAGTTCTATTTTAAATGGCTATGTAGTATTCCTTGGGGGAATATTTATCCACTCCCTTGTTGCATCTGACGTGGGGCTGTTATAAATAATTCTGAAATGAACATCTTTATTCGTATAATTTTTTGTACTTTCTCAATTTTGGGTTGGGGGGGAGAATTGGGTTTCAGAAATGAGACCACTGGGTTATGGGTTCGATCACATTGTACCTAATCATTTATTTTAAAAGCCTACCGAAATTTATAATGGAAAAGTTGAGAACTCTTTCTTTGTTTGCCAGAATTATTCTTCCCATGTAACCAGTGAACAAGAATTTCTCAATGTTTTGTGTATGTAGCTTTTCTCAAGAAGTGGGATAGATACAAAAATGTATAAGTCAGGGTTTCTTCCTTTTTTAGGCTATTATTTAAAAAAAATTTTTTTTAATGTTTATTTGTTTATGAGAGAGAGAGAGAGAGAGAGAGCGAGCAGAGGAGGGGCAGAGAGGGAAGGAGACACAGAATCGGAAGCAGGGTCCAGGCTCTGAGCCGTCAGCACAGAGCCTGATGCAGGGCTTAAACTCACAAACCGTGGGATCATGACCTGAGCTGAAGTCAGACGCTCAACCGACTGAGCCACCCAGGCCCACCTTTTAGGCTATTATTTAACCAGGGGAGCAGATGGAGACTGGCAGGCACAAGGAATAATGAGGCCCAGGTCAAGATGTCAATTGTAATTTCTGAAAGAGTTTAGAAACGGTTGGGTTCTGTGATGGTTGAAATACTGAAAAAATTTTTGTGGAGGAAATAAGTTTGAATAAAATAAGATGATGTCTTAAAAAGAAACATGATGTTCAGAGAACACTTAGAGTTCATTTTCTTTACCTGGCTTAATTTTCCTGGAGACAAAATAGTGACTTTCAGTTCTCAAAATATTAATCATGGCTAAATTGTGATGGCAACAAAGCTTTATAACGGGCGCACCACTCTTTGAATTTTTGCTCGTTTTAGTTCTAAAATTAACTTCTATACAGAGCCCTGTTGGAATAGAGGTCTTTTCAGAAACATTGCCTCTCTATCCCTTAATATGAAAAGTATGAATTTTTATTAGTTTTGACTGAATTACAGTTTATTTTTGCTTGAGACTAAACACAAGTTTCGTAATAGTGCGTGCTACATCCCTTGCCAATGGGTGATGCATGTGTCGCTCCACAGACTTAATTTGAAGCGTGGACCTGGTTTTCCCTGACAAAATAGGGTGTTTTTGAGGCAGATTTGGAATGACTTCGCACTCCTCTGGCAATCTTCACCTGTGTGTCAGCCAAAGTACACTGACTGTCGCCCCTCCTGACGGGACAGGATTCTGGTGATACGTCCAGAATTTCTTCCACGCATTAAATTATGGCGTCTGCTCTAAAGGACCTCAGAGGTTGGCGGGGGAAATCAGGAGCACAGATAAGTCATGCCCTAACACAGTCAACTCTCTAACAGTGCGGATCTCAGCATGCTCTCAGTGCACAATGGCGGAGAAATGGAGCTCCGTCTCGCAAGAGTCAGGTTCAGCTTTCCAGAGAGGTGGCGTTTGAGTCAGACTCTGACAGATAGAATGTGCCGGTGAGGAACAGCCTGGGCAGAGGTGAGGGAAGGTGTCCTTGTCAGAGGGAACAGACGCCCAGCCTTCAGTGTGCCGCCAGGGCTCAGGGCCCCTGGGGAAGGCAGCAAGGTGGGGCCCGGGGTGCCTGAGGGGGAGGGTTAGAGGAGAGCCACCTTGGCACATGAGTGGTGTTCGTGACTGTCTGTTCTCTGCATTCAAGGTTTCTAGCTCGTGGTTGTTCAGTTCTCATTGACAAGCTGAGCAGTATGACAGATATTTCTTATATTAGGATTAGCAAGGCTGAGAGTGTAGAAATGTGAGTAACCAAGTACTCACTGGGGACTTTTAAGACCATCTTGCTTCAGAGTCGTTGTGTTTCTGCGAAGATAAGCGTTTGTCCGATCTTGTTGCCAGAAAGCTCTCAATGGATCTCAAGTGACCCCGTATCTTTTGAAAAAGAGAAACAAGGGGAAAAAATTATCGCCAAAAAGCAAGAAGACCTCCAAAAGATGAAAATTGCTATTTTCCTGGGTGTTTTCATCAAATCCGTCTTATTGAAGTCTTTTAAGTTTAATGTGTTTAAATATTTAGCCTCGAGGGGTACCTGGGTGCCTCAGTTGGTTAAGCGTCAGACTTCAGCTCAGGTCATGATCTCACTGTTTGTGGGTTCAGGCCCCATGTTGGGCTCTGTGCTGACAGCTCAGAGCCTGGAGCCTGCTTCGGATTCTGTGTCTCCCTGTGTCTCTGCCCCTCCCCTGCTCGCACTGTCTTTCTCTCTCTCTCAAAAATAAGTAAGTAAACATTTTTTAAAGATTTTAAATATTTAGCCTCGAATTTGTTTCTTAGCCTCATTTGAAAAATGTGGTACTCTGTGTGTGAATATATTCATCGTATTAATATTACACAGTCTTGATTGGCCAGTGTGTTACTAGAAACTCAGTAAAGATCATCCTTGATTGCTCTTACTTGAGATCTAATGGACATCTTTTTAGATTCCAGACATGCCTGAACTTTGGTTATGGCTGTATTTCCCATGACACTTGAAAGCCTTTTTTGTCACCTGGTTTCCATTGATCAGCCACATGGGACCTTGAAAATATGTGTATCTTTGTTTTTTGATAAACACTTTGAAGCAGAAGAGACTGTTTTGTATTTTATTCTTTTGGTTGAGTCCATGCTACTTGGGAATCAGTGGGATAACAGAGATAGAAACTACTGGGTGAAAAGGCCATACACACCCAAGTGAGGAAGAATTGACAGTTTTATGCATATCTTTACATTAGCTTGATTTCGTATATTACCTGGGTTGGTTAAGGACAGTGAAAGTCAAGGAGGCTCGTTCCTGTCACTAGAGACAGGGAGGGAACTAGGATAGGGCTTTGGGGGGTCACGTCCCACCAGGCCCGATGCAGTGGGATTCAGGTGGTGGTTACGGGGAGAAAAGCCAGACAATGGTCTGAGAGGCACTTCAGGAAAATATCTGGCAGAATATTTTTCAGGGGTTGGATATGAGGGGCAAAGGATAAAGTGGAATGAAAAGCCATCCATTCTAAATGCTTTGCCAGGCTCCAGTAAGTTATTAGTATGAATACAGATGGGCCAGTTCTGTTTCTGTTTTCTCTTACACTTTTTTCCTCTTCTTGAGCCCGACTTCATAAGACAAATGAAAAAGAAATGATAGACAGAAATCCCAGCGAGAATAATTTCAGTGACTAAATCATGAGTCATTGGGCGTGGCAGTCCTTTGCACGATAATGAGCTAAGTAATGAAGTGGAGAGAAAATTAAGTAAATTCTGTTCAGTTACTGTTAGCTTTATGCTTGCTTTTCACGAGGCTGTCAGGAAGGGTGAGCGTACCGTTGTGTGCATTCTTGCACAGAATATAATGTGACCTGCCTTCCCCTCGAAAGGGCAGGGGATGAGAGAGGGAGAGATCAATCCATTCACCCATCTTGGCATTCCAGTGAAACCACAGCAAAAAAAAAAAAAAAAAAAAAAAAAAAAAAAAACCTCACCCTTCAAATAGTGTTGGGTTTTTAAAGTTTTTAAATAAAGTTATGAAATAATACATGGTCATTGAAAAAAAACTCCAACAATATAGAACTCCCTGTTGTGAAAGCCAAAAATAATTCAGTGCCTCACTCCTACTTTTGCATACATACATGTATACGCAGGCTTTTTTTTTTGCACCCGTGGCAAACGGCTTTTGCTATAAAGACTTTTGAAGTGCCTACTTGTCGTGAAATGGGCTCCATAGAATTTTGTACGTTTGCACGGCCAGTCTGAGCTCACTCCCAGCAAACTACTTAGCAAGCACAGACACAGATCCAGATCTCTGGTGGTTGCAAATCCCAGCTGCCTCTCTGACCAGCCTCGTGACCTTGCATTCTTTCCTCAGTTTCTTCATCTGCAAAAAGGGAGAATAAGGCTATCTGCCTCCAAGTGTCGTTACAAAGATCAAATTAGACGCAAAGCCCAGTGTGAGGGCCTGGGACATAGCTTGTGCACAACACATGTTCACTTTGGTACACAGTGATCCAATTTAGTCTTTTGAATGAGTTCTAAGTACCAAATGGCTCCCTCTCTATCCTGCAGTTTCCCCAAAGTAGAAACAGTGCTCATTTCAATATCTGACCCCACATCTGCACGTTCAGAATGCTGCTTATCAATTAGATCGATACCTTATAAAGGATGTCTGGCGATTTTCTGTTCCTTTTGGAGACTTAAAAACATGTCACTGATAAATTTTATCTTTCAGGGTTTTATCTTTCTGTTTGCTTGGCTTTGGGACTTGTGGTCAGAGAAAGTACAGGTAAATGACTATGGTAGGACCTAAAAGCAGAGAATGAATTTGCTGTGTTCTCATAAGGCGTGGCCTCACAACAAACTAGCCAAGAGGGGACACATGCCAGCGTGCACACACACACTTGCACACGCGGACTTGCACACACACGTGCACCTCTGGGAACCTGCCTTCGTATAGTTCCAGGCTGTTCAGACACCTTGCTTTCAATGGCCACGGGGGCTGGAGATTCATTAACAAGTTACCCCTTTTGTGTCTGTTTCTCCGCAGGAATCCACTGCGAGTCTTACAAGGACCCCTGTGCTAATGTCAGCTGTCTGAATGGAGGCACCTGTGACAGTGAGGGCCTGAATGGTACATGTGTCTGCGCACCAGGGTTTACAGGCAAGTGATCCGGGAACTGGGTTTTAAAATTTGCCCCCAAATCCCTAAGATTGCAGCTGTTAAAAAAAAAAAAACAAACACCCAAAACTCAGAATTCTCTGTGCATACATTATTGCAAAAATATGGACACCACTGCAAAATGTAACCAGGCGGTGCTTGGATGAAAATCTACTTGAAAACAGTTGACCGCGTCGTCACTAAATGAGGCTCTTCGGGATTCAGCATTTGCTACAGAGACTTGCTGAGATTGCCATTGCTAAACATTTCCAGAGCTGCAGCTTTGAAACATGAGAAATAAGCCATTACACCAACGCCTGAGAAAGTGTTAAGTGTTCGGGGAAGTGTTCATGGGAAGAAGGGGAAAGGAAGAATCGATTTGTCTTTTATGGAAATTGCATTCAGCTACCATGTTTCTTTTTCCTGAAAGATACACCAGTTTGGGGATTTTGAAAAATGAAGGGAGGTGGTGGTGGGGTGGGCAAGGAGGGGGAAAGCCTCCAGCATCAGGGGCGATTATTGGTGAAGGTACAGACGCTGTAAGTGTGGGGAGCAGGGAGAGAAAGCCGTCAAGAGCAAAGCATGTTGGGAGGGCAGGGGGCGGGGCTGGGTGCAAGAGAAACACCTCACTGAGCTGTGAGCGGGAAGAGCCACTTCGAGAGTCAGGAGCCTTTCTCAGTCACCCCCTGCCTCATGGGCTTCAGGGAGTTTTTGAGTCCCTGAAATTGGGTGTGAAACACTGTATGTATGTGTGTATGTTGAGAGAAGACCTTCACGTTTTTACCAGATTCTCAAAAGGAACGGTGAATCACTAGGGTAGAAAAGGTTCCATCCTTTGCTTGTCCATTGGAACCCAAGAGTCCTGAAATGTAGAGTGTAGGACAAGTCTGTGTTTTCAGAGCTTTCCCAACCAACAGAAACATCCAGGTCACTCTGGTTTGCACGTTGGGAAAGGTTGACCTGTAAGGTGCCTGTAGAAGAAGGTAGGTCCTTAAGCTGCAGGAAAGCACGTGTTCTCATTGGCTGGAGAGTGTCTTGTCATGCTCCCCTCTCCCCTGCTGAGCCACTGTGGCCACCTCCCCAACCCTGGAGAATTTCACAGACCACGGGCGGGCTCCCATTCCATCCCTGGGGAGCCTCTTTTGTGCTTCTGGGGAAGATGCCAGCAGTCAAGATGTGGGAGAAGCAACTTCTGATCTTCCTTCTATTTATCTGTGTCACATCCTGTGTTTTCCTTTTGGGTTTTCCTGGGACTGAGAAGTGGGCTCATTCCAGAAAATGATTCGCAGATGGTTTTGTTTTGCTGACTGGTTTATAAACACACACAGACATTTATACTCATCAATGGATGCAAAAATAATATTGGGGAAGCATTCTGGGTTTTTTTCCAGACATTTTTATCTCACAAATAATAAAAAGCATGGAGGAAAGATTAGAAAATACAGGACTGTAGGAAAAAACACTTAACACTGCCCTGCTTGGAGATAACCATTGTTAATATCTTAATACATATATCCAGAGATTTTCCTGAAGGTCTGTGCATATAACAGATAGTGTATAGTGTATATGCATATCTATTTGAATGTAAAAGGAATCATGTTGCTCATACTATATTATAACCAACTTCTCGCTTAAAAATAAATGTAAATCATAAATCTGTTTCCACCTGAAGAAATATCCTTCTGTCTTATCTCTTCTAATGGCTGCCCTCTAGCCCGTTACATAAAATGTTGGTTTTTTTCTAACTCATCACCAATTCAGCTCTTGGGGAGTTGAGAACTTCTCTATTATAAACAGCATTGCAATGAGAATCCATGTATGTAGTTCTTTGTGTACTTGCCTGATTATTTCTTTGAGCTAATTTCCCAGATATGGAGTCCCGGGGCCCAGCAGAATATGTACATATTTCCATATTGCTCTTCAGAAAAAGCGTACCAAATTCACGCCTACCAAGAGTATACAGGAATATCTATTTTCTTGTCTTCACACATATACTGAGAATTGTCATTCTGTGACCCAAAATGCCATTTAAGTGTTGTCTTAATTTTCAGGTCTTTGATTCATAATGAAATTGAATACCACTTAATACTTCTAAATGATCATTTGTGTTTCTTCTTTTACAAACTCCCTATTCATACCTTTCTTTGCTTTTCTACCAGATGATTTATGTAAATCCTCCTTCCTTCCTCCCTCCCTCCCTCCCTCCCTCCTTCTTTCCTTCCTTAATTTCTTTTACTTTAAGTATTTATTTTAATTCCAGTTAGTTAACATTTATGTTAATCTTCATTCTTAATTTGCAATAGCCCTTTATAATAAGTATATGACATTTTATATTCCATAGGGTGCAAGTATTTTTCTACTGCCATTTGTCTTTTAAATATATAAAAAGTGCTTTGTTTTCATACACCATATTTTATTTTCATACCATTAAATCTCGATATTTTCCTTCGCTTTCTTTTCTCCTGTTCTTTCATGTTACAAAGACCCACCCGTCAAGATCTTATAAACATTCTCCTATATTATCCTAATAGCGTACGAGTTAATTCTGTGCCTGCAAATCTTTAATCCATTTGTGGTCTTATGGGAGACAAAATGCAATCTTTTCTCCAGAAAATGGAGCAAGTCTCTGACTGCCTAGTCAGCGCTCGCTCTTGGGTGTCTCTCAAAGGCACCTTGAGCTTATAGATATTCTTCTCCTTTCCTTCTTTAAATGTTGGCTACCTCATTAAGTGGTATTACCAGCACCTCAAGTTGTCCCGGCCAGAAACCAGGGAATCGTTTGGCACCCTCGTCCTCTTCTCCCTTACCTGTGGCCAACCACCAAAGAATCCTAGAACCTCTTAGATCTCACTTCCCGGAGCTGACGCCAGGCTGCCTTCACCTCCTGCCCACACTAGCGCGGCCCCCCTAGCCGGTCTCCCCACGCCCCTTTACCTTCACCCCTAACACATCCTCCACACTGTGGAGATCTCGTGAAATGAAAATCTAATCCCTTTGCTGCCCGCTTATACGTTGCCTGTTGGCATTTCATTGGTTTGTAGAAAAAGATCAGAGCCCTCAGTGTGATTGCCGAGGACCCCGCAGTCTGGCACCATCCGGCGCTTCCCGCCCTGCCCTCGTTGGTTCCCGAACACCGCGTCAGGGGCTTCTCAGCAGCGTCCTTCCCTCCGTCTCCTGCCTCCTGGTCTCCTCTGCTCCCCACCCCCTCCCTCCGACCCCTAGGACTTCTTCACCGTACTCGCCCCGATCACAGGGAGCGGTGGGACCCTTCCGTGAAGCAGTCTCCGGCGTCACTCCAGTTGGTCTTTGGAAACAACGAATGTCTATTTCTGTTCAGCCTGTTAAGCCAGAACCCTGTTCTGGCTGCAGAGGACCACAGGATGGTTCCCAAAGTTGTTTGGAGAGCTGTGCTGTTAACATGTTTTACAGGACACTCGTCCCATGAGATGCTTCTTGGAAAAAGCATCGGTGGCCAAATTTGGGACATGGTGCATGCTGTGTGGAGATTCATAAAGGGTGTCTGGGAACCACAGGCCCTAAGAGGTCTTACGGTACAGAATCTTATTTACCTTTGTTTATCATAGCGCCTTCCCTCCCCCTTAAAAAGAACTGCCTGCCCTCTTGGACTTGCTACCCCAGAACCAAATACTCTTTCATTTTAGCAAAACTTACTCTCGAGCTCAAAAGCTCCCTAATGGACTGAGTGCAGTGAAGTAGGCCAGTCCTTGTATAATTAAACATACAAGGCAGTGTCACATTTATCTTGGGAAGTTGGTGGTTCGGGTTTATTTTGCTCTTTTCTCTCTAGGTTGTTTTTGGGTGGGACCTTAGATTATTGATTCGAGGCCCCTCCTCATTTCTAATGTGTGTATTTAATGCCATAAATTCTCCTGCCAACAGTTCTTTGGCTGTGTCCCACAAATTTTATGTCCTATTTCATTGTCATTTAATTTGGTTTAGGTGCCTTTAGATTTTCTCTGTGATCCGTGGAGTATTTGTAAGTGTGTTAAGTAGTTGGGGCTTTTCTTCCCACACACTTTTGGGCACTTCTGGGTTGCTGGCTTCTCCGGCATCCAGTCTGGAGGATATGAAGCCGAAAGAAAGCTCGGGAGCTCACTGCCATGTTGTTCCTTGGGTCCTGAGTTTCCCAGCCCTTCTGTCTCCTGGCTCCTCAGGGTCTCCTCATCTTTGTTTTCTGTATCATGTTAAGGGTTTTTGCTTGTACTTCGTTGGAGGAGTAGAAAAAATGTTTTTGCTTCACCATTTTGGAAAAAGTCTCATCCTGGCTGTTTTTAGAATTTTTCCTTGATTACTGGCATTAAACAAATTGACCGAGATGTTCCTTGGTGTGATTTTTTTTTTTTTTAAAGCAGGTTCCACACCCAACATGGGGCTTGAACTCATGACCCTGAGATCAAAAGCCACATGCCATACTGGCTGAGCCAGCCAGGTACCCCCTTAGTGTGATTTTGTTGGTATTTATCCTGCTTGGGGTTTGTTGTAATTCTTGGGTCTGTGGTTTTATACTTTCATCAAATTTGGAAAATTTTTTAGCCATTCCACCAAATATTATTTTTTGCCTCACTCCCCTTTCCTGGGACTCCAGTTACATCTGTTAGACTACTTAACATTGTACAATAGGTCTCTGAGTCTCTGTTCAGTTTAACATAATTTTTTTTTTCCTGAGCTGCAGTGTGTTTAGCTTCTGTTGCTGTTGTGAAGTATACTGGTTCACTCTGCAGAGTCTAAATTACTATGAAAACCATTCAGTTTTGTTTTTAAGTTCAAATATTGTATTTTTCATATCTAGAAGTTCCATTTTGTTCTTTTCTATATCTTTCATTTTTGTCCTCATTTCGTTCGTGTTTTCTGTCTTGAGCAAATCCCGTGTTACTCACTGTCATCTATTATTTCTGCATCTGCGTCTCTGGATTGATTCTTCTTCTGGTTACGGGTCACGTATTCCTATTTCTTGGCACAGCTAGTGGTCGTTGTGTGGATGGATGGTCTTTGTGAGTTAAATTGAGTGACTGGGTTTATTGTGTTTCTTTTTTATGTGCTGACCTTTTTCTCTGGCAGGTAGGTAAGTTACTTGCTGGCCTGATGGATCCTTTCAAGTGTTTTGTTTTTTATTTTATTTTGGGGAAGTCGATCTGCGGTCGCCATTTCTCTAGGGATAGTTGCGCCCTAGTACTGAGGTGTGACCGTTCCCTCACTGAAGCACTGGGTGATCGGTGAAATACCTGCCTTCTGACTTGTGAGACTTTGAACACTTACTTCCCAGTCCTCCGTGGGCTCTGGGAACTGTTCGTCTTTCATGTCGTTTGCTGGGCTTGTGGAGCTCCAACCTACTCACGCACAGTACTCAGCAGCACACTCGAGGGGACGCGGCGTATTTCTGATGTTCTTTTTCTGACTGGCTCTGTCTTCTTTGGAGTCTGTCCTACAAATGGCAGCTACCTTGTCCTCCACAAACTCTGGTTCTCCTCAGTTCAGTGGAACACTGTGTTCTAAATGGGCTCCAGGCAGAAAGCCAGGACGATTCTGGTACTCAGCTGGTTTGTTGGCCTTCTCTCGCAGTCACAGTCCTGCCCTGCCTGTTGTCTAATGTGTTAAAGTGTTTTTCCTGAAATATGTATGTTTCATCCACTTTACAGCGGAAGGCCAAGAGAGGCTTCAGTTACCCCATCGTGGCAGAAGAAGTTCCAAATAATTTTTATTTGTTTTATTTAATTTTTTATAAGATTATTCATTCATTTTGAGAGAGAACAGGGACAACACAAGTGGGGGAGAGGCAGAGAGAGAAAGAGAGAAAGAGAACTTGAAGCAGGCTCCATGCTGTCAGTGCAGAGCCCGACGCAGGGCTCGAACTCACGTAACCGTGAGATCATGACCTGAGCCAGAACCAAGAGTCGGACGCTTAAATGACTGAGCCACCCAGGCTACCCCAAATAATTTTTAATATTCATTTCATCTGGAATAAAATACCTGTGAAGCACAAAGGAGTTATAGTTAAAGTACCCAGACCAGTGCCTGGCACACAGTAGCTCTATATTTAGTACTAGGTATTTCACAGTAGCTCTGTATTTAATACTAGGTATTATGATTATAATAATTTTTATTGATCTGATTCTGTGTGGGCTGTATTAATCTAAGGGTTTACTGGTAGCAGTGACTTTTTTTTCTTTCACTTTAATTTATCTGAGTAAAGCATACAGAATTAAACAGTACACTTGTAACTTTGCATAAATACTATCAAATCTGATGCCTGCTGTAGACTGCCTCTTAGAAAGTAGTAGATTGGAAAGCAATTGTAAAAGACTTAAAGTTCAGACTATGATTTCCAGCTTTAGTCAAGTAGAAATTTCATTATGTATTCTCTTTACAAATGTTATTCAAGCACAACAGTGATTTAAAAGTAATTGATTTTTCCTCAACTCAAATAATAAAAAAAAAAAGTAAGCGAGTCAACAAAAAAGTCATCTGGCTCAAGCCAGCAAAAGCATAAAGATTTATTAAGTCAACTATGAGTAAGGAAAGGTTATAGAATATACTAAGAGCTCTTCTAATGTAAGTCAGAATGCATATTGCTTCAATGGAATGGTGGGGTGGTGATGTGCATATAAAAACATAATACTCTTACTATGGGGAAATAGAAATGATTTACATACATATGAATATATATACACCAAAGTTGCTCTCTATAATTCATAATGAATCTTCAAATACTTTGCTTAAGACTAGCATCAGAAAGCATGATCATTGTAAGGCAGAGAAGAGCAGTCATGTTTGGGAGTCTTCCTTGACTCCCAAAAATTTTTCTCGAGGGGCTCCATCATCAAAATCACCCCACATTCCTACTGCCAGCCTATGACATGGTGAAGGCCTCCAGCTGAGAGCCAGGTGGGGGGAGAGCTGATTCAACTAGAAGCGCGGGTGCATCAGTCTGTAAGATAGGCCATTAGAGTAATCTAAAGATACCTGCACAAGATGTGTCCCTCCAGGGTTTGGCCAGAACACATATGCTGTGAAAGTAGCTGCTGGCTATTTGGGCCCTAGACTGGAATGGAGTTTATATCATTAGCTAGTATCATGTAATCCCCAGTTTGGCTCTGAGGACACTGGGGTGAAGAAATCCAGACTGGGATAGGCTTGAGATTCTTTCTGGGGCCCAGTCCTTTGGATCCTGGGTCTTAGATATTTCATTGATATCTAACAGTTCGTTCTATTTTCCCCTGCCATTCTCTACTCCTGTCCAATCCTTCCAATCTAGTGGGTCCCAGGAGGAGACTAATCTAGGGATCTTGGACCTCTCCCAACTACATTAACGCCCCCTGGAGATTCAAGAACCAATACATGCATCAGGACTAGTCTGGATTTGGCATTTGCCGTTTATCTGGATCAGGACCCTGGATTTGGCATTTACCTCCCTGGTCCAAAAAGCTCTGGACCCGAGGAAGAATGGATGGACCAGACTAGCTCTAGGACTTCCCAGAATTTAGGGGATTGGAAGGGTTTGGCACTGACATTGGACTTGTGGAGTGGAGTGGAGCTTTTGAGTTTTGCGACGTGGTAAAAGCATGAAGCCGGGCTGTTTCTGCAGCTACAGCTGCAAAGGTAACAGAGCTAAAGACAGCTATTGTCTAATAAATACTTCAATTAAGCTTGTCTTCCTAAACGGTGGGAAAGTAATACTGAGGTATATATTTGTGAAAGCCTTTGATCTAATCCTTTTAATGTTTCCCAGCACGTTCTTGTTTATGTGTCTCCTCAACTAGCCTACCGTGTAATGCCGGTTGTAATCGTTCAGTCTGTGCCCTTTTCCACCCAGAGCGATTGCCCCATTAATAGAAAGACAACCTTTGAAATAGGTTAGTGAGAGGCAATCAGTTTCATGTCTTTCCTATTGATGTAAATGACTGTATTTATTGCAGGAAACAAATTCACTTAGACACTACTGAATTATAATCAACCTAGCAGGGCCTTGAAGTAGTAAATGTTTTATTCGACAGATTTTACTTATTTAAAAATAAAACCGTCAGATGCCAGGTAAGAAGCAAGTGTGAAATGAAACAGACATGACATATTTCAATGTGAGATTCCTCCTCTGAAATGGGCCGGGAGTGACATACGGTGGATTTATAAATGCGAGGTAAACCGGTAGCAGATAGAAGAGTAATACTAATTAAGTAAGCCTGGAAGTAATTACCCAAGTGTACATTGAAACATTGCCTTTGAAAACGGACAAAATATTTGATTTTGCTCCTTTGCTCTACTCTATGACTGTAGCAGTGCTACAGGGTTTTTTTTTTTTTCTTAATTGGTTTTGTTTTTTTGACTACCACTTTTTTTGAAATTTTTAATGTTTATTTATTTTTGAGATAGAGACAGGGCATGAACAGGGGAGGGGCAGAGAGAGAGAGGGAGACACAGAGTCCGAAGCAGGCTCCAGGCTCCGAGCTGGCAGCACAGAGCCCGATGCAGGACTCGAACTCACCGACCGTGAGATCATGATCTAAGCCTCCGAGCTGGCAGCACAGAGCCCGATGCAGGACTCGAACTCACCGACCGTGAGATCATGATCTAAGCCAAAGTCAGATGCTTAACGGACTAAGCCACCCAGACGCCCCTGACTACCACGTTTTACATGTACCTAAGCAAATAGAGATACGTTTTGAAATTTTCTTTTTCTCATTTCCAAACTTTTAAGAAAGGTTGCCTCAATTGGAAGTATCCCCTTCCATTCATCTGATGAGATGCCTTTCAGTCTGAAACGCATACCCATTTTGTATTGACTTGTAGTATAGCTTAAAATCAGTGACGATGGCTTTGTTTGTGTAACTTGTGATAACAAGCTATTTCCTGTAAGCTGGTGTTTGGACCAGTGACATCAGCCCATGTTCTGGTTTGTTGGTTTAAACCAAGCTCTCGCTAATGGGGTCAAGGATGTCCCAAAGTATCTGGTCTGGGCAGGGTCAGGAGCTCCAGATCACGTTTTTCATCATGAGGGGAAAGGCGGACTGGAATGAACGTGGCTTTCCTGGGGCCACATTTCCCAGAGAAGATTGTGTCAGAGGTAGGCTAAAGTGGACCTCAGAACTGTCTTTTCTTAAAGGGGGAGCTGATGTTCATCTTGTGCATTTCAATCATTCCCAGAAACACAGCCAGGGATTTGGAAAGTGAAGTGAGTTTTCATAAATGACTTTGGCTAGGCACACAGCTGTGCCCTAGAACTATCCAGAAAATAGTCACGTGTCCATACTCACACTCTCAAACACTTGGCTACAAAAAAAAAAAAAAAAAAAGAAAGAAAGAAATCATAACTGTGAGTTTTCGGCTTTCTGGAGTTTCAGAAAAATAAATAAGAAGAGTCAGCTGATGAAATTCAAAATAAAATAGACTTCTTAAATAAAATCAGGAACCTCAGTCCACTTTTCCAGTAAACCTCAAAAGGTGTATTCAGAGATGAGAATCAACCTCAGTTAACTATTTGACTACAGGAGATTCTTTCTACCAGTGCTATTTTCTTTTCTTTCTTTCTTTCTTTTTTTTTTTTTTTTTACTCTTATTTAAGCAGAAGGTCCCTTGTCTGGAATTTGGGGACGATTCTGCACTTTATATACACGGCAAACTGGGCTCCATTGCTGGAGACCATGGTCCCAGCCTCAGATCTCCGCTTTGCCAGAGAAGGGATGTGACAGAGTTGGTAGTGTAGCCAGCTGTCCCACTGCTACTTTTCTTTCCCTCCGTAGGTGAAGAGTGTGACATCGACATAAATGAATGTGACAGTAACCCCTGCCACCATGCTGGCACTTGCCTGGACCAGCCCAACAGTTATACCTGCCACTGCCCACACGGCTGGGTGGGTGCAAACTGCGAGATCCGTAAGTATTTCTGCTGTTTTTAACATCACATTTTCATTTAGCACCAAGAGGATACTGACCGTGTCCAGGTGGCCTCCGTCACCCACAGATGAGCAGTGGGGCCAGAGGGCTGACGCCAGTCCCAGAGGAGTACCTTTGCTCATTGCTTTCTGTCCCTCCCCCTTCCTTCCTGAGCCTGAATCCAGCCTTTCCACTGGGATACGAATGTGCAGATGTCATCCAAAGTTCACTGCTGCTCAGACAGCCAAAAATGTGCCTAACTGAGAAGCATTCGAATCGTATCAGAAAACAGAGGCTTTGTGTTAAAAACATGAAAAAGCACACAGAATATAAATTCACTTTGCATTTATGTCTTCAAGTGTCTTCAAACGTATTAGGTTCCTTCGGTTGCCTGGAGAATAGTCCAGTGAGGATGAGGGTAAAAGAAAACCCGAAAAAATATTTTGAGCTGCTGAGAGCAAATTGTTCTCTAAAGATGAGCTCCCAGAAGTTTGAAAATGTCATAATCAAGATATGTATTAAAATAATGTATCTGCGGGACCCCCGGGTGGCTCAGTCGGTTAAGCATCCGACTCTTGATTTTGGCTCAGGTCATGATCTCAAGGCTTGTGAGTTCAAGCTGTGCATTGGGCTCTGTGCTGACAGCATAGAACCTGTTTAGGATGCTCTCTCTCCCTCTCTCTTTCTGCCCCTCCACTTGTATCTCTTTCTCAAATAGAAACATTAAAAAATTTTTTAAAAATAATGTGTCTGTTGGGTTTTCCATTGTTTTGGAAACTGCTAAAAATTCAACTATGAAACGTATTTTCTTCTAATTGAAATTCATCGGGACAGTGGATCTTCCATAAAAGCTCCCCCTGGGCTCTCTCATCCCTCCCCATCTTTTCTTCAGCTAGAGATAGTTCATCTATTGTGTGAGTTTGGAAGGAGGCAAATATATATAGATAGCCCCATTTGTCTGTCTGTCTGTCTGTCTGTCTCCTTCCAGGGCTGGCTGCTGGTTACCTCTATTCCTCTATTCTGTGTTTCAAGAATAAGCTCTCCTAGGGGGTCCAGCACTGCCTATGGCTGCATGGGCCTGTCTCATTCTTCATGTGTCTGAGGAGGAAGGTCACATTCTCCAATATCAGTGTGACTGGTAATATTATTGGGGCTCCTACCAGCTCACTCTTTGTCTTTGCTTTTGGTTGAGAGACTGAGAGGGAAAGAAGGTAGTTATTTTTAGGTCTCTCCGTCACCAACTTTCCTAAGCACCCCAAGACAGCGTGGTCTTAGGACCAACTGGCCTTGCCGAAGATGGTTGGGAAATACACTTGTGCTGAGGAAAGATCTAGAAAGGGATGCTAATGGCTATGAGCTGGTGTAGGATGTTAAGGCAAGAGTAGGTATAAGATGTTAAGTCCAGTCTGTGGAAAGCATCCCAAACTTAGGTCAGCAGGACCTTGGTTCTTCCCTTGGCATAACACTGATTATGTGGCTGCATTGAATCATGCTGACATTCAGTTTACTTATCAGTAAACTGGGGCCAGATTTCATTCTAAAATTTGGTAATTCTGTTAGAAATGACAAATTTTGTGCCTTAGGGCAGAATAATATCTACTTACAACTTTTAAATCTTTTTTTAAAAAAGTTTACTTATTTATTTTGAGAGAGAGAGACAGAGGGAGACGGGGGCCGGGGTGGGGGGGTGGGAATCGAACGCATGAACCGTAGATCATGACCTGAGCCAAAGCCAAGAGTCGGATGCTCAACCAACTGAGCCACCCAGGTACTCCTATAACTTTTAAATCTTAATTATGAAGATAAATATATAAGAAAGTATGGATAAGAAGTCAGGGACACACAAGATGCCCTCAAGAAACTTTAAGTGGGGGCGCCTGGGTGGCGCAGTCGGTTGAGCGTCCGACTTCAGCCAGGTCACGATCTCGCGGTCCGTGAGTTTGAGCCCCGTGTCAGGCTCTGGGCTGATGGCTCAGAACCTGGAGCCTGTTTCCGATTCTGTGTCTCTCACTCTCTCTGCCCCTCCCCCATTCATGCTCTGTCTCTCTCTGTCCCAAAAAATAAATAAACGTTGAAAAAAAAAAATAAAAAAAAAAAAGAAGCTTTAAGTGAAGTCCTATAATTACAAAAAATCTAAATTTTACTTCATTCCAGTGATGATAATATAGGCAAAAGATATACAAGAGTGGAAAATGAAAAGTGTAAAAGTTGACTTCAAATTCAAGGTCCATCATACTCCAGCTGTGTAACCTGGACAAGCAAATGTATCTCTCGGAGTCCCATCATTCTCACCTTACAAGACAGTGATGGGGAAATGCTGTGAGGATCAAAGGAGGCAGATATGTGCAGATTTCTGCAATGCAGTAGGCACTAAGTAAATGCTAGTTTACTGTGGCTCATGTACCGTGAACTACTCCTTGGGAGGACCAACCTTCGGCAACTGTCTTTTTGGATGATGAGTGCCAAGGGCATGGGCCACACTGAGGGGCTGGATGTGAGGGGGCCCATCACACATCTTGGCCCATACTTGGGCTCCCCGTTTGCCCAGAATAGCACTTTGCATTTGGTAATCTCATTTCCGCCTCTCCATTAGACCAAAGGCGCTAAAATCAGTGTCATCACAGATTAGGCTCAGCTGGGTTCCAGTGTTGGATGCTTCCATCCTTGACCTGAAGGTCAGAATGAAAAATGTGCATTTGAGGTTTGCTGTGACATGTAGCTGATGGCCAGTGTCTAGAGAACTGGGTCTGAATCAAATGGGATGGATCTAAGGACCAGGAGTGGAAGTAGAGTGGCCAGGGAAGATTCAAGAGGCTTCAGGTCCCATCCCTTTGAGGTCCCTTTCTAACGCTGAATTATCTGTGATCTTCTCAAGTGTCCAGAAACCAAGAGGAGGGTATCTGGATGGTGCAAGGTCGGGTGGGTAGATCTCAACAGGAAAGCTCAGATGTACGCAGAGAAGAGGGAGAACCATAAGCCCACATAGGCTCCATAGCAGGGAGGCCTGTGAGTTGTCAGAGGTGGTCCGGGAGCTTCCCATCAGCCTCACTTCTGCCTCTGGAGGCCACATCGCCTGCCTCCCTCCCTTGCTCATTCTGCTTCAGCCACATCATCCTGCTTTCACTTCCTTGGGTAGGTCAAGTTCATTCCTGCCTTCAAGGCCTTTACCTATCTGCTGCCCTATGCCTGGAGTGCTCGCCTTTCAGATTTTAGCACAGCTTTCTCCTTCACTACACATCGATTAACCTAGAAACTTGCCCCTATAGAGTTATTATCTGTCCCCTAGTCAGTAATAAGGAGTAAAAATCTAGCAGACCACAAAGATTGATCAAAACCACCAAGAAAACTGACCCAGAACTATCTAAAAGGATCATTTAAATAGTTGTTGTGTTTTATATGTACCCTGAAGCAAACACAAACCTTAAGTTCTGGAAAGTACCAAAACAACCTAGTGAAATTTGTCTGCTCTCAATTCTTGCCACCTGAGACTGATAACAATTTTGGCTTTGGCTTTTAATAAAAATTTTGCCTTCCTAGAATCAAGGTCTAAAAAACCATAATTCCTATAAATGTTTATATAGTGGTGTTTTGTGTCATCTGTGTAGGAACTGTGAGGTTTCTACAGTTAGCGTCACAGTTAATCTCGCTGACTGACAGTTGGACAGGTAAGTGCATTGAACAATTGAATCTCTGCCTCAACTATTAAATTAATGATATTCTACAAATAGGCAAATAGGCCATCCTGGATTTATAATTCAACTAATAAGGGCCTCTTACTATCGACACTGAACACTACACCCAGGATATAAAGGTTAATAAAGCAGCCCCTGCCTTCAGGAGCTCATCATAATCCAAGGGTGGCTCATCATAGGTGGTGGGGTTTCTGTAGGTTTTGTACAGGCTGCTTCGGGAACCGAGGGAAGAGGGGACCCTCTTGGGATCCTCCTCCCCAAAATGCATGGAATTTCATAATGGTTGAAGAAACTCATCACATGGCTATGTTGGTTGGGTTCTTTGGTTCTCATTTTTGTATAAACCAGGATATTTTAAAAAATAAAATTAACCTTCCTTCTCATCCGGACCTCTGCTTCACTCCCCAAATGTAACAATTATTAGCCATTTATTGTTTATTTTTCGAGATGCATTCGGTCAATATTGTAAGTCCTTTTTTTTCCTCCCATAAAAATGGAACTATTCTATACATACTGTTCAGCATCTTGCTTTTATGATTAACAACATATTGATATTTGTAATATATAGAATATTTGTCTATGTTGGTTTATGCAGATCTACCTCATTGTTTTAACACCACGTGGCTTCCAATCTAGCCCATCAAACCCTTTCTTTATATGCAGCCAGAAGCACCTTTTATTTCCTTTTTGTTTTTAAGTTCATTTATTTATTTTGAGAGAGCAAGAGAGAGTGCAGGCGGGGAAGGGGCAGAGAGAGGGAGAGACAGAATCCCAGGCAGTCTCCACACTGTCAGTGCAGAGCCTGATGTGGGGTTTGAACTCATGAACTGTGAGACCATGACCTGAGCTGAGATCAAGAGTCAGATGCTTAACCACCTGAGCCACTCAGGTGCCCCTTCTTTTTGTTTTCTAAAAGTATATGGTCTTTTTTCTTTTTAATTTTTCCAGTTATTTTTATTGTGGCAAAATACACATAACATGAAATTAACTATCTTAATCGTTTTCAAGTGTATGGTTCAGTGATATCAAGTACATTCATACTGTTGTGCTGCCCTTACTAACATCCATCTTTGTAACTCTTTTCATCTTGAAAAACCAAAACTCTGTCCCCATTAAGCCCTGTGACCCCTTCCCCCAGCCCTGGCAATCACACTCCCTGTGACCCCTTCCCCCAGCCCTGGCAATCACCATTCTACTTTCTTTGTTTCTTCTTTTTTTTAATCTCCCCTTGTCCCTCACATCCCAGCCTCTGTTAACCACCATTCCACTCTCTGTTACTACGAGTTCAGCTTTCTTTTTTTCTTTAGATCCATATATAAACCAGCTTATACCATATCTGTCTTTCTTTATCTGACCTGTTTCAACTTAGCACAATGTCCTCAAACCCATTCATCCACATGGTTGCATCTGGAAGAGGCATCTTTTCGACATGCAAATCTGAATACTCAGACCCTTCTCTCCACCAGTTTCTCTCCCTGCCACTGCTGAGCTCCTATTAAATTGCATTTATAACTGAAGACCAAAGGCCACACTATTGCCTGTGGGGCCGCGGGAGGGAGCTCTTCACTCAGCCAACCCCTGGCTCGCTCCCTCAAGCAGCCACCTTGTCGCCCTTCCAGTCTCTTGTCCTGTTCCCCACCATCCCCCCTTCCCCGGGGTCTTTTCCTGGGACCATGTTCCCCCTGCTCTCCCTCAACTCTGGTTTTTACCTACTTACCTGGAGAGCCCAGCTTCCTACAGACCCTCACTTCTAGAGCAATTCTGATTCCCCAATTAGATGGAGATTTTCCTCGTCCTTTCCGGTAGCACCGTGGAGGTGGTCCTTGATTGGCTTGGCACACTTGTATGTCTACAGCTACTATGGGATCATTTCTTTGGTCTCTGTACCCCTCAAAAGACGGGGAACTCCAGGAGCCAACTGTGTACTTTCCCTCGCTCTTTATCCCAGCATCTAGTGCCATGCCTGGCACATAGTAGGTGCCCAGTTAATGGTTGTTCAGCAAGCAGATCCTATGAAAGAGGTGAACTTTTCTTTCCATTCCTTTCCTACGCTGTCCTCTTCTGAAGTTTAATGAGAGCTCTTAATCTTTTGCGATCTCATTGACTGCCTTGCTTGTCCAAATAACTCTTAGCTATGGAAAGCAGCAGGTAATTTGAAAGCCCTCCTCTCAATTAGTCCAGCAGCAGATGGTCTCAAAAGTTATCTAGCTGTCTGATGTCCACACATCGCACACTCACTCTCTTTTTAAATAATATAGGTGAACACATGAACTAGCCTGGCTACGTTCACGTAGGTAAATTAAAAAACAGATCTAGGCAATGTGTTCTAGAATGAAATTTATAAATCTAATGGTGTCTCCTTCGGTGGAGTGGTGGTTGTTGCTGGGTCTGGTTTTAGTCTCATCCTGGCCACAGGTGGTCTGTTTGACCCCGTGCAGCTGCTTAAGTCCAGCCTCTCTCCCTAGCTCCAAGGGCTACGTTACAATTGACAGGTAAATGCAAACACACTGTGGAAAACACAAAACCTTAAACAAACTGAGTTTGAAACCTAAATACAAATGGTCTCGCAGACCCATAAGCAGGCAGTTTGTGTGCATGTGTCCCTGGTCATGCACCTGTTGGGGCTGATGGGATCATTCCATCGAGCATCTTCCAGTGCACAGCTCCTCTCTGAGCTGTGCTGTAGCTGGCATAGTGAATGGTTCATGCGGCGGGACTCTGGGATGCGGCAAAGTGATAGCTCGTGAGGGTCTCGTGACTGATGCCAGGACTGGAGGTGACAGCTTCGGCCACCTGGTGCAGATCCTCTTGATGCTTCCAGACCGAGGTTGGATTTGCTCAGATCCAGCCTGGTTCCAACCCGATTAGTGAGTAAAGCAGCCGCGTTCACTCCTACCAGAAAAATTTCAGCCGACAGTAACGTAGGAAAAAAAAAAAGTGGGGGTAGGGGGAGGAGGGAAGCAGAGCTTTTCAGAGGAATTTCAAGAACGTTTTCCCAAAGGTTCAAACAGCCTGGAATGCAGAGTTTGGGGAAGTAGAACAGATGGCCAGAAACGTACGCAGCGTAGGCAGCTCAGGCCTGGGACGCCGTGCTGAGCACGTAACCCAGCGCCGTTGTCTGTCCACGGTAGCGGCCGGACCGCCGTGGGTTGTGTGCTCGCTGCGGATGCACAGTTGATACGAGTGAGCTATTCACACGAAGTTCGAAATCAACTGTGAGGGCTCAGCGGGAACGCACGTGGCCCTGCGATAGCAATGGGAGCGGAGCCCTCTACCAAGTCGGAGTAGAAACATCGCTGGCTGCCCTTGCGGTGATGCTAAGTGGCTGTTAACGGTGAGGTCTGAGCGTTGGACTCCAGCCTACAACTGAATTTTTCGGAGAAGGTTGAAATAGTTGCAAATCAAGTGAGTCCTGCTTTTCTTCCAGCCAGAAGAATGAGTGACTCTCAGTGTGAACCAGGCATTGCCAAATTAAATGCCTCTGATCCGGGACGGAGGCTTAGTTCTCATTTCACAAAACACCTTCTCCCCTCCATGGCGACCGTTCAGTTGCCGTGATTTCTGTCAGTCCCTCTGGCCATATGTGAGCTGGTTCGGACAGAGCCGGGACTGCGGTCATGGTCAGTCTCACTGCTGCACGGACCTCGTGAGCTCAGGCAGCCAAGCTCACCTGGCAAAACCAGACCTCAGGGGTCTTGGTGAAAACTCAGGAGTCTGAAGTTCTGGATGTGAACACACTTCACTCATCTCATTCTTCTCAAACTCTCAGGAGCCATCACGTTTGGGGGCATGAGTCCCTTTTCCGTTAGGCTTCTAGAAAGGGGATCTGTGTCTCCCTGTGCTCTTCTTCAGATTGTAACCATTCAAGGTAAAGCATAGCCGGTTCTCAGATTCCGTGGTCACTGAAGATGTAGCTTGGGTGAGTGTGTATGTGCCCGCACATAGCACACATTCCCGCAGAGTTTGGCCCAGTGAGAAGAGTCCGAGCATTTCACGGGAAGACGGGCCCGTCCACACACCCACCCCTGAATCCCATTTTCAGGCTCCCGTAGTCCTAATGTGAAACCAGTCGTCTCGAGGTGCTGGTGCTGTGAGTCCAGCACAGAAGACATCCCTTTCCCACACGAACTTGGCTTCTCTTTGGTCTTATATAGCCCTTTTTATTTTCCAAACTTCCTTTCAAGTCCTGTTCACGTTATCCAGAACATTCCACATGTGTGCAGGTCTGTAAAAAGTTCATACTTTGACACTCTTGACCTGTGCCAGGCAGGAGATTATGTCCCATTCGTCCATTTATTTTCCTGCTCATACAGGTTGGTGTTTTTTGAAAGGGCCCAGAGCATTGCTCAGTAATCCTGAGCTCACAGGGCGTGCCTCAGAGGGCAGTGTCCTGCTTCTCCTTATCCTTTATCTCTCTTCCACCGTGACACCTGCTCCTTTTTAGGACCACCCACCACATGCCCAGCAGCAGACTTTCTTACTTTTCTTCACGTGTTTTCTAACTTGTGCCTACAATAAGCCATGGGGTACGTGTTGCTATTTTCATCTTATAAATGAAGAAACGAAGACTCAGGGAGGTCAAATAAATGTTGCAGCTAGGATTGAAGGCAAGGTTGGTGTGATCCCAAGACCCACACTTCTTCCACTGTTATGCTGGAAGATCATCCCATGGATGTTTTCTTCAACTAATTTATTGCTGATTTTTAAATATTTTTATAAAAGGAATACATTATTCTTTTGAAAGAAGCTGGAAAAGACGGAGAAGTATAATGAAGGAAATAAAAATACTTGTGATTCTGCCTCCCATTGACCTCTATTGTTAGTGTGTTCCTGGGTGAGGCAGACTTGGGTCTAGACTTGAGCTCACCCAGCTGGTGATGCCAATTTCCTATATAAAGCAGAGAGAGAAAATAATGAATCTTCAGTTGGTTGTAATGATTAAGTGAGATGTTTTCAAAGAGGTTAACATAGGAAGGCAGCAAATTCGTCATTACTATCACTCTGTCTTGAGATTTTCAGTGTATAGATAAGCACTTTGAGTTCACATGTGACTGTACTATATGGGTAGGTCCTGTTTGGCCAACTGCTTTTGTTCCCTTGTTGGAACAAAACATCTCTTGGGGCTCCTGGATGGCCCAGTCGATTAGCCATCCAACTCTTGATTTTGACTCAGGTCATGTTCTCGCAGTTCGTGAGTTGGAGCCCCACATTGAGCTCTGTGCTGACAGTGCAGAGCCTGCTTGGGATTCTCTCTCTCCCTCTCTCTGCCCCTCCTATGCTCGTGCTCTCACGCACACACACACTCTCTCTCAAAATAAATAAATAAACTTAAAAAAAGAAGAAAACATCTCTCCATCTCACTAAGAGTTGAGTATTTAAGTTGTTTCCCTTTTTTTTTTTCTTTTATAAATTGTTTTGTCTACTTGTGGGACAGAGAGAGAGTGTGGGGGTAGGGCCTCTGGCTATAGCTATAACATTTTATTTCTTAAAAAAAAAACCTGAATAACAGTCTAAAGCAAAAATGGTTCAATACGAACTTTATTAACTTTGAACAGTATTAACTTTGAGTGGTGGGTACCTGGGGGTTGCGCTTATTTAATGAACCTTTTTCTAAATGTATAGTATTTGGTCATTTAACATTTAAAAGTTCTGATGCTGAGATGAACGTCCTTGTATATAGGGCTTTACGCATTTATAGGACAATTTCCCCAGCATAAATTCTAAAAATTGGAATTTCCGGGTCCATTAAGTCTACACAAGGGTTGAGTATCAATTTGCACATCCTCATTTCTGCACACATATCAGCTGTGGTTATCAAATATTTATTTATTTAAAAAAAATTTTTTTTAAGGTTTATTTATTTTTGAGGCAGAGAGAGACAAAGCATGAACAGGGGAGGGGCAGAGAGAGAGGGAGACACAGAATCTGAAACAGGCTCCAGGCTCCGAGCTGTCCGCACAGAGCCTGACGCGGGGCTCTAACCATGAGATCATGACCTGAGCCGAAGTCGGCTGCTCAACCGACCAAGCCACCCAGGCGCCCCTCAGCTGTGGTTATCAAATATTTTAAATACTGTTTGGAATGGATAGAGGAATTGCATTTTTAAAGAATTATGGAAGTAAATAATTTTCTATTTGTGTGTCTTTGGTAGATTCCTTTTTAAATTTTTTTTTTAAGTTTATTCATTTTTGAGAGAGAGAGCGTGAACAGGGGAGGGGCAGAGAGAGAGAGAGAGAGAGAGGGAGACACAGAATCCAAAGCAGGCTCTAGGCTCTGAGCCGTCAGCACAGAGCCTGACGCGGGGCTCGAACTCCCGAGCCACGAGATCCTGACCTGAGCCGAAGTCGGACGCTCAACCGACTGAGCCACCCAGGCACCCCGGTAGATTCCTTTTTATATTTTTGCCCATTTTTTCTATGGTGTGTTCCTGGTTTTTCTTAATGATTCGTAAGAGGCTCTTGTATGTTAAGGACATTAGCCCTTGATCTGGGTTATCCATAGAAAATAATTCTTCCCAGTTGGGGTGGCCCTTGTATCTTAGGTTGCTGAAGCAAGGTCAGTGAAGACCTTCCTGTTACAAAGGTCACAACTCACACCCAGGCCTTTGCTTACTTTCGCCCCAGACCTGCAGTGGAAGTCCGGTCACATGGCGGAGAGCCTCACCAACATGCCCCGGCACTCCCTCTACATCATCATCGGGGCCCTCTGCGTCGCCTTCATCCTGATGCTCATCATCCTCATCGTGGGCATTTGCCGCATCAGCCGCATCGAGTACCAGGGCTCTTCCCGGCCAGCCTACGAGGAGTTCTATAACTGCCGCAGCATCGACAGCGAGTTCAGCAATGCCATCGCCTCCATCCGGCACGCCAGGTGGGCTGCGTGGGGAAGGGAGGGGGGAGGAGGGGAGAGCCCGCTGCCATCTGGGTGCGTTCCTGGGAGCCGGTGGTGTTGCGAACAGGAATCCACACCTGCAAAGAGGATTGCATAGACGAAAGCATAGGTTCAAGGCATACTGGGGACAGATAATTGGGCTGCTTTATAATTTGCTGCAAGCTTACTGTTTGCATTGAATACATTCATTCATTTAATTTGTGTTTATCCGTGCTATAAATAGCCGATTCTTAATCACTGTGTAGGAAACGTTTTTTGATGATTGCTTTTTGGAATGTCTTTAGCTGTGCTCTCCAAACAGCATAGGTAAGCAGTGACATTCGATTTAGCGGCTTCCTTAAGGAATGACAAACAGCTTTCATTCTGCTGTTGGTGTACATATTCTATAAAACGATGTCCTTTTCCGGAGGAAAGACTCCTGGAGGGACGAGGTACCACACCAGTGGTGCCACAGAGAAAGCAGGAGTCGGGTGTCCGAAGTGTGGCATTTAGTCCCAGCCACCCCATTACTTGACTCTGTTTCACACAGACCATTCAAGCCTCTGCAAACACTGGTCCCTGAACAGCGAAAAGTCATGTCTCCCTTAGTCAAGGCAATCAAATTAAATTACAAATAGTAAAGGCTTGTATAAAGAGATAACATCCTATGTATTTCTCCAAATCTATAACACTAACAAAATCAGCTAATCTAACTTTTTTTTACTTTTAAAAAACCTTTTAAAATTATTATTTATTTTTGAGAGAGAGAGAGGGAGACACTGAATCCGAAGCAAGCTCCGGGCTCTAAGCTGTCAGCACAGAGCCTGACGCGAGGCTCGAACTCACAAACCGTGAGATCATGACCTGAGCCGAAGTTGGATGCTTAACCGACTGAGCCACCCAGGCGCCCCCATATTTTATTTTTGCACAGGATATTTAGTACAAAAACGAGCGTGCCAGTGTTTCTTAAAGGAAAGCTGTTTTCTCTTTTAATTGCTAGAATGATCTAAAGTGCACAATTCAGGAAGTCTGTGCTGTAGTAAAGAGCGGGCTGAGCTCGGTGTCTTCAGATTGGGGTCATGAGAGCTAGTAGCTGCAATACCTCTGTTGGGAGGCCGTGTAGTCGTCTTGATCAAAACACACGCAGCTCCGGATTCCGTCTGAACGGTACAGAGGCTACGAGGTTCAGAAAGTTTGCTTTCTGCGCAAGGAAATCCCCAAACCAGTTCTGAGTCAGGCCCTACGTGCTGCTCATCACTGACTCCTTCCTTGAAGGGTCAGCTTAACAGCACAGCCTCCGGGAAGCCCTGAGGCCAGTCCCTGCACGTCTTGTTTATTTGACTCGTCCGCCAGCCTGTACATAAAGGACCGTTTTCTTTCCGTCTCCAGCAGGTGCTGGCACATAGTAGACCCTCCTTCCTACAATCTGAGGTCTGTAGTGAAAGGACGGTCTCTGTCAGGGGTTGGTGCGGGATGTCTTGACCTGCCTGAGAGGTGACGTCATTCCGGGGCAGCAGCCTCCCAGGAGTGCTGGAGGTTCTCAGAAGTCACTGGGTGAGAGGTGAAAGGTGTAAAAAGTGGAGGCGAGGAGGCAAGCTCCTCTGTTGCTCAAGAGTCTTCTCTGTCTGTTCCCGGAGGTGCTGAGTTCACCGGGAAGGAGCGGAATCGGCGGCGTGACGCCGGGATGTGTTGGGAGACCCAAGAAATCAGGTTCCCTCCACCCCCGGAGGGATCTCTGGCCAAGATGCTTTTGTGTTCAAGAGGAGTATTTTATTTCAGCTCCAGCATAGTTAAGGATAGATTCTTCTGAGCTTCCTGCTTAGATAGCCCGCTAGGAAGATATTTAGCTGGATAGTCTTGGAAGGAAAGAATTAACTTAAAAGCATTTACAGACCTGGTTCTTATTTGGTGCTGATTTTTATCAAAAATATTTACTGCAGAATTCCTAACCAGTAAGCTCCTCCATGCACCAGTGACTACCGATAAAGCCACTGAAGTTAATACAATACCTTCCCAGATATCTGGAACATTCCCTCATAAACGTTTACTCAGCTACGACCTGTGGTTTCTACAGCCTGGCTGTCTAGAGGTCCTGGCTGGGTCTCTGGCTGGTTGGCCCCTTTTCACTCCTTTTTCCTGGAAACCCTAGAAAAGCATTGAAAAAAAAATTAACCCTTTTCGCTATTACCTCCTCCCTGGTTTTCAGCAGTGACCTGTAGCTTGCTCCCACTTCCCAGCCTGTCTCCCAGCTGCTGGCCTGGAGGTGACATGGGATCTGAATGCCATCAGCTGAGCAGCCACGCAGGACGAATACTGAGTGGGTCATCTGTGGCATTCACGAGTGACCGAGGCAGCATCTGGTGATTCTGATGTCAGCTCTCAGTTGATGCCGGTGCTGGGCTGTGAGGAGCCCCTTTCTCTCTCTGATTAAGAGTCACGTGTTCTGTGGCTGCTTTGCTGACCCTTGGGCCGGAGAGAGTTTGCAGCTGACCAGTGGGAGCGCACGGGCATTCCAGGCTCTGGAGCGAGGTCACATCTCGGCTGCAGATTGCTCCCTGCTCCCCCAGCGCTAAGCACCTGGTCACACAAAACAGAACCAGGGAAGCTGAGAGAGGACCCGGTCACGTTTTCTCAAAGGGCATCTCTGGCTTTGGGCCTTTCTCAAGGTCAGATCCGCCTGCTTTCCCTGTGGTGGCGTTTTAGCTCTTGACTTCCAGGGGCGCATGAACTGGAAGAGAGCACGGTCTCGATCTGCCTGAGAATTGGCTACAGTATGTTTTAGTGAAATGACGTGGGCAAGACTTGTCACCAGATAATCTTTGGGATGTCAGTGACATTAATGCTATCGTGGCCACAATTTCCACCATTCCTTCTAGTTTTTGTTGACATGGCCAGACACTCTGCTGAATCCTTTGGAGAGAGGGACCGTGAGTGATTCTTAGGGTCTTCAGCAAGGGTCTGCAGAATATCTCAGCTGGTTCAGACCGTGTATTCTCTGGGTGCCTGTGACTGTTCAGCTCTGCCTTTATAGTGTGAAAGTAGCAGAGACACATTATGAATGGGTGCAACTGTGTTCCAATCAAACTTTATTTAAAAACAGGCAACAGGGGCGCCTGGGTGGCGCAGTCGGTTAAGCGTCCGACTTCAGCCAGGTCACGATCTCGCGGTCCGTGAGTTCGAGCCCCGCGTCGGGCTCTGGGCTGATGGCTCAGAGCCTGGAGCCTGTTTCTGATTCTGTGTCTCCCTCTCTCTCTGCCCCTCCCCCATTCATGCTCCGTCTCTCTCTGTCCCAAAAATAAAAAAATAAAAAAAAACAAAAAAAAAAACCAGGCAACAGGCTGTAATTGGTTTGCAGGCTATCGATTGTTAACCCCTGGTCTACGTTATAATTTTCTTTATTTTCCAAAAAGATTTTTTTTACATTTAAAATGTACCTTTATGATAAGAAAAAAAACCCCGCATGTTATTTGAAGGAATAGTCACATAAATATTCCTGCCATAACACAGGCTAGCTCTTTTATTGGTTTAGTACCTGAGAGTTTTCGTTTCTTTTTCAGGTTTATTTATTTATCTTGGGAGAGAGAGAGAGAGCAGTCGAGCATGCGAGCCAGGGAGGGGCAGGGAGAGAGGGAGAGAGAGAATCTCAAGCAGGCTCCACGCTGTCGGCTCAGACCCCCGATGTGGGGATCCATCTCATGAACCGTGAGATCAGGACTTGAGCCGAAATCAAGAGTGGGACCCTTAACCAGCTGAGTCACCCAGTGTCTGAGAGTTTAAATGGACTTCTATAGGTGTTAGCTTCTTTCTTAACACCCACCCAGTTCTGAGAGAGCAGGAAACTATAAAAAGCTATTGGTATTGTAAATGTGAGTATGAATGCACAGTCCCGTTTTACTCGATGTAAGCTTGCCACGGTGATGGGCGGAGGAGATTCAAGGAAAGTCTTGGTTCACTCTATTGTGTTTTAAAAACCACTTTAGTTTCTGTGTGGTAGCTACCGCACTTTGTGCAGAGACCCCTGTACGTCCCTGGAGGAAGTGGAATGGACTTCTCAGGAGCGAGTTAAGGGATTCCAGCTCCGAGACAGTGCCAAGTTCCCTTTGTAACCAGCATTATACTTCATTCCCATACTGGTGTGGTGTCGATCTCAGTAGCACCGGGCACAAAGCCAGTTACCTGTCTAGATATGAAGTGAGGCTCCTTGTTCTTGTCCACGTCGACCGTGTGGCCGCTCCTGGCTGGGCTCAGCCCTTGCCTCGTTTTTCTCAGCGGACCCCAAACACCCCTCCTCAAACCTGCCCTGTCGATATTCAGCCCCATGACCGCAGTTTAAGGTCACAGCCCTTTGAATTATAGCTTGTTGGTAGATTGCATAACACGGAGGCATTTAACTTTCTGGATTTTGAAGAAACAGGTTCTTCTTCAAACTATGAAATCACATAAAAAATGAAACGGGTATCTTGGGGCGGCTGGTGGCTCAGTCGGCTAAGCGTCTGACTTCAGTTCGGGTCATGATCTCGCGCTTCGTGAGTTCAAGCCCCGGGTTGGGCTCTGTGCTGACGGCTCAGGGCCTGGAGCCTGCTTCGGATTCTGTGTCTCCCCTTCTCTCTGCCCCTCTTCCATTCACTCTCTGCCTCTCTCTCAAAAATAAATAAACATTAAAATTTTTTTTAAATAAATGAAATGGATATCTTAAACACATATTCAACCTATTAAGTCACTTGGGTTTTTCCTCTTGGTCCGCCGACTGATTAATAGGCTGTGTGTGATTTGCTGGCCCTCCCATCAAATCAGGAAACTGCCCCATGGTTACTATGGGAAGAGGGCTTTTCACGGGGATTGTCCTATTTTGTTTAAAATGATCTAGTGGTATATTGTTACCAGTGGGTCTGGCTATTTTATGAGACCTAGATTGTCAAAATATTTGCGCCCTAAAGTAGCTTCTGAAATTTTCAGCGTTGGGAGAAAGTATCCGGATCTAGTTGGCTTCTACACTCTTGTTCCTTTCCGTGGTCTCAGATATATGCAGGCCTCGTGCAATTTAGATAAACAGACTCCAGGCTGGACTCCAACCCAGGTTTATGGATGCACAATCCCAGGCCTCAGTGAGCCTTCACGCTTTAGCTGTGATTTTGTTGAAAGCTTTTTAATCTTTAAGTAATACCCTTGGATTTCTTGGCGGCAGAACGCATGAACTCATTAGTCTGTATTTTGCCCGGTGCCCATCTGGCACGGTTTATGCCTTTGTGCCCCTGAAGACCGGTAAATCTTGAGTGAATCGGAACAAAAGATTGATGAATGTTTAAGAGCCAAAGGTCATATGAAGAGTGCAATGTTTTCCCATCTCCCACTCTCTTCTGCCCCTCACTGTATGTGAGAGGGCGGACTTCCCAAGAAAGCAAAGGAAAAACTAGGGATGGGGGTGGGGGTGGGTAGGGTGGAAGCTGTGGTACATGAGCCCCTTGAAGTGTTTGGGGCCCATCCGACCCACCATTTTAAAATTTCAGATTCTTTACGTATTTCCTTTGTGAATCCGTTGGACTTGAAACAGTTAAAAAGAGTTGTCTCTACTAATGAGGAGGGGAGGTGGGCAAGTGTGGAAGATTGTTTAAGTCCTACTGCACTCCAGGGACTTAGGGAAGGTGAGGTCTTCAGTGGGAAGAGACCACCCAGAAGTTGAATTGGCTTTATTTTCATAATCTCCATCTTAAGACTGGTTTGGCAGGAAGTCCTGAAATTGGATTTTGACACCCCTTGGCTTCTAAGCATCAGTCCTGCTGTTGTGGGGATTTTGATATATACAGATCTTTTGGGACAATGGCTTGTGCTCAGAGAAGGCAATGGCTTGTGTGTATGTGGGGGGTGGGGAGGAACAGGTGGGCGGGGTTGGATGGTGGGTAGCAGGGTGTGGACAAACATCTCCTTATTTGAAGTCCTTTCCTCCATGTCCCCTTCTCCTTACGGTGGGACCGCCGATGACCTCTGAGCCTTTACAGCTCTCCTGCACGTCCCACGGGAGAGGCTGTCTGTCCATAGTCCAGGGAGCACCGCCCGCCATTCTGTATTCCAGACACTAGAATGGATGTAAAATAAACTTGCCTCTCCAGATAGTTAAGGGTCTCAGAAGAAAAAGACAAATAGATACACGTTTTCTTGAAGCTTATTGTAGAGCTGTCATGCCTGGCTGCTTTGCCAGGATTTAACCTCGAAGCTTCGACATTAATTTGGGCTCCACGGTTCATGAGATCCATTTTTTTACCTCCTGCCCTGGAGACTAATATCTCCGCTCGTTCAGTGCTATATCCAGGTCTCTTAAATTTCTGTGCTTGCTAGGGAATGTATTTCTCAGGGTATGTTTATCATTCCACCTGATTCTTGAATCTAAATTATTCTCACCACTTGCCCTTAGTAAGGCTTGACATCCAGTGTTCATCTAACCAGAGTCCTCTCTCTCTCTGTGTGGTTTCAGGTTTGGAAAGAAATCCCGGCCTGCGATGTATGATGTGACCCCCATCGCCTATGAGGATTACAGCCCCGATGACAAGCCCCTGGTCACACTGATTAAAACAAAAGATTTGTAATCTCTTTTGGGGGGGGGGAATTATTTTTCAAAAAAGATGGGCTACCACCCTCATTTAAATATTTTTAAGAAAATAAAAAGCTTAAATTTGAAATGGTAGCTGCTCAAGAGTTTTCGGTAGACTATCGAAGAACTAATTTTCTGCAGCTTTTAGTTTGGAAAAAATATTTTAAAAACGAAATTTGTGAAACCCATAGACTACGTTTTAATGTACTTTCCGCTCTTTAAACTGTATGCTTCGACTAGTGCGTGCTTCTCCCATGGGGGACACCGTCATGAAACCCAGATGGTGTTTCATGAAGTTTCTATGTGACTTGTGAGTGCCAGCTTTCTGAGTAGTTAGGAAACACATGTAGAGTATGACCCATATAACAGTATAGCCGTCACCTAAAAAGAAGTCTGAAATGTTTGTTTCGTGAAAAAGAAACTAGTTACATTTATTATTCCTAACCCGAATGAAATTAGCCTTTGCCTTATTCTGTGCATGGGTAAGTAAATTATTTCTGCACCGTTTTGTTGAACCTTGCAGAAATGTTCCTTTGAGTTTGTTCTTGTCACTTTCGTAACGGTGGCCGAGCTAGGCCTTGAAAACCATGCATAGGGAAAGGGCCTGGTGAGGCAAATTATGATCGCATCGAATCTATATTTTCTTTAAAAAGTCAAGGTTTTTATATCGTGAGTAAATTAAATTTACGTTGGAGTTGTTTGTTGCTAAGAGGTAGTCAATATAAGAGAGTACTAGTTCCTTCGTAGTGTGTATTTCTCATAATGCATCTTTATTTACATCCAGGACATGTCCGTGGCTGTATTGGATTGATATGTGCTTCTTCTGATTCTTGCTAATTTCAAAGAATATTGAATAAATGTTACCAAGTCCAGGATGCGCTTGTCCCTCGTTCTTTTAAAATTACAGAAAACATTTTGGGTTTGCTATTCATTGTCAATCTCCTTGTTTTTCACATCTTAAATATTTCAAGGAGTACATTTCTGTGCCTTCTAGGAGCCCTCCTGACCTCCTGATTGCCAGTGACCCATCCCTCCGTTCCTTTAAACATGAAAGGTGGGGGGGGAAGGATAAGAATTCTCATTTCCGCATTTACACCAGAACTTGCCCGCGACATGCAGCACGCGTGGCCACTGAGGTGCATTGGAACGTGGAAATGCTTGTAGGCATGATGTCCAGGGGACCTGCGGCCCCAAGAAATGTCTCCTAAGCGCTGGGTCCAGTGGAGGTCAAGTGAAATGGCCTCAGCAAACAGCAGTTTGGTCCTGAGGAACTTGAAGGCAGCTTAGAACCGCCCTACATCCAATTCTATGTTGCATCCAAATGCTGCGCCCAAGTCTCGGAGTCATTTTTTTTTTTTTTTAATTTATTTTATCTTCACTTGGGAATGTTTGGTAAGGCCAGGGAAAAGTCCCTGAAACCAGGTGCGAGGGAGGATTTCGGGCAAAAAGTGTTTAAGATGCATTCCTCTCCCTCTCTTCCCTCAAACATCTGTCCCTAATCCTACAGATGATATAGCAACACACCCACGCTCTGATTATTAAGCGGTAGCGTGCGTATGTTAAGATTTTTAGTTCCTATGAGTGTTTAGAAACGAACTTAGAATATGAACAAGGGCGTTCCCTCCCCCCCCCCCCCCCCCCGCCCCGTCCTGGACTCATGCCCCCCCCCCCCCGCCACGCCCCAGGGCCATGTCTGCCCCGCTGGGTCTTCCTTTGGAAGCTGCCCCATCCCACCGTCTCAACCCTTCTCAAAGTCGCTCTATGTGATGTCCCTCGAAGGGCTTGTGGGAAATCTTTTGCCAATCGCCGTCTGTCTTTTTAAAGCAAATTAACGGAGCCTGCTAATTCAGATTACTGCCTTCAGACAGTCTGAGGGGCCGACCCCAAACACATTCAGTAATAAGACGTCCCACTGAGCATTTGTTGTGCGTCAGGCAGATGGTGACCCTGGCTATCAAGGTCATGGCTCCTTTTGAACCAGCAGTTCAAAGAAACAAATGGAGTCGCACCGCTAAGAGCCGGTGAAGGAAGGTAAACTGCCCTTGGGCGGCTGATTTGTAGCAGAGTGGATCGGAATCTTGCTGCGACCGTTTCCCTGCTAACGACTTGGGCAGAAACTCCTGACCTACGCCTCAAAACTTGGAGAATGGGGATAAACGATAGGACCTCCCGCAGGATCGTCATGAGGATTAGGTGCCAGGATGTATTTAGATCCCTCTGCTCACCGGCAGCTCCCATTACGCATTCGGCGCGTTAGCCATTGCTGTCGTCCTTGTGCTTAGTTTAGGTACAGACCATTTCCAAGGTAGTCAATTAGCTTGCTTTGGATGGCTGTGCCTGTGATCTTGGAGTCAGTGCGTCGTGGACGGTGGATGAGTTAGTGGTCCTCGTAAAGCCTGGGGCACTTTCTGCAAGTGTGTGAGACGCTCTTTGGTCAAGTCGTTACTTTACACTGTTGGTGAAAAAAGCGTTTGATGAGCGAGAGTAAATACCTGCCAGGACTTGTTGAACTGGTGACAGTCTCATGACTCAAGTGGGGTTGGAATTAGCCCTTTTCTAACGTGGGTTTTCACAAGGCAACTGTACGTCACAACAGGGATCCTCGCCTTCAGAGGTGTTCCAGCTCGTTTTGTAGTTTTTACAGAAGCTCTTGATTCTTGCAAGGAGATGGCACACACAGATAAATGATCTCCAAGTGATTTTAACAGTTGGGAGCTGGTTTTTTGACACCCGTACCAAGGTCTCTGCTCATCACAACCAGGCTTGCACCTGCTGGCCTTGGATCACCGACCCTGACCCCCCTCAGTGGAATAGAGACCTACTTTTAATTTCTTGGGGACACTCCATACTGTTTTCCATAGTAGAACCAGTGGAAATGTGCTAAGATGATCTGATTCAACAGAGTGCCAGCCATCTTGCCTCACCTGCACCCCTCCAGTGGTTTCTGGGGGAATGGAGGGACAGAAAGAGTTCCACGGAGGACAGTTTGAAAAATACTACCAGCAAATCTGTCCCCAAGACTCTCATTCCCCAGCGTGTCAATCCACCCATCTGTGCAACAGGTGTTAATGGAGCACTCGGCAGGTGTGAGGCCGTTGCCGGGGAAGTCTCCTTGACATGTCACTTCTAAGCCAGGACCTGAAAGATGGGTGACAGAGGGGGAGGTAAGGGGAAGCTTCCAAGAATGAGAGTGGACACTTCTGGGGGACTCAGAGGAGTCAGGCCAGAGCAGCGCATACGAGGTCAAGATTCGCCTGTGCTGCTCTATGACCCAGCAATTTCGCTCCTAGGTAAATGTCCAAGGGCAACAAAAATGTGTTTAAAAAAAGCCTTATGCAACTTTCCATAATAGTCCCCAACATAGTAGAAAATGAATAAAAGGACAAAACGGAAAGAGGTACTGAAATGCAGCAATGGGTCTGAATCTCGCAGGTGTAGGTATTGAGCCAAAAAGTCAGACACAGCACGGGACATAATGCATGACTCCATCTATGTAAGATTCCAGATGGGGCACAACCAGCGTGTGGTGCTAGAAATCCAAACCTGTTGCCTCTGAGTGCAGAGGGCAGGGGAAGGACTGGAAAGTCCCAAAAGGACATTTCTGGAAGATGGAAACGGTCTGTATTTTGATTCCAGTGATAGTAACAAGAGAGTATACATTTATCACAAGTATACGCTGAAGATGTGTGCATTTTACTGTATATGAAGTTTTAAAAATCAATAAAGTTTTAAAATGCAATTGGGGTGCCTGGGCGGCTGGGCCCGTTGAGCATCTGACTTGAGCTCAGGTCACGCTCTCCCAGTTTGTGGGTTCGAGCCTCACATCGGGCTCGCTGCTGTCAGCGTGTAGCCTGATTCAGGTCTTCTCTCCCTCTCTCTCTGTCGCTCAAAAATAAATAAACCTTTAAGAAAATGAAATAAAAGCAATAAGCTCATGCAAAAAACGTGCAAGAAGGAAAGCGGGTAGGTTGAAGACAGAGGTGGGCGGGCTTCTGGGGGCGGGGAGGGTCAGACTTCCGGTGTGCTAGGACAGGGAGAAGGTGGAGGTGGTGTGTTGGTGAGGGAGGGTGGCCACGCTGCAGGTGCTGCAAGGAGAAATTAAATTCAGTTAGTGCGTTATAAACCTCAGTTTCTGGATTGAATCAGCAACTCCGTGATTTGGCAAGGTAGGTTTTGCTGGGATGAATTTTCATGCTAGTTATTAAAATTTTCTAATCCACGGATTCAAATTTAACCCGCAAACACATTCCCAGACTGTTAGGTGGCAGTAGGAAATGATTGACAAACAATTGTCATCTTTCTGTTGGCTTATTAGAACATTTCCAGGGGCGCCCGGGTGGCTCAGTCGGGTGGGCGTCCGACTTCCGCTCGGGTCACGATCTCGCGGTCCGTGAGTTCGAGCCCCGCGGCGGGCTCTGGGCTGACCGCTCGGAGCCTGGAGCCTGTTTCGGATTCTGTGTCTCCCTCTCTCTCTGCCCCTCCCCCGCTCGTGCTCTGTCTCTGTCTCTCAATAATAAACGTTAAAAAAATTTTTTTAAAGAAAAAAAAAAAAGGAAGAAAATTTCCAAATTGCTCAAGAGGATGTCCGCAAAATTGAAATCCTTTTCTTATTAAACTAGCCCATGTGGAAGATATTCCATGGACAAATTATTTTTTAATAAGGCAATTTCCTATTTTCCTGAGTCAAAATACCTCTTAACAATTTGAAATTCTTATAGTGTGGTTACCCTATACTGGAGTCAATCTTTCAGAAATGTGACTTCCATGGGGAGTTTCTGTTAAGCCATTACCGCGTGATCTTTCAGGCAGCACGATGCGCGTAACTCCCTTAGGGACAGAAGGGCGTGATAAACATACAGAGTGGTCCTTAGGTCAAACTGAGTTTTAGACAGACCTGCTTTAACACACACACACACACACACACACACACACACGTGTATACGCACGCACACACATTCTACGGAGGAAATGATTCTGTGCAGCCCTCGCTCTCCACATGAGCTGATTGAGGTCCAGGAAAACTGGAGAATGACTTACCCAAGGTCAGTGGGACACCAGTGCTGTTAAGGAACAGAAAATGGGTTCATGGAGCGGGAAGGGATGAACACCAGAATTCCTGGCACGTTGCACACAATAAATAGTAACACGCTATTATGCCTAATGGGCTCTGGTCTGCACCGGCCATCTCGGGGTCAGCTGCGTGCACAGAAGACGAGGGGTGGGATACAGAGAAATCAGGAACTGTCTTGCGGAGAAGTTACTTCACGTAACTTCGCTTATTTACGACACGAACGCGTTAGCACGGCTCGATTTCCAGAAGACTCACGAGGGCTTCAGCTGTGAACTGGGGGGATTAAGTGTAGAAAGCTTTCAGTGCAGAATAATATTGATGTGGCAAAAGGCTTCTTTCCCTCAAATCAGGCAGCTGGGGACTTGACATAGGGACTTTGTTCTTCGTATGAATTTTAAGGTGTGCTACAAGTGGATTGGCCTTAATTTTCAAATCGTCTCCGACGCGGGTGATGAGAACTACTTACGAAACAGAATAAGAACTGCAATTGAAACAGGTTTAAATGTGGGCCTGTCCAGTTTAGAGGTGGTGGGTAAGCCGGAGGCCTAAGGTGACGGTTTCTGTACAAATAGGCCCAGTTGCTTTTCAAGTCCTCACATTCAGGGTTCAGCGGACTCAACCTCTCTTGAAAGGCTACCACTACTTAGACGCTATGAAGGGTCGGGTGGTCTCCACGCCATTTGTCACGGTCCTTCTAGGTGGAACTGCATCACTTCTCTTTGTTCCACATGCCTCTCCCACCCCATCTCATCTGGGCCGGTAGAAGAACATCGGTGAACCTTCCCAGACCCTAATGCGCCCTTACCCTATTTCTTTATTTTCATTGTTCCAAATGAAACTTAGGATGAACATACGGACTCAGGTTGATGGTCTTCAGGGAAGGACGGTTGTGGAGGAGGGTGTGTTGGAAGTTTTGGGTACGAGGCGGGCAGAGGGTACAGAATGTTGAAGAGTCAGACGTGGCTGTCCGCGTACTCAAGGTTGGGCCTGCTGCATGGACAGGGCTCTATGGGCCAGCTCAGAGGAGGGAGGCTCTGTCTCTCAGGAGAGAGTAATAAAGCAAATGATCGCTGGTTATTTCTGCCCCAGCCCTGATTGTCCTTTTTATAAAGAATTTTTTTAATGTTTATTTATTTTTGAGAGATAGAGAGCAAGCGGGCAGGGGCACAGAGAGAGGGAGACACAGAATCCGAAGCAGGCTCCAGGCTTTGTCTGAGCTGTCAGCACAGAGCCCAACACGGGGCTCGAACTCACGGACTGTGAGATCATGACCTGAGCTGAAGTCAGATGCTTAACCGAGCCACCCAGGCGCCCCCTGACTGTCCTTTTTAAACCTTCTGCATTAATTTGGCTACTGCCAACTGATGCAAGGGCACAAGAATTCATGCTGAGCAAATTGCCCTCAGGGGCTGGGGCCCTCGGTGTTTTTAAAAGCCCCCTCTCACTTGCAGTGAACTTGCAAATGCCAAGGACAAGGTTCAAACCAATGAAGGATTGTTTCAGAGCGGTTGGACCTTTGACTCTCTCGTGACAGAAAAACGCCCTGATCTCCCAGTGTCCAAGGACCTCAGACTTTTAATCTGTAAGTTTTCCATTTAATTTATTTGTATTAAAAATAGATCTTTCTGCTCTCAGACCGAAATAACTAAGCTCAGATCCCTCTGTGGCAAAGGAAATGGCCCTGGGGAAGTTGGCAGACATCAGGCTGCTTGGCTGGGTTTGCTTCTTCCAGACCTGGGGGGTGCCTTTCAGGTGATTATAGCTGGCTGACCTACCTAGGGGCATGAGGTTAGATGGGGAGAGGGTCCTAGCAATCAGGTGTGCCTTTTTTAAATTTTTTTTTAATGTGTATTTATTTTTGAGACGGAGACAGAATGAGAACGGGCCGGGGCAGAGAGAGAGGGAGGCACAGAATCCGAAGCAGGTTCCAGGCTCTGAGCTGTCAGCACAGAGCCCGACGCGGGGCTCGAACTCACGACCCGTGAGGTCATGACCTGAGCCAAAGTTGGACACTCAACCGACTGAGCCACCCAGGTGCGCCTTTGAACTGCGTTCCACTCGGTGTCTCTGAGCCTTGCACTTGAAGTAGATTAGTTTTTAAGCTGCTCGTTAAGTCAAAGGCACTGGAGGCCATTGCTGTTCCTTCTTACCTTTGTTCCACAGACGAAAGCATCTTTTTTGCTCTTCTGTTCAGGAGAAAGCCTCCTCCTTCCTGAATGGCGATGAGAAATGGACGTGCTGTGTGCTCTGAGAAGGATTCCCCGGCCCTCAGCAAGTGTCCCCAGAGAGCACCTCGGAGCAGGGGTGACTTCCAAAGAGCCATTTGCCTCTTGTTGGCCAGCAAGCTCTAACGTGTCCAGATAACCCTACTCCCCAGGGAACTGACCTTCTCTCCCGTGCATATTACTGAACCACGTTAGTATATTTACAAAAGGCCTCCTTCTCCAGAGACAAGACATACAGGCCTTCCACCATGCACAGAGCTTGAAATTGGTCAGGGGGGCCTCGGGGATGGCTTCCGTTCTGCACTTCTCCTCTGTGCCCACCAAACACCCTTCTGCCGGGCGGCCCGTCTGTTTCCAGTAGTGGCCTGTCAGTAAAGGTCCACTCTGCTCGGCTCATCTAAGCCTGCAAGCCTTTTCCCCATTTGGACTTCCATTCTGGCAACAGTGCAGGCATTTTATGCCGCTGAGGACCGTTTGGTGCTTTCACGAGCGTCCCGTTCTGAGGTTTCGAAGACCACGTCGAATGCAGAAGCTCCTCTTGGGTCACTTCCCCTTTTAAATCAGTCATTTCGTTCATCAAGGAGAGGTCGCGGTGGCTGTACCAGCACTGTTGCTCCCTGGCGGGTGCTTGAGCACAGGGTACAGCCTCCTTCTGAGTCTCAGATTCCTCCTCTGGAGAAGGAGGTGGCTCTTTGCCCTCCCAGACCTGGAGTTCTAGAATTTGCTTTCTTTTCGTTGTCCAAAAGGTCCAGAGACTGCCTGCCATTGCCGGTTGGTACACTAGTACTGTACAAGAATGGCTTTCAGCAAATACATCCAGGTGTGTTCGCGTGTTAACTGTTGGGTGATTGTTCTGCAAGATGCAGAAGACTTTATGTTTTGCGCAAATACTTCAAATGCTACCCTTGGTGCCTTCTTCCATCGCCCCTCCTGCTGGAATGTTCTTATAGCACCGATAATATTCTTATTATATCCAAAGCTTACAAAAGTCAGTATGTAAAGTCCTAAAATCCAACGGAGTAGGAAAGGGCACAGGTGATTTACAGAAGTCCATATGCTAAAAAAAAAAAGGGAAAGAAAAGAAAATTATAATTCATGGGGAATGAGATACTAAATAAAAGTAAAATAATGAAATGCCAGCTTCCTCTTATAAAAATAGAGAAGTACAAAGTGCCAGAGGGCCATCTTAGGAGCTGTGGAGTCTACCTTTCCCCCAGGCACGAGGGCAATGGCTCCTCTAAAACGTCTAGCTGGGAAGGACTAAGGTTGATGGCGGGGTGGGGGCAGGGAAGGGAGGGTGGGACTTTAGGAAGCGCTCTGTGAAATCAGATTGAGTTGGTAGGCGTCCAAAGACGGAGCAGAGAACACTGATTGGCAAAGTTAAAGAACAGTGATGAGAGGAGGCATTGGGTCCACCCCCGGTGCCTAAAAGAAGAGCTCCATCCTCGGGGACGCTCCGAGAGGAGGCGTGCGGGTTGCGTCATGCGATGTCATGTGCCCGGAGAGTAAGGGGGGGGGAGGGTCTCTGCTTGGCCAGGAGGGCAAGAGACAAACACATAGGTGTGAGAGGAGCAGGGAAGGCCTCCTGGAGGTGTGATTTCTGTGAGGAAGCCAAGCGATGGCTTTGGACTGGGGAGCCAAGTGAGTGGGTGTGTGGAGGGTGATTGATTCCCAAGTTAGGCTCTGGGATTGTACTCATTACTGTTTTTTAACCTTTTTTTTTTTTTCAATTTAATATTCTTTCAGGAGCATTTCCCCTTCCTTAAGCATGGTTTTATTATTTATTTATTTATTTATTTATTTATTTTGTGGTTTATATACACAATGGAATACTACGTGGCAATGAGAAAGAATGAAATCTGGCCTTTTGTAGCAACGTGGATGGAACTGGAGAGTGTGATGCTAAGTGAAATAAGCCATACAGAGAAGGACAGATTCCATATGTTTTCACTCTTAACGTGGATCCTGAGAAACTTAACAGAAGACCATGGGGGAGGGGAAGGAAAAAAGTGGTTAGAGAGGGAGGGAACCAAAACATAAGAGACTCCTAAAAACTAAGAACAAACTGAGGGTTTATGGGGGGTGGGAGGGAAGGGTGGGTGGGTGATGGGCATTGAGGAGGGCACCTGCTGGGATGAGCACTGGGTGTTGTCTGGAAACCAATTTGACAATAAATTTCGTAATTAAAAAAATAGTTTTGTTCTTTTAAAGTTTTTATTTAAATTCCAGTTAGTTCACCTACAGTGTAATATCAGCTGCAGATACACAACGTAGTGATCCAACACTTCCATGCATCACCCGGTGCTCCTCGCAAAAGATAGTTCTTAATGTGCAGATATTTCTTTCTCAGGGGGATCAGCTGTGACCTGTGTCAAAGAGGAGCCCCTCTCCCTCCCCAGACACCTTTCTCACTTAAAGTTCTCCTAGCCCTGATCATTCCCAAATATACAAACACACCTGCACCTCCCACTGAGCCATAAGCTGTGGGAAGGCAGGACCCTCCTTTCTTCAGCTCACGCCTGTCTCCCCAGGGCCTGGGCTTCAGACACGCACAAAGTAGGTACTCAATGGACGTTTGCCAAATGAATAAATGAATGAAGGCTGCATCGAAGCCTACCGGACGGTTACTCTCGAAAATATTAGTTGTATGTTTATTGTTGGACATTTGAGGGAGTCCCGTCTTTTCGCTTTTGCCAGTGCAACTCCAGTGGCCGTCTCCGTACGTAAATGTTCATTTGTTTCGCTGACGATTTCCTTCGCTGGATGTGGCCTTGTCGGGGAGGGTTTGAAGGCTCTGCAGGGGCCTTATCTCTCAAGGCAGAGACTCTGTCTTACGCGTTTGCTGCTCCCAAAGCAAGGAGTCCAGAATATACCAGGAGCTCAAGAACTGTTTGGTAGACGGACCAGCTAAGTAGCCAGTGGAGCCACGGGAACTTTCGTGTCCCATGGGACGGGCACCTGCCTCATAGGCACTCCAGGGACCGGGGCCAGGGCGGCTTGGTGCCGTGTATGCTGTGCCTGGTGGCCAGGTGGCCTCACCCACGGAGGCTTGTGGGTGGACCGCCGCCACAGGAGTCATCGCGGCTACTGGCAATGACAGTTAGGAGCTCAGGCAGCCTAACGAGATGGGCTCTTTGCCCCAGAAAGCATTTTGTGGATTCCAAGGATCAGAGGGGACCTTAGTGAAGAAATGGGATTTCAGAGTCTTAACCTCAGAGGCGACAAATGTCTTCAAGAGTCTTCTGGGCTGTCATTGATCGTGTCTGGAGCAAGACCACAGCCGCGTCCTGGCAGAGGCCGTCTGGAGCACCAGGAGGGAGGAAGGCCGGGGCTAATTGGTTATGTGTGTATCTGCTGGGAGGCTGAAGTCTTTGAACGCTGGCTGGAAAGCCGGGTTGGCAAGGCGGCTACTCGCTCCCGGGCTGGGAGCCTAGGACGCTGAGCCGGAGAAAGCCAGCCTTCCTTCCCACTTGCTTCACACGGGCTCTGCTGAAAGTCCCAGTCATTGCTTCTTCCCCCTCGCCCACACATTGCTTGTCTTGGATTTGGGGTCCGTGTGAACGGGAGTTGGTGTTGGTTTGAACACCCAGAGCCGAGCCCCCTGTTTCCCGTGGGCAACATTTACCATCGCCCTGAGTAGCAACATAGGAAAACATGTGTCGGGAAAGCCCGTCCGTTTGTGGAACTGTGAGGCTGGATCGCAGGACATTTGCACTTTCGCAAGGAGGGCAGCTTACATGTAATAGACTCACAGTCTGCACATCACGAATGGGTCTAGAAGTTCTTGAGCTCCAGGAAGTCAGGCCTATCAGATAACTTGCTTGGACCATTCCCGCATGGACACGGCTCAGATCAAGCCACCGACCGGTGGCTTCTGGCCCCCAAAGCTCCCCGTGGCCGCTTGGCAGCATTTTATCTCAGAAACGAGTCTCCTTATTTCGGGACGAAAGCTGTGGGGCCACAAGGCTGGTCTTTCTCTTTTCATCATTTTGGTCTGCTGCTCTGACGAGGAGACAGGTATCTTGTTTCTTGCTGGTTTGAGTGCATTTTAAACCCTGAGGGATTCGGCAGAGATAGGGTTTCTCAGCTCCCTGTTCCCCAGGCCTGGGAGCCCAGAGCTGCGGGGAAGAAGCAGGGTAACGGCAAGACCTTCCACGTCACTTTCAGAAGATGCTCGGCTAGCGGCTCCTGGCCTCAAGTGAAGGGAATCAGCGTCATGGGAGGGAAATTGGCTCTCGCTGGGAGCATTTAAGCCTTTGTCAGGGTCCGGTCAGGGGCCTGTTTACTCTGTGTATGTGTGGGGGGCGTCCAGACGAAAGGATACTCTGGCCGACCGTAAGCCACACATGGCAGAACGTCACAAACCACTAATACCTACCAACCTGCTTCACTCGCTTTTCAGTAAGTAACGTCTTGTTTCCCTCTTCAAATCGACAGCAAAAGTCAGGCGGGGGCCTTGATGATTCAAGCCTTGATGTCACCTGCTCTGGCTCCTGAATCCCGTCTGAGACCGGGCAAGTTGGGATTTACCAGTCAGGGCACAGAGCTTGGCACCTTGACCTTGAATGGAGTCCTTACAGAGATTTTCCCTTAAGGCTGGCTCCTAAACTTGGCTGTGCGAGAGAGGCCGGATGGAATTGAGGACGCCCAGGCAAATTTGAATTCATATAAACAACGAATAACTCTTTAGTATAAGTACATCTTATGCAATATTTGGGACATACTTATACTAAAGAATGAAGTAAGTAGGCATCTGAAAATTCGAATTTCACTGGGCCTCCTGTGCTTTATTTGCTAGACCTGGTAATTGTGGGCCCAACGCGGGAATCATCTGGGAGCCTTAGAACATACTGATGTCTGGGTCCCACCCCATGAAATTCGAATTTAGTTGGTTCAGGTCGGGCCTGAACACTGGAGATTTTAACAGCTTCTCTACTGATTTTAATACGCAGAAAAGAGTTGGTAGCCACCGCACTAAAATGGTGACGTCTAAACTGTTCTCAGCTTTGCAAAGCTTCACATGTTTTTCTTTTTTTTTCCATCTTAATGCCCTAGATTCCTTTCCTAGTCTGCTTTACTTAATCCAATATCATAGGCTAGGCAGCCACCCTGCACCTCAGTTTCTCAGCTACGAATGGGGGCATGGAACTGATCCTTCACATTATCCATCCGATTGCTTCTATGGGCACAGAAGCAGAAACTCTGCATATTCCAAAGGGCCTAAAACAACCAGCCCCAAGCCAAAGAACATTTCTGAGCTCTCATGACTTAATCCTACAATTCCTGTGAATTCCGTGTTTTCCTCTTTGTTACGCATTTGTGTGTCTGGCTCTAAAAAATAAGGAATTTTTCCCCTCTGCGATGTTCACATAAGATGGACAGCCAAGGAAGACGCACTCTGTTTAGCCCACAATGTCACGGACCTCCTGGTTCACCAGCAAGATCTCTTACCGGAAGCACACCCGGAAGTTATGCTCGTGTGTGCCGTGCAGTTGGCTCACTGTGTCACTGAGACATAGTTTACTGCCCAGGTCTCCTCTGGCTCAGGAACAGAGAAGGTGACGAGGAAGATTTCGGCTCAATTCATCATCTCATGGTGTGTTGGGATCGAGCCCTGTGTTGGGCTCTGTGCTAACAGCACAGAGCCTGCTGGGGATTCTCTTTCTTCCTCTCTTTCTCTCTGCCCCTCCCTGGCTCGCTCGCTCTCTGTCAAAATAAATACACAAACATCAGAATTTTTTTTCCCATAAGAAACAGGCTTAAAGATGGCTCTAAATTTAGGAACGTCCTGACTCTCCATCTATGAGAGTAAGGGGACTAAGTCATGGCATTTCACGTATGGAATTCTGCATCAGTAACAAAAAGAATGAGTTACGTTTTTTGGTGTTGACCTGGAACGATGCTCATCCTTGATAGTTAGTGAAGAACGCAGATTATAGCATAACATAGCCTGGAAAATAAATCAGAGAGATGGGTTGAGTGGGTTGGGGATAGAAAGAGATTATTCCGCTTGCTAGACCCCAATTTACTTAGACTCATCATCTCTATCACCCGGGAGTTGGTCAGAATGCAGGCCATACCCCAGCCCTCCCAGTTTAAATCTGTTGTTCAACAAGACGCTTCGGTGTCTGGAATACACGTTCAATTTTGCCAAGTGCTGTTTTAGACAACTCTGGGTTGATCAAGGTGTCACAACTATTATGTATTGCTCCTGCAGTCCATGAATGAAATGAAACATTTTTTGGAAAATGTGTTTGTAGAGTTAATTATCTGCAATGCTTGTTGTAATGGTATTTTAACCCAAGTGAGTTTCTACCACCTGTGCTATGTCTCTGCCGAGGACGGACGGCAGGTTGGACCTAAATGAGTTTGCCCCACACGCTCGGCAATGGTTTCTCGGACCTACGCTGGTCCCACAGGACCTGCACGTCCCACAGGACCTGGATCGAGTGTGACTGCATTCGTCTGCATGCCCGTCAGGGCCGCAGTAGCTGGGTACTAGGGCTCAGACCCTAGTCTGAGGACCTAGGGCTGGGTACTAGGGCTGGCCTGGAGGACGGTCAGTCCTTCCGTGAGCTCTCCGTATTTGTTGAGTGGTAGAAAAGCTTTGCAGAATTTGGTCTGGTCAGTTAGGAAGCTGGCTAGACCAGGGAAATGCTATGGTTTATTGAATTGTAAATAACGTTGAACGGATCCCTTCTAGCATTTTCCAAAGCAGTCTGTCACAGCCTGCTCAGTGCCTTGGGGGGATTTTTCAGTGGAGCAAGGCTCTGTTGGTTTTACTAATAGGATAAACAGTTCTCCTCTGACTTGCAGACTGGCAGAGGTCCCACTGGACTCTTTCCCTCCACATTTCAATATCCTATAAACCATCCTACGGGAAGGCTGAGCATGCTGGGATAGGGCCACAATGGGGGCTCAGAAAATTGGGGAGGGATTCTCTGGCAGGAACTTCCCTTTGGAAAGAGAAGAGGGGTCTCCAAACAGAATAATGGACTTTTACAAAAGGATCGCCGGGTTGTATCTTTTGAGCCCCCCTGAAAGCCAAGTCTGCACTTACCCCAGTGGCCCGTAGGATTCCCTGAGCCCTGTGAGAAACTATCCAAAGGGATCGTTGGGATTCATGGAGTGTTACCAGCTCACGGAGTTAAAGTGCGCCCGGGTCTAATTAGCAGAATGAAGGATGAAAGCTTCGCCTCCATCGGGAGAGAAATGGTGGCCCCGGATGACCCAGCCTGGCTGCTCCTGCCCGTCTGACAAAGATGAATGGGAAGAGAAGTTCTGCTTTTGGTGAGACCCAATGAGTGATGTCTGCATTTTACTGAAGGTCATATGCAGACACTTCACCCTTGCCAGAAGCCAGTGTGTAAACACAACCGCAGAAGAAACACAGATCCTAGGAATGGCCAGTCTGTTGACACTCAGAAAACCACACGGACCCCCACATGGAGAGCCACTGGTCCCTCTGATTCTGCAGCGTGTATTTTTACCCCCTGTAGATGCTCTGAATGTTCTTCGCCGAAACCCACAGGCTCTTTCAGTATCAAAAAGTTGTGTTTCCTCTTCCTCCCCCTAACAAAGTCAGTGTCTGTTGTCTTCTGGTTAATTGCCTGGAATGAGCCATGCTTTCTAAAGCGTGAAAAGAAAACTAATGGGTGTAATTTTGCCATGTGTGGCTCAAGCGTTTGTGCAGAGAAAAGAGGCACCAAATGGAGAAAGTGTCATTGGGGACATCTGGTAGCTCTCGCCCCGCGAGAGTACCTGGTTGCTGGGATGTTGACCTAAATTTAGTTGTTGACCTAAATCTGGGAGGGACTGAAAATGAAATCAACTCAGTCCTCATGTCTCACAGACACCAGGCTGCTCCCATGTCCCTGCCCAAGATGTCCCCCATCCCTGGAACACCTTGCTCCTTCCTCTTTGTCACTTTCCCCCCAGTCTGGCCACCTGTGTCTGAAAGTTTCTGTTATCCTCATAATACTTGGGCAACACTTGCCCCCCGCCAGCAAGGAACGTCACATTTCAAGAAAAAGTAGCCTAGCCGAAAACAAAAATCATGAGAGGCGATTTTCATCATCGTATGTAGCATGTGAAGAATATACCCAGGGGCACCTGGGTGGCTCAGTTGGTTAAACGTCTGACTTCGGCTCGGGTTGTGATCTTGGCCGTTGGTGAGGTGAGCCCACGTCGGGCTCTGTGCTGACAGCTCAGAGCCTGGAGCCTGCTTCGGATTCTGTGTCCCACTCTCTCTCTGCCCTTCCCTCACTCATGCTCTGTCTCTCTCTGTCTCTCAAAAATAAACAAATGTTAAAAAAAATAATTTAAACAAACACCCAAAGCTGAGTGTGATGGGGGTGGGGGAGGGGACAAAGAAACAGCCATGTTTCTTTAAAATCCTTCTTGGCATTCTTTGTCACTCTTAGTATCTTTCACTTGGATTTCATCTCTATCTTTTCAATCTCGGCTCCCAGTGAAAACATTCCCCAAACTTGGCCTAAATAATCCCTTGACTCTGGGGTTTTACAGCTTGTGGACTGGGGAAGCAGCCTGCCTGCGTGCCTTTCTCTGCTTTCCCATTCCTAGCTGTGGGTTCCTGGTAACTTAGGTCTTTTCTGACAGCTGTAAACCAGGGGCAGAGTTTATATGAGTTAATGCGTGTAAAGTACTCAGAGCTATGCCTGCCACACAGTGAGTGCTAGGTATGTGTTTACTGTTATTATTACTCATCCGCCCTCCCTCCACTCTACTCTTTCCAACAGCTAGAAGACCCTCTCTTTCCAAAGCACAGTCTACAAGTCCTCTACCCTGCAATTTTCCATCTGTCCTGTACCCTAGGTCTTTCTACGAAAGCCGGGGCTGGGACGAGGAGGAAGAGAGGCAATGGATTATCCTGTAGCGGTTTGTGAGTTCGAGCCCCGTGTCGGGCTCTGTGCTGATGGCTCGGAGCCTGGAGCCCGCTTCAGATTCCGTGTCTCCCTCTCTCTCTGCCCCTCCCCTGCTCATGCTCGGTCTCTCTCTCTCTCTCTCTCTCTCTCTCTCTCACTAATGAATAAACGTTAAAAAATTTTTTTAAAGCCAGGCATCGTGTTTCTGTGACCTCTTTTAATCCTCCAGAGAGAACCCCTCTTTCCCTTTCTTGAGCCATGTCTGTAAGTCTTTCTACTCTTGTGCAGGCCACCCAGTCGACATTATCTGCTTGTCTTTCCAACTGCACCATTAACAGTGAACTCCTTGGAGGGGAGAGAACGCGTCTCGTCTATCTTGGTGTCACGACCATTGTATTTGGTGCACAGAAGGCGCTCAGTCAAGTGGGTTACACACAACCGAGTGGGACCATCCTTGCTTACGGAGAAGGCAGCGGTGTTATGAACTTGGGGAAAGAGAGGCTACGCAGGATGCTGTCAGAGAGGGATGGGGGCTTGCGTCCTCCCTGCTCCGGAGGTTGCAGACTACAGAAAACTGCTTCACGCTGGGGAAGAGACGCTCCAGCTTGCAGCAATTATTTTCTGAAGGACTCCTCGCCCCGTGCGCGAGATTAATGAGTGCTATTGACGGTAATATGATAATTATCTAATGACATCCATAAGTGTCTGAAATACTTGGCACCGTGCCTGTGACAACATGGAACCATTTCCATTTAGTTCTTGAAATGGATCTGACTCATTTAAAAATAATGACAAACCAATCAGCACCAACAAAAACCATGAGTTGGATAATCTGCTGCCCCTCTGAGATTACGGGGGCATGCTTCCCATGCGGTAATGCAGGCAGGCACCCCGCCCCTACCCGACTCGATGTGCCTTTTAAGAAGACGGGAGCTTGAGGGAATGTGAAAGCGAGGCGTCTTTGGAGGCTCAAAGCAAAGCGTCTAGTTAAAATACAACTAGGATGCATTGCCTGGGTGGCTCGGTTCGTTGAGCGTCTGACTTCGGCTCAGGTCATGATCTTGCAGTTGGTGATTCGAGCCCCACATCAGGCTCTGTGCTGACAGCTCGGAGCCCGGAGCCTGCTTCAGATTCTGTCTCCCTCGCTCTCTGCCCCTCCCCTGCTCATACTGTGTTTCTCTCTCTCTCTCTCTCTCTCAAAAAAAAAAAAAAAAAAAAAAAAGAATTAGATGCAACTGGGACAACCCGGCCCAGAAGCCACAATGGGGACACTTGAGTCCTGCCACCCTACCCTACCCATCTTCTGCCAGCAGAAGGCAATGCCTGGGGGCAGGCACATGGGTAGTACTGGAAAGGAGGCGGTAATGAGGGGTGGGACAGATGAGCATTGCCTGGTCTTTCTGTGTCAAGGTCCAAGGTGACAGAAGTGTCTCAGGCGCTGGGAGGGGACTCCCGCTAAGGTAGACCATGATCAGAGCCACAGAGAAGGCAGGAGGAGGCCGTCACCCGCAGAGGGACCATGTAGGTGCGGAGTTTTGTGGAGAGAGCGAAAAACAAGCTCTGTATAGGAGAGTGAGGCCACAAGTTCTCGTGGACTTCAGTGTGAAAGGTATGACTTTATCCCCCATACTCAGCTACAAAAATGCCACATTTGGTTTTCTGAGTCATACTGAACCTTGGCTTCAACCTCAGTCTTCTCCAGCGAGAATGTACAAAAAGCTGGGACTTACATAATCCTGAGAGCCCGAGGAAGAGCCTGGGGTCACTGGGGGCCTCTGAACTACTGAGGAGACAGGGCAAGAGTCCATCAGAAGGCACAGGATGAGGGAGACGAGGTGATCTGGCCAGGTGTTCACAGCGGCTAAGAGACAGGGCCGTGTCACAAGGTCACTGGTACACTTGCCCGGGTCACAAGCCCAGGTCACTTGCCCTCTCTCCTCCCTCACCCGGCCAGAACCATCCCACAGGATGGCGGCTCTCAGCAAGGCTGCGGTGGGGGGAGCTGCCATGCGCCCACACAACAATTCCTGCAGCGCCAGCGTTGTTCCGTCAGCCCGAGGGAAGGTTACGAAAGCTAAGCGAGAGGGCTCCCTGTCTCCACGTCTCGTGCCCAGAGTTCAGAAACCAAACAGGAAGTGAAACTGCAGAACCATCTGTAAGTGAAAAAATAAAGAAATGAGGAAGCCAGGAGGAGGAAGCATCGAAATGAACCCTGATCTGGTAGCGATGACGGTTAAATAGGGCCATGACATGATCATGATGGGAGCCTTAGTTTTATGAAGAACGGAAAGATCATTCCAGTTGTTGCAACTTTGCAGTAACTGGAGAAGAGCCAGGCGTACCTAGAGAACCTTACTGGTACCATCCAAGAGGATGTGCTAAAGGCGTTTATGGTCAGAAATACTTCTGTATTTCCTCCAGAACCACCATGAAACTTATAGCAGACATCTTGCAATACACAGCCAAGCACAGGCCAACGTTGATTTAATTTCAATTAGTGACACCATAGACAGGAAGCAGGGGCCGATGCTATTCTGGAACCAGCCGACACTATGACGGGTGGGTTGGAGTAGATCTGGACCCCAGGCTGGCCTGACAGTTGTTGAATTTGCACTAAGGTTGTCTTTCTTCAGGGGAATTAGGATGAACTTCTATATGGAAATAGCAAAAATGAGGGGTGGGAGAGGGGAGGGCTTTGGGCTCATTTGATGGAGAAAATATTTCAGCCTAAAAAACTCTAACTCTCTTCTTCTAAGAGCACAGTGTCGGACATCAGGATGGTCGCTTACTAAGCAGGATCCTTATGGCAACGTTATTTGACTTCTTCATGCCAAGTCCTCTGCAAGGTGTTGGGGATATAAAGATTAATTAGACCTCAAGTGCTCTGCCTGCCTAGGGACTATCTCTCATGCACCCAGTTCATTCAGTGCGTAGATTTAACCCCATGTGTCTGTACCAGGTACAGAAACTTAGAACCAGAGAGTGACTTCATAGCTCATAGGATCATCACTCACGGATCAGTGGTCCTTTGAAATTTAAATAAAATTGACACCAGTCCCTGAGCTCATGATTAGGGGACAGCCAGTGCCTTCTCAAAATTTCTGTCAATTTTCAGGGTTTCATGGACTCACGGTTCCTCCGACCCCAAGATCCTGACAGATGTCAAACTCACAAGGCAACAAATATCTCTCTAAGCGTTTCCTTCCTCTGCTCCACTCTGACCAGATATGGAACTCAACCTTTTTCTACAAAATATTTCATACCAGTTGGGGTCATATTAAAGAACAAGGGTGTGTAGATGGACACTGAAGTACAGGAATGAATTACCACCAGTCAGAATAGACATTAGCTATAAAAAAAAAAAAAAACCTCATGTGGCCACTGGCACACACAAGCTGAAAATCAGCTATCTACACGAAGCCAATGTAGGGACAACTGATTTTAATGAAAGTACAACGGACCTGGGTTTTACACTTAATGGATGCATAATGGAATACTACATGGTCTTAAATTTTTAGGGGCTTTCTGTCATAGCATGGGAATTTCTCACTGGTTGACTTTCCCAGAAGTTCTGATCTTCCTCCATATTGCTTGACACTCTTTCCTTAAGACCCTCTTTGCCAATTCATGCCCATCTTTTTCTTCAATTTTATGAGGTACAACATATACACAGTACAATAAGATGTATTCATTTAAGAATCTAAGTTAGTGAGTTTTGACAAAAGTCTGAAACCAATTAACCAACACAATCACAATATAGAACCACCCAAAAAGTTCCCTCATGCCCTTTTGCAATAGGGATCATTTCACACCTCTGTCTCCAGGCAATTATTGATCTGCTTTAGGTCTTTCTAGTTTGGATTTACCTTTTACAATTGTACAAATGGGATCATTCAGGTGTATTCTTTTGTGTCTATAAATCTATTCATGAGATTTAATTTCATTGGAAAGACATTCTTCAGTTTATATATAATATTCACCTGCAAATGGACATTTGAGTTTTTCCCCCTTTCTTGACTATTACAGAAGATAACATGACATAGGTGTACAAGACTTTGTGTAGAAATATGTTTTTATTCTCGAGTAATACCTAGAAGTAGAATTGTTGAGTTGTATGGTAAGTGTGTTTTTAATCTTTGTAAGAAACCACCAGACTGTTTTCCAAAGAGATTGTTCAATTTACATCCCCACAAAGATACACGGGATTTCAGTTCCTCACTATCCTCACACAAAATTAGCCATTGCCAATCCTTTTAATTGTAGCCATTCCATTGGGTATACACCGTGGTATCTCATTATTATCTTAATATGGCTAGTGATATTAAACATCTTTCCTCTTTCTTGGTCATTTGTATATATTGTTTTATGAAATGTCTGATTGAATCTTTTGCCCGTTTAAAAAATTTGGTTGCTTATCTTTTTATTATTACGTGTAGAAGTTGTTCGTACATTCTGGCTATAAGTCCTTTGCCATTTACCTGTTTGGCAGATATATATATTTTTCCAGTCTGTGGCCCACCTTCCCATTTTCTTTATGCTATCTTGTAAAGAGAATAAGTTTTTATTTTGACGTAGCTCAATTATGTTTTTTCTTTATGATTCTTATGCTCTGTGTGCTAGGTAGAAATTGACTACTCCCAAATCATCAGCGGTTTCCCCTCCTTTCTTTTTAGATGTGTTTATAGATTAGCCTTTACATTTTCATGATTGGTTAACTTTTGCAAATAGTGTGGAGTAAGGGCCAAGAATTATTATTATTATTTTTAATGGATATACGGTACCAGTTTCGGAAAGAAAATGCTTTTTGAGTAGCCTTGATATCTTTGTCAAAAATCAGTTGACCATCACTCTCTGATAGCTTTCAGTGTACGGGCCTCTCACCTTCTTGGTGAAATTTATTTTTAGATATTTTATTCTTTTTGATGTAATTATAAATGGCATTGTTCTCTTAATTTATATACTTCAGTAAAAAAAAAAAAAAATCAGTTGACCAAATGGAGTGAGTTTCTTTCTGGATTGTATTCTGTTCCTTGGTCTATATGTCCATCCTTACCCCAATACCACACTGTCTTTAACAACGGTAGTTTAATATTGTTTTGAAAACAGATAGTGTAGGTTCTATAACCCTGTTCCTTTCTTTCAATTGTGTTATGAATATTAGGCTATGAATGCAATTCTAAGTCCTTAGGTCACTTTAAATTTTGTAGATATTTAGAGTCAGCTTACAAATTTCTAAAAACAGAAACCTTTTAGGATTTGATTGGGGTTGCATCAAATATATAGATCAAGTTGAGAGAAATGGAAGTTAACAATAGCAAGTCGTTTGATCTATGAACATGGTATAGATCTCTCTGGTTTTTTTTTGAGGTTTCTTTAATTTCTCTCTACAATATTATGTGGTTTTCAGAGTATAGGACTTCTATATTTTTAGTTAAATTTGTCTGTAATTAAATTCATGTTTGACGCTTTCTGTATGTTTTGAGTTTTCTTTTCCAACTATTTGTTGTGGTTATACAGAAATTGGTTATACAGATAATTGATTTTTTAAAATTTATGTTTATTTATTTATTGTGTGAGTGTGAGTGTGAGTGTGTGTGTGTGTGTGTGAGAGAGAGAGAGAGAGAGAGAGTTGGAGAGGCAGAGAGAGGAGGGAGAGAATCCTAAGCAGGCTCCATGCTGTCAGGGTGGCGTCCAACATGGGCTTAATCTCACAAACCTGTGAGATCAAGATCTGAGAGGAAATAAAGAGTTGGACACTTAACTGACTGAGCTACCCAGGTGCCCCAATAATTGATTTTTTATATTAACTTTTCATGCTGTATCTTTGCTCATTTGCTTATTAGTTCTAGTAACTTTCTTGAAGATGTGTTCAAATTTTCTACACAAATAATCATGCCACAATATCATCTAAGTTGTCAAATTTCTAGCATAAAGCTGTTCATAACATTATTATTTTTATTGTTAGACCTTTTATCCTCCTAATATTTATAGAATTTATAGTAATGTTCTTTTTTTATTCCTGATAAGCAATTTGTATTCCATTCCCCCCCTTTTTTCTTGATCAGTCTATTTTTCTGCTTCTTAAAATGTAATCCTCAGAAGCAGAGAATCACTTGGAAACTTGTTAGAAATGAACATTCTTGGGGCCTACTCCAAACCTACTGAATTAGAAACTCTGGAGTCAAAGTCCAGTAATCCATTTTAATAAGCATTGCTGGTGATTCTGATGCATATTAAGTTTAGAAGCCACTGCTTTAGAAAGAAGTTTATGAATTTCATTGATTTAAAAAATATTTTTGGTTAATTGAATTTCCCTATCATTTATCCACTTCCTATTTCATTCAGATTTCTGCTGTAATCTTTATTATTTCTTTCTTTCTTTCTATTTACGTTTGATTTGTCCTTCTCTTTCCATCTTCTTAGGTGTAAGCTAAGACAATTGATTTTAGACCTCTGTTTCTTTCCAATGTGAGCACTTAAGGCATAAATTTCTTTCTAAGCACTACTTTAAGTATATTCCATAATATTTGATATGATTTATTTGCATTTTTATTTAATCCAAAATATATTCTAAACTTACGTGTTATTTCTTCTTTGGCCCTGGTAAGTTCAATTTTCATATATTTTGAGATTAGTTTTCCAGAGAGCTTTCTGCTATTGGTTTCTAATTTAAGTCCTCTGTGGTCATATAATATAATCTTTATGGTTTCATTTCTTTTAAATTTGTTCAGAATTTTCTAATGTTTCAGGCAGATGGTCTATATTGGTGAATTTTCCTCAGCAGTTGGAAAGAATGTGCATTCTGTTATTGTTGGATAGAGTGTTCTATAAATGTCAGTTAGGTCAAGTTGCTTGATAGGATTGTACTTACCGATTTTCTCTCAATTACTGAGAGAGCAGTATTGTAATATCCAGCTGTAATGTGAATTTATTTCTCCTTTATGTTAGTTTTGCTTCATTTATATTAGGTGTCTACACTGTTAGGATCATTATGTCTGTTTGACAAGTCGATTCTGTCATTATGGAAACGTTCTTCTATTTTTTCCATTCTATAGCCTACTTTGTTCACTATTGATATCATCACTTTAACTTTCTTTTTATTAGTGTTTTCATTATATATATATATATGTATATATATATATATTCATACTTTATTTTTACTTATCTATGTAGTTGTAGTGTAAGTGAATTTCTAGACAGTATATATTCAGATCTTGCTATTTGGGTCTTGTGTTTTTATCTGTTGTGACAATCTATCACTTAATTGGAGTGTTTCAATCATTCATATTCAGTGTAATTATCAATAAGTTTGTGTTTATATTTACCAGCTTGCTGCTTATTTTATACTTGTCTAATTTATCTCCCTCACTTGGGTTTTGTTTTTGTTTTTGTTTGCCCTTTGACTTTTTTTGTTGTTTTATTTTTTTTTTTTGTATTTCATTTAGTGTCCTCTATTGGCTTATAATTTTTGTTGTACTTCAAGTTCACCATATAGCTTTTTAAAAATCGTAGTCTACCTTCAAATATGTTCTATCACTTCATTTTATGAAAGAGACTTGGAACAGTGTGTTTCTGCTTTTCTCTCTCCCATGTTTTATGCTGTTGCCATCTTAAATTTTCCTTCTATGTATGTTTAAACTTATATATTTATTTCTGTTTAAACAGTGAATTTTTCATGTTTATTTTTTTATTTTGAGAGAGAGAAAGAGAGAGACAGAGTACGAGTGGGGGAGGGCGAGGGAGAGAAATAGGAATCCGAAGCGGGTTCCAGGCTCTGAGCTGTTGGTGCAGAGCCTGACGCAGGGCTTGAACTTGCGAACTATGAGATCATGACCTGAGCTGAAGTTGACACTCAACGGACTGACCATCCAGGCGCCCCAACAGTGATTTATTTCTTAAAGACTTTTAAAAATGAGAAAAATCTATTTGTATTTATCCATATAGTTCCCATTTCTGGCACTCTTCATTCTTTAGTGTAGTTCTGAATTTCTATCTGGTTTCAAAGGCGGTGGTTTAACAGTGGGTTTGGGGAAGGATTGGTGGGAAATTAGGTGAAGGATGTTGGCAGTAACCCGCTCCTAGAAGACCTTTAGTGCTATCTTGCAGACTTTACCTGAAAGCAATGCGGGTTACATGACCAAATTTGGCTTGTAGAAAGATCACTTTTACATCACTGGAAAAATTATTGGAGGAGCTGGAGAACACTCAGCTCTCTATTGCAATAAACAGAAAGGATGATCCAGGCCTGGAGTGATGTCACCCCATAGAGATGCAAGAGAAAGACCTGATTCAAGAGAATTTCAGGACCAGGCGGTTGACCTGATGTTTGGAGGAGAGAGAACTTGGAGAAGCACGGATGACTTCTGGATTTAATACCTGGGTGACCAAACATGATCGTGACACCAGCTGAGACAGAGAGCACAGAAGAGCTAGTCTGAGGGAGAGTGATGAGTTCAGCAGTGAATGCATTGCATTTGAGCTGTTTGTGGGTTACCTGACTGGAGGTAGATGAATGTGCAACTCTGAGGAAAGGTCAGGGTAGGCCTTTAAGATACAAAATCACATCCATGAGTACTTGTCAGATCAGACTATTTGCCAAGGCAGAGTTTGTCAAGGTGTGTGGTAATGAGTCACGTGCATTGGATTCATCTGTAGTTCAGAATAAAGGTGGCAGGTTCCCGGTGCCAGCGGGAACGAGAGCCTACATTAACAAGCCCCGCAGTTGATACTTAAGTTAAAAAACAAACACCCCTGATTTGAAAAGTAAGAAGAAATTGAATATGCAAGTCTCCTCTCTTATGTGTTTTCTCTCACGTACACAGGTGTGTGAAATCTTGAGAACTGAAGTTGGAAGATACCTGGCGTTGGATGTCAAGTGGAGGGTGAGGGATATGAAGTTAGTAAACAGATCTGCAAAAGGAAATGAGAGAAAGAGTTGCAGTGCAAATGGAGTTTTATCTTCAAGTTGAAGGAAAAGACACTTTGGAGTCCGCGGGTAATTATATATGACATGATAACAGGAGGCTACCAAACTGCTCATGATGGCACATATCAGGATGATTTATGTAAGAAAGCAGTGACGGAACCATCCTTCTTACAAGACATGCCCATGTGGCATAAGAACACAAGGACTGCCCATGTGGGGTAAGCCCACTGTCATGTCCCTCACAGCGGGACAGAGGATGAATCCTTGGGCTCCGTGAGGTTCTTCTTGAGATCAACCCACGAGGTTAGAGTTTCACCTTCTTAATTCCAGTTGTCTCCAATATAGATTGTGACTCTGTGTAAAGATTTATATAAGTACTTACATAAGGTGCTTGCATAACTACTCAAAGATAGGCAGAGAAAAAATGCTACACTGGTTGATAGCATGCTCTTGCATGGATGTGTTGATATTATTCATGAAATGTAAAGAAAGAAGCTGAGGCCTTCACATTGTTTAATATCAGTTATTAGTTTCTCCTTGGAATTATTATTCTCCCTGGAAAATATTAATTTCTCCTTGGAGGTTTCGGAAAAATGGAGATCATGTTTAGCACATGAAATACTAATTCAAAGGCAGTTAAATAAGAGGTTGGGGATGGTTAGCTTTCAGATATTGAAAATAATTACTATAATTACTAACATTATTGGACATGGTCAATGCCCTGTTTAAGACGTTTTACGTATGCTATTTCCTTTAATCTCCCCCAAGCTCTTCCATGATCCCATTTTACGAATGACAAAGCCAAGGCACAGAATTCTCCCCAGGTTGCAAGCTGGTGAGAAAGAGTCAGAGCTAGGATTCAAGTCCAGGGATGGGCTGTAGGAGCCTGCACACCATAGACAAGGAGACAATAAAGAATAGACACAGGTAGGGTCACTGAGAAAAGAATAAAGCTAAAGAAGTGAAAAGGTGCTTTAAATAAAATATTCTGGCTTACTGGAAAATCGTGTAAGAAGCCAAGGTTAAAAAGTACACAGAACAACATGTATCTTATATTTAAAATGAAAGGGCTTCCATGTAACTGATCTTTAAGACTCCTTGCTAGAATTTCACCATCTGATGATACAATAAGAAAACTGTGAACCCAGGTATGTTCTGAAAGCTCTCTGGCATCCACGATCCCCTACAATCACTCACTGAGGTTTCTACCTGTGGATATACATGAACAGGTCAAGAAATAGGTATGAAATACGGTTAAAACAATTGAGAAGAAAAGATGGATGTTAAGATCACCTCAAAATACAAATGAGAAATGAGGCCTGCAAAGTTCCTCATTAAAGGGGACCCAGAAAAGCTGGGGGAAGTCTCGGGGGTCCCTTCAACTCTTTCTGACGTCAGAAGAAATGAAGGGTTTACCGGGAATCAGCACCTGGCTGGTGGAGAGCTACTGAAGACTGCTTGCTTCTGGACCAGATGGGCTTACTGCCGGGTGTGATGAAAGCTCCTGGGAGGGCTAAACTGGCCTTTGTTTATGGATTTTAATGAAATTGGGGAAAGGGAAAAACAGCAAAGTCTGTAGTAAAAAAAAGTATCGCCCACTTTAGGAACAAACCTATAGCCTCCCTCACTGCAGTGGATTTGACTATAAAAATATTTGCAAGTATTTATTACCCTCAAAGCAGGAAGAAGAACTGAAAGAATGAAGCACAGGGCCCATTGAGGCAATAAATGGGGATAGGCAGGCTGCCTGGAGACCTTCTTCAGGGTCTAGAGGAGGCATCACAGAGGCCTGGGGTTGCCCCGTGGGCTCATCAGCCGGACGAAGAGAAGGTCTTCCCGGCAGCAGGCAACTTGGGGGCCACGATGAAGGTGAGTGAGCGCACGTCTGTGTGAGTCTGGCTTTACCCTTGCGGGGGGTTAAAGGAAACTGGAGTCATATTGGTGAAAAGCCAGCCTCCAGTCCAGTCGAGTAAATCGCCAGCAGGAGGCAATAGGTATATTGAACAGCAGTGCGGGTGGTCACACACAATGCTAACCCAAGTGAGATACAGCATAACGCTCAACAGTGCTGGAGAGAAGCACTTCATACAATTCAACATAGAGTGATTTGGGGAGGAGGGTGGTAAAAAATGTTGGAAGACGTCAAGGTGTGAGAAGGACCCTTTCAGGCCAATGCAAAATTCAAATGATAAAGGAATGAAAGAAAAAATGAAGAGAAATGGAGATGTTCCGCAAAATTGGCCAAGTGTAATTCTAGAACAGAGGGTACTGTGGCCAGGCAATTTAATAGAGCTGTACATGCTGATGCCAACGGGTTATGTGCATCTTTGTTGGAGATTTTTAAAAATTTGTTTTTATAACAGTATGGATAATCTGATTCAGAGGCAGCTGATATCCACATTTCCTAAGGATTAAGAGTAATGCCTTTCAAAATACATTTAATAAGGAGCTTGGGGAATGATAAGCAGGGGACATTTCATCTGTTACGGAGGGGACAACGTTTGGCAATTTTGCACAGGTCACTCTCAACCCCTGATGCGGTGTCACAAACCAGTTACGTAGGTAGTTCACAAATGGCCCTGCAGATAAATAAATATTTGAATGAGAAAGAGCTCGGCTATTAGTGCAGGAGGACACAAGAAATCAGAAAAAGTGTTGGTTGTGTTTTAAAAATCCGCAGGAGAAAGTAAGGTGGAAGATTTTAAGTCGGTTTGTATAGTTTTTCAAATGAAAATAGGGAAGCACGAGTAAACAGAATTATAAGCACATAATTTGGTGAAGTCTATTCAAGCTAATTTTTATGATTTTAAATTGTATTGTAAGTTTGATTTGGAAGATATTTCTAAAAACACCCTCTCTGAAATAATTCTATCCCTGCACAAACTGGAGATTTCAACCGGATGTGCAGCATCAGAAGCATCCCCCCAGCTCCCCAGCTCCTGCCCCGGCTCTACCCAGCTCCAGCTACAAAAACCTACTATCAGCAGGCTCCTGGCTGCCCAGCCTGAACCACTGAGAATCTGGTTTGTACGGCGTTAGTGTCTTCTTTATTAAACGATGAGGTAGTAGGTAGAGGTTAGAGACAATGTCTGTAAATCAGAAGTAGCTCCTCTCTTGTGTTATGATGCCCACACTATAGCTCTGGGTTCCCAGCTCCCTACTTGCCATGCCCCGCCCCCACTATGGAAGACAGTCTGCGATGAGGTCCCTTCTCCATGCCTCTGTGGTTTGGGGTTCCATTCTACTTCAACCCTGAACACACCCCTATACTGCTCATCCTCCAGATCATTCCCGTGAGTCCCTTTTCTCATAAGTAGACTTAGCTTCCAGGGCTCTTACCCTGACTTGTGTGGATCTCCAACCTTTGCTAGGGGGGCATTTTGAAAATCCTATCGCTGCCCGCTCTTAACACCCCCGTGGACGCCAACCCGGCTTCAAGTGGATTTCTCATGGACTGCTGGCCTTTCTCTGCGGGCGGCTACTCTTACCTCCCTCAGTCAGTCTCTCTGGAGTTCCCGGCAAGTCTTATATCAGTGTTTGTGGGCAGCTGTGGACCATCTTCTACCAGAAAAACAAGACATAGTTTGATTCTTCAGGAAGTGATCATTTTCACCGACAGAAAAACCTTTTCCAGCAAGGATCTAGAGCTATGGCTATGTGAAATCTGTATCCGTCAGGGTTTCCAGAGAAACAGAACCAATAGGAGACTGTGTGTGGTTGTGGTGTGTGTGTGTGGGCCGGCATGCCCAAAATCCCTAGGGAGGGCCAGGGAGCTGTAACGGAAACTCAGTTATATGCCTACATTTAATAGGGTGGTTTACAGAAAATAAGTACAAAGTCAACTATTTAAAATCAGATATCAAAACAATTTTCAGGAAAACAAATGCAGTTTTCTTTGTTAAAAAAAGAGAACATTCTAAAAAATGTATCTTCTCATACCTTGCCGTCTGGCTCAAACGTGAGATGAAGGATAGTACTGACAGGAGAAAACCTACCAAACTGAATGAGGGGGATGTATTAAAATATTTATCTAAAATTTGTTTGGTTGGAGGGTTTATAGAGCTAAACTGACATGTTTATATAAGCTTGAGAACATTCTGTGGATTGAGTTAGAAGAGACAGCGTGTACTAAATATATAGATTTAAAAGAATACATGTGGGTCAGTGAGGTACGTGGAGACACAGGGTAGATAAAGAGAGAGACTGTCGAGACTCTATGTTCTTGAGATCAGAGCATATAAGCGAGCCAGGAACTTAGTTTGACTCAGAACAAGTGGTCAGAGATCTCAGTTAAGAAACAGGCAATGTCAGAGTCATTCCTTCTTGCCAGGAAATAGCATTCTTTCCTCAGGCTGATTTATAATGAGTAGAGCCACCTGCAAATACGCTACAAAATAGGAACAAAGGCGCAATCTTGAAAGTTTCCATGTTGGAGACAGGGCTTGGGGTGAATTTGGAAGGGATCTGAGAAGAAAGAGACTATGGTGAAGGGTTTGGGTTGGGAATAAAGAGATACTCATTTGTATCGAAGAGCATCTTGGGCGTGGTACGTGACTGCCATTATCTTGTCACTTGTCAGCACAACGAAGCCCAGTGGATTCCTGGCTTGTCTGGTATTCTCTCTGGATGGAAGAGGACCCAAGAGGATTAACAAGATCATGGGTATTAGACCAGTGTTGTAACGTTATTTTAGGGACAAAGAGATCTCTAAAGAGGGGTTTGTGCCATTCAGAATAGTTGAGGAGCATAGATTGGACTGACTACACAGGAAGTCCTGGAATGAAATCATACTGAAGAGAACTTGTCTGAGAAGTCGCTGGAGTAATCAGGACATGGTTAAGAGACTAAAGCTCACAATAAGCTGGGTCTGAGTAATGATAAAGATAGAGGCTGTATACATTATGTTCCGAGCCCAGTTCCTTGGGACGGATGATAGATTCCGACCGATAACAAAGGGAGAGAAGCTTTTGTGTCTATCTCCTCCAACAAGAAGAAAGGTGGTAAAATGATTTGCTTTATAGTCTCACCATAAGATGGGAAGAAAAAAGGGAAGGCGGGTGGGGAAGTATTAATGAACATTTAGCAATTTCAGATACTTTGTTTTATAAGGACCAAAGTGAACAAACCTGTGCGTGAGCTGAGTCACCATCAGGAATCTGGGAACCATCTGACCCTGGAGAATGGAAGTGGGGCCAGGGGATTAGCGATGAACAAATGCTCTTCCAGTTTTGAAAAAAGGAATTCTGCAAACAACACATTGGCAAATCTGATTTTATTCCAGGGAAGGCTTCTAAAATAGAATATTAAACAGATGGCTTGTGAACACAGAGGAGAGGAAGCAGTGACTCACTAGGGAAAGTCATGCCAGACTCATAATCATCCTCTTTTTTATCACACTCCTAGATTGGTGGGACAGGAAAACTTGGGGGACACCTTTAGAAAATCCTTCCTTGATTTCAAAAGAGCATTTGCCATAGACTCTCATTATAGCTTGGTAAACACAATAATGAGCTATTAGCTGGAAGTTGGGACAGTGAAGGTGAAATTGTGGCTGTTTGAACAATACCCCCAAAAGAGTGTTGATTAATAGGTTGATGTAAACTGGATGAAATGTTGAAGCGAGAGGTCACATGGCTCGGTTCTTGGCTGACTTCAACATTTCATCAGTTGCTTGACTAAGGACATAGAAGGCCACATAAAATTTGCGGATGATACAAACCTGAGTGACAGAAAGAGCTAATATGACAGATGCATGAATTGAGATTCAAAGCTATTTTGACATCTAGAACTCTAGGCAGAAACCAATGAGACAAAATTAACAAGGACAAATGTAAAATTCTATACTTAGAACTTCATAGATATGGAATGTTAATGACCTGCCCAAATTTCCGACCCCGTCGGGCTCTAGCACTGGCTATGGAATCCATGTGTCTGCTGTTTTGCCCCCTGGCATGCCCCTTTAATTTCCCTGGCCTGAGGTGGGAATATAAGAAACTTTTTATTAGTATTTCCAGCCATGATGTTGGACTAGCTCTAAGGTTATTACTGCAATTCTTACTTATACACAGTGTTCACAGTAATTGAATCCCAGATTCTATGGCCCTGATCTCCAGTCTCCCTTTGTGTCCCTGAATCAGCTGCTCATCACTAGCCCATTTGGATCTCCGTGATAGTTGGTACTACGGAGCTCAGCAAATGCCCCCACACTGGCCCTGCTTTATAATTGTCCTTATCTTGGGCCTTTGTTGGAAGCACATAACTCTAAGTTTGATACATGATTTGAACGCACTTCAAGCTCTTTCCTCCCTAGGCAGGCTGGAAATAGGTTTAGGTCCAAAGCATGAAAGCAATCAGCTAGGTTGAAGTTTGAAGCCAGAGATGTGACTATGACCTCCAAGGAGGCAGAGCAGGTGCAGAGTAAATGAAGGGAGCCAAAAACTGAAGTTGGAGGGAAACCAGAGCTGGGGTTACAGTAAGGAAAACCGCCAAAGAAATGGAGAACAAGACGGCTATAATGGTGGGAGGGTAAACCAAGAAGACTACCACAGAAGGCAAAGATGTAGGCAATTTTCAGGAGGAGGGATGATCAATAATGCTAAGCACTGCTAAGACGTCCAAAGGATAAAAGACCTAAAATATTTCTATTGGATTTAGCAAAAGTTAGATCACCAATGACACTGGCAGACAAAGCTTCTGGGTGGGGTGGGGGGTGGGAATGGAGGAAAAGGCTAATTTCCAAAAGTAAAAGGGAAGTAGCCTGGAGAAATGGAGACGGTGAGCATCTCCTGCATACTTGAATAAGGAAAGAGAATGACAGGGCAGTAGCTGGATAGGGTAAAGTGTTAGATGAGGGAAGACTGTGTGTGTGTGTTGTTTATATAATGGCTGGTAAAATGCTATTAGAGGGAGAAATGGAAGGTTCATAAAGAAAGTGTGGGTTTTTTTTGAAGTGTCTTGAGTTTTTTCTTTTTAATATATGAGATTTATTGTCAAATTGGTTTCCATACAACACCCAGGGCTCGTTCCAAAAGATGCCCTCTTCAATACCCATCACCCACCCTCCCCTCCCTCCCACCCCCTGAAAATGTGTTTTTGATGGAGGAAAATCCCTACAGATCCATCTGTATATCTTCCTGTTCCTCCTCCCACCTTCCTTTCCTTTTCTCATCCCACTTAACACTTCTTTCCCCTCTAAGTCCTTCTGTTCCTCTCTCCATCCTTTTTTCCTTTGGAGGTCAGGGACCATGCTTTGTGTTTTTTTGTATAAACACCACCCTCTTCATAGTCTTGCTTGACTGGGCTCAATGACGTCATGTCTGAATGGAGGCATGAACTAACATGAATAGGGGTTGCCCAAAACACATACTAGTAACAGAATTATAACACCCTAGTCAATGTACTTTGTTAGGATCAGACACTAACAAAATATTTTAAGAGATGTGCATATTAACTAGGGTGTACCTTGAAGCAAAGATAATGTCCGGATGGATGAGGGTTCTGGAAAGCATGTCATGTGTGGAAACTTTGGAGGATCTGGAGATAGTTGGCTCAGAGAGTACTAGCCTGAGGGAAGAAGGGAGAACAGATTTGCTCCATGTTTCTCTGAGGGAAAATCTTAGGACTGAAGCACATAAGTTACAGGAAACTGAAGTTACAGTAAGTCCCCCTTTATGGGTGGGGGATGCCTTCCAAGACCGCTGGTGGATGTTTGACACCAAAAATAGCACCAAACCCTACATATACTATGCTTCTTCCTATGCAGGCATACCTAGGATAAAATTTTATCTATAAATTAGGCACCGTAAGAAATTAACTACAATAACTAGTAATAAACTAGAGCAATTGCAACAATATACTCTAATGAAAGTTATGTGGTCTCTCAAAATGTTTGATTGTACTGTACTCACCCTTCTTCTTTAATGATGTGAGATGATAAAATGCCTACATCATGAGATGAGGAGTGGGGGAATGACGTAAGCGCTGCGATGTAGTGTGACTATTGACCTTCTGCTGATATGTCAGAAAGAGGATCATCTGTTTCCAGACCATGGTTGACCACTGGTAAGTTGGGGGGGGCACTTACTGGGGGACTTACTAACTGGGGGGGACTACTACAGTTTGATGTTTGGAGGAATGTGCCATACGAGTCCTTTGAATTATTGCCTTCCTATTACTAGAAACTCAAGCCAAGTGACATTGCCTCAGGGAAGAGATGGCTCCTTATAATCCCAAGATGGCTTTTCAGTTCTCTCCTAAAAATTCCCAGCAAAAGCCCTGGTAATACTCTTTCTAGACGACCTAGATCATCTGTCCATCTTCACAATGGCCCGGGAAATGGAACAATCTAGATCTTGGCTTATGTGTTCCATCCCTAGCTCTCTCTTTACCTAAACCACAGGGATCCCTAAATCAGGCAGCACTGGGAAAGGAGGAATGGAGAAATTGATTTTGGAAGGCCAACAGAAAAATGCACATTGCAATATATTCTCTGGGACATTGTCCTAATTGGGAAGGGGTGCCCATGCTGAAGGTTCAGAAGGAGAAAGAATCAAGAAATTGTTAGTTGTGGACACTTTACAGTTTTTCCTCCCCTGAATATTGACTGGAAATTCTGCCTTTCTATACTCCTGTCTACCCACCCCTTTTTTTTCATTGTGTGCTTCTCTTTACAGTTCATGTCTTCGTTTCTCCCCTCTGTCTCTCAGAACCCCAAATCATGTTTAGTATGAGGTGAGAGAGCACAGAGCAGGCACAGCTAAGGGGTGGTGAGAAGATATCCCAGTCTTACCCATTCCCCCACTTTTCCCCCCAATGCCCTTCCACACCTGGGTCCGAGAGCTCCAATTATATAGGAATAAGATATTTTTAGGGTGACTTCATAATTAGTCATGAGTGTCAAAAGACTATTTTGCCTATTCATTCAAATTATTGCTGGTTTTGAGGTTTGATTCGTTTTTATCCATTGTCCAATATTCTATTGCATTTCTGCATTCAATACATTGTTATTGATTTTTTGCTCTTTTTTTTATTAATTTTTTTAGAGAGATAGAGAGAGCACACAAGTGGGGGAGAGGGGCAGAGGGAGAGAGAGAGACGCCCAAGCAGGCTCCCCCCTCAGTGCTGAGCCTGATGCGGGGCTTGATCCCACAACCCTGGGGTCATGACTTGAGCCTAAATCAAGAGTTGGACCCTCAACCAACTGAATCACCCAGGCACCCCAAGTTTTTGCTCTTTAAATTTGTAGTCATCGATGACCACCATGGGGCGTGCAGAGCGGGCCACACTTCATGGCTTCATCAATGCATGGATCATACCCAAGGACCTCTACCTCTACAGTCATCACCTTCTGACTTTTTCCTGACTCTTCTCTGCTAATCTGATAGTGCAGTCAGCCAAGACTCTGTGTATTGATTGGTCTGTAGGCTACTGGTCTATAGAAGCGCTTGGCCTCACTTATTTCCATCCTCACTATTAGTTTAGAATTCCAATGCCAACTTTACCCAGTACTCTTCTGACCTATGCAGTGCGATCAGTGAACTCCAGGCTGGGCCCCAGGACTGCCAGAAAATATTGGAGGTGAGACAGGGAATCTGACTGCACATATGAGTATCTGGTCATTTCTCTTTTTGGTGGGGGAAGAAAGCCAGTTCTGCAGTTCACTTCCCCATTGGCATTCGCAGAGATGCTGCTCTCATGATCCCTGGGGGTAAAATTTGCAAAAAAAAAAAAATATATATATATATATTTTTTTTTTTCAAGTTCTGCAAATTTTTGTGCTTAAAGAAGTTGCTTTCTATTTTTCCCCCTCCAGCAACAAAGACTCTGGCAAAACCCGTCTCTCCTGGGCTGGATGCCATGAACAAGAATCTATAGGAGAGAAAGCATTAGAATTAAGTGTAATCTCTAGGGTTAGATGACTCACTTAGTGCCTTTTCCAGGCACATATTGGTTTGCTGATTTGTTATGCTTCCCCTTGCTCTCCCCAGAATGATCAAGAATCACCCTGTTTAATTTTCTGACTTGCTGTTACGTACTGCAACAGTCATTAATCAGTCAGAGTTCTGAAAGTATCAATTTATCGCAATTTGTTTTCATCAAAGCACGTTTACAATGACATGAGAAAAAGAAATGATACTTGTCTTTCTTCACTGCCGTTCTCCCAAACTCCGGAGAATTTGCTAGGGCAATGGCAGTGTCAGCATTAAAACATGATGTACTGGGGCACCCGGTGGCTCAGTCGGTTAAGTGTCCAACTTTGGCTCAGGTCATGATCTCACGGTTCCTGAGTTTGAACCCCTCATCGGGCTCTGTGCTGATGTCTCAGAGCCTGAAGCCTGCTTGAGATTCTGTTCTCCTTCTCTCTTGTCCCCTCCCCTGCTTCTGCTTATTCTCTCTCTCTCTCTCTCAAAAATAAATAAACATTAAAAAATTTTTAAAAATGATGCACAAACTTTCTACCTGGAAAAGACGCTCACATGTCTCATCAAATCAGCAGCCAAATCAAATTAAAAATGTAGAAAAGCAGATGACTGCATACCCAGTCATTCCAGCTAAGGAGTAGAAACTAACCAAAGGTGTCTTGGGCGTGTTTCATTCGGTCTACTTTCGGGCTGCACGGGTGAGGGACATAGCACCCAGGGGGAATTAGCTGCATTTGTTTCCAGCTGATGGATGTTTAAGGCCAGGATCCTTATCAATGCCACCCCACCCTACTCGTGGACCACCTTCTAGGAGGCTTTTTCTGACTTCTTCCTGGACAAGTAACAAAGCCCAAATGATGCATCCGCCACCACAGTTAGGCTTTTCTGTCAATCTGTGACTCTTCTGTGCTTTTCCTTGTAGAGATTTGAAGGTTTGTCATAAAACTCTCCCATAATGCACCATTTGACCCCAGTGATTTCTCTCTCACTGTAATTTGAGATGCTGCCCAAGGTGTAAACACTGGTTAGAATTCCAATTTCCCTGGGCTTGGGTTATTTTACTAATATAATGAATATACACGTACGTCTTTGTTAACATCAACTAAACATTCAATATATAGAATGTAACTTGCAAAGTTGACGTATTAATACCCCTACAAAAAATTTAATAGTAAACAGATAACTTGGGGTTTGGGTTGTTTTCTGATGCTCAATATTGCCTTCTCTGTCATTGTAACTTTTAGGATTGGATAAATTACAATCTAGCCAGGCCAGATGAGCTTGAAAATTTCCTTCTCTGAATCTATTTTTGTCCCCATTTCTGGTTTCCATCTCCTGGGAGCAAGAACTGTGATTGTCTAGTTCATTTTGCTAAATCAGACAACACATATCTTCTATTTCTTTATCCTTCTATGAAGTTTTTTATTTGTTTTTTGTTTTCCTTAGGTCAGGTCTTTCTCTAGGCGCTGAATTAGGCCTGATTCTAGAAGGCAAAATCTGGGGCATGGGGGTGTTGGTTAGCACTAAAAATAATTACAAAGTCATGTTACATAATTCCTCAATGAAGAGCCCTTATGAGGAGCCATCAATGGTGGTCGAAATCACAGGGTTGTTATTTATTTATCTTATTTATTTTATTCCTCTGTTTAAGTGAAACAGAGGAAAACCCCATCCACAGGGGGACCAGTCAAAAATGCCTTTTCAAAAATGTCCTTTAGACTATCAAAATAAAGATTGTAAAGCCTAACAGCTCATATGAGTGTCGGGAGGATATGGTTCAAATGTTCAGTCCAAGGAAGAGAAGAGTTATATATGCAGAACTCTAGGCTCACTTAAAAAAAAATAGACTCTTACTCCATTTGATTTTCTAATGACCTGAAGATTCTCTGGACATTGGCAAAGCCTAACAGACTAGCCAATCATAAATGACAAGAGCCACACAATTTCTCCTGTGGACCACTTAATTGTTTATTATGACCAAACGATATATTATGTGGTTGACCCATGAATGATAATTCTAACTTCTTTTGGCGGGGGGAGCACAAAAGTCTGTTTGAATTTTAGTATCTGAGATTTTAGTTCATGATACTGAATTCTTTGAACATCTCCTATGGTGTTATCAGTCTAACTGTGTGGGTCCCTTCAAATCCATATGCCAAAGTCTTGATCTCCAGTACCTCAAAGGTGCCTGTATTTGGAGATAGGGCCCTTAAGAGGTAACAAGGTTAAAATGGGTTAGGGTGGACCCTAATTCAATCCAACTGGTGTCCTTATGAGAAAAGAGAATCAGGACACGCAGAGAGACACTAGGATGTGTGAGTACAAAGGAAAGACCAAACGAGGACACAGTGAGAAATGTTTTTGCAAGTCAGGGAGACAAGTCTCAGAAGGAACCAAACCCTGCCAACACTTTGATCTTGGACTTGTAAATGTGAGAAAATAAATTCCTGTTGTTAGAGCCACCTGGTTGCTCGTATTTTGTCATGCATTCCTACCAAGTGGCACCATGCCTATCAGCAAACTAATACACGAGCTGTATCAGCTGTTGATCGGGCTTGCCCAGAAATTCGGATAATGTTGGGTTATAATGACTATGCAACACATTAGACCAAGCTGAGTTTCCATACCCAGAATGGACTAAAACTTTGGACTAGAAATTTTATTTCCTCTAAGGACTCTATATGAAAGACTGTACAGTCATCTGACAGTGATTAAGAAACTTATTTCTCAATGAAAACCAACCTCCAGTTCTACCTCTCCACATATTCTTCTATGAAGAATGAAAATTCCCCTTGTTTGGCGCAGCGAAAGTTTGCTATAACACATTCGAAGTGTGTAGCAGACTAGCATTCCTTGCTTTTTAGAGTTTACTGACCTGCAACCGGTCACCCTTCTGCTTAGCACCTTCATGACCCAGAGGATCCACTGTGTGAAATGTCCTCGTCCGGAAGGGCTGAGAAGTCCCATTGCAAGCCATCAGCGTGGCAGCTGGGCATAAACAGGACAGTGGGGGGAGCATTCGGCATCTGGATATCGATGCATCAAATTGCTCTTCGGGTCCTTTTGTCTCCATGACCTTAGCCATGGTGTTTCAGGTGCTAGGTTGGAGTTCACCTGTCCTCCAAAGACACTCAAGTGTGTATTTTGGTCTCTAATTTTATTTCAATATAGCATGTGGTTTAAAGGAGGATGAAGTCCAAGGGGGTTCTTCTCCGCAGCGGTCAAATTTGTGGGTTTGGTGAGACCAGGTGCCATCTTCAGCATGGAGTCATCTGATGCAAGTGACCTACACTTCTACCAACCCCACACTCATCTTAAATGTTAGCTGGCACACCGTGTTATGTCAATACAGTCCAGAATACGTAAGATTGAGACGTCTCCCACGTGTCTCCCACTTAACTCCCTTGTATCAGTTAGAGCTTTTTGATGCAAGCAACAAAATACACCCAGGCTAAGCTCAGCAAACAAATGAACTATATCCATATCTGTATCTAGGGGAGGTCGCAAGATTAAACAAACAAAACACACACACGCACAAAACCCAAAACTAAAGAACAATGCAACACTGACAACCAACAAGTAAAGCACCAGACAAAACAATGAAGAGAAAACGGCAGCTCCAAAATGTTTGGGTAGTGAGAGCGGCCAGAGTTTTGCTGGGCATGGCTGCTGGAATTAATCAGTTTCAACTGGCCTCAGTGTCTTCTTGACTCGCACACGACTCTAGTCTAGGGAGGGACTGGACCTCTGACCCGTAGGAATAGGTCTTTGTCTGGAGAGGTCAAGGCACCTTGAGTCTCAACAGTTCCATTCTACCTGTGCAGTGAGGCAGAGCCCATTCCCCTTGCTCTCCGCACCCCCCAAACTCATTATGGAAATTTCGCAAGAAGGGGAGAAGGAGAGTGGCAGCCAGCAAACAGCCAACCTGAGCTTCTTCCCCAGGGTGAGCTGCACGTGAACATCACTTTGGTAGTTTGGGGACACTTTAGCGCGCATACCCGGCAGCGTTTCTCGATGCTCCCTTCCCAACTGGCCGCTGGCCCACCCATACTGTCTGATGGACAGAAAGTGTCCCTCCTGCCGTGTCCTCTCCTTGGGGCACCCATCGGCTGCTCTCGGGGACCCTCTGGATGCTCCATCTCAGTACATCTGGCCCTGGATTTGTGGCGCACTCGTTCTGAAGCCCTCCGAGATGTTCTGGAACAAAGGAAAGCTTGTTCGTGTAAATATTATTATTAACAGTCATTATCGGAAACAAGGAACATCTTGATAGCATGAGAAAAAGAGGAACCAGTTCTGATTGGGTGCCAAGAGAAGCAGCTGCGTAGCTGCCCAGACGTGCTGGAGAGCTGCGCCTCACTTTTGCGTTTTGGTAGAACTTCCCAGAAGGTGGGAGCCTCCCTGGGAGGTTCTAGGTGTTGCAACGTGAGTCTATGTGCTTTAAGGCAACGTAAGCTTTTTCCTTAGGCTGGCTGCATTTGCAAAAACTCCCAAGAACCACATCCTGTCCTTCTGAGGCTTCCAAATGAGCATGTGTGTTCATGAGGCAGAATATTTCAGACCTCCTTGGTTCTGGGAGCAGGAGCCCATTTGTGTCTCTTCCTTCTGGTACCCCAAAGGTCCAGAGAGTTGGGGTGCAAACGGAAGGAGGTCCACCTGGGAGTGAGAATCATTCAAAGTCACAACAAAGTGACATTTCCTATTACGATTAAACCAATCACAAAATCCAGCCAAACGACATTGCGAAACGACACCCCCTTAGTTGTTGTACTGTTGCATAATGGTTAAGGCGTCCAACACTCAAAGGAGACACGCAGTTGTATTGAGTATGATGGCACGAGACAGAGCCAGAATACTCAGTGTGGTATTCACAGTGGTTTGACCCTCCCTCTACTGAGGAAGTTGTGAATGGAACCAAGAGCTTCATGGCTGTACGTGTGGCAGAGGGAGATTTTGCTGGGAAAGTCCTTGTGGCGCCTGTGTAACTTCCTGCTTCTATGGGCTAGAAGGGGAGAGGATATAGAGCAGATAGAAACAGGAGAAAGTCACAGGATGCCTCTAAGGAGACTATGAGCTTTTCTGCTTAAAGCAACACGACTCTGCTTGGCTGCACCAGCAAAACCATGGGAAGGGAGTGAAGTCCACGGATCGTAGGAGTGTATTCAGGGAGGATTGGAATGGTCAGGACGGGTCAGAGAGCAAAGTTCTGGGCAAGCTGGAAAGACTGGGTCCTGCCTTGGAAGCATTATCCAAAGCACAATTCAGGGATGGAAATCCAGGAAAAGAAACTTCCAATTGCCCAGCACTTTCTCTGCCCCCAGAGCTTGGTTGACACCTAATTAAAGAGATGATATGGTGAGATTTTCAGTGTCAAGGAAATTTGGTGCTTATTGGTTTGAGTCTGGAAGTGTGGAGGAAATCTTATTTTCTTAGAAGGGTGATAGCGAACCTCTTGCTTACAACAGATTTGCTTTTTCTTGGGTGAAAAATTTGATAAGGGAGAGAAGTCCTTCCACAACCACTCCCCCTCCCCCCGCAAAAACCACAGCAAAGGGGCATGCTTCTGTGATAAAAGGGAGACTGAGGGATCTCTAAGGGGCTGAGCCCCTAAACTATAAGGCTGCTTTTCCTTCCTGAGTGGGAAGGACTGGAGCTCAGAGCAATGAAGGGGGTTTTGTCTGGGGTGACGGCGAGGGGGGTGGGTAAAGAAATGAAGTGGGGGGACTTAGAGAGGAGATATTCAGGTGAAGCATGGAAGTGTCTCATGGAGATTTTATTACGTTTTATTTCTAATTGTCTTCCCCTCTTTTTGTGAAATTTTTGGTAGAATCTAAATGACCTGCCAAAAGGAAAAAGAAATACTGTGTGGCTGGATCTGTTTGGCAGATGGGGCAATGGGCTGTTGATCTCATGTGGTGTGTTGGTGGTGTGTGTGTGGGGGTAGTGGTTTGTGGGGGGGAGGAGGGAAGTGGGGGAGGGGTGAGGAAGCCAAGGCTACCCATGAGACACCTGCCACATCCCATTATACCATTTAGCCAGCTACTGCTGCACCTGGCTCCAAGCTAGGCCTTTTAAAAATTAATTAATTAATTAATTTAGAGAGAGCACAAGCAGGGGAGGGGCAGAGAGAGGGAAAGACAGAACCCCAAATAGGCTCTGCGATATCAGCAGAGAAGCCCCACTTGGGGCACGAACTCACAAGCTGTGAGATGGCCACTTGAGCCGAGACCAAGAGTCAGTCGCTGGGGCATCTGGGTGACTCGGTTGGTTAAGCGCCCTTGATCTTGGCTCAGGTCATGATCTCACGGTTGGTGGGTTTGAGCCCCATGTCGGTCTCGGCGCTGTTTGTGCGGAGCCTGCTGGGTGCTTTCTCTCTCCCTCTCTCTGTCCCTTCCCCGCTAGTGCTCTCTATCTAGCTCTCTCAAAATAAATAAATCAAGTTAAAAAATGTTGTTAAAAAGTCGGTCGCTTAACCAACTGAGCCACCCAGGTGCCCCCATGCTAAGCTCTTTTCATATGTTATCTCATTTAATCTTTACAGCGTTCCAGCAAGGCAGGCACTAGCACGTGTTTGGTTAAATCTGTGTCGACCGCCTTCCTCCTCGGATAAGAGGCCGTGAGCATCTCCCCGGCAGAACTGCTTTATCTTTGTATCCTTATTGTCTATCGTGGGGCAGGAAGGTACTCACGAATATTTGCTCAGTTGAGTTGAACAGAGAAGGAAAAGAGGATTGGAGATGTAGATCTTCTAACTTCAGTTAGATCATAGAGTGTTGATTGACACATCAAGTGTGGATTTCGTCTTAATTGTTGAAGTAGCTAGCAATTGAAACAAATTGCTGTTATTTGAATCAAAGGAAAGGACAAGGTGGACCGGCAGCATGGAAGTTTTTGGATCAAAACGTCCATTCTATTTGTCCTAGCTTATCGACCTCCAGCAGGTAAGAGCTCTATCGTAAAGCTCTAGTCAGTGCAGCCCTCCATCTTGCATGAAAACACCATTTTGACATGCTATTCTGACGATTGGCTATCGGGTCAAGGGTGAGCCCCAGTGGTATCCACAAGCTAAAGCTTCTCTCTGAGCTGTCCTTTGGCTTATAAAGGAAAATAGGCACAACAAAGCTTATTAAAACAACGCAGATTTTTAACAATGACCTTTCTACAAAAAAAATATCAATGTTTGGTTGGCAATAGATAATAAGGATTATGATTCTGGCCATTAGACGGAGGGAATGGTTTACCATAGCTCTTTACTCTTTACATCTCTCTCCACTGTGGTGTCTTCTTCAAGTCTCCATTTGTTTACCTTGCTTAATTTGGCACGAGCAGAGCAATCGGAGAACAGCAGAAAATCACCGCTAGAGTGGAAACATGATAATCAGTGGTCCCAACGCCGCCCAGCTTCAGAGTCTGCCTAGACAGTAATAAGACTACCTAAGCTTACTTCGTTTTTTTCTAAGAACTTAACACAAACCATGTACTTTCCTTTGATGAGATCGTGCGGGCTGACTGAAATTTGCTTATTTACTTTTGGCAAGATTTTATCAGCCTGTCTCTTGCTGATTGGAGGCTCTGCTTAGCAGCTGTATAAGTCCTTGAATGAAGACATGAGAAGAAAGTGGAATTATTATTTTATAAGCAGTTCTTCGGTGGTAAAAATATTTTCATACAAATATTCCTTGAGAGACATGCAAATAAAATGACCTCTGGAAAGAACTGTTGACAAGACATTTCGTCTACTCTTCTCAACTCTTATTCATGCGGGGGGGTGGGGGGGTTGAGGGCTGAGGGTGAAGTTGGCCTCAAGGCCAGGAGGCCAACATCGTTCTCACCCCAACATGCATCTGATTCTCCACGATGTCTCAGATCGTTTGTTGAGATGGTCGAAAGCTCATCTCCCCAAGTATTTTTGTTCAATGAGAAGGCTGTGTATTCTCCACGTTCTCTCCCTGGATCCTGCCACTTCCAGTCTTCCGGTAAATCTAAAGGAATGCCAAATCTCACTTTGGGCGCCACAGGACAGGTGGGTAAAGCCCACCTGATGACGTGGACTGTGATCATGTGGTTGAAGTGACTACAGAAGGAAGCCCACAGATGTTCGATAGACACCTGGCAGGATGTTCCTTAAAGAATGGTCACTGAGGCTTTGCCTGAACACCTACTGGGCTCGTTTCCACCTCATTTCCGGATGTGTCCACCATCATCTTGCTGATGTGGCTCTCTGTGAGCCTCACTGCTTTCTTCTGAGAACTCGAGCCCTGACACACAGAGGAGCCCTCGTCAGAGGAAGGAGAGCCTCTGTGCTAGCACATTAACTTAGGCAGAGTGGCCTCAGACCACTTTTAAACATTCTTTTAAGCAGCATTTTTCTCCAGTGTAATGAAAGAAAATATTGAGAAAGAAAAATATGCTTATTAAGGGAAACAAATTGCTGTTATTTGAATCAAAGGAAAGGACAAGGCCAGCCCATCTGTCAGCAAGACAGAGCACACGTAAATCACAGCTAATTCTAGAAAATGATACATAGTAGACGTATTAGTGCTTTCTGAAGCGAAAGGATGACACGTGTAAAATACTGATCTTTTGGATGGGGAAACAGAAGTTGTGAAGAAATATTGAGAGTTTGTTCTTCAAGTCGTTTGCTTTTATTTTGGTTGAAATAAACTCAAGGCCTGCATCATGAAACAAAGATTTAGGAAAGCTGAAGTACGTGAATACGATGGAAATGTGACATTTAATGTAGCGTCCTTGGGGCGCCTGGGTGGCGCAGTCGGTTAAGCGTCCGACTTCAGCCAAGGTCACGATCTCGCGGTCCGGGAGGTTCGAGCCCCGCGTCGGGCTCTGGGCTGATGGCTCGGAGCCTGGAGCCTGTTTCCCATTCTGTGTCTCCCTCTCTCTCTGCCCCTCCCCCGTTCATGCTCTGTCTCTCTCTGTCCCAAAAATAAATAAACGTTGGAAAAAAAAATAAATGTAGCGTCCTTTTTCAAAAGAGAGAACGCGAATAACTGTGTCCCCCTCCCAAACCCAGTGTTTGAAATACAGTGTCTTCCTCCCCAGGCAGTTCATCATTCACATTCATGGTCACATATCCGCCAAAGCCCGTGACATCCATGGGAGATTTGGCCAAGGAAGGGTCTTATATCTTCTTTGCTTTCTTGGCTTTTTCACTTGGGATGGGAAGTTCACTTTTTAAAATAATTGTTAAGTGCAATTAGGAAAGTTGGGTTCAGCCAGATTCATCGGCTCATTGGAAAGCAGATGGGGGTGGGGGGATTCTCCCCAGAGGTGCTGCAAAGCTACCTCACTCAACTATGATTGAAGGGGTCAGTGCCCTTCTTCCCCGGCACACACACCATCTGGAAGGTTGATGGCAAGGATGAAAGGGGAGTGCTGGTCTGCCCTTGTTCCACCTTGTGATGTCCCAGATAGTCTTTGGCCTCTACCAAATCAGAGCTTGCTGCTTTTTCCTGTATGTGTAAATGCTCTATGCTTTTTCATAGCACTTTATGCCCAAATTTGAAATCTCTGGATAGACTCCTTTTTTTTTCACGTGATTCAACCCGGGCAGGGTAGGGGGGGCATTCAAAGGAACTCTTCCCTAATGTGATTACCAGCTGTCTAAATTGACTGGGAATTATTTTAAATCGATTAAATTAGAATAAATAGTAAAGAACTATGTTACCCAAACTCTATGCTCCAAATAATATGGCTAAGAATTCATGACTTGTAAATTGTTTATGATCTAAACATGGTCAAAAAGGGATGTTTTAATTATAAAAGTCATTCTGGGAGATAAAGTAAGGACACACAGAAATTGAATGATGGCAACATGAGATTGAATGATGTATTCAAACTTGTTCTCCCAAAAGGAAGAATAGATTTCTTTTGAAATATATACGGAACATTTCAAACAGGCCACAGGTTCACACATAAATAGAGCAATAATAAATGATATATAGCATTATAACATTGTAACAAAATAAAAAAGGGACAAATAATATGAACTTTAAATTTCTCGTCAACTTGGGGGTGGCTGGGTGGCTCAGTCAGTTAACTGTCTGGCTCTCGGTTTTAGCTTAGGTCATGGTCTCACAGTGTCATGACAGATCTCACAGAGCCCCACATTGGGCTCTGCACTGACAGTGTGGAGCCTGCTCGGAATTCTCTCTCTCTCATCCCTCTCTCTCTTCCCCTCCTGCACAAGCTCTCTCTCTCTCTCAAAATAAATAAACTTAAAAACACAAATTTCTCAACAACTTGGAGACCAAAAAAATAAATTTACATTGTTGTAGAATCGTGAAAAGCATTCCTAATAAGAATGTATGGAATGCATAAAAGAATTTGGAAAGGGCAGAGCTTTAATATAAAGCCGTCAAAAGGTCAAAGATCTAATATGTACTTCATACCCTAATAAATTTCAAAATGTATATGAGGCAGACGATTACATGAAAAAAGGATATGAGTAGATAACTTACAAAAGAACTACAACTGATCTTCAAACAGAAAAACGATCAGCTTTGCTTATAACTAAAGAAATGCAAACTAGAATAATAAAGACAGCTCTTTTGTTTGTTTTTTTAAGTTGTTAATAGACGGAGTCTAATGCAAATATCCAATGCTAATGATAGGATATTCTCAGACTTTGTGGCTGACTGTATCCTTTCACAATCCTTTTTGGAGACAACTTGGCAACGTGTACCAAGACTTACGCAAATATTCATATTTTCTGAATACATCTCGATCAGGGAATATTTTCTAAGGTTAAAACACACTGAGAAACTAGGGGATGATTACTCTTACACTCTTTGCTGCATTTACGTCAAGGTTGTTTTGGGAATTTCTTAAATGGAAAAGAGATTCTGGACAGTCACTCGGGAACTGGCTCAGAGGACAGTCTGTGGTCAGTGCCAAATCACAGAAAGAGGGTGAGATCAGACAATGATGAAAGGAAGGGCATTGCCGAGATCCAGCCGCGGGACGTGGTACGCACAGTTCCAGGAGGAGAGGGGCCTTTGGAATCACTACAGTGGACCTATTTCCCTCCTAGGGATTTTCTAGGAGGTAGTCATGAGCATGCACTTTGGCGACAGATTCGGCAAGTTTGAATCCCGGACAATCAACTGTGTACTCTGTGTAATCTTACTGTGCTCAATTTTCTCTTTCATAAAGTAGTTGTCTGAAGTTGTTGATAGTGGGGCACCTGGGTGGCTCAGTCGATTAAGTGTCCGATTTCGACTCAGGTCATGATCTCGCAGTCATGAGTTTGAGCCCCGCGTAGGGCTCTTTGCTGACAATGTGGAGCCTGCTTCAGATTCTGTCTCCCTCTCTCTCTGCCCTTCTCTCTCTCTCTCTCTCTTTCTCAAAAATAAATAAACACTGAAGTTGTTGATAGCACTAAGGAGATAAGACACATCAGATGTGCCCAGTGCCTGACATGTTCCACTCATGAACTGAATCTCGGCTTTTACTAGTTGTGATATATCTACTGGAGACTGGAGATCTGGTCCCAGTATATCGCTAGCTGGCTGGATGAGTTTGGACACATTAGTTGATCTCTCAGAGAGCTGTACTAGATTAGATATCTCTCAGGTCCTTCTAGCCTTAGAGATCTATTTATGAGATGGTCCTGTGTGGTCTTGTGCCCAAGAGCTTAAAATATTAGAGCCAGACTCACTGAGGTATAAATCCCAGCTATGTCTATTTGTAGCATTATGATTTGGGGCATTATATTTAACCGAGTGACTTAGTTTCCTCACCGTAAAATGGGACTAGCAAGGGTGCCCACCTCATAAGATTGTTGCAAGGAGTCCAGGAGATCATGGATTCAAGCTACACAGAAGAGTGGCCGGCAAAGGGAAGTGTTAAGAGGAAGTAGCCACGTACCGATTCTAGCCTTCTAGCATGTTATGATTTAACTGCACAGTTTTTTGTTTTTTGGGGGGGGATTGACAGGGATATTAGAAATACAATAAGCATTCTGATTTCAAGTGTTCTATCCATTGGCCCGTTAAACTATACATTTTGGAGGGAATTCAAATATTTTACGGTTCCATTTCTAGCTACCATATTGGTCCAGAATTCTCAATAATTCTAGTATATTTTGCTTTTTGGCTCCAAAAATGAAGTTAGGGTTCTTAGAGATCACTCCCTACCCTGGTGGAAGGGTTAAAGGCATGGGGCATCAGTGAAGTTCAAGTGTAATAACATCTTTCGGGAAATACTAGAGAATAAATGAAAATGGGCTCACGAATTGAAATTATCAGGTAGAACTCCATCGCAAATGGGGTCACGTGTTTGGAATTAGCCAGTTCTGTGGAGCTAGTTGGAACTGATACCACCACCACTGGTGCTGGATGGAGCACCATGTTCTAGAATCATCCAAAGAATCATCCTTTTATGGGATGGAGTTTCCTATTTTAAGACCTCATCTGCCTTACGCCAACATCAGAATAGAAAATAACTTCTCCCACCACTCCTCTAGTCCTCTCCACCCTGTCCCACCCTTACCCACCATATTTGGCGTTAGGGATCCCCAAAGGGCAAATCACACAGCGATTTCCTGCTCTAAAAATAGATTGGAACGATGGCGGAAAACTTTGGAACAGGCATAGGTGTTAAAGAATTCCATTAGTGTTATTGATGTGCCACATTATACACTTTTAATGGGATCATTAGCCAAAGAAGAGAATAATAAAAATTTTAAAGCTGGAACAAAGCTTAGAGGTAAACTAATCCAAATAATTTATTTTACAGATGAGAGAAATGAGGAGGGGAGAAGGGACTTGCTCAAAGTCACACAGTGGCAGGTCTGGGCTCAGCACAAGGGAGTCCTGCGGGATCTCTTGAGGACCGTAAGCTGTCCTACATTTCATGATGACACCCCAGAGTCTGGGTTATTGGAGTAGCAAAAGATGCTTATGAAATTCATGAATTCATGGAAAACATATTGTAGGAAAAAACAGGGCCTCTATTGTTATACTTTCTTACCTTTATTAATGAGTCTTTTGGGGAAAAGAGCGCAAAATTGTCCCATGTGGATATCAGCCCTGAAGCTTAATAGTGAAAAGCTCAGTTAACTCACCAGAGACTAAAATGTATACACATCGCCACCACATCTCTTAATTCGGCATAGTGTTCTAACATCCGATGTTTAGCTGCATTGAGAAAGCAGATATCAGAGGAGGGAAGATAAAAAAGTTGACTTACCGCAGGCAGCCCGAGGCGAGCAAGGGTGACTGTCAGCTGACTGTGACAATCTCAGTGGGGACACAAATGGAGTGCTCAAAGCTTGTGCGTTGTCAGTCGGAAAGAACGTGACCTGAAATGAAAGTGTTCAAAATTATAAAAAGCACGGACCGTTTGTGCTTTTTTACATTGATTTGTGTTTATTTACAGATGCAGGGGGAGTGTTTGTATGGAGTTCGTCTCTGACGAGTTTCTGGAATCACAATTGAACCCAGGTCTGTCTGACTCTGGTGTCTGAGTTCTCACCTGCTAGAGAAGGTTGAGAACGTTTATAGAACAAGTGAGAGACAAAATTAAAAACCACCAGCAGAACCATCATCTAGAGATAGCTGTTGTCAGTAATTTGGTAGTTTTGCGCCTTTGGTTATTTCCCCCTTGCCTTGATTTTTTTTTTTTTTGTTTGTTTGTTTGTTTTGCTATCTCAGCATCGGTCTCTATTCCCATTCTTATCCCTATTCCTGTGTACATTTTTCAAACCAAATAGGAGTAAAGCTGGGGGACAGAGATAGGCAGACTCTGTGAGTGTGTGTGTGCGTGCGTGTGTGTGTATTTGTGGAGGTAGGAAGCACAGGACCCGGAAATGATGGGAATCTCTGACAGCCTGAACCCTTTTTTGGAAGTGATGCTTTTCAACAGTTGTGCAGACTATGGGGGAAAGACGTCAGGGGATTCTTTGTGACACACAGTAGGAATGCATTTTGCCTCGGGATGTGTTCTGTGTGCACACGCAGGCATTCGTGCTCACGTGCACACCCCCACAGAGCTGAGACGAATGTTTCACGAGGTAGCATGTGCCTTTATTATGTGGGGCATGCTCTGATATTTTCTGTTCTCTTTCCTATTTCATGTTTAATTTTCTTTTCTTTTCTTTTTTCTTTCTTTTTTTTTTTTTTTTTAACCATGCTGATCGGGACTCATTAAACTGATTTCACAACCTGTGAAAGATGAGCTGAAAGTCCTGAGTTAGGAGTAGAGGAACCCCAGTGGTCAGATGGAAAAAGGGCGATCGAAGTACTTTTCTTCATTTCACGTGTGTCTTTCCTGGAAAACGGGGGCAGAGGGCAAGCCCTCACCCAAAACACCCCCGTTCCCACAACCAGCCACCAGGTTACATTTCTGACCTTCGTGGGGCTCCAATTTTGGTTTTTGCTTTTTTTTGTATTGAGTGTGAATTTATTTTATTTTTTTAATTTTTTAATGTTTATTTATTTGAGAGAGAGAGAGAGAGAGAGGGAGAAAGAGTGCATGAGCCGGGGAGGGGCAGAGAGAGAGAGGGAGACACAGATCTGAAGCAGGCTCCAGGCTCCCAGCTGTCAGCACAGAGCCCGACACGGGGCCCAAACTCACGAATTGCGAGGTCATGACCGAACCAACATGAGTTGCTTAACCGACTGAGCCACCCAGGCGCCTCGAGTGTGAATTTCGTTTTAGTTAGGAGAAATAAACACAGGAATAGTTTGGAAAGGGCAGAATAATATTAAGAAAATATTTTAAGTTAAAATTCTGGCAATGTGTCTGTCCACGGGTAAGTAAACTGCAGCACCCAGAAGGGGATTGTAATCTCACACCCCTGAGTGGGTTCTGTAAGCAAAGAGTAGCTGTTCCATTTACCTGGGCACACTTACCCTCCGTGGCAGGTCAGGTGAAGAGTATTTGCACGTGCATCACAGCATAGAGCATTGAGGGAGAAGGGCAGGGTTCAAAATTGCATATGTGCTAGAATCTAAAATCTAAATGTTTGTACAGATCTTTTTTCTATTTGCACTTTCCAACTTTTAAAACCGCTGCAAACGTTACTTTTTATAACCAAAAACAAAAAGAAAATGAGTTTTTTTCTCCCCTAACCACTTTTTAGACTCTTTAGATGAGGCTTCAGTGCCCTTGTGGTTTCTAAGAAGAGGAAAATCTTCACAGGGAGCCTCAAATTTGCCTCTGAATTTTTCTGAAAGCCTATATTGGTGACACGTTGAGGGTCGCAACTCCCGCCCAGCCCTCCGCATTCGCAAGAGGGTCTCGTTCCCTGAGGGTGTTGCTGCCGTGGTGTATCCACAGGGCCCCTGAGTTAGCTTGAGAAACAGGTGGATTTTGGTGATTTCTTTTTCAAAAAAATTTTAAAGTTTTGAGGGAGAGAGAGAATCTGAAGCAGCCTCTGTACGCTGTCCGTGTGGAGCCCGGTGTGGGGCTCGAGCTCACAAATTGCAAGATCCTGACCTGAGCTGCTGAAATCAAGAGTCTGTCGCTTAACCAACTGAGCCACTCAGGCGCCCCGGATTTTAGTGATTTCTCAGTGTGACTAGACAGCATTGTCACTATTTCTCTGCTTGTCTCAGGAGTGAGCATCAGAAAGATTCTCTTTTATGACTCGAATCTGCACAATCACATGTGCATGCACTCAAACACATTCCCATGACATAGTGACTGTCCCCAGAAAGCATCGACTGATGGTACTAATCCCTTGCTGTCGGTTCATTTTGCCGCTTCCTTTAAAGACTTTGGCAATCAGTGCATTTCACTGTAATTAAATAATTCATGTTTCCCATTATAGGACAAAAAATGGTATGAATGTTTTTGAAACACAAAATGTGACAATGTCAGAAACACGTCATTTTAAAATGTAAATTTCTGGAAGCTTCTAGAAATATCCTCTGTGAAATATTGAACTGGGCTCTGGGCACTGTTTGGCATGTAGAGAGGGGCACAGGGGCAGAAATAATTGTTCTGTCCGGGAAAGGACTTGGTGATTCTACCTCAGCAGTAAGAGCTAACTGACATGTGCACCGAGCTAGAGGAAATTGACCTCACTAAATCCACATTTTATACCCTTTTGTAACTTCAAGGCTGCCTTGAAACTCAGGTCAAATTATCTGGGAGACAGATTCTGAAGCAGGGATTTATGTGCAAGAGGTTTGCTGGAGAGTTCTGTAGGGAACCACACCCGGAAGGGGCTGAGCAGGACTGGGCAGAGGAAGGGGAAGCTGGAGAACACGTCTACGATTTCAATTCTTTTCAAGTTACCGAGGCTTGGGTTATAGAGCAGTATATGGACTATGTGGGTTACTACTCAGGTGCACCGAAAAAGAATGCGTGCTCCGTTCTTCTTGCCTGCAGTGTTCTATAAAAATCAATTGCTTTAAAATAGTTACTCTGCAAAGCAGACAACAATACATCTTGAGCAAGGAGAGCAGCACTTCCCTGGGTTCAGAGGGGTCACGGAATCTGGGAATTCCGGATTTCCAAGGGCCTCGATCTGTGTTCCCAGCCAAAGCCTCAGGGTCTCACCCCTTCCCAAACAGGGTGCTGACCTTGGCACAGAACTTTCTGGAGTGGAGAATTCAGTGTTCTCTGGAGCTCTACTCCCTGTACAACCGATTTCTGGCCTGATACCCAGCTTTCTCCTCCATGTAGATGCAGGAGATGAGACTCTCTTTATACACTGGGCAGGAGGCATCCTGGCTTTCGCACCTCACGGTCATCAGCGTCTGCATATCTGTGTCTTTCTCCAGTGTATCCACAGCACTCAGCACCAGTTATCTGGTTCCATAATCCTTATAATTACTGTTTCCCCTAAACCCCTCTAATGCCCGAGACACTGCGCCCATCAGCACATTCCTTTTCATTTGTATCCCATTTCAGTTCACTCACCAGTGAAAGTCCTAACAATCGCCCTGCTACAGTGCTCTAGAGATGATCACTGCCCTATCCGTCGCCATCTGGTGGGTGGTCCATCTCCCATATCCCTATTCAGAGTCTGTAAGCGAGTGAAGGCAGCAGGTTTGGACAAGAAGAGAAGTTGACTCTGGAGGCAGTTGCTACCAAGGCTGATCGGGTGGGGGGCTGGACTGGCCGTCTACAATCAGACGACCACCCCCCACTGGGGTCTTTGTACCTCCACAGTGACCAGTCATTGGAAGTGGGCTGCCCCCAGGGAAGGAGCATAAGCTTGGGCAAGTCAGCTTCCTTCGGTGACGCCCAGGGAGGGATTCGCCTGTGGGCCACACTCCCAACCCTGGCCAATACTCCTGGCTGCTGAGGTGGCGAGCACAGTGATCCCGGGGGGCAGATCTGGACTGCCCGTCGCAACGTCCACTACATGATTACTAATCAATAATTCCTGAAGGCAGACTACACCTCAGACAGGTCACGGGTGACTCCTGGCTCCCTTTCTTCATCGCTGAAATATAACCAGTAAAACTGGAGCACAGCACCCAGAGACATAGTTTCTGCACTGATCTGGTTACAACTCCAGGTAGTTAGTTAAAGGCAAAGATTTCGTTTCCTCCTCCTTTCTCCCAATTCTCCACCCATGAGGCCAGCGACTTTATGCCTCTCCCTTGTGGTTTTATTGGAATAGTCCTGGGAATCTCTGACGGAAGGGCTTCCCTGTCCAACAGAGCAGCTCTCGCATCACAGAATTGTACGTGGAAGCTTTGAGTTAAGCAAAGGCCAGTGTGGACCGAGACTCTTTCTTGCCACGGATGCTCTTTCCAAGATCACTTAATTTCTACAAGCTACGTCCAACACATTTTTCCATCGGTTTTAGGATAAGTAATTCTTGGCTTTGGCGATCGAAGTGGGAAGACATAGAGAAAAAAATAGAAATCGGGAAAAAAACACAAGAGATTGGTTCTGTGTGAAATCAGCTCAGATGGAGAAGGGGTGAGGTGAGAAGAGAGCATAAGGTGTGGCTTCACACAAGCCCCGCCAGGAATGTGTTTGGGATCATGCGGCTAATCAGTGAGTCGGGTCTACACTAGAGGGCAACGAGGACCCTCAGAAACCAGTCTGCAAAGAACAGTGGTAGCATAGACATGCCTCTTCTCTGCCCTAACTGTGGGGAAGGCGGATCTGAGCACCAGCCTCCATTCCCGTCCACTCTTCCAGGTTCTCGCTGGAACAGGAGCTGTCTTTGCCTGTCCCCAAGGATGGGCAGCATGCCGTTGACAGGGACAGTGTTTCAGAGAGGATGCCAAGGGCTGTGGAAAAGCAGATACCTTCATGTTGATGGCAGCTTGCACTAGAAGAAACCTACCTGGATGATCGTATGCCTGGAGCACAGCCCACGGCCCATCTTCCTGTCAGAAGGCCCTACTAGAAAAGTTAGCAGGCACGACTCGAACACATGGCCCACGCAATCTCAGGCTAGGACAGAGGTATGCAAGAGTAAAACACAAAAAGGAACTCAGGCTTTATTCGTTGGCCAATTGGGTTTCATGTTAGCACTAATTCTGATAAATCTGTTAGCAAATATCGAGAAGGATTCGGGGGTTAGTGGGAAAGTTTAACACTTACTAGTTTCCTGTATTACTTACCTACCATGACCTAAAAAGCCACCCCAATACATAGGGCTTAAAAAACCAAACATGTTGTTTGCTCACAATTCTGTGGGTCAACAATTTGGGCTGGTCTCAGCTGAGCGGTTCCTCTGCTGGGCTCACCTGGGTCACTCATGTGGCTGCTGTCCTTGAGTGATGTGACTGAGCTGGGTGTTCTTTTTTCTTTTTTTTAAGTTTATTTATTCGAGAGAGACAGAGAGAGCAAGAGGGCACAAGTGAGGTAGGGGCAGACAGAAAGGGAGAGAGAATTCCAAGCAGGCTCCGTGCTGTCAGCACAGAGCCCAGCGCAGGGCTCGAACTCACGAGAGGCGAGATCATGACCTGAGCTGAGATCGAGAGTCCGGTGCCTAACTGACTGAGCCCACCAGGCACCCCGTGAGCCGGGTGCTCTAGGCTGAGCTCACTCATGTCGGCTTGGCCTCCTTTTGCGTGGTCCTCATCTCATGGAGGCTAGTTCAGGCTTCTATTTGCCATGATCTCAGGTTCCAAGAGGGTGACAGCAGAAGCTGCAAGGTCTTTTGTGACCCAGGCTTGCAAGTTCCACAGTGTCACATCTGCTACATTCTATCGATCAGAGTAAGTCACACGTCCGCTGGAAGAGGTCACTGAGAGACACATGACCGCCAGCTGACTCTGGAGCTAGACAGGGTCAATCAGAGGTTCGTCACCCCTCCCGCCCCCATCCTTGAAACGTACTCTGCCCACTGTTCCCCACCTTGGGAGCTGTTTTCAAGGACGTAGCCTTGATAGAGTAAGGTGTTGTTGAGACCATCCGGAAGGTATATGTGACTGAACCCAGTTAGTCTGGCCGGCCGCTGGGGAGATCTACTTGTCTTGCAGGCCACTCAAGACAAGCCTCGTAAGTTCCCTTGCCTACTAAAATTGCCACTTGCCATTCTGGAGCGACCTGACTCTTTCTTCCGGCTCTCTTTGTCCTCTGTGTACGGGGACCAGTTATGAACCAACTATGTCCAGCAGAGATTCAAAGCGTGCGGATGAATTCCACCTCATAATGAGAGAAACAGGCAAGCCACAGTGCAAAGGGCTTTTGGGGTGTGGGCAAGGAGAGGGATGTTTGTGACCACTTTTTGAAAATAATCTACCGCATTTCTGTGGCTGGGAACGGTATGAGGAACTAAAGAATGACGACACACATCCTGGGTATTAACCAGTTAACCGGGTTTGCAAAGATGAGCTAGGAATATTTCCTTTTAAGGGAGGAAAAGGGTTATCTGAGCACCCCCATAAATACCTGTCACTATGTAGGGACAAGAGCCAGAGGCTCCATCACTATAGGGAGGTTCAAATGGCTTTAATGAATTTTCAGACTTTTCTGTCTTATTCATCTACAGCTGTTTTGGTGATTTTGAAATAAAGTTAATGATACCAAAAGAATGGTTTGCTCTGCTGAACATAGAACCATAATACATTTTGCTGGCCATCTGACTGAATTAGAAATGTAAATGAGCTTCAATATGGTTGATCACTTTTGTTTGAGAAACTAAATCAAATAAGTGAAATCTACAAATATTCCAAATGGAAATGACTTAACCGCAGGAAACACGCACCACTTGGTGAGAATTTGATCATTTCAATGACAGAAAGGGGGCAGAAAAGTAACGAGATGAAAACTATTGTTTTCTGCACATCCACTATGTGTCAGGCACGTAGCAGCCCCATATGCCCTCACTCGTGGCTCCTAAAAACCTTAAGTAATATTATCACCCTTTTTTACAGATGAAAAATCTGAGGTTCAGCAGGCAAATAACCTGCAGAAAGTCATCACCTAGATAGTTTGAAGGCTGGGATTCGACCTGGGTCTCCCCATTGTCCTAGCTTCTTCCAGCATTTATTGAGACTGATACATATTTTATACAGGTATTCAAATTATGCACATTTTAACCTACTTTAAAAAAATCTATAATTATACCATAAGCATTTATTTTCCAGTTGCAACACAGCTGTATAATTATCCCTTTTAATAGCGGCGTAATATTTTAATCTATTTTTCATATTCTGGACCAGAATTTAGTTCACCCTTCTCCTGATGTGGATATTTAGGTTGCTTACCTCAGGGCTCAGAACCATGAACTAGATTAAAGACGGCTTACAAAATCTCTAGGGATGATTGTGATTTTTTTTTTTTTCTGGACCCAAACTCATGTTTATAAGTCAATCTTTTTGTTTTTCCGGTCATTTTTCTTGAAATAGTATTTATTAAGATCATTATGGAGGATTATGCATGACATGAGGCACGTTTCTATGTACCTTGTTTTCTATGTACCTTATATTTCTCCCCATTGCACCAAAACACCTTGCTTATTTCACGAATGGTGCCTTGCCCTGAACAGATCTGTTCGCTTTGTAAAGCAGCTCGATCAGACTCGGCAGGAGGGCGAGGTTGGGAGAGATCAGAATGCACGTCCCAGCTCCGGCCAGTAGATGTCTCTATTTCATTCACCTTCTGTTGCAGGTTACTCCTGAATGGGAAGCCTCGCGAGCCAAACTGATGGGGGTGGGGGATTGTCCATCCCTTCTGCCACCTTCCAACAGCCTCCACCTACACACCCTCCCCCGCCCCGCCTCGGTCTCCTGGTTAGTGGCACAAAGGTAACTGAAACAGGAATGTCGGCGAAACACATTCTCCACCAAATCTGTTTGCAAAGTGAACTGGTAACTGAGAGCCATCTCTACAGAGAGGAAGCCTTTTCTCTTTAAATAGCACCATACGCTGAACTACAAAGCTGTATTACTGAGTCATAACAATTAATTACACTCGGAGGTGAGAAGACAGGATTTAACGCTCTAATGCGATTTGAATTTAGGCCGGTATCTCATCCCGCTGCTATTTAAAACAAAATCACTTTTCCACGGAAGCATCTGCAACTGAGGAGGGTTTCAACGCTTGAGTCTGAAGACGTCGCTGGCAACCGAATATTCCCGTTTTAGCTTCCTGAGAGGTTTAATATGTACATTTGGATTTTCTAGATTTTCGTAATGAAGTGCATCTCTTTCTGCTTTGGGATTTGACAAAAGAGAACTGGGAGGCTGGGCAGGTCTATTATTCTCATCAGGAGTTTTCTAGGTGTGGGAGGTGCGCAGGAGGAGTTATTGGGAAACTAAAAATAGCATCTCAAAACAGACCACATGACCAGGCATCAGAGATCATACCCACGGAGGGCTGATCACCTCAGCATAAGGGGTTTATTGGTAGGTCCCGGGCAAGTGGGAAGTGGCCGAGAGAGTAAGGCCTGGTGGTTTTCCGGCAGGGGCTGGAGGGTCCCGTGCTCCTCTGGGGAGACAGAGACCAGCCCCCGAGAAGCATCTCTGTGGCTCTGCGAGAGCCTTCCAGGGCACCAAGGGTCTTGGATGTGCCAGGGTAGGGGATGCCGACTCACAACTGCAGGGTCCTGAAGGAGCTGCTTGGAGCCTTGGTGAAGAACACCGGGTTGGCGGGGGGGGGGGGGGGGCTGCATCTGAAATCCTTACTGTGGGCTCTCCTCTGGGAGACTCTATAAATCTCGTGTTCCCCAAGCCTGGGGAGATGCACCAGGAGGATCCGATGAGCTGAGGGCTGCATTCCAGACCGCTCTGATATCTGGAAATCACACCCCACCTATGCACGAGATAGCACAGATCCTTCTGGGCATGGGGTGCTAATTTTCATAGCGCCCTGGTTGCTCGGGACTCAGGCTGTGCACCTGTCCCAGTGCCCCATGGTATGTTGTCAGAACGCTTCCCCTGCCAGCCTCCCTGCTCCCCAGACCCCGCCTCTCAGGAGGCCTGGGCCTCGCATACACCTTGCTGCTCTTACTCTCTCTGTTCCTGTCCTTCAGCATTTCCCACCATGTTCTCTGCCCACACTCTTCATCAGCCCTCCAGACTCAGCTCAGCTACCCCATCCTGCCAAGGTCCCCGTGCCCCCAGCCCCAGATGGTTGCTCTTTTCCCCAGGCATTGCACGGTCAGAGCACATCAAGGGGCTCCGAATTGAGAACTCCCGCCTGGAGTTCTCACCTGTGTGTGCACACTCTAAGCCACTCACTGGCTGTGTCACTTGGACGGTGACCTAAACCCTGCCAGCCTCATTTATTTAATCCATACGATGGGAATAGTAATACTTATCTTGCCTAGTTGTCAAGAGGATGGGAAGGGCCTGGCCTGTTTGGGAAAGGAGTTGTTTCAGGATGCAAACAGTAGCATGTGGGCCTCGAAGCCTGGGAGCCCACGGCGGCCAGGCTTTGGGTTCTCTGAGCCTCCTGCAGCGCCTGGCACATCTCTGGAGGGATGAAGAATGGGGGCCCTGTGCTACGCACCTCACTGGATACGGCACCCCAGTCCTCTGCCCAGCGTCCCATCCCTCACCGTGCCCATTTTGGGGTCTTACTCCAGACATTCCCAGGGTCCCACTCTAAAAAGAGCTCTCCTCTCCCCTTCTTCCCTCATAAGCCAGCCCTGTTTTATTTCTTCCCTACCATGCCTCACCACCTGACCCAGTACCCGTTCGCCTATCCTCTGGTCACGGACCGCGTCCCAGCTAGACTGAAAGCTCAGGAGAGGAGGCACCTTTCTCCCATCTTGGGTCCTGTGCCTCTAGATCCCCCCCAGAGCCCAGCATCAGCCTGGAACATAATAGCTGCTCAGTTAACTCCACTGGCAAGAATGAATGGAAAGTCTGTCGCGCCTCACAGCGCCCCGGGCAAGTCCCAGGCCCTTCAAAGATCCCTGCCGAACCTAGCCTTTCGGGCCCTGCCCTCCCCAGCCAGTCTGTCCCCCTCTCCCAGACCCCGTCCCGCCCCCCCCCCCCACCCCGGGGTCCCGCAGGGGGGGGGGCAGGGCGGCCGGCTCTGGCTTCCCCGCTCCGGCGGCGGGAACTGGCGGCCCCCGGGGGGTGCTGGCTCTCGGGCGGGCGCCGGCCCCGGGCATGCTCAGAGCGCGCAGGTCCGGGCGCGGCGGCGACGGCGGCGGCGGCGGCCGGCGGCGGCGGGGAGGAGGAGGGAGCGGTCGCCGCCGCCGCCGCCGCCGCCGTGCGCTCGCCGCGGCCCGGGCGGAGCTGCGCAGAGTCCTCTCGCAGCTGCGCCAGGACAGCCGGCGCGCCGCCGTGCCCACAAGTTGCCGGCAGCGGAGCGCGGCGCCGCCTCCTCTGCTCGCGGCCCCCCTGCGCCCACCCGCGGCGGCGGGCCGGCTCCGGGACGAACGCCCCCGCGGACGCCGACCCAGATGTAAGCGAGGCCGCAGCCCCCTCGCCCCCCCGCCCCCCGCCCCCCACCCCGCTGCCCCGGCGCGATCGAGAGTCTCGCCGGCGTCTCCTCGGCCAAACCCCGGGCTGGAAGATGTGGCAGCCGGCCACCGAGCGCCTGCAGGTAAGGGGCGCCCGCGCGGCCGGCCGGCCGGCCGGGGGCCAGCCTGGAGGAGGAGGTGCCCCGGGCCCGAGGAGCCCGAGGGGGGGCGCCTGCGCCCCCTTGGCGGGGATTTGCCCGGAGCGGTCGGTCGTGGAAGAGCAGGATGCTGTCAGCTTAGCCCGGCGCCGCCGGGCACCCGGCGGGGGCCAGACGGGGGGACGTTGACCAACGCATCGCTTCGGGCGTTACAACTTTTGGCTTCGGGTGTTTGTGTGAGTGTTGATATGTGGAAGCTTGCACTTTCTGACCAGCAATTTTAGATTGCATTCCGCGGGCACGATTTACTGATCTGGGGTAAGGGTTTTGGCATCCAGATTTTTTTTTTTTTTCCCATCTTTTTTTCTCTCCGGGAAAGACAGAACAAATGATTGTGGCAACATCCATTTGCCAGTGTAATTTGGAAATATCAAACTTGCTTTGACTTGGCCATGGTATGCTATTTATTTATTTTATTTTATTTTATTTTATTTTTATTTATATTTGACTTTATTTTATATTTTATTTTATTTCCTGTTGTTGGTGCTCTCCTTTCATCTCCCCTGAACTTCGGCTCCCCCAGATATTTGAAAATCGAAAGTTAAGTTCAGCTAGGGATAGTTATGCCCTGGGTCATCCCATCAAAAGTTTTTCAGTGCTGTCCACTGACATGGCAGACTGCCTTTAATTTGGATTCTGAAGCCAGGGTGACACGAAGGGGGTCAAAATGAGAAGGAGGGATGTTTACAGAAAGGCGCTCAATCCGGTGACACTTGGGACCCTGGAATTGCCCAGACTGCAAGGTTGATGACTGCCTTTTGCTCGCAAATATTGCCAAGAGAGAGGGCGGTTACTCTGCCAGATAAAATCCACCGAAACCTGCACTTAAACTTTTGGCAGGCTGAGAGCCACATTGTTTCATAGTAAACTTTGAAGGAGTGTTTAAGTGGTAAAATACGGCGCCCTTGGAGGCCTGAGCTAGTCTGAACACTTAGTATAGTTGAGGCCAGGAACCCTGGCTGGCTTGGAGGTTTCTCAATGAAAATGTAAAGCTCCAAATGCAAATGCAGACTGTCCCTTAGGTGCTGGGAGAGGCTAACCTTTGCCATGAGTTTTCATACTGAGGATTAACCTGCAGAGGGCATTGCATTTAGCAGAAGCAGATGCCCCACAGCCTGTTTTGTTTCCAAGCCTCCCCGGGTCTTTGGATTTGTGGGGAGTGGGTTCACATGAACAGAACCTGAGACACCAAGGCCAGTTCCCCAGGCTCTCAAACAGACGAAACAAGAGAAGAGACCTTTAGTCTTGGACACAAGGTCGTAGGTGACCGGCCTCTAACATCCTTGTCTTATTAAGAGAATATCACACATGGAGTCTGAGTGATTGACCAAAGGTAACGTAAATGTATTTCGGCTGTGACACCAGCTACTAGTTGTGCCATTTGAAGTCCCTGTCAGTTCAGGGCATGGCTTCTCTTCTGAAGGAAGGGGTGACCGAGGAGGATGGCGGGCTCCCCGTCCAGGTGATGAGGGTGGCTCTTTAGAAGTCCTTAGAGAGATAAGGCCAGACTTCCTTGAGGCAGCTTTTCTGGACTGGTGTTCTGTACCTCTGCGAAGTTTGTGGATTTCGGCTCTTGGAGTTCTTTCTGCCGCCCTGTTTCCTTTAAGGTCTCCCTTGTGCTCCGGAGCACGTGACCCTGGGCAGGCGAGAGCTCTGGCTTGCATTCCGCATGGCGATCGTTCCTTTACTAGAAACGCCCCGGCTCTTGTGTGAAATTACACCTGTGTGTTTGGCACGAGCCTGGATTGTTACAGTTGGCTCTTGGAGTGCATTTATTTCATTTTAAAGTGTGCTGTCGAAAGAGCCGAGGTTTGGGCTTTTGAAAGCCCAGGTAAACATGGCTTAGGCCCGACTAAGATCAAATCACTGTTGGAAGGTACTTCCCGACGTGAGTGAGGCTCAGCTTCATGCTCCCCAAGTTTAAATTAGTAAACAAGCCTGGTTCGCTTGTGAAGGTGCAGCTCAAGCCTTGTGATTACAGTAGCGAGCCAACTGGAGAAAAATCTTCCTATTTGTGGCTTCTTTCCAAATAGCAGCTCGGCTCTTTTTAAAACACACAATTTGTATGTTTTTACTTTTGCTTCTGGGGGAGGGGAGTTGTTGAAGGTGAGGTGGTGAGTGAGCTGTGCGTAATAATATTTTATTTACATTCCCGGTGGTTATGTTGGTCACGGTCTCTGTTTGCTGTCTGGGGTTTTTTCTTCCCCTTGCTGCCCTCGAGGCACCACCGTATAGGAAGGTTGGTTGCTGATTCCTCAGCGAACGGGATGCTTTATCTCGCCCTGATCTATGGCCGTGGAGACGGTGATGGATGTTGTGCTGGATGGGGCTCCCACTCCTGAATGAAGGCCAAGCGGCACCCTTCTCACACAAACCCTAACCTTCTCGTACAACCTCATTAATTTTTTTTCCTCATTAATTTTTAATGCAAGAATGCAATCTAGATGAGCTGGGGTGAAGAAAATCCTGAAAGGAAGCATTCCCAGAGCTCCCGAATAGGACTAAGGACCAGGGAGCCAATTATTGTACAAACACCTAGAAACAAAAGAGGCGAGGGGAGGGAAGAATGACATTTGTTTCTAATTGATTTTATGCGTTCCTACTAGGTGATGCCCATTCCAAGAGTCTGTGGCCCTGGCGGTTGTGGCAGAACCTTGCTTAGGCCTGACCGTGACCTTCTAGCTAACGTGGGTCTGGCAGCCAGCCTTCTTGGTCCGAGCTGACATCTCTGACCAGGCTCGCTTATCACTATCGGTACTCGCTTCTCTGCCAAACAAAATGATGCCGATATTTTCTGCTTTGGGGTGTAGCTGACTGACCCAAATCTAGTAACGGGGCGCAGGGACCTGTTGCCCCGAGCAGGGCTGAGCTGAGCTGGATAATTTCTCATTCAGTCACACACACCGCGGCAAGTTCATTTGCTCCCCTGAATGTTAAAACTTCTGTTGCATCCCACTGGAGCCCTGGCTGGGAGTTTCTGCATTAAAAATAGAATAGGATCAAAAGGAATGTGAAGATTTCAATTGCCACCCCAACTTTTAAAGATGAATAAATATTAATTCTTCCCTTTTCACCTTCTCCACTGCACAGCGGACTCTTTTTCTTGGAGGGACTCGGGAGAGTTCTACGTTTTTAAAGGAGCGGATCTGAGACAGGCTCCTCTCAGAAAAGCAAAGGGGACTTTAGGGCTAGGGTATTGGTTTTTTAAAAGAGATGAGATTACTTCCGGCCTTGATATTTTACAACTTGCATGGGCTTCTGAGTTGCCTCAACTGTTGGGTGGGCCAGATCCCTTACAAATGACAGACTCACACAGGCAGGAGTACAGACACGTTTAGCCAAAGGCAGGTGTGTTTTCCCAGAGCATATGTCTCCAGTGAGCTACCAGATACATTTCTCTGCAGGCCAGGAGAGGAGGAGAGCAGGAGAAAGACGAATGGAGACGGAGCTCGAAACAAAGGAGGCCAACAGATCCTTGCCTGTGGTGGAGTTATTACAAGGACAGAGTGAATGTGATAGTAGGAATGTTTGAGAAGCAAGTTTCCGGCAATTCTAAGTGTGGAGTCTGTGCGACTGTCTTCTCGTGAGGCGATCCATTAGGGTTCCAGTTTCCTCATTTGCCTGTCTTCCTGAGACTGAAATTTCTCCATGGCAGACCCAGGAAATACGGAACTCCTATCCGTAAAGCTCACTCTTGGCTTCTCAGCCTGGATCATTTTCTTCCTCTCACTACTTTCCTTTTTACTCTCATTTTGTCCAACGGCTGAGCATTAGCGCCTTTAAAGCAGGGTGAAATGAGGAAGGATCGGAAGAAACAGATCCTGCCCTCTTTCGTTGCGGTTAACTTTGGGCTGGCAGAGAGGTTCATGTAAATAGAGCCTAAGTTTTATTGGAGGTAAAACTTGGCAGATTTTAGGAGGTAAGATTATGTTGCCTTTCTCTGCCTTGCCTTATCTGATAGATTTCACCTTCACTTGGACTGTAGATTGTTCTAGACTTATTTCTCTACTTCTCTCTTTTCATCACTTCTCAGTGATGGAAGAACTGTCTAGAACGTCAGCTGGAGAGCGTTAGGCCAGGCCCGCCAGGCGGAGAGCAAACTTTGGCAAATATGACACTTTTCCGGGCAGACCACATTGACGAAAGATACACAGAGCAAGGAAGGAACTGGCAGTGGCTCGTTTTATGGAGCACGTGTTGTGCGTGTGGCACGGGGCTGGGGGTTTTATTTGAATCATCTACTTCATTTACCTTCCATAGCCACTTTTATGCCCATTTTATAGTTAAAAAAAACCGAAATCCAAAGAGGTTAAACGACTTGGTCAGGGAAGGGTGGCTAGAAACGAGCTGAGCTGGAATTCCAACCAGGTGGTTTGGCTTCAGACCTTGCTTCTTAACCACTTTTCTGTAGTACGAATGGATGAGACAAAGTAGGATGCTTTATTTTATTTTTGTGAATGCTTATTTATTTTTGAGAGGGAGAGAAAGAACGCGAGCTGGCGAGGGCCAGAGAGGGAGACACAGAATCCCGAAGCAGGCTCCAGGCTCTGAGCTGTCAGCACAGAGCCCAAGCGGGGCTCGAACCCACGAACTGCGAGATCATGACCCGAGCCGAAGTCGGACGCTTAAACCGACTGCGCCACCCAGCAGTTTGCTTTAGATGTGCTGGTGCTGTTGTCTATTAATAAATGGAATTGCAACAGTGGCGGGGTGAGTGGCTCAGAGAGGCTGCTTTTGTATCTCTTGCGGTTGCCTGGGCTGACCAGGGCTCCTCTCATTTGGTGGCCTTCATCTTGGGGAAGTAAGCTCTTATGTCGTACTTGAGCCGAGATTCCCAGGTGCCATTTAGAAGTCTCTTCAACTGGAACACATGGCATTTATCCCACTAGAGACCTTGAGAGCTGGTCACCCAGCCTGATCTTGTCTGAAGTCCTTCCACGTTTAGACCAAAAATGGGGGGAAGGGAAGGAGGTTGGGGAGTTCGGGAGCATTTTCTTGGAAATAAGGGATAGCTGCTCTTAGTGAGGCACGGGTTTCTCACCAAGTTGGTTCTAGATTTTGCGATTCTTTTCACCCCTCTTAGATGAGTTGAGTACAAAGCGTTGGGCTTCATTGTTTTTAAGGAAACATTGGAGTTGTTAATCTGAGGTCTTTCAGGAGCAGAATGTTAGCTTTACATCATTGGGTCTTTCTCTGGGTTTGTCAACAAACTGTCCCCCAAGTGACTTGCAAAATGTCAGCCTTGGAAAAAACTCTCTGCCCCCTGGTTACCCATTGCCTAATTGGGCTGTTTCTTGTTGACTGTACTGGGTTATCTGGGGCTGTTAGGCAACTTGCGCGTTTTGTTTGATGTTCCAGATTGGCTCTCTCCTCCCCGCTCCCTTTACACTGACTCCATCCTACTATGTGAATTAGGCCTGTAGACTGGATCCTGGAAGAGTCCATCCCGGACGGCCCCAAGGCGACTGGGGATCAGGCTGCCTTCCACGGGGCTTTCCAAAATAGCAAATAGCGGCAATTCAGGGAGTCGTTAGTGGTCAGCAAATAAAACTAGTCCAGCAACATCAGTAACACCACAGTGTGCTTCACTCGGCCCCCTTGGGCACAGATCTGAACGCAGGCTTTGTTGAAGTAGAGCAAGAAGAAATAGATGAGGTCTTTGTCCAAAGACCTCCTTGGAGTCCAGTGGCATTAGTTGCTATCATTTTATGTTAAAAAGAGTTTTGATCCCAGTTTAGCTGCCAACCAGTGACACAGCATCAGAGTATTCACTAAGTCCGAACCCTCAGGCCAAGAACTGGAAAGGGACGGTCTCAGGAATAAGGCACAGACTTGTTTCGCGACCTTGGGTCTATTTCGGTGCTTCCAGAGTCTCATGAAGCTGGCTCACCTAGTGCTCGTGTCACTTGGGTCCCTCACCTTGTTGAGGTCATCTTCCCCATGTCTGGTGGTCCAGACCTCCTTCTTCTCCCCTCAGCTGTTGCCGCTGAAGTCTTATTTTGATAAGGGAGATTCCAATAGCGAGAAAAACCCACCTCCCTCTGCTTGTTGAAGCTTATACACCAGTTGAGTCTTTTTATCAGGTGAGCCCTATATCCAGTGACTGGTGTCCTTACAAGGAGAGATTTGAAGGCACAGAAGAGGCATAGGAGAGAAAGCTGTGTGAAGACGGGCAGAGAATGGAGTTCTGCTGTCACAACCAAGGATTGCTAAGGATTCTGGCAGCCATCAAAAGCTAGAAGAATCAAGACTGTGTTCTTAGAACCTCTGCAGGAACCGTGACCCTGCCGCCATCTTGATTTGGGACTTCCAGCCTCCAGAAGCGTGAGAGAATACATTTCTATTGTCTTAAGCCCCCCAATCTATAGTAATTTGTTATAGCAGCCATCATAAACCAATACAGTGATAACACCATGTTGCTCTTGACCATGTTCTCTGTATTTCTGAAAGTCTAGGTGCCCGACCTCATAAACTGGGACGCAATGATGTGTCTATAGCATGCTCTTTTATACCGAGTGTGTGACTTTATTTGCGGTGGATTCAAAGAAAATGAAAACACGTTATAAAACAACGAAATTACTGCTTCTTCCTCCCTCGTCTGCTTCTGGTCAACATCCTAGGAAAGGTGGCAAACGGGGGCTGTGTTGCCAAAGGGAGCACGTCTGGAAAATACAGTAAGTGTGCTTCAAGAGGTAGTTAATGTTGGTCATTACAATTATGGGATGTGAAAAGTAGTTGCTTTTAGGCGGATCTCAGCGGTACTTTTCCAGGCAGGTGGAGACCAAGGGAAGGCTGGGGTTTTATGCTCAAAACAATCCAGATCGTCAGAGTGTCTGCAGGGTCTCCAACAGGGACAAGTGTGGGTTGACTTTAGAGTCCCTCCGTTCGTGGCAGCCTCAGATTATTGTCTGGTTGATTGTTTGCATCCGGTTAGACATTGTGGTTTGTTTTCGCTTTTCACTTGGTAATTGTAAACATTATTTAAAAAAAAACAAAACAAACCTATTTCGATTGCAGAGCTCACTTTTTTTTTTTAATTTTTTTTTTTTTCAACGTTTATTTATTTTTGGGACAGAGAGAGACAGAGCATGAACGGGGGGGGGCAGAGAGAGAGGGAGAACAGAATGGGAAACAGGCTCCAGGCCCTGAGCCGTCAGCCCAGAGCCTGACGCGGGGCTCGAACTCACGGACCGCAAGATCGTGACCTGGCTGAAGTCGGACGCTTAACCGACTGCGCCACCCAGGCGCCCCCAGAGCTCACTTTTAAGACAAAAAGTTGAGCGTCATGAGGAGTCATCATGCTTGCTTTCCTGGGCTGGCTCCTCTTTATTTTATTTTATTAAAGAAAAAGTTTTCTTTTTTCTTAAGTTTATTTATATTGAGAGAGGGGGAGAGAGAGAGAGAGCAAGGGAGGGACAGAGAGAGAGGCAGGGAGGAACCGCAAACAGGCTCTATGCCACCGGCACAGAGCCCGATGCAGGGCTCGAACTCACAAACTGTGAGATCATGACCTGAGACGGAACTAAAAATAAGACACTTGACTGACCGAGCCGCCCAGGCGCTCTTGGCTCTTCTTTTCGATGCAGCAGCTATGGCAGCAGAGACACTTGCAAGCCCGCCGAGGGCAAGGAGCCTGGGTTAGAGCCTCTCCAGTTTTAAAATGCTGTTTTCCCTTTCATTCTGTTCCTCAGGAAGGAGTGAATACTGCACATGGGGAAGGGGGGGGAGAGGAGAGCTGCCGCTGAGAAAGAGCCTCCTTCGTTGTCATCCTGAGAATAGTCCCACCGGTCTTGATCCCTTGTCCTGGTCCCTTGGAGACCCCGTCCCTGCCTCACAGCTTCTTTGTTAATTGTGGGTCTGAGGATAAACACACAGCTTCCGCGGGCTCGGGTGCCTTTCCATCAGGAACCGGCTGGCACTTCCCAGGTGTGTGTGACACCCCCGTGTACCAGCCACCCATGATGTGGGATAGCGGAGACAGCCGTCCACACTCTGAGTCTCCTGTAGATATTCCCTGGGAACCGAGCTGCGGGCCGGGGGGCCACGGTGCCGACAGGTGGCTCTTCTGCGTTGGGCCTGAAATTCTTGGTAGCCCAGTGCCTTAGTTTCCTAGCGCTGCCACAAGCTGGGCGTCCTAAGCAGCAGGAATTTGTTGTTGTCTCACCCATCTGGAGGCTGGCGGTCTAAAATCAAGGGGTCGGCAGGTTTGGCCTCTTCCGAGGCGGAGAATCTGTTCCATGCCTCCCTCCTAGCTTCTGGTGGTTTTCTGGAAATCTTAGATGTCCCTTGGCTTGCTGGCAGGATCCCCAGGTTGCACCTGGCGTTCTCCCTGTGTGTGTCCCTGTACCTAAATTTCTGCTTTGCAGAAGGGCGCCGGCCACGTTAGATCAGGGGCCCGCCCTCCTCCGGTCCAGCTCATCTTAACCAATTACATCTGCAATGCCTGTTTCTAAGGTCACATTCTGAGGCGTGGGGGCTTAGGATCGCAGCATATGAATCTTTGGAGAGGCACGATTCAGCCCATAACACCTACTTTCGAATTTTCTTTGAGTATCCTCCGTGCACCAATATATTTCTCCCTGCTTGAACCAACCACGGGGGTGGGCGGGGGGGTGGGGAAGCAATGAGAATTTTTTTCCAGATGGTGGTGCAGATGTGAAATGGAGTAGCATACCTGCTATACGTCATGGCTACTGTTTTATATTAGGTTTGACTAAAAAATTACAAAACAATATCTGCTTAGGGTAACAGGGTAACAAATCAGACAGCTTAGAAGTGTGTTAAGTTAATAAGCTTGTCCGTTTCTCTGTTCCCAAGTCTATCCATGAAGGAAACTCATATAACCTGTCTGGTAATGATTTTTCCACAACTTTGTCCAGGTTTTTGCAAAAATACAAATGAATAGGTGCATATTTAGGTCTTTCTCATGTATTTCAGTTATATATACATATATATGTATATTATTATGTATATTTTGTGGTTTTATATATGTATATTATTGATATATTTGTGGTTTTATATATATTGTTGAAATACATGCATATTTAGGTCTTTTCATGTATTTCAATATAATATATTTGTTTATATAATAAAAATAATAATGATATATATTTGTGTGTGTGTATTTATTTTTACATATATAAATATAAATATATATATATGTTATATAATATAAATATATATATTTATAATATATAAATATATATTTATATATATAGTATTTTATATTTATATATATATAAATATAAAACCATGATATATATTTGTGTGTGTATATATATATATAATATAAAACCATGAATGTTGTTTGCTTTACGAACCATCCATGGTTCTGCTTTCCATGGTTTCAATTACTTGCAGGCTGGCAACTACAGTCCAGAAACACACGATCCTTCTTCTGACAGATCATTAGAAGGTCAGTAGTTGCCCAAGGTTACATGACAATGCTGACATCATTTGCCTTATTACAAGAAGGATGAGTACAGGATAATAAGGTACTTTTAGAGACAGAGAGAGACCACATTCCCTTAACTTCAGTGACAGTATATTGCAATAATTGTTCTATTTTACTATCGGTGATTGTTGTTCATCTCTTACTGTGCCTAACTTACAAGTTAAAATTTGTCCTAGGTATGTATGCGTGGGAAAAAACATAGCATATAGGGGGTTTCGTACTCTCTGCGGTTTCCAACATCCACTGGGGGTCTTGGAACATATTCCCTATGGATGTTGGGGGGGTTACTGTACATGTAGGTCCAACTCATTCTTTTTAAGTATCTGCATAGAATTTGTGGTACAGTAGGGACCACAGGTGGTTCCATCCTCTGTCAGGGCTTGTCCGGGGGCATGTCCATCTTCTTTCCTTGCTCTCGTGTAGGCAGTACTGTTTTAACTCTCTGGGCACATCCTTACATACGTGTGCGTCTATTTCTTTAGACCGGACCGGCGGCATTGGATGTGTGCAACTTTTATGTTTTAGCGGCTGTTAACGAAGGCCTTTTTTGAGAATTCTGCTTTTGGATCAGAAGTGTGTGCTATCCTGGTAAAGGTGCAAAGTTTGCTGGAGAAAGGATAGTCTTTTCAACAAATGATGCTAGGGCAATTGGATATCTGCGTACAACCCCCCAACTTTGATCCTGACATCATACGTCTGGTGTATAGAAACTCACAATTCATCACAGGCCTAAATGCAAAGCCTTAAAACTGGGAAGCTTGCAGACAAAGGCGGTAGATCTTTGTAACTTTTTATGCATCAGTATAAACATTCCTAAAATCAAGGTAATGAATGGTCCATCACAGCCCGAAGTTTCTTTGGACTGGGCAGAGATTTTTAGAACAATAGCAAAAAAGTGATCCATAAAAGGAGAATTTGATTACATTGGACTTCATCAAAAAAACCTTTTGCTCTTTAAGCAATAAAGACAACAGAATGACTAGATGAGACACAGAGTGGGAGAAAATACTTGCAAATCTGTGGGAAAGGACTTGTGTCCGGGATATCAAGATAGTGGATAAGATGATAAACACCCCAATTAAAAAAAAAAAAAGCAAACGATGTGAACAAAGATTATATGGACAGGAAATAAGCACAGGAAGCTGTTGAACATCATTAATCATCAAGAAAATGCAAATTAAAACCACTGTGAGATATCACTACATACCTATAGCATAGCTAAAAGTAAAGAGGGGCGCCTGGGTGGCTCAGTAGGTTAAGCGTCCGACTTCAGCTCACGGTCCCGATCTCACGGTCCGGGAGTGCGAGCCCCGCGTCGGGCTCTGGGCTGATGGCTCAGAGCCTGGAGCCTGCTTCCGATTCTGTGTCTCCCTCTCTCTCTGCTCCTCCCCCGTTCATCTCTCTGTCTCTCTCTGTCTCAAAATAAATAAACGTTAAAAAAAATTTAAAAAACAAATAAAAGTAAAGAGACTTCAAGCATACCTTGTGTTGGTGAGGATGTGGATGAACTGGAGTGCTTAGTCCTGGTGGGGATAGAAAGTGATGGAAAGCACATTAGCGGATCTGAGAATCGGATGGGGGGACAGATTTTGAAAAGGCTTGAACAAGGGGTTGGGAGTGATGGATGTGTTCAACATCTTGATTATGGTGATGGTTTCATGGGCTTCTACATAGGTCAGGACTTTGGAAATTACGCAGTGTATTACCTGTTGACTATCCCTATAGGAAGGTGTCTGGGGCACCTGGGTGGCTCAGTTGGTTAAGCTTCCGACTTCGGCTCAGGTCATGATCTCACAGTTTGTGAGTTCGAGCCCCGTGTCGGGCTCTGTGCTGACAGCTTGGAGCCTGGAGCCTGCTTCAGACTTTCTCTCCCCCTCTCTCTGCTCCTTCCCCACTCACCCTCTGTCTCTCTCTCTCAAAAATACATAAACATTAAAAAAATTAAAAAAAAAGAAAGGTGTTCAAACAAGGGTATACGAAGTAGTCATTGTATGGCGGGCACGTGCTAGGTGTTGGGGAAACTAACAATACGTGGTTTCTGCCCTCACTTCTGTCAGTTCTCTGTAGCCTTCACATCCTTCTAACTGGCATGTAAATAACAAACTGTATTTTTCTTAGAGTTTCATTCGCTCCTTTAAATACGTTCCTTTATTTAGTCCTCGAGATGGCATGTTTCATCCATCTCTGTTTGCCTAAGGATCCTAAGTTGTAACTAATAGTTGAACAAGAGAAGAAATCCCACCCAAAGGGTAGATGGTTCAGGTTGGTGCCTTGGTGTTCCATCCATCATTCAGGATGGCTCCTTTCTTGTTGTTGCTCTTGGTGGTGTTTCTTGTTTCTTTCCAGCCTGCCCAGAGGGGCTCAGTCCTCAGAGGCCTTTTTTGCCCTATGTGCCAACACCTGGCTCCGACCCTCGTGGCCAGTAGACTCGGGATTGTGCTGTTGAATGGGTACATTTTGTGGGTTGTGGCTCCACGACTGGATGGGCCACCTTCTTGATACTCCTCCTCTTGCGATAGAAAACAGAATACGTCACGCAAAACCAGGGGTGGGTCTTGTTTCCAGTTTACAGATGTGATGTGCCTAGCAGATGTAGGGTCGAGATTTCTTATGGAATAATTCTTTTTCACATGAGTATGGAAACTCAGAAATTTACACAGCACATAGCAACCTCACCCATGGCCACTGAACTTTAGAATGCTATTGAGAAGCATTCACAAAAATAATCTTAATCTAGTTTACAAACTTTTTTTTCTTTTCAAGGAGGAAAACTTAAGGCACTTGCCTCGATACCTTTTATTTATTTTTTTCATTTTATTTGTGTGAGAGAAAGGGAGATAGTGCTCGTGTGAGAGCGAGGGAGGGGCAGAGAGAGAAGGAGAGAGAATCCCGAGCATGCCCCACACTGTCAACGCAGAGCCTGACACGGGGCTCGATCCCACAAACCACGAGATCGTGACCTGGGCTAAAATCAAGAGTCAGACGCTTGACTGACTGAGCCACTCAGGCGCCCCAAGACCGTGGGGTTTTTAATCAGGCACGCGTGGAAATAAATCTTGGCTGCCTCACTTATCAGAGGTTACTTCCAGGGCCTCTGATCTGTATCCTCAACTTCAAAATGGGGGTGGTGACATTTAGCTCTTGACTCTTCGTTGAGGTATGGAATACGCAAGCTTAGCACGGTAACTGGCATGTTAATGGGAGTCAGTAAATACGAATTCTTCCCCTCCTTTAGTTTCCATAGCCGCAGAGCATTTTAGGGCAGATGGGTAATAGAGTTTTGGTGTTTCTCAAAGTGTGTTCCATGGAGCATGAGTTTATTTAGTGAGTCTTGCCACGAAGGGTTCAGTTGGGGGCGGTGGGTGACAGAAAGTGAGTCTGGTTTGCTGCAGGATGACTTTTAACCTTTCAGGTGCCGGTGCCCCGTGAATTTCCACGTGAGGGGGGAAGGAAGCCAGCCCTTCGTGAAGGAACATCCCACAGCCCAGAGCACTTCCGTAAAGAACTTGATCTCCTTTAAGTTGACAAACCGGGGGCCTGAGGCTTGGCTGTCGCTTCCCAAAATGTTTCCTTTGGCACCTTCCGTGTATATAAACACTTTACAAATTAGTTTCCAGGATTGAAAATTAGAGGAATTTATAAGGAAATCTGGACTTTCTGATGCTCTTGGAAAGTGGGAGGTTCAGACCACAGTGGGTTCTGATATGGTGACCAGCGGCCAGCGCTGCTCACGTGGACCGGAGGTGGCTTCTCGCTTGTCCCCGGCCTTAAAGAGCAGACATCACTAAGTCACGTAAGCCGATGGGCCTGTGGGCACTTGGGCTGGGGACCCTGCTCCTTCGTTTGGCTGGTGGGAAATCTAAATCCAAAGTTCATAGAGTCCTTGGAACCAGGAAAAGATTCTCGGTCTTCTGACTTTTAAAGGCCAATGTGCTAGAAAATTCTGTGACCGCAGTTATTTGCTTAGCATCCTCCATTGTTCTGCCAGCACAACTCAGGGAGCCCACCTTCAGGTGCCAGTTCTTCTCCCCTCTTTTCCCGGAGCGGTGTGCCGGCGTCTTCGCGATGGGAGGGGGGACGCACCGTTGCCCCTTCTCTCCAGGGCACAGAGAAGCATGGGAACCGGAAGTGTCCTTGCCCATGGCATCTGCTGATCTTGAACATGGGGGGAGGGCGTCCAGGCAGAAGTGGGAGGCGTCTCTGCCTCTTCACCAAACCCAGGTCACCGTTTCCTGCGTTTCCCATGTCAGGCAAGTGGAAACTTCTCATTGGTACGGTATTGGCTCATTTTGGGCATTTTTACTGCCAAACGTTGAAACAGATTGCTTCCAAAAAGGGGGGAATTTAGAAAGGAGAATGGTTTTTAACTTAATGGCTTTTAACATTTTCCTCACAGGTTATTGGCCTCTGAGAACCGTTCAGATGCTATTTCAGGAAACCCAACGTGAAAGACATCTTTAATGGTGATAGCACCTTGATATTTAAGAATTCCTGTTACCACCAAAGAAGGAAAAAACACACAAAAACCCCAAACCCAAAACAAAAACCCAAACACCCCCAAACCACTCAAAATCACACTGTAGATGTTTTCTGATCCTCTTGGGAAGATCAGATATTCTGATTTTCCTTACCTTCCCAGATATTCTGCTGTTCCCCTTAGCTCTGCCCATTCCTGCAGAATTAGGAGATTCTGATGATGTTTAGCATCAAAAGTACATGGAATTAACCAGAAAGTGGCTTAACCTATAAACTGATAGATTAGACCTCTCACGCTCAACCAATCTCCTTGGTTCGTGATGGCATAAATGCTGTGTATGTCCCAGTTTCTCTGTCTAGTTACTCATTCCTCTGTCTGGTTAGGTTTGAGACAGTTCCCTGTTGTTCCTTGATAACTATTCTGAAAATTATCCTACAATTATAATCAGACTCAAGAGTAGGGTTATTATTTATCTATGCAGCCTTCTAGCTGATCAAATTTAATATTTTTTGCCACAGCCACTTTTAAAACCAGAAATTCATCTGAAATAGTTTCTGCTGCCTGAAGTTAACTCTGCACTAGCAAGAAAGGAAAGAGATGGTGCTGGCTGCAGAACAGAAAACCCCTGGCCAATCTAAAAGCTCAGCAAAACAATTATGTATTAGATTCTTATGCAGTTCCGAAAGGATTAGTTTTTGGTTCGTAAAGAAAGAAATCTAAATGCTTTTGAAGTAGTTTTCAGTAAAAGCTCGAAATACCGCTCATGCATTCAAACAAGGTTGAACTAAAACCCCACAAATAACAACCAAATAATGAAGGGTTTAGTTGTACCTGAAAACCTAGGATAGCTACTGTAACTGAGCCTGAAACTTTCAGCTCTGAGCTTCCTGGAAGCCTAAGTAAGAAGAGAAACATGATGAATTACTTAGCCCTCATTATCTAATAGAAGAATGTCCATCGGCTCATCTGGAGCCCCAAGTGTTTTCCTAAATTGAAGACCCTAGAGATTACCATGGGGTTCTTTTTTTAAAAAATTTACTTATTTTAGAGAGAAAGAGACAGAGTGAGAAAGCAAGCTAGAGAGAGGGCAGAGGGAGAGAGGAGAGAAAGGCATGGCTCAATCCTACAACTCTAGGATCATGACCTGAGCCCAAAATCAAGAATTGGGTGCTCAACTGACTGAGCCACCCAGGTGCCCCACTGTGGGGTTCTCTGTATGGAACATTTGCAACAGACTCTTGGGTGATCATATTAATTGTAGGTTTTGACAAAGTTGCCTCTAAAAGTCGAAAAAATAAACAGTTTAGTAGGGATGCTAAGACGGTTTATGTAGCGGTTGAAGTGGACGTCTGTGAGTTTTTTCTGCCCAGCTTCATTTCCCATCTTCTGGTAACAGCACCCTGATCACGTTTTCGGGAATTCTTCTCCCTGTCCTGTGGGCGGGGGACTGTCAGTGTGTCGCCTTCTAGCTGTGGCTTCCACGTGTCCCCCTAGTATCTAAGTTAATAAGACACTTTCTCCCTAAAGTTGGGATCCTGAGCAGGGTGGCAAAAGGCTGAAAGTCACCAGAACTGATTATTTTGAGCACTGAGACCTGCAGTCCTGCTGCATAGACCCCAGGAGCTTCTTCTTCTTCTTCTTTTTTTTTTTTTTTAATTTTTTAACATTATTTATTTTTGAGACAGAGAGAGAGCATGAACAGGGGAGGGGCAGAGGGAGAGGGAGACACAGAATCTGAAACAGGCTCCAGGCTCTGAGCCGTCAGCACAGAGCCCGACACGGGGCTCAAACCCACGGACCGCAAGATCATGACCTGAGCTGAAGTCGGACGCTTAACGGACTGAGCCACCCAGGCGCCCCAGCCCCAGGAGCTTCTTGATCCCCATCCTTTCTGAGCTTGGTCCTTCCTTCCTCCTTTCAATTTGATGTCACTCTGATAGTTTGTTTTTTTCTTCTCACGGGAGCTGGAGTTGTTGTTTCCTGCTTGCAACCACAAACTCTGATTGCTACACAGGAAGAATTTTCCTTGAACCCTCTGATGCTCAGCCTTCAAATTTTGTGTGACAACACGCGTGGTGTGGAACAGAGCTCGTGGGCAGAGAAAAGCGAGGCAGCCAGGCTGGAAGGGTCTCCGGGATACGGACCTGAGGGTCATGGCCGCGCACGTGTCCTTCCTTATGGGAACATTCCCTCGTCCACTGTGCGCTTGCTCTACTGGGAGACGAAGAAAGGGTGCGAACATCTTCCCCCTGGGATTTTTTGTGCACACAGCCTTACGTTCCCGAACAAAAAGAATCCTCCTTATCCCACAGCCCTGGCCTGCAGCTCTCATGCTCTGGCCCCATCGCCGGAGAATGATTTTTGTCCTCGTTGTTTATCACGGCGTAGTCCTGCTGTTGGCATCTGCTACAAATCTTCAGGTTTTTGTAACTTGGATGCCGCTCTCACCTTTCTGCCAAATGTCTGTACTGAAAAGTGGCCTATCATTTTAAGTAATGATGCTTTTACTACATCCAACACAAATAAGTAATTTTGGTACACGTTATAAAATGAATCCCCTCTTGTCTCCGGGGCGGGTAGAAACGGTATCAGGGATACGTACAGCCGTTTGGGCCAAAATAGCCAAAAAGACACAGTCCCAGGCTGTCTGGGTCTTAGTTCTCGAGAAATATCTGTAGTTGTTGGTTAAAAATGTGAACGGCTCCGTAAGTTCACTCTAGGACAGTGTGGGCTCTCTAGCCCAGAAAGTTAAATACGTCCAGTGTTGGCAGCCTTGACCTTCTGGGTGGAGAATGTAGTTCACTAGTCTTCAAGACCTGCTTTGCCACTTTGATTTAATACGAGGCGAAAATCTTCAAAACAAAGCTCTCTGAATCCAGGAAGGTTCATCTGGCATCAGTCAGCTGGGGCATCCTCCCGCCCCCTTCTCCACCCCACCCCCTTGTCTTTTCTCTAGGAGCTTGATGCTTTGTAGAAAATGGCTTTGCAAAAGTGCAAATTTGGGAGAGTGTTGTGTAACGAAAGAAAATTCAAATAAGTATTCTCCCGTGGGAATCCTCTTGGGGAAATTGAAATTATACTTAAATATTCACATATAGAGTACAGCCAATATCTGTTTTAGGATGTTGACAGACTGAGCGATACAGCTCAGTGGTTTTTCTGGAAGTCAGGTGGTCTAGAGAATGAAGAGTGCAGAGTCTAAGAAACCGGCCAATTGGTGTTTCTTTCTCTCTGTTGTGTTAATGGTAAGTAGTACAAACGCGGTGCTGATCTCTTTACTCCTTGGCCCAGAGAACTGGCGTTTTTCTTCATAACATAATTTAATGCTCTCGTTGAACAGAGGCTGGCCCGTGAGATGTGTGTGTGTGCTCTGAACAGGAGGGGACTGTGCTGGCAGGGTACCTAGGAGCAGGGCGAACATTCAGTGAAAACTTGGAGGCAGTCTTTTGGAAATAAAACTTAATTTGCAGGGCTCTCTACACGTAAGGTAGACCTGCTTTGCGATTTGGGGCCATATCTGTGTTTTCTCCACCGCCCCCCTCCACCCCTCCCGTTTTTTTCTCCCCTCCTTTCCTCAATGAACGGGAGCGAAGTTCATTCCACTCCTGAATTTCTCTGAACTCTCTTTGCTAACTGCTAATATCTCTCAGACATTTTATTTACAGCTTTCCCAAGGGGCAACGGCCCCCTCTCCTTTCTCCCATTTTCCTTTTCAGCGGCTGGAGGCCAGAAGTCACAGCTACATTGGACAAAACCAAATTTGACAGTTGCTTCAAAGCCATTGGTTTTTGGGGCCTTTTAAAAAATTCTTTCTTTTCTCCTCACTTTTCTTTTTGTTTTGGCTTATGGTTAAGACGGCATAATCTTTGCCTTAGATGCTCACAAAACTCATTTCTTGGGTTGTAGATGAAGAGGACAAATGGATTCATTTTGATCCAGGGACTGGAAGGAATTGACAAACTGTTGATTGCTTGTAAAATGCACTTTAAAAAGTCTCTCTTGGAACTTAGCAGATGCCTGCTTTCCTTATGTTAAGAAGCTGATGCTGTTTATCTTTTTTATTTCAATCACTGGCCCCTCTAAATAGGAAATTTAACTTTGATTTGAAGCTATTAATGCCTGCTGGTAAATAAGAAAATGCGTGATAGAGCAAATTATTTTTCATCTCTTGCATTTCTATGGGCATCTTAGACTCAGGGGAATTTTTATGTAGCATAACAATTTCATAAGTGTTAACATGTTTTTTTAAACTTCACATTATAAATAGGAGCAGAAGCCTGCTTCAGAAATTTAAAACTGGATTAAAGTTGGCCAAAGCAGAAGGCAAAGTCATGGCTCTGTTACAGCTTACATCCTTGGGGTTCTGGGTAGTCTATCGACTATGCAATCGATTCAAATAAAATGCTCTTACTATGGATTAATAATACTTTTTGACGTATGGATCTTGGAACTCGAAAGGGTCATGGAATTTTTTTTAAAGGTATCTGTGAACCCTATGTGCATTTCCTATGGACCAAAAATGTATACCTTGCAAATACATCAAATATTTTTCAAACCTTGTGTGCTTTATTGAAAGAAATATTTATTTAAAATAATTATTGATTCATTGTGACTTTTGGACTTTATGCCTATTTTTAAGTACTGAATATCAAAGTACAGTTTGTGGGTCAGCAGCATTTTGGGCTTGAAAGGAATTGTGGCACTTGAAAGAAGTGGGGGCCATAGATTTGATTAATGCTGATTACAGGGGTGAAGGTCAAAGTACACTGACTTTGGTAGATTTGCAGGCTGCTTCCTTCCCCCATGTCCCTTTCTTAAAAACTCTCCTTTTTTTTTTTTTTAAATGTTCATTATTTTTGAGAAAGAGAGAGAGAGAGAGAGAGAGAGCGCAAGCAGGGGGGGCACAGGGAGACACAGAATCCAAAGCAGGCTCCAGGTTCAGAGCCCGATGCGGGGCTTGAACCCACAGACCACGAGATCACGACCTGAGCCGGAGTCGGACGCCCAACCGACTGAGCCACCCAGGTGCCCCTTAAAAGCTTCACTTTCAACAAATGTCGTGGAGATTTTGCTTTTGGGTGAGGAGCCAAACTAAATTATAAGGTGGGTCTAAAGAAGTGGTTCCCCTGCTCAAGAAGGCTTCAGTCAGTTAAATATGAAGTAGATCGTTGTTATCACAGAGGAAACTTCCATCCTAAGACCGTGGAGGGCAAAAGAGGAGAGCCTTTGTAATCTGTGCCCTTTTACTAGGAGCACGAAGGCTTCCCCTTGCGTCCTACCTGGGGAGATGCTCATGTTTCAGGGATGAGGACTATGCATGGCCATGTATTGGTTGGGAGAACAGAGTATTTTAATTGGGCGGGGCTTTGAGCCAAACTGAGTCAGAGTTCTGTTATCAAGGTCAAAGGGAAAAATGGCAGCACCACGCCGGCTCTACCACAGGTGCTGAATTGGCAATAATGGCAGATGCGGGCACTACCGGTCTCCCAGATTTTGTGTTTCTTTATTTGCCACAGAACACTTCGTGCTCCCCCCCCCCCCACTCCCCCCTCCCCCCCCCCGCCCCCAAGGCCCCCCCCCCCCCCCCCCCCCCCGGTCTGGCGCTGTCCTGTTGAAATTGACACAGTCCTCTGACGCGAACAATCCGTTGATGCTGGTCTGACGTGGTCTCAGATGGTTTTCCAGCCCATCTTTCAATACAAGCATGTTGTGCAATGGCATGTGTTGAAAATTGCCAGGATTACTGAGAAACAGAGACTTTGTGATTACAATGAAAATCTCATCTAAGTGTTTAGAAGTTTAGAATGTTTATGTTTGTTTGGACAGATGCTATTTGGCTAATTTCGTATTTGGGAAAACGTTATTTAGTTTACACTTCTTGTTCTTTCTTCCCCCCTTTCTGCAGTCTTTTGCACATTGGATGTGAGAAGCTTGTATGGAACGAGGCTAAATGAACTAAAATGTTGGTGATTAGGCAGATTTCCTTTCCTCCCTTCTGTGGCCGGTGTTTGTAAAGATGTGTCCTTATGAGATGCTAAGGAGTGACTTTGATGCTTGAGTTCAAAGTCATACACCGTCTTCATCTGTCTACATCTTTTAATGCATCCTGGGCCATTTCCCACATTCTGTGTGTTTTTATGTTCGATGCTTTTGCTAATGTTTCCTTGGTTTGACATATCCTTCATCACTTGTATGCTCAGCCGAGGGGATCATACTCCTCCCATAGCAGAAACTGCCCTTCTTCTGCCTTTCCTGATCTCCAAGTGCAGTGAATCATACCTTTCTTCTAAGTGTCCACAGTTTGTTCTTATGATGCAGTCCTACTGCTTAGCTCATTCTAGTTTTTCTTTTTAGTAGAACCACTCATAGACTTCTGTCTTCTAGAAGCCTCTAAGCCCTAGCGGCTGGGAACTGGGTCTTTATTCCTCCTGTATGTCCATTGCACCTGCATAGTACTTGGGATATAAAGATAGGAACACAGGGTGCCTGGGTGACTCAGTCATTAGCCATCTGACTTCGGCTCAGGTCATGATCTAACAGGTTTGTGAGTTAGAGTCCCGCATCGGGTGAGCTCGAGCCCCGATTCGGGTGAGCCCTGCTTCTCTCTCTCTCTCTCTGTCTCTCTCTCTCTCCCACCTCCCGGGATTTTCTCACTCTCTCTGACTCCTCACTTGAGCCCTCTCTCTCTTTCAAAAAAAAAAAAAAAGATAGGAACACAATGCAAGCCCCGTGAATATCTTTATTTCTGTAGTGCTTCAGTGAACTAATGATATTTTATAATTTATTTGCTATCTCTTAATTTCTTTGGAAGGAAAAATGAGAGGTAATACGGCGTACGTGGCACTGTAAATGAGTGAGGATGCTAAGAGTGGAGTTTGACTTTTATATTCAGAGGGAGTGAGGGAGAGAGAGAGAGTTGTATTTATCTTTAGAGGCAGCTATTAATGGGAAGCACACAATTCTATATGTCTATGTTAAGTTCTTTTGAATGTATCCTGGATCTCCTTGACATTTAAGTCAAAGTATATCGTGTGTTTATCTTGTTATTGCCTGTTTACTGTAGGGATATACCTGTTATATTTACTTTCAGTAATGCAAGAGATGTCGACAGTCAGAGCTATTCAAAAAAACAATAATTAAAATATAAAATGTAGTATCTATTTTGTTTAGAGTCACATATGTTCTTGGTAATGGTTGAGTTTTCGATGGGAGAAAATTTTAGGTTGCTTTTCCTTATGATAAAATGATCCCTGGCTGAGCATTTTCAAGAAGCCTGGAGGCCTCCAGAATTGCTAAACACATTATTTGTTGTGCTATAAAGCAAGGACATTCTCAAAAAAAGGGATTATTTCAAAGGAAAACTGAAGCTAGCTTGGTTTCCATTGGTCAAATATGGTACCACTGACCCTCAAAATAAATAACAGCTGTTGGGGGTTATATCCCGTTGAGTAAAAAATAAGAGTCTACGAAGCTATACTGATACAAACATATAGATTGGAGAGGGGGGAAGCTTTTCGTTACTACACAACGTTAACTAATAAATAAGGCAAGAATGATGGAATTAGAAAGTCACCATTTTGCAACTATCATAATTGGGCCAGGCGAGAATCATCAGGGCACACTAAAACCAGTGGATGGATGTTCGATTTGGAACAGGATAGTCACATAATCTCGAAGTATGTCTCCACAAATTATCAGTTGAAAAAGGGAAGAGTGTAACTTTTCAGTGAAGAAATCCAGCGGGCATCACCTTCAACACAGAATCAGAGTTAGCATCACCCAGAATTAGGGTGAACCCTCATCAGGTGCCTCCTGATACGGTGCACCGGGAAGTACCACTTGCATGGCACTGCTGTTTTGGGAGCACGTATCGTACAAAAGAACCAGCTTGTGCTCTTAAAAAAATATCGATGCCAAGGAAGACAAAGAAAGGCCAAGACACTGTTCCTAGGCAGGACAGCCAGGTGCAGTGCATGATCTGGAATTGGATCTTGGACCAGGAAATAATTGCTGTAAAGGGCTTCATTGACATGGTTGGTGACATACTTTTACTACCATTATGCAAGAGAGAGTTCTTGTTCTTTAAGAGATATGTAACAGCATTTTAGGTGTGAAGGGGGAATGACATCCGGAGTCTGTATCTTAGTCTCAAACCTGTGTGAGGGAAGAAGGGACGAGAAAGGGAAGGGAGAGATGGGGGGAGAGCGAGGGAGAAGAAGGGTGAAGTGGGTGAAGGAAGAGAGAAGGGGAATGTGGGAGTGAGAAGAAGGGAGGCAGGGGGGAGGGGGGAAAAGAGAGAGAGAGACAGGAGTGGAGAGGAAGAGGAAAGGAGAAGGGAAGGAGGGGGACAGTAAATGAACGAGAGCAAGAATATATGTAAAGAAAATGTGGTTAAGTTTGATGGTTTAAGTTTGTGGTTAAGTAGATGATGTCTTAAGTAGATCTGGTAAAGGGTATAACTATTCTTGCTATGTTTTGGCAAATCTGAAGTTGTTTCAAAATAAAGCTCTAAAGAAAAACACATTACATATACATATTTGCAGATGTCATTTCTAAGTTAAAAAAAATTAATGTTTATTTTTGAGAGAGAAAGAGACAGCACGAGCGGGAGGGGCAGAGAGAGAGAGAGGGAGACCCAGAATCCAAAGCAGACTCTAGGCTCTGAGCTGTCAGCACAGAGCCTGACGCGGGGCTCAAACTCAAAACTGCGAGATCATGACCTGAGCCGAAGTCGGACACTTAACAGACTGAACCCCCCAGGCGCCCCTGCAGATGTCTTTTCTAACAGATTGGGGATGGTGGTCACTGAACTGTCTGAAGCGTGAGGGCAGGGGCATTGCTCACCACGTACTCAGGGCAAAAGTCGGCAGTTCGTAAATACTCGTTTGACAGACACAGGGATTGCGGGGCCTGAAGTCTCTTGAGCTGTGGAAGATGGATCTTCGCACAATTGCAAATGCCAATTGTAAGTATGTATGTTATGGTTTTCAGGTTCCCTTGCAGCTACTTATGGCCATGTAACAAGTTAATGGTAGCCAGTGGGATGGAGCGGAAGTCTTAAAGGGAGGGTGCCTCTTCTCTGCCTCTCCTTACTGTGTTCTGGTGGGGATAGGAATGTAAAGGTGGAAGGTGGAGACCGTCTCGGGGGACCCCTGTGCTGAGGATGGGGCACAGAAGCTTGGGCGGCTGGGATCCCGATGTCTGGGAGCCATCTCCCCCCCCCCCCCCCCCCGGCTACTTACCCCAGACATCATTTATGTGAGAGAGAAATAAATGTCTGGCTTCTCTAAACCACTTTGCTGTTGCCTTTTTTTTCCCTTCCATTTGCAACTACAGCTCATCCTACACGATACGCTGTACTTTCTAAGACATCATCACCCTTGCATTTTTGTTCCTCTGTGGAGCTTTGTATTCACTTTGTCACATAGACAACGGATTGTAGCAATTCTCTGCCCTTTTTTCCTCCTCCTCTTCTCCTTCTTCTTCTTCTTCTTCTTCTTCTCTCCTCCCCTCTCCTCCCTTCTTCTTCTTCCTCTTCTTCTTCTCCTCTTCCTCTTCCTCTTCTTCCTCTTTCTTCTTCTTTCTCTTTCTGTTTCCCCAGCGTGGAAGCTGTCCGACTGTGACGGGGATTCTGCTTCTGTCCTTGAGTTGGTGGGTTAGTATCTGCGGTGTGGGGGATGTCGCATGCCGAGGGCACCTCCTCTTCCCTCTGTCCTGGCAAACCGTCTGCATCTTACAAATTGCTAAATTGGCCTGAAAAGATTGTGCGAAGCGGCTTTCCTGAGATTCCTTGTCCTGACAGACCCAGCTGGAGACCGGATGTGCAGAGGCAAAGCACTTGCCACAATCAGAAAAATAGGAAATTTTAACCATTTCCAGTTGCCAAAAACATTTTGCTTCAGCTGAAGGATTTGGAGCAGGTTTTAAAAGTGCCCCTTCTGCCTGGTGAGTTTTGTGTCGCAGAGCTCGGTGCCTTTTGGAATCCACTCATGTTTTTACTTGTTGAGCGGACGGTTCTTCCTTTGGAACTATTTATTGCCACTAAGGCTTGCGGTGCACTCGGTCCCACGGATAATAAATGGGGTGTGTGCCCACAGCACAACATAAGTAGAGGAGCTGACTTCCAGCCTGTTTATTGTTAGACTGGTATGTAAGCAAGAGAGCTTAACGCCTCAATTATGTGTGCGTGTGTTTCTGTGCATCGAAACTCAGGAACTTGAAAACGGACCCTGTAGGCATACTGTATGATGTTCAGTTATTTCCTTCAGAGTACTTATGTTTCGAATGTCGCATGAGTGAAGAGTGTATTGGCTTGCATAGCTCTCGTGGTGATGTTCTTTCGTGACCCGGAGGCCCTGTAGTTTGAAGCGTGATTTACTTCTGGTGGGCTGCATTAACTGCTGGTGCTCTGGCTAATGTGAACCTGAGAGATAATTGATCATCACTTGAATGTAAAGGATTGTATTTGGAATTGCCATGGGTGAGGGCTTCCGGCTCTGTAAGCTCCAGCAAGCCTAGACAGGAATCAGTGATGGCCACTGGATGTAAAGTTTAATTGTATTCTAGAGAAAAGAGAAGGAATGACTTATTTGCCCAGGGTCATCAGGTGAAGTCCCCGCCACAGTTTGGTCTGCAAAACAAACCAAACGAAACATCAGAGGAAATCAACAACCAAGCAAACTGGAACCAAAATGTAGACGGATGGATGCGTGAGAAGAATAACTTAAATATTCCCTGCTTCCCGGGGCACCTGGTGGCCCAGTCGGTTGGGTGTCTGGCTCTTGGTTTCAGCTGGGTCGTGATCTCACAATTTGTGAGTTCGAGCCCCGGCCTGGCTCTGTGCTGACAGTGTGGAGCCTGCTTGGGATTCTCTCTCTCTCTCTCTCTCTCTCTCTCTGCCTCTCTCCCTTTCTCTCTGCCCCTTCCACTCTTTCACTGTGCTCCTCCCCTCCCTCTCTGCCCCTCCTGCCCTCTTTTCTCTCTCAAATAAATAAATGAACTTAAAAACAATTCCCTGGGCCCAAGTGAGCCTGGGGGTGAGACCGGGAATAAGGAAGTTTTCATGTGAGTTTCCTGTAAGTTTCAGCTCGGGTAGGTCGTCTCACTATGACCTTAGGCAAGTCACACAAACTTCTGAGCCTTATTGCCTTATTTATCAGTCAGCTAATTAAAGGAGTGGAATTGCGCCCCTCCCCCCCCCAACCACCAATGCTGATTTTCCTGGTAGGGAACACTGTAGTTTCTGCTCTAGGTACTTGTTAAGGATTTGTCCGAATATTTTTATGATCTGCAAAAATATACTCTGATTTAAATGAGTGGCATTTCCATACCTTCAGAATTACTACTGCTAGTGAAAAATTTTGAGAGGAAATTAAGGCAAAACCAAACAAGTTGCCTTTTTTCCTTGTCCATGAGCGTATATAGATACCTGTGGCATTTACCAGGAAGCTCGGGGTGTTAAAGAGAAACATCATTTTCATCGTGGCCTTGCTTGGGTAGAGAGGCGTTTTTTCAAGGGAGGGGCTTTATGAAGTTGCGTGTTCCAGACTGAATTCAGAGGAAAAGCAGCGCGAGAGACCTAGTCGGTGCAGAAGACTTTCAAGCCACAGGTAGGCTTTCCAGAGTGTTGTCAAGGAGGAGTTACAAATGCCAGAATTAGTTTGGACAGCTCTTTTAAGTATAAAGAAAAACATGCCTACTGGCAGAGATGGGGTTTGTTACATGGCAGATATGTGTGTGGGCTTTTGATCTTAGACAATTGAAAAACAAGTAACATTCCGTTTATATTACCTGAAGCTTTTGGTCGCAGAGCTGTTTTTCTTTTTTTAATTTAAATTTTAGTTAACATATTTAGTTAACATAACCAGTATTGGTTTCAGGAGTAGAATTCAGTGACTCACCACTTAGACACAGCACCCAGTGCTCATCACAAGTGCCCTTTTTAATACCCAACACCCATTTACATCCCCTACCCACTTCCATCACCCTCAGTTTGCTCTCTGTCGATAAGAGTCGCTCATGGTTTGTTTCCCTCTCTTCTTTTCCTCCCCCCCTTCCCGTATGTTTACCTGTTTTGGTTCTTAAATTCCACGTATGTATGAAATCATACGGTGTTTGTCTTTCTTCGATTGACTTATTTCCCTTAGCATAATCCATTCTAGCTCCATCCATGGTCACAGAGTTTTGAAGTTCTCCAGGATGGTTTCCCTACTTCTGTAAGCACCAAAGTGACCAGACCAACCCTGGAATCAAGTCTGTCTGTAGGGTGTCCCCTCAGAGCTACCAAGCAGATGGGGCAGATGTCATACCTAACATTGCCAGAAACAAAACACAGATTGAGGAGGATTTTGTAGGAAACTTCTGATGGGAATTTAGAGAGCAAAGACTGGGAAATGAGGCTCTTAAGAGAAAGTTGAGAAGGAAAGAGGATGTAGTTTTACCGTGAAAAGAGCAGAGAATTACTTTTTTCTGATTTCACAGTGTGTTGAGATTACAGGGATGGAAAGAGATATTTTGCATTTGTAGCAAATGCATTATTTGGGCAATTAAGTACAGATAAAATGGAAGAGAAGATAATCGGTCTTCTTAGGAGAGGCTACATAATTTTGATTAAGTTAAAATGAGTAAAAATGAAAGGATTTTGAAAGATTGAGTCTTTTTTTTTTTTTCTTAAAGAGCTAGTCAGCAGAGTCAGAATTTTGGGAAAGAGCGTTACAAATGTTGGAAAACAGTCACGCTTAGCTTTGAGGGGATGCACGATAGACAGACTTGGTTCCAGTGCTGGAAGAATCAGGAAGAGCTGGTTCTATATTGGGAGAAAAATGGTGCTTAAAAGTTTGATTGGAAAAAAAAAGCGTGATTGGGAAAAGGCTACTGAGTATGAGGTTCTTTTGGATTGTGATGAATGCCTGACAAGGAACCCTGGTTTCTCTGCCTTACATGAAAACGCCAAGATTCACTGATCCGGTGACTACATGAAGTTGCACTAATTTTCTGTTGAGAACTAGAAAGCAACATATTTTGTTTACATGATGCTGGTTTTTGCTTTATTCTTATGTTTGTATTAGAAATGAGTAATTTAGTCCCAGAGAAAATACACGTGGGGCTTTCTGCCAAGACCCAATGCCAAATGAGAGCTTTGTGATTAAAGTATCCAATATTAGGGGCGCCTGGGTGGCACAGTCGGTTAAGCGTCCGACTTCAGCCAGGTCACGATCTCGCGGTCCGTGAGTTCGAGCCCCGCGTCGGGCTCTGGGCTGATGGCTCGGAGCCTGGAGCCTGTTTCCGATTCTGTGTCTCCTCTCTCTCTGCCCCTCCCCCGTTCATGCTCTGTCTCTCTCTGTCCCAAAAATAAATAAACGTTGAAAAAAAAATTAAAAAAAAAATAAAGTATCCAATATTAATCTTTGCGTGACAAAACCAAATTAACATATATTTTTTTACTTTATAGGATCTGAAAAGAAAGCATCGTAACTGCAATGCAGGATCTAGGAAAAGTTGAGAGTTAAACTGGGCTTTGACCAGCATAGATGTGACCTTGATCTTATAAAAAGAAAAGGTTTTCATTTTTCTTGGGATTGGCGGGTGCAGATCAAGGTGACTGTAATTATGAATATCAAGTCTCCTTGTTTGGTTGTTGTCCTTGGGAAGGAGGATTTGCAGTGAGGCCAGTGTTTTGTTTCATTCCTGTTTTTCATTTCTGGGCTTCAGTATCCAAATCCTGCATATCTGTAGAATGTAAGCCACAGAAATGTAAAGGTGATATTCATTTATCAATTCAATAAATGTTTATTGAGCACCTATTGTGGGCCAGATACTATGCTGGGCATTGTCTTTGTCTTCTGGGAGCTCATAGTCTTAAGAATGTAATAGACATAGAAACATGTAATTATAGTGTAGTGGACTGGTACTGTAATCTAGCGGGGGGGCAGTTGTGAACCCTGTACTGGGTGGGAGCCCTTCACAGAGTCGGGGACGTAGGCTATTTAAGGATGGATAGGCATTGGCATTGAGAACTAGGAAGGCGTAGGTAAGAACATGTGCAGAGTTGGGAACTCAGGCTTGTACGGACAAGAGTGAGCACACCACATGAGACTGGAGTGTCGGGAACGGACTGGGGTGAAGGAATGTGAAAACTAAAATGTCACTGAGGGGGCGCCTGGGTGGCGCAGTCGGTTAAGCGTCCGACTTCAGCCAGGTCACGATCTCGCGGTCCGTGAGTTCGAGCCCCGCGTCAGGCTCTGGGCTGATGGCTCGGAGCCTGGAGCCTGTTTCCGATTCTGTGTCTCCCTTTCTCTCTGCCCCTCCCCCGTTCATGCTCTGTCTCTCTCTGTCCCAAAAATAAAAAAAACGTTGGAAAAAAACAAAAAAAAAAAAAAAATAAAAAAAAAAAATAAAATGTCACTGAGGCACGATCGGGAAGGAGGGGTCTCATATAGGGGCCATTTGTGAGCATGGACTCTATCGTTTAGACGCTGGGAAGCCCCGGACAGCTTATTGGAGGCAAATGACTCAGATGTATTGGTTTTAGGAATACGAATCTGGCAGTGACATAAAAGAGGAGTTAAAGGCAGGGAAAAGAGGAGGCTGTTGGAACGGGTACAGAGAAAAGGGGATGGAGATAGCATTTAAATCAGTGACTTGGGGGTAAGGCGGCCGCAGGGGTGTGAGTGGCAGCTAAGCACTAGTTGTTGTGTGGAGTACGTGAGTCACAGCAAGTGGTACGAGTTTTGATTTTAGCTGGCCTCTAATTAGGCAGAACAGGAAAACTATATTTTCGTTGTTGGATTAAAATTTTTTCCACCTCATGATCTAAAGGCAGGCCTCTCTGCTTTTTAAAATAACTATTTACCGAACAAGAACACTGTACCTGCTGTTGTGCTTAGGAGGTACCTGTTGCTACAGATAATTTTACAGGCAAGGAAACAGATGCTGAGAGAGGTTAAGAGTTTGCCAAAAGTGGTAAGGATGGGATCAAATCGGGTCTGTATTGTATGCAAGCGTATTCTCACATTTGGCTCTTGAGAAATGATAACTGGTAGGGAAAAATTCCTGAAAAAATAGGAAAAGATTCTATTTTAGCTGCAGCAGATAAATTGTAAGGTATTTTGGTTTTTATTTAGACATGTTGGCCAGTTATTAAGACTTTTCTGCCCACATGGGCAGGCCGTGAATTTTGTACTACTTATAAGCTTAGGAACTCTTCAGGATACATACAGTTTGAGTATCTTTCAGAATTATAGTGGAAGAACGGCACACCTTAAAAACCTGTGCTCACATAAAGAATGATTTGCCTTCTGTTTTATTTGTGCGAAACTCACATTTTCTGTGGCTAGCTAAACAATATTTTGTAGGCTTTATTTCTGGATAAGATAATTTTTTTCTTTGACTAAGGGGTAGACCCATCCTCCTAAAGAGTAAAAACCAAGCGTCCACATGTTCAAGGTGATGAGCCAGTAACTTAAAAGCTTTTTAAAGCAAAAAAAAAACCCCCCACATTCCTGTTACTATAGAATGACAGCAGAATCTAGAGTCCTAAAATGTGTCTAGCATGTCAGTGTAGAAGAAAAGAAGCTGGCAGGAAGATGAAATATGTAGCCAAGAGAAGAAGGAGTCCATAAAAACAGACCTCCTGAAGACACAAAAGTTGGAATAGTAAGAAAAGACCTTAAAGCAGCTACTCTACATATGTTTAAAGAGTTAACGTTTTTGTTATAAGGAGTGAACAATAGAGAATCTCAGTAGAGAAATGAAAACCATACCCAAGAACCAAATGGAAACTCTTGAACTAAAAAGTGAAATAACTAAAATGTCAAGTTTTGCCAAATGGACTTAACGACAGATTGAAGAAGGAAGAAGAAAGGGGCAGTGACCTGGAAAACAGATCAGTAAATATCAACCCATTTGAAGAACACAAAAGAAAACAAGGAAAGACTAAAAAAGCTTAGCTGAACCTCAGCAGTTTGTGGGACGCAGCAAGCAGTGCAGGGTGCACGTCCCGAGGAGGCAAGAAAGAGACGGGGGCAGACAAAAATTCAGTAAGTCCTGTTTAAAAATGTGCCCGATTAACTGAAAAATATCAATTTACAGTTCCGAGAAGCTTAGCAAATCCCAGGTAGGAGAAACCCAAAGAAAACTACACTCAAGCAAATGGTAGTCAAAATGCTGAAAATCAAAATAATGAGAATGATCACGAAAACGGCTAGAGAAAAAGAAACCATTTACATACAAAGGAACTGTGAGGTCAAAGATCACTGACTTCTTATCAGAAATAATGGAGAGAAGGGGCGTCCAGGTTGCTCAGTCGGTTAAGCGTCTGACTTCGGCTCAGGTCATGATCTCATGGTTTGTGAGTCTGAGCCCCGCATGGGGCTCTCTGCTGTCAGCACAGAGCAGGCTTCGGATCCTCTGTCCCCCCCACCTCTCTGCCCCTCCTTTGTTCTGTCTCTCTCTCTCTCTCTCTCAAAATGAATAAACTTAAAAAAAAAAAGAAATAATGGAGAGAAGGAGATAATGGCAATGACTTCTTTCTTTTTTATTTATTTTTTACATTTATTTATTTTTGAGAAACAGTGAGACAAAGTATGAGCGGGGGAGGGGCAGAGAGAGGAGGAGACACAGAATCTGAGGCAGGCTCTGGGCCCTGAGCAAGCGGTCAGCACAGAGCCCGACTTGGGGCTCGAACCCACGAACCGTGAGATCATGACCTGAGCCGAAGTCAGCCGCTCAACTGACTGAGCCACCCAGGTGCCCTATTTTAAAAAAAAATTTTTTTTTTACATTATTATTTATTTATTTATTATTTATTTATATTTACTTATTTATTTATTTATGTTTGTGGGGGAGGAACAGAGGGAGGAACAGAGGGAGAGAGAGAATCCCAAGCAGGCTCTGCACAATCAGCACAGAGCCCCATGCAGGGCTCCATCCGAAGAACCATGAGATCATGACCTGAGCCGAAATCAAAAGTCAGTCGGTTGACTGAGCCACTCATGCGCCCTTGCAATGACTTCTGTTAAGTGATGAAAGACAAGAGTAATCTGTCACCTGGAACTTTGTTTCTGGGGGAGATGTACCATGAACACAAAAATAAGATTTTCTGCTTACCAATAGTTTGTGAACCTCTGAGTCAAACAAAGTGAGACAGGTCTGTACTTTACAACTTCTTAGTAAATTGAGAAGTTCTATGAAAAAGATATCACAGCCACCAGTTTCCAAGCTTTTTTTTTTTTTTTAATACCATAAGCCATTTCTTCACAGGAGGTCTCGGGATTAGTTTATTTGTAAAACACTTCTGGAAATACTAAACTTCAGGAACGGATTTTGATATTACTTACTGCTCATTTTTATGCTCGGGATGTCTCCAGGATGTAGTGTTTTGGGGAAATAATTGGCCCGTGTATCTGTATCTGTAATAATGAAAACGTGAAGTTTCACCTCCCTTGCATTTTCTTCCTTCTAATAACAAATTTTTAGGTTGAGTGGCTTTGGGTCGTTGCTGGGTGAAATATCTTCCAGCAGGGCTGAATTGTTCAGTGTTGCCTCTTTTAGATCATTTAAGGCTGGTTGAAAATAGAACTCCAACCTGGAGTTCTCAGTGCGTATTTTAGGAGTATAACAGTGCCACGAATATAGGTTGAGGTAGATTGCAATGCAGTTATTACCTTTTGTGTCTTCTGTCTTAGGAGTGCCTACCTGTGCTCTCGTGTGTAATTTAAATTAAAAAAAAATTTTTAACTTATTTTTGAGAGCGCGAGCAGGGGAGGGGCAAAGAGAGAGATGGAGACACACAATCCGAAGCAGGCTCCAGCCTCTGAGCTGTCAGCACAGAGCCCAATGTGGGGCTCAAACTCACAGACCGTGAGATCATGTCCTGAGCCGAAGTTGGAGCCCAACCGACCGAGCCACCCAGTCGCCCCTCTTACATGTGGTTTAAATGTGAAGTATTGTAAATTAATGCTACAAAAACCACAACTCGTTTACAGGTAGTGCAGAACTACGTTATAAATGACTTAAGCCATCTAGTTCAAAAGAAGTTAAAACTCGTTGAAATAATTCTTTGAAGGATTAAGCAACTTAAGTTTCATTGCAACTGAGCAACGTGACCTCTTCGAGTATATTTGCGAATGGAGGTTATGAGATCATCATTCACAAGGCTTGTTTTGAATTTGTTCCTTATCCTCCTCCTCTCCTATTTCTCAGTTGGGTTCTAGGAGTCCAGCACATTCCCTTTCTGTGGCTGACTTTGAACCCTCCATAGGGATTACACGGAAGCTCCCATCGTATTAGCATTGGTTGACAGATGGGGTTGTGCTTGTCTTCTTGCTCGTAGCTGTTAAGGATATGATGCAAATTTGTCTCCCTTTCTCTCTCTCGTTTCTCCAGGAATTTGTGAGTCTCAGTCTCTTGTCCCTCTAAACCAAAGCTTCCTAACTAAAGAATAAACTTCTAGAGCAATGGTTCTCTAATTGGTGATCCCCAGCAATCAAGCACTTAGAAACTTGGTAGAAGTATAAGGTATTGGCCTTGCCCTCTGATGTGCTGAATCTGGAACCCTGGATGTGGGGACCAGCAATCCATATTTTCACAAGCAATCCATGATTTATCAAATCCCGTTCCTGAAGTTTAGTATTTCCAGAAGTGATTCTGAGTCTTCTTAAGTTTGAGAACGGCTGCTCCACGTTAAGGGAACACTTTTGAATAGTTTTCCTGCTGGTTATTCAACAGCAAAAAAAAGCAGTACCTAAGAGTTCTTGGTGGTGGTAGTGACGGGGTGTTGGATGAGTTCCTTTCAAACCAAATGAAGTATTTTATTTTATTTGTTTATTTATTTATTTTTTTACGTTTATTTATTTTTGAGACAGAGAGAGACTGAGCATGAGCGGGGGAGGGGCAGAGAGAGAGGGAGACACAGAATCGGAAGCGGGCTCCAGGCTCCGAGCCGTCAGCCCAGAGCCCGACGCGGGGCTCGAACTCCCGGACCGCGAGATCGTGACCTGGCTGAAGTCGGACGCTTAACCGACCGCGCCACCCAGGCGCCCCCCAAATGAAGTATTTTAAATAATAACAAATAACAATAAATAGTAGTAATAATAAAGACAAAAAGAGAAGCTAATATTTACAGTACATTTTTTTTTTTTTTTTGTGGGCCAAGCCCTTTGCATCATGCCCTGTCTCCACTAATTATTATAATATGCCTGAAGTCAGTACTGAGGTGACTGATCGCTGTTTTACAGCAAAGAAGCAGGTTTAGGGACGAAGTTGGCCAAGGCCAAGATGTTCAGTAGGACAGCCAGGATTCTGACACTGGTCAGACTAGCACCAGGTCATGACCCACTTGGTAATGCTATCTGAGACTTTGGGCAATGCCTCTTCCTCCTGTCCCTGCCCATAAATCCCCTCCGAGGCTAGAGACCTATTCATACGCGCGAGAAGTGGAGCCGGACTTCATTTCGTTACAGATAAGCTCATGTCCTACTCATTTGTGATTTGCCCACTCTCCCGAATTCATATCCAGAGCTACTTTGATCAAGTGGAGAGAAGGTAGCAAACAGAATTTTATAGCCTGTTTTCTTTCAAAAGTTGATCTCATTCTGGAAGTAACCAATTCACTGACCTTTTATCTTCGGGCTCTAGTTTGTGGTTTTTGAAGCTTTCCAAGATCAACTGAGCAGTGATGTGGTTTGGCATTTTAAACAGTTAATATGGTATCACTCTGGATGATTTTGAAAGCAATTAATGCTTGAATGAAGTCCTTATCCCACTGAGTCATGTTTCCCCTTTTTAAAAAATCTTTATTGGATGATTAGAGGCAGCCTTTCAGATTCCATTCCTGGTAATTGAGGGATTTATTTTACCTCCAAGATAGATTTGTCTTCTTGACCAACAAGGAAATGGAGTCTTTTAAAGAAGTAAGACAAACCGTATTAAACGGAGAGAAAGGGGCTCTCCAGATTGAAATTTAATATCGTCATTTTTTAACGTGAAAGCAAAAACTTAAATGAACCTTCCGACTTACTAATTAATTTGACTCTAGCTCCACCCCCCCCCCCACCATGTAGCTTCCATTTAGTAGAGGAGTCTAAAAGAAGGGCATTAATTAAAATTGGAATGATTAATTTTATTATGTGTAAGTCAGAATAAATTAACTCCAATGTCAGTATAAATTAACTCCAGTGTGAATAATTCCATAAACCTCCTTTCCATGGTTTGCTTCAGTAATTGAGAGTTTATCAGACATTCCTAAGGATTCAGAAAAGCTTTTGTGTGTGTTTCGGGGATGGGGTGGGGTGAAGGGCATAACGTGTAGACACTTAAGAAATGTCACGTATACTCCAAATTCTTATTTATGTTAGGGTAGCCTGTAATTTGAAGCAAAATACCTGCTGAAAATGAGAAACGTTTCTCCTTCTTTCTCTCCCCTGCACTTAACGTCCATTTCTCTTTTTCACTTTGCCTACCAGGTACAGGTAGAAACGAATGAACAGCTTTGCATTTGTCTGAGATTCAAAGATTGGTATTTTTTTTTTTTTCTTTTGCACAAAGTGGGTCCTTGCAAATCATTTCTGCGTCTCCACTCAAAACTGTGCCATCTAGAGAATAGTGTTTGTTAGGGCAGTTTGCTATGGCAGTATTTTTAGGGGACACTCTTAAATGAATGACATCGGCAAGTCCTATAACTCGCGCATGCCTTTTTTCCTTTTCCAGCAAGCAGTTCAGAACTGCCGCGCTCTTATTATCGGTTGACTACTCATTCCGCAGAGCTGACAAATGTTGGTGACAGCCTATTTTCTCCTAAATCCTTTAATGTATTCACAGAATGAGTAAAACTTGGGAACTGGCTTCTAGTATTGTTCTCTGGATGTAAAGGGATTCCTTAGTTCCCACACCGGATGATTTTCTTATACATGACTTGCCACCAAGTTCTTCTGTTTGTTTTGAGATCTTACTCTTGGGGTGAGATTTTAAAGTATTTCAAAAACAGGTAGATGGTGATCTGTATCGGGGTCAGCAGTTTGTGTGTGTGTGTTTGCCAAGGGCAGGGCCGTATTTTAGGCTTTGTAGAACATACTCTGCTGTAACTCTATTCTGATGTAGTGTGAAAGCAGCCCTAGACGATACATAAACAAATGGGCATGGCTGGGTTCCAGTAAAACTTTACGTATAACAACAAACGGGAACTGATTTGTTTTGGGCTGCTGATTTATCTGTCTTCCTGCATGTCAGTCTGCTGGCCTGTTCCTTCTACTGGAAGAGGGACGTGTGCTTTCCTTCTTCCCCATCTTCGCTCAAGATGCCCCTCCACCCCAAATCTTTTTAGGGAGAACGTTGCTTCTTGAATTTTCCTAGGATGTGGAAGTGACCTGACTATAGCCTCCAGTTCCTACCAGTAAGCAAGGTTTATACATTTGGTCTGGCCATCTGCATCGAGCTTCTCCCTCTTCCTTTACCTTTTAGGAGGGTCTTTCCTGAAGTTGCACTGCCAGTAGGAAAAGGTGACCTTCTCAGATAAAGGAGGCTCTTCCTTTATAAGAGGAGAAGCAGTGGTTGTGCTCCCGGACACAGCAGGGCTTGGGAGAGAACCATCTCCTTGAAGCTCCAACTGACCACTCCATCTGGAAATGGCGTCTCCTTGCCCGTCTGAATCCCCTAGAAGTTTTTGGACCTACTTTCATGAGATGTCTCCTGCTTCTCCCTCTTCTTCCTTTTGTTACTTACTTTTCTTTGGGGTGAATTTATGTTAGGGAGACCGGTGTTCTTAAAAGAGGGACTCATTCTTAGAAATGTGTACCTGAACGGACCCCTTCAGTGACTATCTACATGTACATGGTTTTCTTAAAAGCTGACGTACGTTACGAATTTGTGATTTAGTCTATGAACAAATTCGTAACGTACGTCAGCTTTTAAGAAAACCATGTACATGTAGATAGTCACTGAAGGGGTCCGTTCAGGTACACATTTCTAAGAATGAGTCCCTCTTTTAAGAACACCGGTCTCCCTAACATATAGACTAAATCATTTGTAGTTCTGTTCAGGTCATCTGTGGGGTGATGGGCTATCACCAGCTTTCATGGAGTCTTGTTCCAACGTGATATTCAGATCTTTTCCTCTAGACACAGGCTGTGGTTTTCTACCCCATTGAAGAACAGGCTTTGCCACAGACCACTTCTTATTTGAAACCAACCATGAGACCCTTGTTCTCTTGCCCTCCAGATGCCTGGAAGCCATCACAGTGCCTCTCTTTTCACAGAGACCCTCCTGGTCTGGGCTTCCTCACTTCAAAATGCAATGGCTCTTAGCCACTTTCCTTGAATGATTTTAATCTCTCATCCCTTTGGCCCGTCCATTTGAAGGACCTCATGGGATGACCGCGTCACTGTCATGACCTTATCCACTTGCTTGAGAATGGTGACAATACTGGTCAGCTGTGGTAACAGTGGAGGAAAATGACAATGCCAGCGTTCCCGTGTCTATTTTTCGTGGATTCATGCCAACATTAAAAAAAAAAAAAAAGTGTTGAAAAGTCAGGAAAAATCAGTACAAACACATCTTAGATTTCCAATGAAAAAAAAATTATAAACATCTTAGAAAATATCCATCTGGCTGCTGTTGGCTCCCCACCACTTTTCCTCGTAAGCTTCCGCCTTCTGAGGGCCCCGTCAGCGGATCAGCGGACTTCAGGGCTGCCTGGAGTTTTGCCGCCCTGAGTGTAACTTTCAGAACCACAACCTCTGGGAAGTTCCTCTGCTCTGCCTGCTGCTTCCAGTAAGGTAGCGGTGGTTTTGATTTATTTCTCCTCCTGAATTCAGTCCTTTTCTCCAGTGGAGACACTCACTGCTTCCAAAGGCTCCTCTGGCCATTGGCGTCAGCCTGTTGATGATGAAGCCTTGGGGGTGGAGACCGGACCTCTAGGAGCAGAGAATGCTTAGGGGGAGGGAGGAGGAAAGTGTGGGGTGGGGGGAGGAGAATCATAACTGGCATTTCAGTACCTAGAAGAAAGCATGGCGTGTGCGGAAAGCTAGACTTGCAATCTCTTCTTAAAAATAACAGTTAATATTTATTAAAGGTTGTTAGGTGTCAGACACTGTGCTAGGCACTTGAAATATCCAATATGTTGTCATAATAATGGCTTTTCAAAGTAGGTCCTTGTTTGACAATAACGTGGCCATCAGAAATTTCCAGGCTTGCTTACCTGATCCTAGTTTGCGATTCAGTAAGAGGTGAGCACGCACCTAACGTAGGCTGCATGTCCTGCAAAAGTGCCCACACCGTGATAACCCCAAACTTGAACGTGTTTGTTATATGTTAGTTTCCTCAGTGCTGTAATAAAATAGCTCACATTTAGTGGGTTGAAACAACACAGAGTTATTGTCTTCCTGTTCTGGAGATCAGAAGTCCAAAATGGGTCACAGTCGGTTCAAATTAAAGTGTTTCTAGGGACGACCTCCTTCCCAGGCTCAAGGGAGCCTGTTTTCCTTGATTTTTCCAACTTCTAGAGATTTCCCACATTCTTTGGCTCATGGCTCCTTTCTGCCTTCAAAGCTGGACAGGTCTTTCTTTTTTCTCACACACCATCACTGATGCTGACTCTTCTTCCTCTTTCCTTCACATTTAAAAGACGCTTGCTGGGGCGCCTGGGTGGCTCAGTCGGTTGATCTTCCGACTTCGGCTCAGGTCATGATCTCAAGGCTTATGGGTTCGAGCCCCTCGTCGGGCTCTGTGCTGACAGCCCGGAGCCTGGAGCCTGTTTCAGTTCCAGTGTCTCCCTCTCTCTCTGCTTCTCCCCCACTTGCGCTCTGTCTCTGTCTCAAAAATAAATAAACATTAACAAAATAAATAAAAGAATAAAAGACCCTTGGAATGACATTGAGCCCACCTGGATAATGTAGGATAATTTCTCTACTTTTAAGGTCAGCTGGTAACAACCTTAACTCCTGCTTACGTTGTGATATACTATAGCCACAGGTTCTGGGGGTGAGGATGCGGACATCTTTGTGGGGGGATATTCTGCCTATTGTGCTACGTTGCATTGCAAAAGGATTTTGCAGATATAATTAAGATTATGAACCTTAACATAGGAGGATTTTCCTGGACCATCTAGACAGGCCAACTGAACCAAAGGAGGTTCTTAAAAGCAGAGGACTTTTCTGGCTGGAGTCAGAGAGATGTGTAGAAGGGAAGGCATTAAATGACAAATATGGTTTCTGATTCCCCTCGTGTTGTGCTGCAGGGGGAATCTTTCTGTTTTGAACCATCTCTGTTTTGCCCAAGGGCTATCGTGGGTCTCCTTTGCCCCTCTTACAAGTCCAAAGTCCAGCTTCCACATTTAGCAGTGAGAGTTCATCTGTCCAACCTTGGATCCTGTATCTGATGTCTAGTCAGTCTCCCTGCTGTGTTTCTTTCTGGGTTCCCCCAGGTTTTACATTCTTGCTCTAGTCTCTGTTTTGATTACTTGTCTTTCCTCAATGTCTCAAATTCCTCCTCATCTTATAAAGTTAAATTCAAGTCACATCTTTTTCCATGCAGCTCTGGAAACTCTGGCCGGTGTGCCTATTTCTCCCTAGAGCATTCATAATCTTTGACATATCGTGTTCAACTTATTTATCAGGCACCGTACATTATTTTCCGGGTGTGAATAAAGACGTTTTTCTGGATCTGCCAACACAAGGTGCCATAGTTAATACTCAGTACATGTTTGCTGAATGACTAACTAAAAGTGATTCTATAAAAATAAATGAGGCATATGCTTGAGTAGAGGTTTCCTCATTATACAGTGATCATCAAAAATCTAGCATATTGGGTACTTTTGATCGCCAGGACTTTAAGACCTTCCATTTTTAAAAAGTTTGTTTATTTTGAGAGAGAGAGAGCACACTCATGTGCGAGTTGGAGAGGGCCAGAGAGAGAGGGGGAGAGACAGAACCCGAAGCAGGCTTTGAACCGTCTGCATGGACCCCGATGTGGGGCTCGAGCTCACGAACCATGAGATCGTTATCTGAGCCGAAATTAAGAACTGAATGCTTACCCGACTGAGCCACCCAGGCGCCCAGACCTCCCATTTCCGTTAATCCTTTTTCTCGTCTTGGTCCCCATCGCTGACACTTCTACACCTGCCTTCCTCATGTACATCTAGAATTAGTAAGTGGTTCAAAACCCTTGTGACAGCCTGCCAGCTGGCCTGACACCCTCTGAACATTCCCGTTATTGCAGAAGCTGTTCTCACCCTCATGCTCTCCCTGCAACTGCTAAAACCTGTCATTCCAGCTTTGAGCAAGCCATCTGATTAGAATAATTTTCATTATGTCATGAAAAACTGATAGGCGGTTTTGACCGTTTTGGGTTTTTTTTGTTTTGCAACAAAGATCTTAATTCATAGATTTAACTGAAGGACTGTGGTTTGTGAAGAAATCCAGTGTTTTCTCTTTTTGCCCTTCCTGTCCGTACGAGATTCTCGGCCCTTCCCATCTGAAACACTTGTAGCTCTGCTTGTTGATAAAACAGAGCACACCTTTTGTTTTAGGGGTCCTGTATGATGATATCGAAAGCCAGGTTTAAGACACCTACCCTCGGTCTCAATTCAGAGTGCTTCTCTGCTGCTTTAGTTTGCATTTCACACTTCACCTACGTTTCCCAGCACGTTTTTTACTTACACGTGTGATTAGATACATGCACACGCCTATGTATGAATTACATGCGTGCACGTTTATATGTTTTGGTGGCGTGTGGATGGTGAGGTTGGAATGGGTGGGGGGATTAGGATTAGGAGACACACCCCATGACTTCCATTGCCGTGTCCCCAGCTGAGGAGGTTAAAGAGGAGTCGTGGGCGGGGGTTTATGTAGAAAGGCGTCCCACGTCTGGAATGTCGAGACGCCTCCGTGGCGGCATACGTCTTACGACCACACACATGTATGAGGGAGACCTGACCAAGTTTGGAAGCCGATACAGCTTGCTTTGGAGCCGTGGACGTTTGGGTTTATTTCTGGCTCTGTTACTTGATCAACTGAGTGACCCTTGGGCAAGTACTTGGCTTGAAGGGTTAGAGAGGAATACAGGTGAACACTTGGGACATGGTAGGTGTTAAGAAATTGGTAGGCATGTTTTGTCCCAAAGGCCGATGTGATATATTCATGTGATGTTATATCCCCAGGAGGAGGGGGGCATCCAAATGTGCGAATTACAGAGAAGGCCAAGTGTGGGGCTTAGAGGAGAATTTTCCGTAGACCAAAAAGGTAGCTTGAGTCTGAATTTACTGGGTTAGGGGCTGTGTGCTTCACTTTGAACTACGTGGTCTGGTTTGGCCTCATTGGCTCTCGGTGGACCGAGAGTCTGCTGCAGTTTCCCTGGTCCTGTGGCCCACCGTCAAGCAGGTGATGTGGATGTGGATGTTCTACATTGTTCCTGAACTGGTAGTTGGCTTTCTTCTTTCTTTCTTTCTTTCTTTCTTTCTTTCTTTCTTTCAATTTTTATTATTTTTGAGATGAGAGAGCAGAGGAGGGGCAAAGAGAGAGGGACAGAGAGAATCCCAAGCAGGCTCCAGGCTCTGAGCTGTCAGCACAGAGCCCGACGTGGGGCTCAAACTCACGAACTGCGAGATCATGACCTGAGCTGAAGTCCGAAGCTTAACCGACAGAGCCACCCGGGTGCCCCAGTAGTTGGGTTTGTGCTGGAACACTGTTTGGGGTGAAAACTCAGTGCCTCACATGGTTGCGGTCCCCTATTGCTGGGGAGCCTGTCTTAACAAGATAAGAGGAGTTTAGTGATTTGCATGATTATTTAATGGGAAGGTATGGAGGACACTTTTTAGTACTTTTTTAAAACTGCTAAGTACTCATTGAAACACAGAGAAACAAATCAAGAGAAATGATAGTATATTATACATATGTATATACGCACAGGAAGGTATACATATATATTTATTTATGTTTCTAGAGTTTAGGTGTTTGTGTGTGCAAAATGTATACCTTTGGAAATTATCATGTGCTAGATTTTGAAAAGTAGACTGCAATTTGGTACAGAAAGTGAACAAATGAACTTTTTCATCCCCAGTAACTCACACCAGGCTTCACAAGCAGATATTGCAAAGCCCCAAGGGCAGCAATAAATTCCTCTTATTGATTTAAATCCAATTAGGGTCCAAGCTTGTGAAACACGTGTTGAAGTCCTATGGCTGACAAAGCAGATGACTAAGGGGGCTTTACACCAAAGGGGCTTAGAGAAATTATTCACACAGAAACTTCCAGTTGTAAAAGAGACAAACAAGCTTTGCATCTGAGTGATGTTTAATCTGAGTGTGCAGTAAGGGCCGAGAACGGTTCATACTGCAAAATGCAGGGCTTACGAAAGAATTTCAGCACTTGAAAACCCCTGCGGTCTCTGCTTCACTGATCAAGGTTTATTATTTTAGTCTGAAAGAAGGGAAGAAGGAAGGAAGGAAGGAAGGAAGGAAGGAAGGAAGGAAGGAGCGAGAAGGAAGGAAGAGAAGGAAGGAAGGAAGGAAGGAAGGGAAGGAAAGAAGAAGGGAAGAGCGGAAGGATCCTTCACTTCCCTCCTTCCCTCTATCCTTCCTTCTTTCCTTCCTTCCTTCCTTCCTTCCTTCCCTTCCCCCTCCCTCTCTCCTTCCCTCCTTCCTTCCTTCCTTCCCACCCCCTTCTTTTCTCTTTCTGATACTGAAGTGCAATATGGTATCTGCTTTTGGTATCAAATTACAATTCCGAACACCTTTCTTTTCTGCAGATAGATGTAAAACTCCTTGACCTGTATTAGGAATGATATTCTCTTTTATTTTTTTTTAAATTTTTTTCAACGTTTATTTATTTTCGGGACAGAGAGAGACAGAGCATGAACGGGGGAGGGGCAGAGAGAGAGGGAGACACAGAATCAGAAACAGGCTCCAGGCTCTGAGCCATCAGCCCAGAGCCTGACGCGGGGCTCGAACTCACGGACCGCGAGATCGTGACCTGGCTGAAGTCGGACGCTTAACCGACTGCGCCACCCAGGCGCCCCAGGAATGATATTCTCTTTTAGATTGGCACCCCTTTCTAGGCCACGGTTGGACATTGCAATTACTCAGAGGTGTATGAGCACTGAATTAAAATGTTAAAAACGTATCAAATGCTTCGATGTACTGAGGCGATTGAGGCGATTGTTTCCCTTCGTAAAGTCCTAGCAGAGCCTTCTCCCAGCATGCCTTGTGTCTTTATAAAAGCCTTAATATGTACCATATGTGTAAATAGAGGAGCTAAATAAAACTTTATAGATCACCTGGGTGAAATTATTGAATAAGACATCTGCCTGGAGCCAAGTTCAGATGCGCTTTTTGTAGGATCAGTGTGTCATAATATAGGCTACATGAAGCAAAGAGGGTTCATGTCTGAAATTTGAAGGTGAACTAAAGCTCCACCCCAAAGAAGAGCGACTATGGAAGAAGTCAGGTAATAAGAAAGAGGTGCCCTCCTGCAAGTCTGTGGATTTGAGTTGACTGGTGGAATATTTTCATACGAAGAAAAGTATGTAACTATTTATCACCATAAACTGATTGTAACATTGTTTTTAAACATTCCCTTTGACTGGGACGCCACAAGGACATCCAATCACCTTGCAAGTTGGGGTAAAGATAAATGTGATGTACAGCTATGCAGTGTGGAGTCTAGGAGGCCATATAGCCTCAAGGTTAGCTCGTAGGCAGCATTCCAAGGTGAGGTGGAACTGTTGGAGAGTTTGTGTTGGGGGGTGGTGGGGGGCAAAGGGTGGGCTTTATTGCTGACCATTCATTCGTTCATTCATTCACAAATCATTCTTCAGCTTCCCTTGTGAGTCACAACTTGTACTAAACACAGAATATTAGTGATGGCCTTAGGCTATCCTAGATGACTTTGAGACTAGGCTAAAGAGAGAAGTCAGCCGACCATTTCTCCACTTTCCACTTTGATGAGCCTCCAGGCCATTAGCCTCCAGAGTGCTGGTGTTTCTCTGAGATAAGGTGTATTTCTCACACCAAATAATGTGAAGGACCAATAAGGGATATGTTCTCTCCTCAAGAATTCTATTTTTAACAGGCTTCAAAACTCCTGTTTTGCATAAGCCTAAGATATTTCTCATGGTAAAATTCCAGGCACCGACAGATCGTATTCCTGGGTATAAGGGGATCTTAACCATTAATCATTAAGATGATTTTAGAAAAATGACTACCGACATGGTTTTGATAGATACCTTTTTGTTTAAATGTGAAAGAGTGTGAAAATCTCTATCCATATATGTTTCCTGGATGTTTATAAATTTGCATACACCACACACACACATCACACACACACACACCACACACGAAGGGAGTATGTGCTCATTAAAGCAGAAGGCTTACCCAGATAGTAGCCACACTCAAAGACCATTTGTGAGGACTCCTCAGTGTTTTGCCATTAGATTTGTAATTGTATTTGCCATGTGTATGCACATCTTAAATAGTAAGTGTAAAATTTAATAAAATCTTTTTGTGATTATGTTATTTGCTTAAATATATATGAGCAATGGAATGTAGGTAAGCATAAATATAAATTGTTACTAACAGTTGGACTGTTGTGGACTTAATGATTCTAAGGATTTGGGTGATCTTAGATCTTGGAATACCTGATTCGCAGGGCCCTGCCCTTATACATAACGAGGGCAAGAGGACTATGACTGCTTCTAATGGAAATGCTTCTAACAGTGGCTCAACAGGAGGGATACAGCTGTTCACGTGACAAGTGTAGCCACGAGTCGTTGCTGGTATTGGTTTGATTAGTTCCTTAACTACGTCATCAGAAATGCGGGTTCTTTCTTTCCATCTGTCTAGCCTATTGGATTTGGTCTGCAGACTCTCATCCTCATATGTGTGCCTTTTGGTTGAGAGATGGGGGCTGTACCCCCAAGTCACCAACTTACGGCCAAATATGGGGAAGGTACAAGGTGAGCTACCTTTGTGAGGAAAATGCAAGGTTTCCCCTGGAGTCCCCAGTGGAGCTCTGCTCGCATCTCACTGCGTGGCATTGTGTCACAAGCCCACTAAGGCCGTCTACCATTTCCGGCCTCTGGAGAGGAAGGCTCAGGTGAGAAGGAACGGAACAGGGTCCACAGCACCCGTATATTGTAATTGTCGCTCCTGAGCTGCCATCAGTGAAAACGTAGATGTGCATAGTTCATCGGATGAAGCGCTTTGACCCAATGCTGTCCCGGAGAACTTTCTGCGATGATGAAAGTGTTCACCCATCTGTGTTGTCCGGTACTGTGGTTGCTGGCCACATGTGGCCCTTGAGTCCTTGCAACGTGGCTTGCTGTGACTGAGGCACTGATTTTATCAAACGTGTTTGGTTTTAACGAATTCGAATGTAAATCGTCTTGTGTGGCTGGGCAATGTGTCAACCATGCTGGGCAACACAGATTTGAGCGTGAAGCCTGTTGCAATAATTTTGAGGAGCAGTGTTGACTTTTGAAAGATGAGGCCCTTTTGTTGGTTAAGTGTGATTTTATAAAAATGGTTATTTCCTCACGTGTAGGTCTTTATTTTGTAGTTATGTATTGAGTTGTGCTTCATAAAGTCGGCCCAAAGGTCAGTTTCTCCGACCAAGCACAGATTTCTTTGAAAGAAAATTTCTACTCTCGAGATTCTCTTATCGTTAAGAAAACATGATGCCACTGCAAATTAAAAAAATAATAAAGCCGGAGGACACCCTGGTTTTGTCTACATCAGCACTATTGCAGTTACTGTGGAACAAAATCATCCTTAAAGAGGGTCATTCCAACAGGGTAGCTCCTGTTATATGCTGTCGTATGAACTGTAAATGTTTCCTTCCCCTCCTAGCCCCAAATGGTCCCAACTTCTGAAATGCATGAATTGATTTTGGATTTAATTTTATTCCGGGCAAGTTTCATGAGAAAGAAATATCAGAGGAGACGAGGGAGTTTTTAGTGTTAGGAGTCCTCCCGGTTCTGATTTCCTCGTACATGTGGGTGTTGGTGAACATTCTGGCAGTGCTCTCTGGCCGAAGCTGCGATGGGATGAACTTGTCCAAGCTGGAAGAGTACAGAGACCTCAAATGTGCCAATGGGAACCATCCCTGGCTCCCGGGGTCCACAGTCCTGGGTGGGGTCATTTGGAAGGGGGAAGTATCATCAGTGCTGAGTTTTGTCAGCAGATGTGACAGCAGCAAGTTCAGGGTCTCCTCCAAATCAGAACGTTGGTGTTACTTTAAGGTTCAGCAACAATGTATCCTTTGCTTTCTGTGGTCTTGAGAACACAAGTGAGGAAATGTTCCCATGTGGAAATTCTTAAAAGCAGCTGTTAAACTAATTCTAGAAGGTATGAGCAGTGCTTTCCTTTTGACGGGACCACAGACCTAGGTGGGATGTGGACCCTGCCACCCAAGTGTCAGACTTACAGTTCTTGAAGGGCTGTGAAGAGTTTGAAAACTCCGGGCTGAAAACAGATGGCATGCTCAGAGGATTAACTGAGGTGACTTTAAGAACAAAACTGTAGGGGCGCCTGGGTGGCTCGGTGGGTTAAGCGTCCGACTTCGGCTCAGGTCATGATCTTACAGTTTGTGGGTTTGAACCCCACATCGGGCTTTGTGCTGACAGCTCAGAGCCTGGAGCCTGCTTTGGAATCTGTGTCTCTGCCCCCCCCCCCATCCCTCCCCATCTTGTGCATTCTCTCTCTCTCTCTCTCTCTCTCAAACGTAAATAAACATTAAAAAAATTTTTAAAGCACAAACTGTCTATTGAAGCGTGAATAGGACAGAGTTAAGGGGATGCATAGGAGATAATGAAGCACCAGAAACTAGCGTCAGTGGGATGCCTTCAGTCCTGAAAAGGGCAGTGGAGCCCAGAGGCTGCCGGGAGAGCGGTGTCCAGAGGTGGTTGAGAAAATCCGCGGGGAACATCCTGGGCCTGGAAGAAGGTAAGAAAATAGATAATATTCCAGTGGCCTCTTGTTTCCTTCCTGCAATGCATGGAGGGTAGAGAATAGCTCTTGAGGGTCAGTAAGAATAACCAACACGTTATGGAAGTTTTCCAGTGCTGCTGTGTGTATACAGGCTGACAAGCACATGCACACACATGAGCCAACTCCATCCTCGTGACGGTCCCCATTTCACTCAGAAGACTGAGCTCGGGCAGGTCATGCAAATTTCCCTGAATCTAACACTTGGTCAGTGACCAAGTCATGAGCATGAACTATTGTCAGACTCTGACCTCCCAGCTCTTAACTTCTGTGCTGTGAGAGGGGCTATGGAGATGTAACCGAAATCGAGAAAATATGGAAACCAAACCTTATGGTAACCATCGTAATCATAATAATGGGAAGAGTGTCCCTGCCTTACATTTCCAGACATTATTATAGTTGACCCTGATAATAGTCTTGGGAGTTTAAAAGGTTAGGTATTATTATTCTCATTTTACTAATGAAAAATAGCAAAGGTTCAGGCCAAATGACATGCTACAAAACAGTAACTCAGAGCTGACATTTGAATATAGGGTTTTTAAATTTCTGAATCCATTAGCGAGGCCAATAGACTCTATTGTTAATTAGAAAATGCTGGCTACCTGACAGCTTAATTAAATTGAGTAAAAAAACCAAACCCAAACAAACATGTTATATAGATATTCTGCTTGAATATCAGTCCCTGTTTTGCCTCGTGGGTCACTATTTTATTTTGTCCATATTGAAAAGCCCACAGTGATGGTCTGTCATAAAATAAAATGGATAAATAACATGTGACTCAGACACAAGAGGAAGGAAAATAATATTTAAATACATGTCTATCAATTTCTAAAAGGAAGTTGGTTTAAAATTCATAGGATGCATCAAAACCAAAATTAATTCCAGCTAGGTCCAGGGTTTGATAGGAATGCATAATTATGGAGAGAGAGCAGGAGATGGTGGATCCACGCGGCTAATGTGGCTAATGTTACCGGGTGTTAGGCTTTCTGAATGGCAGACTCCGTGGAGGGGCTTTAAAAATGTTACTCCTTGTTTCACAGATGAGAGAACTGAGGCCCAGAAACCTGCCGTGCGTGGGCCGGCCCGCGGCATGTGTAGCTTAGGCCTCATTGTTCTGACTCCAGATTCAGTGTGGTTAACCATCGGGTGTCTCAGGATTGTCTTCATCCGGACCATTGGAACACCCCCACGTAAGACATTAGCACTGTCTTTTCTGGAAGACCCGTTAGAGTTCCCCAAAATGGACGACAGCGTAGCTAGAAGCAAACAGCAAAGCAAACCAGGACCATGTTTGCATGAAATATGACAGTCAAAGGGTTAAATTTTATGGCAAGTATCGTAACTGATGTCTAAGAAACACCACGTAGACCAACAGGCATGGAATATGCGTAAACATTAGAAAAATTAAAAAAAAAATTAAAAAAATTAAAAAACATTGAAAAATTAAGCTTATTAATAATAAAAGAAATGCAAATTAAAATAATAATGAGATGGTATTTTACATGTTCCCAGTGCATAATGTTTTCTTGTTTGTTTTTTAAGACCAAAGCTAGGGAAATTAGCAGTCCTTGGTGTGGCAGCTTGGAATTTGTGCAGCCTCTTTGGAAAAGCAATTTGGCAACAATTATAACGAATCATAAAATTTCCACACCCTTGACCCAGCAATCCCCCTCCTGGGAATTTATCCTGAGGCAGTTATTCAAAGACAACGAAAGCCATGTGTAAGAAAAAAAAAGTCATTGCAGTAATGTTTATAATAGTAAAAAATTGGAAGCCGCCTAAAGGTCCCACAACAGGGAAATGATTCAGTAAATATGTGTTTGTATAACCATCAGATTGATTATGAAGCCATACAGTAATAATATAAGGATACTAATGATGTTCATTGAAAAAGGAGTGAAAATTTATGTTTATGCCGTGCCTTTAACTGCAGAAAAGTCCACATACAGATTAGCACTTGCGAGTCAACACTGCAGAAAGATAAAAAGAACGGACGTGACATGATGGGGAGACTAGCGGCTCATCTCAGCCTGTGTACCCGTGGGTGTTTGTGGCACTGGCTCATGGAGCTCTGAGTGTGTGAAGAGAACCGATCCAAGATCAGGCTGGGAATAGGTACATTGCAGCCAAGTTGGGAGAAGTTTCAGATACCATCTTAAAAGAGTTTGAACTCGGTCCTTTGAAGCACTGGGAAGGCGTTGCCGATGTCATGACCATATTTATGTTTGGGGAGCTCTGATAGCACAGAGAGCTTCAGAACAGGGGGGAGGCACTCAGGGCGATACTGGCCTTGGGGTGATGAGAGCCTCCATGGGGTCTGTCAGGGAGGGGATGGCGGTGGCAGAGGGAGCAGCCCCAGAGAAATGTGGGAGGCGGATCACCAAGCATGTGCCAAGTGCTTGGGTGTAGGCATGTGGGAGAGAGGTGGGAGGAAGGGCTGCTGCTCTCTGAGCCTAGACAGGGCGCCATTAGACGGATGGGCAGAGAGGGCTCCGTTTTGAATATGTCGGGAATACGGTTGTTATGAGTCATCCCATAGTGCCTTCCACAGACAGTTGGAATTCTGTCTTATCCTTGGGAGGGAGGAATGGTTGGTGGTGGAGGTTGGGTGTGTTGGCTTATGGACATAGCTGAAGTTGGAAGGGTGGCGGGAATGCCCAGGGAACATGGTCTCAGGAGGAAAATGGGTCAGCTGAGAGCAGAACCCTGGGAAAGTCCAAGGGTAGGGACGGTTGTGAAGAGAAATTGTTGGAGCAGTTGGAGGCAAGTGTGGAAAAGGAATGAGGAACGGGTCTTAAGAAGGACGGAGTAGACAGGAAAGCTGAACAGGGCTGTGAGTTGAGAAGGTGAAGTCCCGTAGGAGGCCTTTGGTTGGATCATTGGATCTTGGACAGGTCAGGTTCCAGTGGAGTGAGGAGGGATAATTCCAGATAACTGTGGGGGCGAGGAACTCAAGGGAGAGGATGACTCTAATTGCTCAAGACTCTAAGAAGCTCAAAGATAGAACGTCCAACTCTCCCTGTTTTACCCGGGACTTGGGCATTCTCAAGATGCAGAGTGCTCAGTGCCTCGGTTAGGAAATCCTGGGCCAACCAGGACAAGTTGGTCACTCTACTAAAAATGTGTAAGCGAAAATATCTGTTCTTTAAGCGAGGTTAAACCCGTGTGAAGCTACCAGCTGTATATACATAATGCTGTTAAGTAGCCACGCAAGGGAGCAAGTCTATGCTGAACTGCCAATGTGGTGGGATAGAGAGTTTGGGAATATTTTTGAAAATATTTTTGGGTTCAAGCAATCTGGTGAAATTTGGGGAAAAATAAGTTGTTTTTTCTTTTTTTTTTTTAGCTAAAAAAAAAGAAAAAGTCAAGCCAAAGTGGCACCGTAAAACTGAAGGAAGTAAAGCCGTAGTGTAAACACTGACAGTTTTAGACTAAATGGCTTCCTTATTTGACTTTTCCGATTACTGTTTTATTTATTTAGCTTTAATTTTACACCAAGGCAACTAAAAAAACCTGTAACAACACCTCATTAATTTGCATTAATGGGGAAGTGGTGTCCTGTTGGATACGTGAAAGCTCTGAGTCTAAAGACACAGGGTGCTAACAGACCCTTGGTCTCCGGAAAGACTGAAGTCATCTACTGTACATATGGAACCCTAGTTTGCCAGCCTGGGTCTGACCGCTGCCACCTGCTGGGGGCTGGAGTCCCCCCATCCCCCTCCCCACCGTTGGGTTCCCCAGCCTCACTGCCTGTCGGTTCACTGGAGAGTATGGGGCCAACTTCCTCTCCCTGACTCGTTTTCCTCATTGGTTGTACAGTCCTTTTGTTAGAATCAAATACAACGTGTGTGAAGCAAAGATGCCTCTCTGTCTGGGGCTCTGTCATTTGGCCACTGGCCACTTGTGAGTTCTGTACAGGTCGCCTGATATTTCTGGGCCTCCTTTTTCCTGTTAAAGAGGTTTCAAGACATTGTGGGGTTTAAAGTTGATCACATACATGGAGTGATTTGTGCAGTGTCTGACCCACATTTTTGTTCGGTATTAGCAGTTGTGGCCCACTGCTTATTAGCCACATGTCCTTAGGCAGGTCTCTCCCCTCCATTTCCTTGTCTACAAGAAAAACCCGGAACGAGATGATCTCTTTGGTCCCATCTGATGATTCTCTTTCTCTCTCTCTCTTTTTTTTTCATCCGATTCTTGAATAACACATTTTCTCTAATGCTCTTTGAAGCTTGGACTGAGATTAATAATTGCGTATGTGATCACATTTATGTGATGAGAGGAGACAACTGACTTTAAGAGATTTCAGTTTGACACATCCTGACATGTGAAATGAGAATTCAGGTGAGGGAGACTTTAGGAAGACTGCAAAGAACAGAGTGTGGACCAAGAGACGTTAATCCGACTCTATTGAAGATCCGTAGAGGGATTCTGTCGAGCAAATCCATCTATCGGGCACAATTTGGGCTTAGTGGTGTGCATCCCTGCATCTTTCCGTTCCTGTAGCTCCTTCTTCTCCCCTTCTCAGTCTGGCTTGTGTCTTTGGACCACAGCCATCTGTCCACTCCCCGCCTCTCCCCTGAATCCCAGGGCTCCAAACCTGGCCTCTGTTTATGGAACCCGCTTCCATAGCGGGCCCATCTACTCTGTCCCAGACCCTGGACCTCCAGGCTGTCTGCCCCTCCATGCTCTGAGAGCTGTTCTGCACCAGCCTACCTTTGGTCAACACTGTAGCCCTCCACGTTGTTGCTAACCCCGATCTGGTCTCTTCCCTGCCTTGTTCGGTTACCGCCTCAGCTGCTTCTTGGTTCCATTATTGACTTCCAAAGCATGTGCAGCAAGAGGTACCCTGTGATTACAGCTTGTACAGCTTGACAGCGTATGGACACGAGATGAATGAGAATAAGAGGAAATGGGACAGGAGGATATTGTCATTGATTTTTCTTTTTTATGTATCTTTTGTTGTCATGATTTTTTTTTAACTTTTTTTTTTTTTTTTTTTGCTCAGGAAGCAAATCTCCGAGGAAGTTCATTTCAGGTATAAGCATTTCATGAGACAATCCACACCAGTCTATGTCATGGCTTTTGTGTTACTATTTGTTTTTCAAGCACCTGCTGTATTCCAGGGCCCTGTCTCTTGTCCCCTTTTGGCGACTAAGAAGGAATTAGCACTTCAGTGGAAGAGAGAATAATAATTAGGTACCGAAAATAAAAGGCTATTGTAGAGGTATATACAAATGCTTTGGGGTGCACAGGGGTGGAGACAGCCGATAATAGTCTTCAGTGGAGTTTGGAGAATATTCCCAGAGGGAGTGACATTTGGGTCACTCTTAAGGGCCTTCTAGGTAGAGGAAACAGCAAAAAGGCTTGGAGGAGTGAAGGACTTCTTAGTATTTTGGGGTGACTGGAGGGTCCATTAGTGGAATTGGAGAACGAAGCTGTAAAGACAGAGCCGGGACTGTGTTTAGAAGTACCTGGGGACACTAGGATAAGGAGACGGGTAGTGACAGGGAATTATTGCAAAATCTGAACGAGTTATGTCTGAATTAATGCAGTTTAGCAGCGAGGATCTTGGGAAATACGACTTGGTAGTGGATGCTGGGTGTCTCCGTGTCCTTTGAAGCCAGCGATCCCGGCTCCTCTCCGCAGCTGTCAACCATATATGGCCCTTCTGTCGACTGTCTTGGCCCTTGAGCGGAGTTTCATCCTTTCTCCGAATCCTCTCTGTTTTCAGGTGCGGCTACTCATTGCCTCCTTCCCCCGTTCTCTGACTTGGAGTGAGATTAAGGAATCTTGTCCACTTCAGAGCCAGGGCCGAAGGAGAGGCTTTGAATAGTTCACTTCTGACTGTATTTCTTCTCAGTGCTATTTTCTCTCCAGAAAGGCACTATCATTAATTAAAGCAAAACAAACAAAAGCTAATCCCAAACAGCTGAGCTTCATATTTTCAGAGACCCGTAAACCTCATCAGCATAAAAGAAATTAAATTTGGAGCTTACCTCGTGCAGACGTTCATTTTGATGGAGGGTTCCATGCTTTGCTTTACTATCTGACATAGAGTTTTCTGGAGTTATCCCAGAGCTCTGATGGGTTTTCCTGTAGATCCTGGGTAGGAAGGGGCTCTGTCCCCAGGAGGCTGTGCCAGTAGAGAAGCTCGCGAAAGCAAGGGACACTTGTGGCCGGGAGACTGGAATCTGGACTTCTGAACTCTGGTTGTCCACTGCTTTTATGTATTTAAAACTTGAATCTATTTGTACTTGAGCTCTGTACATTTCACACTGTGTAAATTGTAGCTCAGTAAAAAAATCTACGTAAAAATAAAGTTGTTGATTTTAAAAAAATCTTTTTTTTTTTTTTTTTTAATGACAACTTAGAGGTGCCTTTTCAGGAAAGGACTTTGAAAATCAAAGGGATGATGACAGTAATAACAGCATTTGTGGCTTTGGGTCAGTTACTTCTGTCTGTGTATAGGTTTCCTCATTTTGAAAAGTGGCCTGCTACGCTTTTGATTTTATTTCTGGACCTTGTTTCTGGTTTATTGTCCCTCCATAGTGGAATAGTATTTACTAAATAGTTTGCAAAAACTAAGGAGTCAATAGCAGCGAGTGTCAGTTACGTACTTTTTAAGCATTTGATCGCTTACTTGCATGTTTTTTGAAAGATCAAAACCTAAGGCTTTAATATACTGATTTATTCGACGCTTAGCTTCTTCCTCAGTTTACCCACCTTTTCTTCGGGTCCTGTGATTATTTAGATGCTGGCCATCTTGGTGTTGGAATATTCTTGGGGGGGGGGGAGGAGTGGGAGATAAGATGTACTGTGGGTTGCTCTTAGGGGAAAATGTTCAATATATCGTAAGAAAAAAAGGAAACTGTAAGATAGTAATTTGGTATGGTCACATTTGTGGAAAAAAAGGAAACAAAAGTCTCTTCAGGCTTCTAACCACATTGAGAATTTCTAGAACGAGATGCAAAAGTGAAACCACAAATGCAAACCAAACAACAACAGAAACCCTGCTGATAGTGATTGACTCTGGGATTTGACATTGAAATTCAGAGAATGGGGAGGGTCTTCTGTATTTCACCATATGCCCTTCTGTGTTAATTCAATTTCCTTTTTTACCCCAAGCATGTGGATCTTTAGTGATAGGAAAACTATTTAATAAAAAACCTCCATCCTTTCCCATTCTCTGATAATGTCTTCATCCTACCCGTCTCTGATTCTAGAATTCTACTTTTTAAAATCCTAAATGCTTGTAGATTTGTTTTTAATCAACCACAGCTTCAATTGCCTTCAAATATACTTCTTAGGAAGTAATTACATTTTGATCGACTTGCCCAGACAGCTCACTAGACTCTCGACAAGAGGAATGGTCAGCATTGAGAACAACAAGGTTATTCCTGGTGGGGGAATCCACGCTCCGGGTTCTGAGTCAAGAGCAGTGGTCAAGAAAGCGGATTCCCAAGTCAGATGGCTTGGATTTATTTATGTCTTGGCTCTGTTACTTGCTAGAGATATGCCTTTGGGCAGATTTTTTTAGCCTCGTTCAACTTCTGCATCTGTAAAATGGGGTTATTAATAATACCAGCTGCACTGGGTTGTAGGAATGAAAAGTCGTACTACGTATAAAAACACTTAGAAGGGAGTCCGGAACTTAAGCGGAATCCCATCAGATATCATTCTTTCATTTTACGTTTATAGGCACACCCACCTCACCTCAATGTTTCAGTTTTCTTTTAATTTAAGACAGTTGGTCAAGGTAAAATTTCCAGTTCAAAATTTAACGATTTACTACCTGTATTTCTGGCATACTCTTTATTAAGTCGTACATGCCTTAAGAATGTGTAGAGTTGATAGTGTTTGGTAGTCCATTAATTCTGGCTGGTTTTTTAATCAAGGGTCTTTGGCCAGCTTGATGACTGCAGTGTATTACATGATTTATGTTTTTGGTTTTTTTCCCATTGACAAAAATCACACACATTCTGTACCTAGTAGTGTGAAGTATCTGAAAATAGGAGGAAGGTATAATGTCTATCCTGGAAATGCACACGGACATGTTACTTGTAGAATTTTAGGAGAGGGGTTGCCCACAAAATGGATGATGTCAGTTGACAGGGTGTTGACCAACGAGGATGTTTGGAGGAAAATTGTCAGCAGTTTGTTACTCTTGCAAGTGGGCCCCGGGGCGTAAGGGGTGGAAATCGTTCCTCCCTGAATCCACACTTTCTCTACCTTTCTGGATTCTAAGTTTTGCCTTTGGGTTTGGCTCAGATCCTCTGAGTTTAATTTTTCTAGTTGATAAAAGCCAGCTTTCAAGACCGCAGATGGTATGGACAGGGTGTCCCTTGAGAGACATGATGCTCAATGACCAGAGAGCCCGAGAGTTGAACCCGGGCTGTGATTGGGTCACGTGTTGGGGATGGGAGGAGGGCCCTCTTCTCTCAGACACCCTGGAAGTTGGGCATTCCCACTATGAAGAGTGGAGGCTTAGAGCGGTTAATTTACTCACCCAATTACAAAATTGGTAAGTCACAGAGGCTGGATTGGATGGAGCCCAGGTCTGACCTGCTTCTTAACTCATGTTTCTTTTTCTTTCTCCCTCTATTGCTGGTTAACTTTGTTTTATTTCATGAACCAGAGTATATGCTCATCCCTTCCCCTGCTGTCATTGATTTGCCTTGTTGGTTACAAAGGAGATTAGTTTTGAGAGTGAGTTTGGAAAAGGAGCTCAGGGTCACGGGTGAGGTAAGAGTGTGTACTCGAGGGCGGCTCAGCTGGGAAGAGGAATAGGGAATGACAGTAATCTGGGGCTCAGCCATCCTGCCTTCTGATTCTGTCTCTCCCACTTGCCTTGCTGTGCTTTGGGATAAATAGCTAAACCTCCATTTTTTCATATGTAACCTGGGAATAATTTTAACCTGTCTGGTAGGGTTGATGTGAAAAGTAGGTGGCAAAAGCCGATAAAATGCCGCTTGTAGTTTGTGCCTGAATACATGCACCCCCAACCGTGCTTTATAAACCTTCAGGGGCGCCTGGGTGGCCCAGTCGGTGACTTCAGCTCAGGTCGTGATCTCATGGTTCCTGGGTTCATCGGGCTCTGTGCTGACAGCTCAGAGCCTGGAGCCTGCTTCAGATTCTGTGTCTCCCTCTCTCTCTGCCCCTCCCCTGCTCACGTTCTGTCTCTCTCTCCCAAAAAAGAATAAACATTGAAAAAAAATTAAAAAATCGATAAACCTTCAGACAGCAGCAATGACCATGAGGTCCAACCCTTGAAAAAGAAACCGTCCAGTCTGTCTTTGTGGCCGATTCCTGTTAACATTTGTACAAGGATCTGTTTGCCTGGAAATAGACTTAAAATAGCACATGGGAAAGACACTTTTCCAAGCTTAGCCCCCTCTCCGGCTCTAGGTAGAGCATCAAGAGCTCCTGAGAGCTGCTGAGGACTTGTCTTCAATTCTTAGTGACTTTCCAGAGGAGTTTCCTCTGCCATAACAGAACCTGGGCTTGTGTTTCTTTTGACAGAGGAGGGAAAAAGAAATCACATGACATGTGACAGCTATAGCACATCTCCCTGTGCTGACTTTACTGCTTCATGTCTGCGTGAACTTCAAAAAGTTGTTCTTTGAAAGGGAATTCTAAATTTCTCTAGAAGAAACTTTTGGACACCTGATTCAAAGGCACTGAGGACAAATCTACTTGAACGTGGCTTAGGAAGCACACTGTTTTAGGAAAAACAAACAAACAGGTAGAACTCTTAGCCAGGTATTTCTTCTTCGTTTCTATTTGTTTTTCCACAGAAAATGCAAATTCTAAGAAAAAGAGGCCATAATAAGGGTCTGACTTAAAAACATTTTTTTTAATGTTTACTTATTTTTGAGAGAGAGAGAGAGAGAGACAGACAGACAGACAGCAAGTGGGGGAGGGGCAGAGAGCGAGGGAGACACAGAATCCGAAGCAGCCTCCAGGCTCTTCACTGTCGGCACACAGCCCAATGTGGGGCTCGAACCCACAAACGGTGAGATCATGACCTGAGCTGATGTCGGCCGCTCAAACGACCGAGTCACCCAGACACTCCAGGGGTCTGACTTTAAAACACAGATGTAGTGTGTGATTTGGGTTGTCTGGGGTTGTTACGCAGTAAGCCAGTGTGACACTGTCTATATTTGACAAACTGTAAAATTAAAATTGATTTTTAAAGAGTGGCCTTGAGACCCACTAAGTTTCTTATTCGTTAGAGAAATCTTCAGTTGTTTGCAGGATTGTATGCAACCTCAAATTGATGGAGATCTAATGTTCTTAAAATGCTGATTCATGGAAATTTGGTGATAGTGCCTAACATTTTACTGTGTGTTGCTGTTGGATGGCATGAATATTGTTGCATTATGGAGCTTCCTTTCTTGAAAAGTTACTTCTCCGACAACCTCACCATCCAGAACACAACCAGGGTCTGTCCAGAAGCAGGTAAGAAAAGTTACCACGATGCCCGGGCATCATATTCTGCGCACGGACGGATGCAAAGAGCTTGCAAATGCATATCGGAGATACAGTGTGGTACTATTTGGCTTAGGGAAAGCCACATTTCCTTAGGGAATCCTACATTTCTCAGTGGCCCATGAAAGCGTTTCTGCATTTAAGCCCAGTGATACAATTTATGTTCGTATCGATAGAAAACGTGCTCAATAAAACAGCTACATTTTGCTCACACAACTAAGAAAATCCCAAATACGCAATATTTTTCCTTTGTCATAGTCAACTAAAGATTTAGCACTTGGAGGCATCAGCTTGGTATTTAGACCACTGTCCTCATAATAGTTTCTGCCTATAAATGTATCAAGCAAATAAATGAGTGAAGGACCCGGGAATATGGACACTAGGTGACTCAGAACACCCTACTTCTCGACACTTGCACAAGTGAAGAGTTACTGTAATTTTCAATGTAACAAATGCTCCTTTGCTCAACCCTCTGATTTAGGGAGAATATTTTCCCCCAAGCCAGCTTCTCACATTTTGTTGTGTAAAGTCTTTTATATAATCATTTCTCTGCATCCCCCTCCCCCATCACTTCCCATTTTTTGAGGAAAGAATATGGTATCACCATAATAAATATTTCTTCATTGTAAGGCAGCTTTATTTGGAAAAGCGTTTTGGAAAATACTCGTTCATGAAATTTTTAGCGGAGGCTGTCTACGGCCACAAAAAAAGCATGATTAAATTTTAATTAAAGTATACTTAATTAAATCCTATTGGCTGAAAGTGAATGGAAAAAGTTATTAACCCTCTTTCAACTGTTTTTGCCAAGGTTTTAGGTGCCCTGCCTGGATGGGACTGTTGCACGCACAGGAACCTGTCTGGATTGGTCACTGCTGGCTTCTAGTGCCATACTGGCACGTCGTGTTCAGCCGCTTCTCTGTTTTTCCTTTTTATTCTTTTTAATGTTTATTTATTTTTGAGAGAGAGAGAGAGAGAGAGTCTGAGAGCTCAAGAACAGGGAAGGGGCAGAGAGAGGGAGACACAGAATCCGAAGCAGGCTCCAGGCTCCGAGCTCTCAGCACAGAGCCCGACGCGGGGCTCGAACCCGCAAACCGCGAGATCATGACCTGAGCCGAAGTCGGACGCTCAACTGACTGAGCCACCCAGGCGCCCGTCAGCTCCTTTTCTTACTTTCCAACAAACTATCTGCAGGTAAAGAACTAAAATTGTCAGACGACAAGCTATGTTCTCTGAATTTTATCTTTACTTATGTAGCCAAAGGTGTTGGGAAAAGTGCCTTGAACTCTTCTGAGTTCTCCCACCCTTTGGGTTTTTGTGGCAAAATTCCCTTTTGTGGAAAGAATCGAATCTAGAATGCCAATCTTCTCATGTCTTTCCATATGTTAACTTGTTTTTTTAAGTTCATTGTTTTCCTTTGCTTATATGAAACTTTCTGAGAGCTCATCTTGGGTAGAAGGAAAAGGAATTAAGCAAACATTTAGGGAAAGGGCCTCTATAAAAACTAATCACCTTATTCTTGGGAGATATTTTGTAGTTGTTTTTTTCTTAATTGATTATGTGAGAAGAATTTTCAAAATGTTTTTGCATTTTCCTTTGTAGTGACATTTCCTTAATAGAAATGTTGCGATAATCCTGGTTCTGAATCTGATCTGAGGGCTCTGGACAATCTAATTTCTGCCTTTAAACAACTGATTAATAAAAACTAAACTTATCTGAATAGGAATGGAGGACCCAGTATAATCAGAGTGGAAGATAAACGTGTCTGGGAGAGAAAAATGAAAGCAATCCACTCACATTTGTAGTAAGGACATCTCAATGATGGTGAAGGGCTACTATTTTTCAGAGCCAAAGCTGAGAGATCCTGGAGACCATATTAAATGAATCAGCCTAGGGGTTGCCCGGGTGGCTCAGTTAAACATCTGACTCTGGATTTCAGCTCAGGTCATGATCTCCCAGTTCGGGAGTTCAATCCCTGCATCAGGCTCTGCTCCGATGGTGCAGAGCGTGCTTGGGATCCTTTCCCTCTCTGTCTCTCTCTGCCCCTCACCTGCTTGCGCACACACTTTCTCTCTCAAAATAAACAGAAAAAACACGAGTCCGGCTAGGTTGCAATAACTAATACCCTAAAATGTGAAAAGTGTGAAACACTATACGTGTGTTTTCCCAAGTCACCATCCAATGCTGTGTTTCTGAACAGCTGGTAGCTTTCTTCCATGTGGTGATTCGGGGACCCAGGCTTCTTGGTGGCTCTGGTTCCACTGCTCCTGTGGGCTAATTGCTGTTCGTATTAAGTGGAGAGATAGCACGAGTAAGAACAGCTGCTTCTTTAAAGTCTTTTCTCCCTGGAAGCACGTGTCCTTTTTGTTCACATTCTATTGGCTACAACTCAGTCCTCAGCTCATACCTAATTCCAGGGGAGGGGGAGAAATGTGGCCCAGCTGAGTGCCTGGGAAGGAGGGGAAACAGATTCAGGGGGCCAGCCAACATCCCTGCCACAGAGACTCTCCAGGTCAAGTTTGCAAGTGGTTGGTCAGCAAGACACGTTGGCCTTGCTGCCATATTTCCTTTGGCCAGCACAGTGCTTGTAGAATTTTTGAAATCATAGCACCAGAAGATCAGGAGATTCCATGTAAATATCTGGCCTTCTGGCTTCCCTTGGAGAATTGGACTTTCTGGCAGTGTTTATTTTATGTTCTTGCTTGCCATTCTTGTCGAGAGTTGTGCTGAGGCTCTCCCTGGACAGAGGCCAGGGGATCTTTTGTTTGCCATGGTTCTGGCCACACTCGAGACGGCCAGGCCTCAGCTCCCACCTACAGTCTTCTACTAGGCCTGCTTCTTTAATTCCTGCATGGCTCTAGGATTGGTAACCAGTGCACTGATTCACTGATTGCTCTCTCTTCTGTCTTTCTCTCCCTTTCGTTATACCAGAGGAGACACGCATCTATAAGGGAGGTAGGTCTAAGAAGTCATATTCTGGTTGGTTAGGAAAGGCTTCAATGAGCTTATAGAATTGCAAATGCCATTGGGAAGAGGGAAGGAAAAAAGAGAGAGAGAGAGAAGGGGAAGGAAGGAGGGGGAGAAACAAAGGAAAGTGTGAAAGGAATGCATTCTTTGCTTGCGAAACCAACCTCTGGATCTCTGCGTAACACCTGGCTGCGTTCTGCAGAAGCATGTTCTAGAAGCCCTTTTCTGTTCTAAGATTTGTAATTGGAAATGGGATCTTTATTCTCTGAAGCCAGAGTGTAGGGATATATGTTTCTTTTTGTGACAGTTGTTGCGAGGATTGATTATATAGACAGATGGGTAGCGGTAAGAGACAAGACAGCGGTGAGCGGAGAGAGACGCTTTCCTTCTGATCGATCAGCCTGTTTGTGGGGGATTTGCGAGGCCTGCACTGGAGGTGCGCTGAGGGATTGGGTGGTGATGGGGCGCTTTTTCTTCTCTGCAGAGAAGTGTTAGAGGAAGCCGGAGTCCGGGGGTCACCGGGCAGATCTTACAGGTAGGCTCACTGAAGCTGCCTCCATCACAGGCCCGCTGTGGTGGTGATTAAAAGAGAAAACATGAGGGCCTGAAGCCTACAGTTGCTGTAGATCCAGATGTGGCCAGAGTGATGAAGTGGACACATGAGGGGAAGCGGTGCCCACGGCTGAGGGAGTCACTGTGAGTTAATCCTCTGAGCCTGTATGTGAGGGCAGCAGTGACCGGCTTGTATGCGGGGAGTTCGCTGCGTCCTAAGCCCTGTCGCAAAAGCCCCAGTGGCGGGTGGCAGGGCTTTGCTACCATACTCAAGATATCTGAGGCGCTAAAGGTGACGGCAGTGATTTCCAGTCCTCACTGTAGATCAGGGCCACTAGGGAAGCATTTAATTAATACAGATTCTAAGATTCCATCTCAGATCTGTTGTATGGAACTTTCTGCCAAGGCAAGTCCAGCGCCCCGTTTTGGCCCTATGATCTTGTTAGATAGAAGAGTAGAGTAAGACTCAAATCCAAGTCATTGGTAGGGGAACCCCCCCTCCCCCCATACCGATCCTGTGCAATCTCTAGACTTCTGCACTGTAAATCCTACTTGGCATTAAGAGTCACGTAAAACTACGGCTTCAAATTTCATATCTGTTGATTTAAATTATCATATTAGTAATAGGGAAAGCGAAATGAAACAGAGTTTCCATTTCATGCCTAATGAGATGCAAGTTTTGATCTACCAAGCCATCATCAAAATGTGGTCATCACCCACCTCGCTTCTCAAAGGAGGTGCCAAGGAGTATCAGAGTCACCGGGAGCTTCTTAGAAATGCAGACTGTTAGGTTCCACCACCTCCCTGTTGTCCCATCCCCAGGTGGTAACTACACACACCAAGTTTGAGAAGCACTGCATTACCCATATGTTGGAAGCCAGGCACCTTCTGGAGAAATAAACAGGCTCTTGGTCTTGTCCCTGCTGGTGCTAACGTGTAAAGTGATGGCTGGCAGAGCACGGGCTTGGGGTTTCGCCCAGCAGAGTGTTCGTAGGTGGAACTAGGGGTACCTAGAAAATACAGTGTTTGATTTGGTCGCTTTTGTAGAATTAGCATGTATGTTTGCTTACCTTCCGATGTCAGGGTGAAAGGGCTAGAACTGGATCCATTTACCTTGGATCATAAAAACATACAGCAGAGCACTTCTCACGTTTGAGCGTGAGTCCAGTGCTTTCTGGTCACGAAGATGTCTATTGTTGAAGTTCTGCTGAGAGAACTTATAAACTGAATTTAAGAGTCGGGTCATGGAATCAACTAAACTTGAATACGTTTCTTGTGCCCTGAAAATAGTTTCTCTGTTACTCATACCCCTTTCCCGATAACTCTTAGGCAGAATGCAATGAACATAGAAAAAAAGCCACGTTAATCGGTAGTCATCGTGGTTGTTAGGATTTGGGGGGTTTTTTTGTAATCAGACAAGCAATAACTTACTAGCGATAATTGTTTCCTTAAGCAGTAATTTTTAATTTGCTTTTATGAGGCAGAGCCCTGGAGTGTGGCTTGCCGATGAATCGGAGTAACAGAAACCACCTTGGCAAACGGTTTTGTGTATACTGGTATTTTTTTTTTTTTTTTTTTTTTTGGTCTGAGCAAGAAAAATCTAAATTTTGCCCAAAGCACACAGGATCTATTTCGGCATCAGCCTGATAATGAGACAGTAATTGGTGTGTAAGCCGTTCATTCTCCCAAGTTTTCTCACGGGGCATAATTTGTCTCTTATTTGTCGGGGATGGGTTCTGAGAAACAACACTCCCATTCACGATGGGCAGAGCAAATGTACTAAAACATTATCATAGCTGGGATTAATGGTCCACTATGGATTTATGTCAAGAATGTTAATGATTTGTTTATGAATAAGTGGGCTTGTCGCATGGTCAAACAGTAGCCTGCAGAATTGCTGAATGGACAGTTTGCTTGCAGAGGATTCTTGGAGGAAATAAACACTCTTGCCAGGCCTTTTGCACCTCTTAAATCGCTACTGTGAATTGACTTCGGAATTTGAAATGGTGGCGTTCACCTCACAAAATCCACTGCTCCCCGTCGCAGATCTTGTAGCTCTCAATTTTCTCGGTGTAATTTAGAGAAAAGTATCTTTTAGGATTGACTCTGATTTGGTTTTGTGAAGACTGTGCGAAAATAATGATTTAGTTAGATCTCTCATTGAGAGAGCCCGCCCCCGTCAGATTATGGTAACACATAATCAAACCTTCTTGAAGTGCATGTTAATCTATGGAGGACATGGATGTATGGGAGATTTTAACTGATAGAGAAAAGTTAGTTATTGCTGTGTAGGGTCCAGGAAGTGAAAAATAAATCAAGATTATATAATGATTCATATACACACCCATAGATAGTTGAAAATATATGTATGTGTGTATATGTTTGCATATATAATGTGTGTGTGTGTGTGTGTGTGTGTGTGTGCAGCTTTCCATGTAAATGTTTATGATGCAATTTAATGATGTGTATTCTAGCTACTGTTTAAACATTCCCTCTTTTATGGATGATGGTTTCGGCCTTCTCTTAAGAAGAAGTTTAAAGTTAAATGTTATTCTATTCATGTAAAAAAAAGATTCATTTCTCTCTTTCTTTCTTTCTTTCTTTCTTTCTTTCTTTCTTTCTTTCTTCCTTTCTTTTTCTTTTTGCTTTGGGGTAGTCAAATTTTTCTTGACTTGCATTCAAAGAGTCTTAAACCTTAAATAGCAAAGTAACTCTGTATAAAGTTTTAATTATTTAAAAAAATTTTTTTAATTAAATTTTTTTTTACCATTTATTTATTTTTGAGACAGAGAGAGATAGCGCATGAATGGGGGAGGGGCAGAGAGAGAGGAAGACACAGAATCAGAAGCAGGCTCCAGGCTCTGAGCCATCAGCCCAGAGCCCGACGCGGGGCTCGAACTCACGGACCGCGAGATCGTGACCTGAGCTGAAGTCGGACGCTCAACCGACTGAGCCACCCAGGTGCCCCTATTTAAAAATTTTTTAAAATGTTTATTTATTTTGAGAGAGGCAGAGTGTGAGCAGGGGAGGGACAGAGAGACAGGGAGACACAGAATCCGAAGGAGGCTCCAGGCTCTGAGCCATCGGCACAGAGCCCGACCTGGGGCTTGAACCCATGAGAGAGATCGTGACCTGAGCCAAAGTCAGATGCTCAACCGCCTGAGCCACCCAGGCACCCCTGTAAAGTTTTAATTATAATCTGACTAGTTTCATATCACAAATATGACCTAAAGGCTATTGATATCTAGACTCCTATATAATCAGAAAAAAGGTGTATAATAGTTTCTTAATAAAAGTGACATCTGTATTCATCAGAGAGCATTCATAAGGATTAATTCCCTTGGTTCTTACAGTAGTCGTGGCAGTTTTGTGGCTATAAAACCATGGAGTCGAGCCTCAAATCAGAACCGTTTGTGTCCAGGTAATACGTTCTTTCCACTGTGCAGTGTTACAGGATCAAAGCCCATGTGACCTCGCCTCTCATGTCCCTCTCCCCTTTCTCTGTTCCTGTCATGACGTTCTAGGTAGGTGGTCAAACTTGCCGACTGCTCTTGAAAAAACAAAAGATGGGCACAGATGGCCTTCCAGGAATCAGAGAACTCTTTGACACGATGTAAAAATCTTGTGTAGATCTCTTGCTCCTTGAGTTTTGTCTCCTTCTTCAAGGGGTTCATGATCTTCCAAAGGATCATTTGTCCGTACATCAAATGATTAACTCAGGGCAGGTCTAATCATACTGGCGTGGATGGATGTGTTATGTTTTTTATCACGTCAGGTTGTGTAGTAAAGATGATTCTGAAGTGAGGAAACTGATCTTCCTTGTTCTTCCAAGGTGCTCTCTTTCTCTTGAGTCATACCCTACGGAACCTGAACTCCATGCTGAAGTGGAAGCTTTGGCAATAAGCAACATCGATAGACTTGACTTCTGACCATTCTAAATTTCACCCTCTTAGAAGGGACTGAGTACAGGAAAGTTTGGCTCTCCCATTCTAGTACTGTAATGGACCTCAGTAAGGTCTGTTGTCATTGAGCAGACGGTTGGATTTCAAATAGAACTGTTAGCAGACACAGATTGAAATTGAATCCAAAGTGTACGGATTGAGCATCAACCATGAACCAGGCACTATTCTCCATGCTCAGGGATGAGATGAATGAGGCCTGGCCAGGATGCTCAAGGAATGCTATGTCCACCCATGTGTATATTGTGAACATGATTCACCTGTGTGCACAGCTCCTTCATATTCTGTTGCTTGCATTTATGTCCATTGGATGGTAGCACACTAAGCATTTCAAGGTATGAATGCTGTACCATAAATGCTAAAGTATAGTAGAATACTATGTATAAAGTACAGTGGGATATTTTATATACGCTATATGTTATAGTAGCATATGATCTATGGCATAGAATGTATACATAGTTATATTATTTGTTTTTCTTTTTTTTAAATTTTTTTTTTTCAACGTTTATTTATTTTTGGGACAGAGAGAGACAGAGCATGAACGGGGGAGGGGCAGAGAGAGAGGGAGACACAGAATCAGAAACAGGCTCCAGGCTCCGAGCCATCAGCCCAGAGCCCGACGCGGGGCTCGAACTCACGGACCGCGAGATCGTGACCTGGCTGAAGTCGGACGCTTAACCGACTGCGCCACCCAGGCGCCCCTATTTGTTTTTCTTTTATTCATATATCTTGGCTTTAGGATTTCCTTCTCCCATCTCCTCCATAGATGTGATTGTAATAAGATTGATTCTGCACGGAGCTAAAAACTCATCCCATTACCCTATAGCCCTACCTTTCACATCAGGAGTTTTTCACCTGGCTCTATTGACCTCAAAGACTGCACCTTCCAGGACACTGGCTTTCAAATCCTAGTGTTCATTAGAATCACCAGGGGCTTTTACTAAAAAGGAAGATATCTTGGAGTGACTGGGTGGCTCCGGTGGTTAAGCATCCGGCTCAGGTCATGATCTCACGGTTTATGAGTTCAAGCCCCGTGTCAGGCTGTGCGTTGACAGTGTGGAGACTACTTGGGATTTTCTCTCTCTCCCTCTCTCTTTCTGCCCTTCCTGTATGCATGTGCGCTCTCACTCTCTCTAAATAAATACATAAACTTAAAACAATGGAGATAGCTTTCCCCTACTCAGCAATCTCCTGTTGTAACCAGCCCCCCCCCCCCCCCCCCCCCCCCCCGCCAATGATTCTGAGGCAGAATGGGTTCTGTACCTGGACTTTATAGACGAATGACCACAAACCTCTGGAATTTTTTCTAAATTTGTATTCTGCTTATTTTTCTAGGGACAGGATCCACAGTTTTATTTAAGCTCTTAAAAGGGTCTGAAATCCAAAAAGAGTTTATGAGCCACTGTTCTTGTGCCTGGAGTGGCGGACATTAATTGTAACCATACATCTATCACTTTTTGAGCTCCAGAGGTAAATGGATTGGATTCACAGGCAGTGTGATGAAGTCCTATTGTAACTGGAATAAACCGTTTTTACTTTCGGACTAAAAATGTACTACTTTTGGAATACGGTTCTATGTTCGATGTCATTTTTCTTTTTTTTTTTTTAAATTTTTTTTTCAACGTTTTTTATTTATTTTTGGGACAGAGAGAGACAGAGCATGAACGGGGGAGGGGCAGAGAGAGAGGGAGACACAGAATCGGAAACAGGCTCCAGGCTCCGAGCCATCAGCCCAGAGCCTGACGCGGGGCTCGAACTCACGGACCGTAAGATCGTGACCTGGCTGAAGTCGGATGCTTAACCGACTGCGCCACCCAGGCGCCCCTCGATGTCATTTTTCAATAGCACTTAGAGGTAATAATAGTTGAGGACCAGGTGACATTTACAGAAGGTTTAAATTTATGTTATAAACGCAGAAGTACGTCACTTATGCCTTACTTGAGCCAGATGTGGGGGGATTGCAGACATTTTACGTTCTTATTGTAGAACAGGCAACCTGAAACCCTTTCGGACAAGTGGCTATCCCAACCCAGTATCCCTGGGAGTTTTGCATTTCTGCCAGACTCCTCACCTGCCATTCATTTTCATAGAAGTAGAGTGGTAAGGAGGCTTTAATAACTCAAAGCAGGCACAGTGCTAGTATGGATGAAATAATCACGTCCTCAAAGTAATTGACTCAGATTCCGAGAACAATGCCACTTTGAGGTTCAAAGAGAGAAGTGAATAAAGCCGAATCGATGCCTGCCCTGGATTCATAGCCTTGTCGATTCTTGAAAACATCCTGGTAATGAGGACTTTTTGCAGAGTAGTGGTAAGAACCTCAAAATCTTCAGATATGTTTTCTGTGCTCCTAGGCAGTCAAATTAATAGGTAGTTTTTCTTTGGGGATTAGGTGTGCTTTTCTCTTTGAGAAATATTTGACAGTTGTTCCCCGGAATTGTCAGGGTCCTCTCTGTGAGTGAAGAGACAAATAATTTAAGTGCCAGCCTCACTTCCGTGTCTCTTCACATAATGGCAGGTGGCAGGGAGGAAGCCCAGGCCTAAAAATACCGTGGGAGCTGCAGTGATGTGGCTTCGGCTGGTTAAGACAGGAAAGATTTTTCATCTCCCGCGTCGGAAAAAAAAATGCCATTGAAGCAAAAATGAATGTGATGTGTCATTAAGAAGATGCAGGTCAGGGGGCGCCTGGGTGGCTCAGTTGGTTGAGCATCCGACTTCGGCTCAGGTTACGATCTCGCGGTCTGTGAGTTCGAGCCCCGCGTCGGGCTCTGGGCTGACGGCTCGGAGCCTGGAGCCTGCTTCCAATTCTGCGTCTCCCTCTCTCTCTGCCCCTCCCCTGTTCATGCTCTGTCTCTCTCTGTCTCAAAAATAAATGTTAAAAAAAAAAAATTAAAAAAAAAAAAAAGAAGATGCAGGTCAGAACTGCAAGGAGATACCTGGCACCGCGCACCCAGTGTGACGGCTCCTATCAAAAAGAAAACCCAGAAAATAACAAGTGTTGGCGAAGATGTGGAGGAAACGGAACGCTCGCCTGTCCTGGTGGGAACGTGAAATGATACGGTCTCTGCGGAGAACGGTACGGCAGCTCCTCAGAAAGTGAAAAATAGGACCGCCGTATTATCCAGCAATTCCATTTCTGGGTATATACCCAAAATAATCGAAAACAGGGGCTCGGAGCGATACTCGTGTGCCCGTTTTTGCCATAGCATCATTCACAGTAGCTGAAACGTGGAAGCTACTCCGGTCCACTGTTGGATGGGTGGCTAAACAAAATATGGCAGATACATATGGAACGTAAGTCGGCCTTTGAAAGGGAGGAAGTTCCAACACGTGCTGCAGTCAGCATTGACCTTGAGGACACGCATTGTGCTAAGTGAAGTCAGTCAGTCATAAATAAGACAAATGCCGCATGATCCCACCCGTCTAAGGGAGCAGAAAAGCCAAAATCAGAGGCAGAAAGTAGAATGGTGGTTGCCAGAGCCCGGAGGGAGGGAAAAATGGGACGCTATTGTTTAATGCGGACGGTTTCATTTTTGCAGGATACAAAGAGTTCTGGTGTGGGAGGGCAAAGGTACCTCATGCCGCTGACCTGTATCGTTAAAAATGGTTGAGATGTTGGAGCGCTTGGGTGGCTCAGTCAGTTAAGCATCCGACTCTTGACTTTTTCTCAGGTCATGATCTCACGGTTCGTGAGTTCAAGCCCGCGTGGGGCTCCGGGCTGACAGTGCAGAGCCTGCTTGGGATTCTGTCTCCCTCTCCCTCCCCCACTTGTTCTCTGTCTCTCTCTCAAAACATAAAGAAATAAAAATAAACTTCAAAAAAAAAAGACTTAAAAATGGTTAAGATGGTAAACCTTGTGTTGTGTGTATTTTATCACAATAAAAAAAGAAAGAAAAAGAAAATGATTTAAAGGTGTTTTCACACAGTTTTAGAAAAATGTCTTTCTTAACTTCCTTGTCTCTTGGGGGCCAGAGATCTTTTGGAAATGATAACGCAGAGTGCAGAGACTTAGGTCAGGCCGCGGTCTGCCAACGAGGACGCCTCAGGGAGCGCTCGACATAGGGAAATGGTTACTGCCTTTAGTTACCAAATATTTGTTCAGTGTCCCTCTGTGCAGGGTGTTGGCTAACGTGTGGAGTAGAACTCAAAACCAGATCTGTGTGTTCTTCTTGGTGAACCGGATAGTTCTACCCGTTCAAGATGCGTCTTTGTCCAAATAATTGAAATAGTCTGAGTCTTTTGCTTTGTTTTGTTTTGGAAACAGTGGCACTTTCATAGTAAGAGATTTCATGACGTCGAAAGGTAGGAAAAGAAAAGCCAAACTCATTAAGACTCCGCTTCGTGCTCTGGTGTGTATTCTGCATTCCATTTTTTTCTCTGCGTGCATACATAGGCACACACATACAGGAAACTGGCGATACACTGTTTTGTGACCTGCTCATCTGGGTTGATATACGTCATTTGACATAATTCCATGACAATATGAATGGTTCTCTGGGTTTCTAATGGCTGGGAAGAAGCTTAAGCGGTTGTTAGATGATTTGGTGAACGTCATGTCATTCTGATGGTAGAGGTAAAATTTAGTTATGAAACAAAAAAGCAACGTGGTAGAAATACAAGAATATGCAGACAGACACATAGCAGAGTGGACGCTGGAGCTCAGGCTGCTGTCAGAGGCAATGGCAGTGGCAGCTGATAAACATGGGAGGTTTGGGGGCAAGAGACCTAGGGGGCAAGAGGCCTTGTATCCTTCTTGGATGCTGAGCCTTGTCAGAGGGTCTGTTTCTGAGTTATTTATATTCGCCCAGCAAGCATGCCGTGAGTGCCTACCATGTGCCTAGCACTGTGCTTAGTTACTGGTAAGACTGGGTTAAAAAGCCCTTTTAATTTCCCCAGAGGAGCTGCTGGTATAGTGGGGGAGGCAGACACAGTCATTCGCAGAAATGCTCCAGTGTTCCAACGCATAGAGATTTGGGTCAGGTTCTCAACAGTGAACTCAGAAGGCCTTGGAAGGAGAGCGTTCCTTTACAGTGTCTCTGTGGTATGGGGTCCATAGTGCTGCTAATTCAGGCATCACTTATTCTCTCGGTGTCTTTTTGGTAAAAAGGAAACAAAAATAAAACCTTGGGATACACTTCTCCAAAATAGCTCTTGGTACAGATTCATATTTGATTATTTGAGTCTGTAAATAAGGGAGGTGCAGGCAGGTGCACTTATGTAGGAAGGAATTATAATCACTTCACAGATGGCCATGGCCTCCCTGCCTGCTGGTCCCAGGATGAGTTGGGGGAGTGAAGCAACAGAGTGGCCACTTAGCTAAATAGCTTCACAAATGAACTGAATTCCCTTCTCCAACTTCTCTCTAGTGGTGGACACTGTGCCTCCTGCCAGAATGAGGAGAAGCAAAACTGAGTTTCAAGTTGACTTCCTACAAGTGTCAGTAACAGTACAGTTACCTTAAAATTACGTGTGTGTGTGTGTGTGTGTGTGTGTGTGTGTGTGTAGGGGGTCATAATCTCACGGTTGGTGGGTTCGAGCCCTGCATCGGGTTCTGCACTGACAGTGTAGTGCCTGCTTGGGATTCTCTCTCTCCCTCTCTCTTTGCCCCTCTGCTCTTTCTCTCTCTCTCTCTCTCTCTCTCTCTCTCTCTCTCTCTCAATAAACATTTAAAAAGATTACGTGTATTGTGTGTGTGTGGCATATTGGGAACATTTTATTTGATCTTGAAATTAAGTTTCTTTTTTAAAAAAGTGTTTATTTATTGGGCGCCTGGGTGGCTCAGTGGGTTAAGCATCTGACTTAGCTCAGGTCATGATTTCACTGTTTGTGAGTTTTAGCCCTGGGTCGGGCTCTCTGCTGACAGCTCAGAGCCTGGAGCCTGCTTCCACTCATCTGTGTCTCCCTCTCTCTCTGCCCCTCCCCTGCTCATGCTCTGTCTGTCTATCTGTCTCAAAAATTTTTTAAAAATGCTTATTTATTTTGAGAGGTGGGGAGAGGCAGAGAGACAGAGAGAGAGAGAGAGAGAGAGAAAGAGAGAGGGAGAGAAAGAGAGAGAGAATCCCAAGCAGTCTCCGTGCTGTCAGTGCAGAGTGTAGTTCTGGTCTTGAACTCACAACCTGAGAGATCATGACCTGAACGGAAATCCAGAGTTGGACGCTCAACCAGCTGCGCCACCTAGGCGCCCACGTTCCTTTGATATATAATATGTGTTTGATCACATAGGCGAGTTCTGACTTGTAGAATACTGAAATATTATTGTAATACTATTAGAATTGATTGGCTTTGATGGAGAAATATTTTCATATTTTTATATTTATTTTTAATTAGAAATTTCACGTTTATTTTAAAGAGATATATTCTTTGGAACATTAAGCAGCTTTTTAAAAATTCAGTTATAGAATTCATTTGCAGATTTCATAAGTCCCAAACCTGCCTGCTTAAGGAAGCATACTCTAATCAGTCTTAGTTTTTACTTTTTTTTCTGTGTCCTTCTTATCTGAAAAATCTAATGTTGTTATTTTATTGTAGCCAACCACAAAAATGTATATTTATTAGAAACCTACTATGAGCCAGGTACTGTTCTAGACACCAGAACAACAGCACCAATACAATCCTGATGGAGAACAAGAGAGTTCTTGCTCTTCAGCGTTGATGTTTCCCATGTTGGAAGACATATAATAAATAAATGTATCATCAACAATTGAGAATGTTATAAGACATGAGATAATAATATAATGTAAGCTAACATCAGGTAGTGCTACCACTGTGTAGAAGATACAGTGAGGTAATGTGATACTTAGCTCAGGAGGAGAAGTAAGGCCTCTCTGAGAAGGTGCTCCTTGAACTTGAATAATAAAAAAGGCAGTTGTCTCATGAATATTCAGGGGAGGTACATTGCAGGCAGAAGGGACGGCACCTACCGGGGCTTTAGTTTGGGAACAAGCTTGGTCACAGTGTCTAGAACATTGACAGGGAACAGGGTCGAAGAGGAAGAAGAGGTTGGAAAAGTAGTCAGGGGTTAGACCTTGTCAGCAACGGTAGGGAGTTTGGGATTTTATGCCATGAGTGATGGGGAGCTGATGGAGGGTTTTAGTGGAGGGTTGGCCTATGATCTGTTATGTCAGAAAAAGGATTATCTGACTGGTATTTTATTTTATTTTATTTTTTTTTTTTTTTTAATTTTTTTTTCAACGTTTATTTATTTTTGGGACAGAGAGAGACAGAGCATGAACGGGGGAGGGGCAGAGAGAGAGGGAGACACAGAATCGGAAACAGGCTCCAGGCTCTGAGCCATCAGCCCAGAGCCTGATGCGGGGCTCGAACTCACGGACCGCGAGATCGTGACCTGGCTGAAGTCGGACGCTTAACCGACTGCGCCACCCAGGCGCCCCATCTGACTGGTATTTTAGAGGACGGGTTGTAGCAAACACAAGTAGAGGCATGAAGGCCAATTATGAGGCTGTTGCACCAACTCTAGAAGAGAGATGTTGTTCTATAACATGGGAGGTGGTGAGCAGTGGGTGGATTTGGGACCTATTTTGAGTAGAGATTCAATAGACTTATCAATAGATCGGGAGTGGACTCTCATAGAGAAATCAAGAGTGTTGCCTAGGATTTTAGTTTAAACAAATACATGGATGGCGGTACCATTTGTTGAGATTGGAAGGACTCAAGAGAGAAGATGGCATATTTTTAGACAAAGATCTGTGTGTTCTGTTTGGCCATATTAATTTTGACATACTGGTTCAGATTCAAATTAAAGATACTGAGAGGCGAAGTTGTGTGTGTGTGTGTGTGTGTGTGTACTAATTCAGATCACAGGTGAGAAGTCTTGTCTAGGCATATGTGTTTGAGAGTTACTGAAAAATAGCTGGGATTTAAAACCACAGAGCAGAATGACCTTACCCTGGAGAGAATGTGGGCAGAGAGGTGGTCTGTGAACAGAGCTCCTTTGCTGGCTACTCCTGTACTAGACCTTGAAATGATTTATTACCACATCAACTGCTGCTGAGGACAGCTGTTGAGAACATATTATTGTTTTATACTTTGTGAATGTTTGAAAGCTATTTATGCTGCATACAAAAGTCCCTAATAAATAATGAAAGCTTCATGTAAAAATCCCATGTGTTTTATTTTGTATCTTCCTAGTACAACGGGAAGGATAATAAATTTGTGGATGATTTTTTTTGCATTTTTTTCCAAGAAATACTTGTTTGAAAAGTTAACAACACTTTCTTAACAGGCGAGTTTTTATTCCCTCCTGTTACTTTAAACCTGAAAGCTATCAGGATTTTTGTTTGTAACTCATTGGATTTGCATCAGGAATTCAGAAAAATTTCATTTCAGTTGTTGTGGTATCACTCCTTTATAACCTTGGATTTGGAACCAGAACACTGGATTTCAAATGGATTGAGTTTTTCAGGGTTGTCTTTTGGTTTTAGTAAAAGAATGAAATGCATATGAAATGCTTGTAACACATGAAAGGAAAAACAATGATTCAATAAATAGCAACCTTCCATGATCTGAAGAATTGCAAAGAAAACGTACAGTTTAGGTAAGGCATTGGTGCCCTCATCCCCCTAGTCTGTGAATCTCAGAAATAAAAGCAAGGTGAATTGTGTTAGTTGTCCTCAGTTAAGGCAAGAAATTTTAATCTTGCTATGGTACTGGGTTGTAATTGTTTATCATCTAATGCAATATGTTTAACACTGTGCATTGTGTCTATAATTTTACTTGCTTTGTGTTTGACACCTATGGTGGTAATTTTTGTTTTATTGGTGCCATTAAAGAAATATATGATTTATAGTATACAATTACAGAAGGTCGTTAGAGCATAACCCCTAATTACTGTTCTTAAGTGGTTCCACATTCTTGCAATGTATCTCTTATTTTTGAGTTTGTTGGAGCCAAATTAGTATAGTAATGCCTAATGACTTTTCACTGGATAGTGGGTGTAATTTCCAGAGTGCTTTATAACAAACACACACAAAAATAGTATCCCAAAAGCCTTTTCTTTTCTTTAGTAATTTTGTTATATATTTTTTATTTTTGCAGGTTTCCATGTACCAATGAGGGTTACCAATTTTCATTTATATCAATTAAATCAACATTATGATTTATATAATTCACATTCTATGCATGCCTTTCTTCAATTTCTAAAAGTGGTTTGTTAGTATCTTATAGTATTTTCTGTCATTTTTCTTTTGAAATTTGAATATTTTGTGTTACATATTTTGATTTGTGTCTTATTTGGCACATAAAGACACATGATCATTGCAGTTTAAGTGAACAGTGTACTCTTTGTCAATATACTATAATAAATGTCTGTATCCAAAGGTTGATATTGTCTTACTTTTTTGTCTATTTGCCATCCTTTTGTTTTTAACTCACTTGTATAATAGTATATCAATGTTACTTACTATAATGTTCTAATAGTAAAAATTTAGTGAGAGATCTATATCAGCTCTCAGCAAAGCACATAATGTACATTTTTTATAATCCTTACAAAAACATTGGAAGGTAGATATCTCACTGTATCCTTAAAGGAAGTGAAATGCAAAACATACACATAATTTGAATAGGATTGAATAATTAATAATGGGTGAGGCTGGGGTTTTAACCCAGGTCTATCTGACCTTGAAGTCTGTTCTGCATTGTCTCTGAAGACAGTTTTTTTGGTTTTGTTTTTTAAGTTTATATATTTTGAGAAAGAGAGTATGTGCAAAAGGGCAGAGGGAGAGAAAGAAACCTCAGCTCTGCACTGTCATCACAGGGCCCAACGCAAGGCTGGAACTCATGAACCATGAGATAATGACTTGAGCTGAAGTCAAGAGTTGGATGCTTGACCAACTGAGCCACTCAGGTGCCCCTCTGAAGGCAGTTCTATAAGCAGTTTGATATTGAGTTGTATGTAACCCAGTCTGAGAAACTTTAACAAGATAATTTGACCCATTTATATTTACTGTTACACCTGTTGTGAGTAACCATTTTCATCATCTTCTTTTGAGCTTTGTTTTTTACATGCTTCCTTATACTGCACATTTTAATTATGTTTAATCTTGTTTTCTCCAGTGATTTAGAAAGTATAGATAATTTTTTATCTTTGAAAGTATAGATTCTTAATTATCTTTGAAGATTGTTTTTGAAAAGCTTAACCTATATTTATTTTCTTAGTAAAGTTAACCATGAAATTGTTACTTTGATTTTTACTCCCTTTAAGTATAAAATGGAATTCAGCAAACTTGCATTTTCTTCTTTGCTTTTCAGTCTTTGAAAATACAAACTAAGGGTTTTATACCCTGGTTGTTATTGTTTTTTGCATTATACATCTTTACTTTCAAGAAATAGTTTTGAGTTTTATCTTCAGTAGATTTATCATATTTATATATTAATAATTCTTTAGATTCACCTTGACGTTTAAATGTTTTAGTGATCAGTCCTCCTATATTACACCTTTCCTATTATTGGATTCTTAATTTTGATACTTCTCTTCCTTTGCATTTTTCAGTACATTTATAAGGAAAGAAGGAAATATGGGTGAAATATATTCTAAATACTTGCATTCCATATAAATGGCTTCTTGGATGGATTATTTATTGTATTTTTTTAAATCAAAACTTGGTATACTCTGGCTGTAAATATAAAAAGACATAATCCCAGGGCTATTCGTTGCAACACTGAATTAGCAAAAGCCTGAGAATATCTCAAAATCCATAAGGAAGGGACCAGTTTAATAAAGTATCAAATAGACTTGCTCTGAGGAATATGCAGTTGTGAAAAGAAATTAAGAATAATCTCTATGACATACTGCTAAGATAAAAAACAAGTAAAATGGGGAAGACTGTTTATCATATCTTAATTTTTAAGGAAGGAATGGAGAAATATGAATATATATATGTATACATATGTAGTATGTATATGCAGTAGTGTGTAACATGATAAAGTAAAGAACTAAAAATATAGGGTTATTATGGAAGAAGGAGGGACAGGGTAGAGGGGCTGGAGATAGAAGCCAAAATTTTATAAATATAGAAAAATTTTGCAAATATTTTACATAGTTAGAGATAAATGTAAAGCAAAATAAAATGTTTAATCTGTAAAGATTGAAAGAAATATTTGAGCAGTGGAGGAAACTCTGTATCAAGTTGGGGATTTAATCTTACAGAAAATAATTCATCTGACTGACATTTATTAGTGAGATTTAACCTAAAAACAAAGAAAAAAATCTGCAAAGAGATCTTAAAATGGCTTTAGTAGCAATTTGCTTTACTGATCTTTTTATAGTAATGAAATTGACATTTTTATTCTGAGCTGAGTGTCTATGTTTCTCCGTACTCCTGTATAATATATACATGTATGTATGCAAAGCATGTATGTATATGTATGTATTCATAATACATGTACACGTAATCATTGTTTTATTCTAATACTATACAGCATTTTTCCCATTACCCCTTTACTTTATCCTGTATGTTTATAACTCACACTCACATATACCAACAGATATGTAGTAGGATATATATAATATTTTATTATACATATTCCATATACATTATAAAATAAAGCAAATTAGTAATTGTGCTAATGTGACTAAAGAGCCAAAATTTTAGTAAGTGTACATTCCAAGAATTAAATGCAAACCTGAATCCTAAATTTGAATAGGAAATACGCTTGTTTTCCAGATGTTCTTTCAATTCTCACGTTCTCCTTAGCTTTTAAATTCTGTTTCTTAGAGGTGATGTCATCTTACATGCTATTGAACTTGCAAAAATGGCTTTCTAAAAGTTTCTTCAAATTCCTATATAAACAATCTATGAAAACTTGCCTCTTTATTTAAGCTTTTAGAATTGTATTTTCTTTCTCTTGTTCTGGGGTATTTTTCAAAGGTTCTGTGTTGTTACTTCTTTTTATAAGAGAAATACCGAAATTCATAAAGATTGAGGTAGTAATAAATCTTAGGTCTTCTGTTGCTTTAAACCAATTAGTTAGTTTTTGTGTGTATGTGTCATTTTTTTCCTCTTCTGACCTTGAGATTAAATAGCCAGTTTGAAATTATTTTTTGAAAACTCAGAAGGCTCAATATTCCCTTGGAATGGCTGTGGGTCTGCTCTAAGCCCAGAACAACAAATTAAATTTAATTCCCTCCTAGAATTTTCATTAGGTTTTCTGGACCATAGCTCAGTGGCAAGGGACTGGAGATTATTCTTGTTATGCATGGAGGTAATAAGTCCTCTTTGACAGTGTCTTTCCATCTTTCCATTCCACAATTTCAATACTCCCTCACAATATTGCTGGGCCCTCTTGGGAAGCCATTTTGAAGGTAGCATATGGCTTCTCTTTCATTTTGTGAAATCAGTGTTTAATTTGGCTGGGGGCAAATCGTACTTGACATTAATTCTACTTGTTTTTATTTCTGGAACAGCAACTCTGAAAGGTCATTTTCCAATAAGGCTACAATATAATTTTATTAAGTGCATTCTATTTATGGCACGGTAATTAAATTCTTCACACACACACACACACACACACACACACACACTCACTCACACACGACATCACAAATAACAAAAACCAGCCCTTTTCTGTAGTTCTCCAGAGACCTGACCTGCAAGAGTAGCGATAGTATCATTTGGGTTTATTTGTGGTCTGTGTGATAGGCTAACACTGGCGGCACATTTGTTGGTAGATGGAGTCTAATTCCACTCCCCTTGAATCTGGCTTGGCTTTATGACTTGACCAACAGGATATGGTGGAAGTAACTTTCTGAGACTCCTGAGGCTGGGTCAGGAGAGGTGTTACCAGGAACAACAGCTTTTGCCCAGGCCTTTCTGAACATGCTCTCTGTGAGCGCTGAGCCACCAGGTAAGAGAGTCTGACTACCCTGAGCCCATCCTGGGGAAACCATGTGCAAGGGTTCTAGCCAACGGGAACCCAGCTTTTCCACCCATCCCTGCGAGGGCACCTGGCATATGAATGAAGCCACTTGGACCAGCCTGTTCAGTTCACCAGCCGAATAGCACTGAGCCATCTCAGCCAGTATGAGTAGAACAAAAGGATCACCCAGCTCAACTTTGATCAAATTTCCAATCAACAAAATTGTGAGGTTTAGTAAAAAAAAAAAAAAAAAAAAAAAAAAAAAAAAAAAAAAAGATGTTGTTTTAAGCCACTAAATTTTGGGATAATTTGTTATGCAGTAAGAGATAACCAGAATAGAATATGTACACTGATCTCTTCAATGCAGGTTGAGTATGACGAATCAATAGCATATCGACGAGGCAGCATGGAATTAGGAGCTGTGAGATATGGGTTTAAGTTCCCGTATTATTTCCTAATGATCTGTGGGGCTGTGAGCAAATTACCTGATCCCTCTAAACTTTATTTTTTAAGATATAAAATGGAGAGATATAAAAAAGAGAATTGACCTAAATAATAGTAATAACAACAAGAATAATACATCTCAATATAACTCAATACAATAAAATCAAACACTTATTGATGCGATTGTGACAGGCACTGAACAAAGTGTTTTAATGCATGATCTAATTTAATTCCTACACCAACCCTGTACATTATAGGTGTTATTATGATTAATACCAGTATACAGATGGAAAAACAGGCTTAGATAAATCAGTATTGCTCTATGCAATACTCCTTTTAGCCTCTAGTCTTACCTATGCTGTTTCTAAGATTCTTCAAATTGTTTCTTGTGAATCAGAGTTTCCTATTTATGATAGTTCAAGAATAATTTCTTTTTTATTGTACCAAAATAAATTTTATAGTTATAAAGTCATACAAAATCAGTCATGTAAAGAGACTACATGGTGTTCAGTGCCCTTGATTCCGATGTTATTACTGTGTTGGGACAAAAGGAAGAGCTAGAAATGTCAAAAGGTCCTCCTTTTGTTCTTTGGGTGTGTTGTAAGGAAGTCATACTAGAAAGTGTCAGACACAACTTACAAACCAGAAACAGACTAAAGCAGCTGACCCACAGTCCATAGAAATGGCTGGCGAAGAGGGTAGAAAAGGTACTCCCTCCAAGACTAGCTAGTGAACGATCTTTTTTTTTAAATTTTTTTTTTTCAACATTTATTTATTTTTGGGACAGAGAGAGACAGAGCATGAACGGGCGAGGGGCAGAGAGAGAGGGAGACACAGAATCGGAAACAGGCTCCAGGCTCTGAGCCATCAGCCCAGAGCCCGACGCGGGGCTCGAACTCACGGACCGAGAGATCGTGACCTGGCTGAAGTCAGACGCTTAACTGACTGCGCCACCCAGGCGCCCCTGAACGATCTTGTATATGGAAAGAACTATTTCTACATGTTAGTTATTAGTAAAAAATAAATTCCCCCTACACTTTTGAATTTTTTAAATATCCCCTGTTGTCTTCTAATAATTTTTTCTTTGTCTTTATACTCTTATTTATATAATGTGTGTTCATCCTCATGGAAGGAAGGAAGGGAGGGAGGGAGGAAAGGAAGAAACCAGGAAAACCACTAACAAAGGCTGGGTGACTCTAATTTGTCAGGCATTCTACTAGGTGCTAGCACCTATGCTATGAGCATAGCACGTATGTTATTTCTGGTTTAAATTTTAAAGCATTTAATATTAAAATTTTTGAGACTGATTTGGTTTTCCAAAGCTCTGTGGCTAGTAGAAGATAGAACTGGATTTTGAATCCATCTCAATTCCTGTTTCTGACGATACGCCTCACTATCTCTCATAAGCCTGCTTTTTGGTTGGCAAGATTTATTTTACTTACATTTGACTTACCAATTCTTCTAAAAATCCTAATCCAATTTAAGAGCGCTGATTCACATATTGCATGCCATTCCCTGGTGCTCTGAACTTATTAATTTTGGGTGAAGTATTAAGAGTGTCTAAATATAAGCTCATGAATGAACTTGCTGAGCGGATTGAAAAATATCCCTAAGCCTGTTAGGTCTTAGTTGCAGGGTACAGATTGGCTGTTGAACGCACGTTTACTCATGGCGAAGATCTCTTTGAGGCACTGACGGATGTATCATTTTGTGCGCCTCAGTGGGACTTCCTTTATGTATGGAGCTGGTCACTGCACTGTGCCAAATGGGCCCTGGGAGAGGAATCCGGTTATATAAGGATTTCCTTCCTTTCTTGTGACCGACTATGTTTGCATCCTTGGAAGCACTCTCTTTGCAGACCACTGGGCCATGTGGCTAAGTGGCTGGCTACCTTCACTTGTCTAGCCCAGTTGTTGCTAAAGGGGATGGTTTTGCCCTCCTCCCAGGAGGTTATTTGACAACGATGCAACTGGGGATAACTGCGATGCAGGGACTGAGATGCAACTGGGGATAACTGAGATGCAGGGACTGAGATGCAACTGGGGATAACTGAGATGCAGGGACTGAGATGCAACTGGGGATAACTGAGATGCTGGTCAACATCCAGCCACTCCCCACAACAAAGAAGTACGAGGCCAACTGTGTTTTCATTATTGCTTCACTAACAGCCATTGAAGACATTTTCCCCTAATAACACCTTCCTCAGTGAACTTTTGTATACTGTATGATTATTTATGTACGTAGTTGCCTCTGTCCTTTATACATAAAAAGAGCAAGGCTTTTTTTTTTTTTTTTCCAGCCACCGAAACCCATTTTTTGCCCCCATAGGGGCCATACAGCCCCGCCTTGGGATTGCCCGCTCCAGTGAACCACCTTGGGAAGTGAGAGGCTTGGAAAGAACCCAGTCCACAATTAATCCTTGAGTGAGATAGAACAAAAACCAAAACAACAGTAAAACGGGAAGAGCCAGTATGCCTAGGAAATTAAGGAGGATGTTGGGAAGCAAAGTGTCTGTTCGATGCAGTGCCATCATCAGTCAGCTCTGAGTTGTAGATGGCTGGAAGAAAGAGGTTCTCGCGCTCTCTTCCTCCAGATCGTCAGTAGGCAAACGAACCCCCAAGTTGTCCCTCACAATCTGCAGATAGGAACTCGAGGATCGTATCGTGTCTGTACCTGCCCATCTTCCCCGTGGTTGGTCAATGAGTGAGCATCTCTGTTTCCTTAATTCGTCCTAACAGAACTCAGTGGTATCTGTTCAACGTCTGGCAGGGTGCCCAGTCCTGGGGGTGGCCCGCAGGCAGGCAGATGTGGACGTGCCCTCCCTCCCCCGCCGCAGCCTGTGGTGTAGCCAGTGTGGCCAAGCTCTCGTTATTCGTCTAATACAACCAACGGCACTTTGATACCTTGTGCCGCCTACACCATTTTTTTTTTATGTTTTTTAAAATTTATTTTGAGAGAGAGAGAGAGGGAGAGCACGCACAAGCGGGGAGGGGCAGAGAGAAGGAGAGAGAGAATCCCAAGAAGGTTCTGTGCCATCAGCGCACAGCCCGATGTGGGGCTTGAATTTAGGAACTGTGAGATCATGACCTGAGCAGAGATGCTCAACCTTTTGGGTCACCCAGGTGCCCCCACCTCCGCCATTTTTTCCTACCTGGATGCTAACTGAAGTATTTGCTTCCTAGTATCATGAAATCAATACATCTTGTTAGGTACATTTATTTAAAAAGGAATGTTTATGTCATTGTCTTACCTGGAAAACCCACATCACTGCCATAAATAGAAGGAAATGATCAAAACGAAGTGGGAAAAAATTATTCACGGGATATTATTATTTTCTGAAGGCTCTGAGCTTGGAGCCAGTACTCTTTGGGCTAAAACAGAAGATTTATAATATTTATTTTTTGGACAGAGAGAGAGAGAGAGAGGGAGGGAGAATGTGCATGAGTCAGGGAGGGGCAGAGAGAGAGGGAGACACATAATCCGAAGGAGCTGTCAGCACAGAGCCCGACTCGGGGCTGGAACTCACGAACCGTGAGATCATGACCTGAGCCGAAGTCAGACACTCAACCAACAGAGCCACCCAGGCGCCCCTAAAATACATTTTTTTTATATGCAAGAAAGATGTATATGCAAGAAAGCTGTTTAGGAAATACTGCCACCAAACTGAGACTGTCTCCTTGATACGGTTTGAAAGTGAATCGAAGTGGGAGTGACTTTCTCATGGGGAGATGGAAACCACAAAGTGCCCTGAAAAATCATCTCATGTGCCCCAAGGGTCTCACTCCCACTTTGGGAAACACTTATTAGCTCAGCCCCCCCCAGCTAACTTTGTGCCCCTCCCTTGGCCGCCCCCCATCCCGTGCGGCCGCATCAGCAGTCCCATCGTAAGTACTTGAGGCTTCTTACTTTGTGTGGCTAGTCCCAAGCACCGTGCCGGGTCCTGAGCGGCAGCTCGGTGTTTACCTGCCACTTGCATGATGAATGACGTTGCGTCCTCACTCTGTGCGGCCCCGGGTGGTCCACAGGTGGCATTGCCGTGACTTAGGGCCGAGGGCCCCTCCGTGGGCACGCGCTTGGCGAGCGGAGCTTCGGTGGCTCCACCTGCCATTGGCTGAGGGTGTCCTTGCGCGAGGGCAGCCTACACAGCCACACCAGCCGCGTGGTATAAAGGGAAAGGAGGTGCAGGTCAATAGATAAGGAGGGACTTCCTGCTTTTCAGGTACACCTCGGATGTGTTCTCTTTGTTCTGAGGGGCACTTACCTGTAGTTGTCATTGAGGGAAATCTCTTCTTGAAGAAGAGAAAGGGACTTGACGTAAATATTCAAAAGCATGCTTACGAAAGACCAGGGAGATTTAAGGCACGATTGTTTCATAAAATCATCTCTTGTTGCCGGGTGAGGATGTGAAAACCAACATTTCTTTGGCAAAACAGTGTCCTGAGTGGTGCTGCCTCCCTGCCCCTCCTTCCTTTCTTTATTTCCTCCTGTCCTCTCCCCTCTTTCCTTCCTGAATCCTTCCCCTTCTTTTCTCCCTTCCCCCTTCCTTGTCCTTCCCCTCCAATTCTCCAGTCTTGCAAATGTCTTCTTTCTCGGTGGGGGCGCTGGTTGACCTTAGCAAACACCAGGGAATGAATGGAAGCTGTTCGCAGAAAGTTAAAGCAGGAAGTGTTCAGAGTCAACTCCTCACGTCTCTGTGTCTTTTAAAAAATTTATTTAATATTTATAGTTTATTTGTTATTTGAGAGAGAGAGAGAGAGAGCAGGGGAGGGGCAGAGAGAGAGAGCGGGAGAGAGAGACAGAGAGAGAGAGAGAGAATCCCAAGCAGGCTTCGCACTGTCGGTGAAGCACCCGATGTGGGGCTCAAACTCACAAGTCGTGAGATCGAGACCTGAGCCAAGATCAAGCGTCAGACACTGAAACCGACCGAACCACTGAGGCGCCCCTTCATGTCTCTGTTTCAAAGATGAAGAAGCCTGTAGGGAATGAATAACTACGCTCAGTCACATGCTCGTGTGGCCGTGATCGTGTGTATTTGGTGACTTGTAATTTGTGACGTGCGTCGGGACTGATGAGGTAATGATGGTTTGAAAAGCCAGTAGGAACAAGGAGGAATAGGAACAGTACTAGTTTGTCATTCGGCAGATATTTTTTGAGCCACTTCAGTGGAGGGATGGGGCAGATGCTGGATGAGAACAAATGGAGCGGAACTGGGGTCAAGAAATTTAGGAAGCTCGGTTTAGCTGTGGAAGAGACGAGAGAAATGAGAAAATAACGGGGGTGGGCTCAGTCAAGAGAGGGTTTTTCATGTCTTCATGCTTATGGACATGAGCCTTTGTTGGGGGGGGGGGCATAAACACCATGAGGGTGGAGAATTGCCAAACTGATGTCCCTGTGCAGGCAGGAGGCGATGGGATAGGTGTGCAAGTGGATGGATCATCAATGCCTAGGGGCACAGGCTGGCGTCTGTAGAAACACTGATGCAAGACAGGGTCTCCCCGGACAGTCCTGGGGTGTGTGCACTTAGAGGACTTCTCCTTTGTGGGCATCCACTCCCTCAGAGGAACTGGAAGTCTGTCATTTCCTGGTGCTACTGTAATGAGGTACCACAAACCAAGCGGTAAATATGTATTTATTTGTCATAAGGAATCGTTTCATGCAATTAAGGGAGGCCGGGAAGTCCCAAGAGATGCGGTTGGCAAGCTGGAGACCCAGAAAAGCTGATGGTGCAGTTCCAGTCTGGGTCTGAAGGTCTGAGAACCAGGAAAGCTGATGGTATAAGTTCTAGTCTGAAAGTGGGCAGGCTCAAGACCCAAGAAGAGCTGATCTTTTGGTTAGGGTCCAAAGACAAGACAAGATCAGTGGTTTAGCTTGAGAGAGTCAGACAGGAGGAATTCTCTCTCACCTGAGAGAGGGTTTTTTGTTCTGTTGAAGTCTTCCCGGTACCCGAGTGGCTCGGATGGTTAAGACTCTTGATTTTGGCTCAGTTCATGATCTCACAGTTCATGAGTTTGAGCCCCACATCAGGCTCTGCACTGATAGAGCGGAGCCTGCTTACAATTCTGTCCCTCCCCTGCTTGCTCTCCAGCTCTCTCAAAATAAATAAAAATAAACTTAAAAAAGAAAAAGTCTTCAACTGATTGGCCAAGGCTCACGCACATTGGAGAAAACAATCTGTTTTACTTGGTATGCTGATTTAAATGTTAACCTCATCTAGAAACACCCTCACAGAAACACAGAGTAATGTTTGACCAAATATCTGGGCACCTCACAGCCTAGTCAAGTTGACACATAAGATTAACAACTACAAGTGGCTTAAAATAACAACTTGTTCCCACAGAGTTTTGGAGGCCAGACGCCTGAAATCCAGGTTATCAGCAGGGTTGGATTTTCTTGGTGGTTCTGAGGGAGAATCTATTTCATGCCTCTTCCCATCTCTAGCTTCTGGTGATTGCTGGCAATATCCATGACATTTCTTGACTTATAGAGGTATTACTCCAAACATCAGCCCTGTTGTCACAGGGCACACTCCCATGTGAGTCTAAATTTCCCTCTTCTTAGAAGGACACCAGTCATTGGGGTAAGGCCCACCCTAGGCAGCGTAACCAAACTTTCACTTAATTACATCTGCAAATGCCCTGTTTACAAATGAGGTTAAATCCACAGGTTCCAGACGTTCTTTTTGGGGGGAGAGCACAGTTCAGCCCATAACAGGAAACAAGGCCCTCAGCTGAGGACGAGGGTGGGGAAGACAGAGAAAGTACAGTCACGTAAGACAGCGTGAGAGTAAATAATTAATGAAGTGCAGAGAGAATGCTGAGCAACCTGAAGTGCCTGCTTGGGGTTTATGGTCATGAACTTCATGGGAAACCAGCCAGCCTGGTCTTGTGGGTTTTTCTAGCCGTATGCACACAGGCTGTGCGTGCAGCCCTGACTTGAGCGGAAAGTTGGTTTTCCGAGACAGTCTGATGAAGTGAGCATTGCAGGTGAATGATAGGAAATTGTTAATGAGGATTGACCTGGGATATTGAGCTGGGTCGGGAAGGCTGAGGTCATGAGAGGGGTGGGTGGGTCACGGGGAACCAGGTTGTGGATGAATGGAGTGAGGTCCCGGTCCGATTCGAAGATGGTGGGAGTCCCAGGTACTCGTAGGAGTGAGCTGGAAAAATCAGCGATCAGAGCCAGAGGGTTGGATGTTTAAGGTGGAGCTGTGGATAGTTGCCTCTGAGAACTGAAGATTTTCAATACATGTCCGAAGATCACTCCACTATTGTTCGCTATTAAGAGCCTTCTGCATTATTTTTAACTGTGGCATTCAATCCCCTTGCCCCAGGCAAATTCGGATGGTTATTAATTTTCATACCAAAAAACTAATCTGTCCACACCAGTGATGCTTGCTCTCTTTTCTTGTCTTCATCATTTAAGTGAGCAATCTCTGGTGATGTTTACAAAGAGAAATAAAGCGGAATTTCATTTCCGAGCTGTTTGATTGCAGTGCAGTGGTTCATGACTTATAAATGTAAGTTGCTGAGGATCTTATAATTATGAATTGGAATCCTTTGATTATCAGTGGAGATGCTTTCCTTGTAAGAGTATTCGGGGATAAAGCATCAGTGCGAGTTCCTGCCTTCACTGTCGTCTTTTATTATTTATAATGTGGCAGCAAATCTGATGTCCAAAGATATTTGCTGATGGATAGCTTGATCTTGTCAGACCCTTCCCCCAAATTCTCACTGACTTCTAATGGCCTGCAGAATACAGTATTGTCTTCTCTGACCTGACCCATATCTATTTTTTCCAGCATCGTCTTCTGTGTTCACCTTTTTGTACCATGTATTTCAGCCAGACTGGATTACCTGCTGGTTCCCAAATATAAGGTTTGCTTCTTTCGGCTGCATTTTACCTCTTCTTGTCCTTGGTCTTGTGTATGAACATCCTGTTATCTTACCTGACCTTCAAGGCCCTGATCAGAGGACTTCTTGTACCTGAGGCTTCCCTTTGGTCTTGTGACTCTTAAATATTAGCGTGAGTCAGAATCACCTGGAGGGACTGCCAGAAGGCAGATTACCCGGTTTGGTTTCATCGCAGAGTTTCCGATTCAACAGATCTGGGGATGGGGTAGTACGACCGCCTCCAATTCCATTGAGTTCCCAGGTGACATGGATGCTGCAAGTTTGGAGGGTACACTTTGAAAACAGGTGCTGTTTAAATCTTTTTGCTTATATTGACATTTTGAAGACCATCCTCCCCCCCCAAACTTAATTCTATCACACTGCAAACATAGTATTAGTGCTAGTTATTAAGCAATAATTATTTGTCTAATGCCTTTTCTATGCACACAGATTATGTACTTTGGATGGATTACTCATTGCCAATAAGCTACAATATTTACAACACTTGAAATTTTATTGAACGTAATTTAATCTTGGATGAGTCAAGAGGCACCTCTGTTCTATGCGTTGCCTAAGGTGTGTTATTCTAAATGTCAATCACAATTTCATGGGATGCTAGATAAAATTAGGTCATTTGAACTTTTCACAAAAGGTGATAAAGCAGAGATTTAAAAAAGAAAGGAGACTTCAGATTTGGAACACAACTACAGAGTGCATATGGATGGAATTATTGGCATTTATTAGAACTCCAGATTTATCCAGTCCTTTGGACCTGGCTCTTATGTTAGGTGCAGATTTGGGTTGTGCTGGAGGTGGGGGGTGGGGGCATGTCTTGTTGGGGCTTTGTCGAGAAGAAAAGAGACAAGGTGAGTCCAGACAGATGGGCTGTTTCTGAGCAAAGGTCCGTGTGGCCAAGAAGAGTCCAGCCTCTTTTGTGGCTTTGTGCCGCTCTATCCAGGGCTAAGTCCAGGACAAACAAATGACCTACACACAGCTGCCTTTGCTTAAATCAGCTCAGCCGACTGTGTTCTCATGCAGCCAGATAAAATCTGGCATTTACTTTGTATCTAGTGACCTTTGCTTTTAGGAGGGTTAACAAAAAATCTGGGAATCTTGCACGATTGAGTTTTATAATAATGTTGCGTTAAAGGGAAAATACAATTTCTAATAGGTTAATAATGAGAATGGTTCCTTATTTTTAAAAGGGATGCCATCACCTGTGTATAAATGGTACAAAAACTTAAGGGTGTTTCTTTACTTAAAACTTCCTTTTGAGTCGTTTGTCTACCCCACCTTCTCTCTCTTTGGTGTTTCCTATTCATCACCCCATCTTAACAGTTTCACTTTGTAGCTTTGAATTAGAAGTATTTTCTTAGTGGGGCATAAGCTTGAGGAGCACAGACTTCTGCTAATGTCTTAGAAGAGATGGACGTGAATTTGTTCCATTTCTGAAGGGCTGGTGGTAGCTGAGAGAAGCCAAGAGGGTCCCCAGTCCTTTCGAGGGTCCTTTTCAAAGGATCAGCCATTCTTTGGCCAGTTCCCATCCCTTTTGCCTCATTTTGGGGGAAACCCAGGATTTGTAAACCTTCCTTGAGTGAGTAGGGTAGGGAACCTGCCTTAGGCTAAGAAGAGGCAGAATAGGGCTCAGGGGTGGCAAGGTTGCTAACGGCCTCGGGACCAAGGAGGGTAGATTTTCATCCTCTCCTTCCAAACACATGAAAACCAGAAGGGAGAGTGTATAAATAGCCAGTGGTTGAAGGGATTACACACAATTTCTTTGGACAGAGTTTTCACATCTGACCTTTACATAAAGGGTATAGCTTTGTGTTGGGGCTTTAGTCTCTATAAAGTCAAGTCGAACCCGAGCTGGCTTCACTCTTTACATGGTCGATACACGTGTCCTGCCATCCTGTCTGCTTTTGACTTTGGCCTGGTGCACATACATGGCTCCACCTCTCTTTCACATCTTTTTCCGACCCTCCAGAGCACAAGATATGGTTCATCCTCTGAATTTTTAGACACCCTAGTCCCAAGCACATAGGTTGGCTCTGTATATTTGAAATGGAAATAGTAGAGATTAATTTTGGCTTGGGTAATTCAAAATGCTTTTGTTAATAATGAAAAATATTTAATTGAATATAATTAATAAATATACACAATAAATGACAGGATATTTTTATCTTGGCCAATTATAGAAAATCAACCGTGTAGTTTAGGGCATGATTTCAAGGAGGGCTTGAGTAAATGAGAAAGATGGGTACTCAATAACAATTAAAGATGAGAGTATAGAACAATCAACAATGAAAAAATTATTACCTGTATTTTTTAGAATAATTTTAAATGTTTATTTATTATTGAGAGAGACAGAGCACAGCAGGGGAGGGTCAGAGAGAGAGGGAGACACAGAATCCAAAAGCAGGCTCCAGGCTCTGATCTGTCAGCACAGAGCCTGACACAGGGCTCGAACCCACAAACTATGAGATCATGACCTGAGCCAAAGTCGGATGCTTAACCGACTGAGCCACCCCGGTGCCCCAGTATTTTTTTTTTTATTTAAGAAAACTAATTGAAGAAAATGCGCTAAAGCTTTTTAAAGCCACTGTTGAATCAAGATACCTTGAGTCTCTGTGTTCCCTAAGTCTACATTCATGATCCAGTATTTTTCTTTCCCTCTTCTTTTCAGTTTCATTATTTCCCCAAATTTTATCTTCTGTATCACTTATTCATTCCTTTGCTTCTTTCATCCTTGTGGTCATTACATTCATTTGGTTTTGCATCTTGGTTATAGTATTTTTTGTGTTTTGGCCTGACTAGTTTTTATGTCTTTTATCTCTATGGTAAGGGACTCCTTGGTATCTTGTATGCATTTCTCAAGCCCAGCTGGTAGCTTTACTAGGATTGTTGTTTTTCAGTTCTGGATCAAGCATATTATTTATATCTGTTTTGATTGGTTCCTGGCCATGACCTTTTCTTGTTTTTTCTTTTGGGATCACTCATCATCAAGGAAATATAAATCAAAAATACAATGTGATATCACCTCACACCTGTCAGAATGACTAAAATTAACAACACAGGAAACAAAAGATGTTGGTGAGGATGTGGAGAAAGGGGAACCCTCTTACACTGTTGGTGGGAATGCAAAATGGTGCAGCCACTCTGGAAAACAATTTGGAGGTTCCTCAAAAAGTTAAAAATAGAACTACCCTACAATCCAGAAATTGCACTACTAGATATTTACACACAGGATACAAAAATACTGATTCGAAGGGACACATACACCTGACATTTATAGTAGCATTAGCAACAATAGCCAAATTATGGAAAGGGCCCAAATGTCCATAGGTTGACGAATGGATAGAGAAGTTGTGGTATACATGTATGTATATGTTTATATACATAAATACACACACACACACACACACACATACACACACACAGTGGAATATTACTCAGCCATCAAAAAGAATGAAATTTTGCTATTTGCAATGACGTGGATGGAGCTAGAGTATATTATGCTAAACAAAATAAATCAGTCAGAGAAAGACAAATACCATATGGTTTTGCTCATATATGGAATTTAAGAAACAAAACAGATGATCAGGGTGGGGAAAAAGAGTGGCAAACCATAAAACAGACTCTTCACTATAGAGAACAAACTGAGGGTTGCTGGAGGAGAAGTGGATAGGAGGATGGGTTAAATGGGTGACGGATTACGGAGGGCACTTGTGATGAGACTGGGTGTTATATGTAAGTGAGGAATCACTAAATTCTACCCCTGAAACTAATATTACACTACATGTTAACTAACTGAATTTAAATAAAAACTTGAAACAAACAAACAAGAAATACCTTGAGATAGTCACCTCATGGGTTTGGGCTACCAAGGACTAATGACTGCCGGAGGAGTGTGACTCAAGAGATGGCCATTGTGCTCAGCCACAGAATGGCTTCCCCTCTTTGATGTTATGGTTCTGCTGTGGTATTATCCTGAGGATAGAAAACCCTGAGTAGGGGAATCACGATCACCTCAAGTAGAGGGAGTTCTATCAAAAAAATGTTTATTTATTTACTTTTGAGAGATAGAGAGAGGGAGAGAACAGGGGAGGGGCAGAGAAAGAGGGAGACAGAGATTCCCAAGCAGCCTCCACCACGGTGTCAGCACAGAGCCCAATTCTGGGCTTGAAGTCACAAGCCATGAGATCATGACCTGAACTGAAATCAAGAGTCAGACGTTAACCTGCTGAGCCACCCAGGCACCCTGAGGAAATTCTACTTCTTTCCCTTAGCTTCTGATAATATAAAAGCATAGTAGCGAAAGATTTGATAAAAAGAATTGGCTGCATATTTTGATTCAGTGGATATACAGTTTAAGAAAGAGGGAAAGGTTAAAAGAAAAAAAAAGAAAGGAAAAAGAAAGTGGGAAAAGTAGAAACACAGCCCTGGTCTCTGACTTTGACCTTTGCATTGATGCTGGGGCTGAGATGGGCACCCTCGAGAGACGAGACCATTCCTGGGGAGAGACCCTAGAGAAGACAAGTAGCCCAGTTTGGGGCATTTTGACTTGGCCATTTTGATATCTTTTCATGTGAATCCTTTTCTTATCAGAAGTCAAAAACAGCAGTCTTCATAATTCATCCATCAATGAAGAGGTCACTAGTGGAGACAGGTCATTTAGTGTTTCAGAGAAATGAAAATAATAAATATTGACATCAGTGTGGTAAGAAAGGGAAGAAATTGAGAGATGAAGATGATGAAGAATTGAGAGAATGAGAAAAGCAAAAAAAGAAAACCAAAGGAAGAAAAAAAAAATAACAATCCTACTAATGTGTGTCATTAATTGTGTAGTCATGTTTCTCATTACAACAATGGGTAACATCCACAACTCTTGCCCCTTGTCGGGACCTGTGCTGGCTGCCCTGCCTATTTTACTCCAGTAATCCTTATGAAGCTCTACGAAGTGTAGGTTCTATAAATGTCTCGTCTGCAGATGAGCAAACTCCAGCTTGGGGAGGTTAAGTAAACTCCCAAATTCATGCATCTTCTCTTTTTCGTGATAGAGTTGAAAAAACATTAATGGCAAGAGATGACATTGAAGATGAAGATGCCCGTCAAGCATTGTTGAAGTTAGGCGTGGCTCATCTGTATGTTATAAGGAAAGCTCTCATGTTATTAAGTCTCATTAGCACTATCCGTGTCCACTAGACTTCTTGAAACTTGCTGGGATACAGGCTTTTGAATTTAGGGGCCTGGTTACCTAATAGAAACAACATATATTGCAAGCTGTGTTGGGAATGTGTGCTGAATCCAGGAACTAAAAATCATATGCCCCCGGGGCCAACTCTCCTGGCTATGTGACTGTGAGCTGAGGCAAGGCAGGGAAGCCCCGAGCCAAATGGAACCAATTAATGTACGCTTGGATGTAGACCTGCGTTTGTTTACCAAGCCTGCTTGCTGGTGGAAAGTCAAGTCTCTTTATCCTTCTTGTTTGTAATTTAATTTGCTAATTATCTTTGAGGGAAAAAAAAAACACAAAGGTTGTGGGACCTTTGGCTGAAACTGCAAAAAATCAGATTTTATGAGCGTGTTGAATGCAACTAAGGAAATATAAAGTTGTTCTAAATTTACATGCTAAATATGCACCTGTTTTGAATTTGTAGATTTGACAGATGTCACTTTTTTGGAATAAGCACAGGGATCCTGTGTTGCACTTGAGGTAGATAATAGAGGGTGGTCGGCAGGGGGATAGTGAAATCCATCTTAAGCAATTGCAGAAAGTCCCGTGTGGCATCAGTAGAAGCTTTTACGGGAGAATCTGCACCCAGCTTTCCCAAACTTACCTTTGTGACTGCAAATATAGCAAAGTCCATCTGGATCTGTTTCCTGAGAGAGGAAATGGATGAAATGTGTGTCTTATGTGTCATGCAATTGTAATATCACTATTATTCGTGTTAGCACCGTAAAAATATCTTTTCAAGTAACTCTGAATCATCATATTGAGTGTTCAGGTCAAATTGGACTGAAGGTTGTAAGTGGAAGCAGTGGTAAGAAACGGTCATATTTGCTTTCAATCAAAAGAAAATTTGTTGAAACCAGTGGTCCTCAGAGAGGGATGGGTGTGGCTTGGGGGCGGGATTATATTAGAATCACTTACTTCACTCCTCTCCCTTGTTCTTCATTATGTTGTCCTGCAGGACAGGAGTGGGAACAGTGTGCCAGCCATATGCATTTGAAAATACTTTCCACTTGATTCTGTCCTAAATTACTCGTTGAGGCTGGCTAGTTTTTTTTCTTTCATATTTGGAAGTGTTTATTGAGTGTCTTCTTGTTTCTTGGAAATACAGTAATGCTGTTCACAGAGAGTTCTGATAGTTTTTATTGACAAGCTAATTGACTGATAAACAAGAACAGCTTAAAGTAATAAAAAATATACTTGACAAGGAAAGTATGGCGTGTGATGCTATTAATGAATCACTCACTCAAAACCTTTTTGTTCACGCAATGTTTGCTTGAGTTTCTTTGTATGCAACACAGTCAGCAGTGAGTAAAGCCTGGTTAAGACTGTGGCGTGGTTGAACTTGTAATGACTTTGCCATGAGATTTGGGAGCCTTAAATGATGTCTGTAAGCATGATGTTGTGGTTATTTATTGCTGTGTAAGAAATCACCTCAAACATCAGCTGTAGAAAACAGTAACAGCCATCTACTTTGCTCACGAATCTGCAACTTGGTCAGGACTCTGTGGGGTCAGCTGAGGCAGCTCAACTGAGGCTAAAGAAGCCACTTCTAGATGGCTTATACATATGGCTGGCAAATTGGTGTTGGTTTTCAGCCAGGAGCTGAGGAGGGTGTCCTGTTCTCCACATGCACCTCTCCTTGGGGCTGTTGGAGCTTCCTCACAGCATAGCAGCTGGATTCCAAGATTAAGTGTCGTCAGAACAACATCTAGAAGCTTCCAGTCTTTTAAAGGCTAATGGGAGGGCTGTCGACCTCTTCTTTTGAGGTGAGGGGTGTCAAAGAGTTTGCAGCCATCTTTAACTTACCACAGACCAAATTAGACCACTTACCTTTGCCTCTATAAGCCATTCACTTTCATAGCTTTTGACATCTCTCAAGGTATTTCTTTACCTGTCTTATCAACTCCCTCCCCCCACCACACACCTTTTCTCATACATTTTCAAAGGAGGCAAAAATTGGTTCTTGGAGGGAGAGGAATCATAGCTATTACAATGGGAATATCTATACCACAGAACATAAACAGATACACCGTATATCTGTGGTATTAAAATTTCATGGGGCGGGGAGGCAATTAGGAAAAAAAAAGTCTAAGAAGCAGCCTTCTGGGGAGAGAGAATGTAAAAAAACTTTGAGAAACGCTGTTTTACTTCCAGCCCAGATGTGTTATCTTCTCTTCCATAAAGTCAAGCCCGATCCAATCCCAGCAGAGTTAATCGTTCCCTTCTTATACACTTAGAGACATTTTATTTTTATGTCTGCAGTGTATTTAACTGCCTATATGATGCCTCTTTTTCTCATACCTGATTGTGAGCTTCTTAGATACATACTATCCTGTACCTATAGTATGCCTGTAACTGATACTTAGTGAATTGAATTGAAATGGCCTCAGGGGCATTAGGTTTTATCTTGGTTTGGGTTTTTCCACAGACAGACTCTGAAGTAAGGATTTAAGCTCCAAGTAGCCTTTTGGAAAGTGAAGGAAACGCTGGTGGGGAGCAGGGAAGGAGAGGATGCCAACGAAGGGAATATTATCATGTCAGCTCCCGTGGGTGACCGGTACTCAATATTGTGGGGAAATTCTCAGAAGTGTAAAAAGCCAGAACCAACATTAAACCCAAACAGAAAAGCATCCCAGCGCAGAATTAAACCACCTGTGGGGCTGGGGAGCTGGGGTATTTATACTCTTAACGCTCCATCATTTGTTAATTGGAGACTCCGGGGGTCTTGAGCCACTGCAAAAAGCTTCTTCCGTGGCTTTGGAAAAAAACCCCAAGCAGAGAGAAGTAGGTGGTAACTTCCACTGATGGAGGAAGTCAAAAGTGGGAGGACCTGAGGGCTAAGGGCAGAGCACCAATAACATAAGCTGTAAGCTTCCTTAGCACTTAATGACTAAGCTAGTCAGAGGAAAGGGGAGGATGGTTTTTGTTTGAAATGGGGAACTCTTACTTGCTCATTGTCAGTTTCCTTGGTTGAAGTTCAGCCCCATGAAGGCAGGAAGCATGCTTGTCTTAATCAATAAGGTGTACTCAGCAGAGTCCCTGACTCAGTAAATAAGAGAATTAATGAATCAATGGCTGAATAAACCAGCACTAGGATTTAAGAGATGGGTTCTTTATTATGTTCCAATTTAAAAGAGGTCAGAGCAGGTTAAGATGCAAGCTGGTAATGAAAGCTGACACGTGTCAGGTGAGATTTGACTTCAGGAACTCTTAGAAGACCAACAGACTGACTACAACGTAGATATGCTCCTGGTGTTGGCCTGCGGCTTATTGACCCATTGGCATTTTTGTGACCAAGCAGCTGTGAGTCAGATTCAGGTCCACTGAACTCAGGCCCAGCCCAGGCCTTGTCCACAAGACTCAGGTCTTGTCCTGAGAAATTTAACATTATCTTGGGTTCAGGTGCTGTGAAAACAAAGATTGACTGTCCCGAGAAGTGGCTGTACTCGGATAAGCTTGTGACCTTGGAGAATCCACATGGTGTGTACCTGTCCGTTTTGTCATGGGCTGAATTATGCACCCACCCCCCCACCCCCAAAAGATATGATGAAGTCCTACCACTCAGTGCTTCGGGATGTGACCTTATTTAGAAATAGTCTCTTCAGAGGTAGTCAAGTTAAAATGAGGTCATTAGCATGGGACCTAATCCAATATGGTGTCCTTAGAAATTCGGACTCAGAAACAGACACACACAGGGAGAAGATGATGTGAAGGTACAGAGAGAAGGCAGCCATGTCCCTGGGGTGGTACATCCATCTACAAGCCAAGGAATGCCACAGAGTGCTACAGATTCCCATCAGGACTAATAGGTAGAAAAGGCAAGGAAGGCCTTTACTCTAGAGCCATCAGAGAGCGTGGTCCTGCTGGCCCCTTGATTTTGGACTTCTAGATTCCAGATCCATTAGACAACAGGTCTCCATTGTTTCGAGTCACCAGGTTTTCATACTTTGTTATGGCAACTCTAGGGAAGCAGTATCCTTTCTTGTCTTTTTCTTTTCTCTCTTTTTGGACAAAGGCTTTCCCAAATGGTTGTCCCCTGCCTCTCTTTCTTCTTCCTACTCTTTGCTTGCTTTTCTATGTATGCTACACTGATGAATAGTTCACATTTGCCTATGGGTTCCCCTGGTTTACGAAGGACATTCTTTTTTTTTTTTTTTAATATTTTTTAAATGTTTATTTCTGAGACACAGAGAGACAGAGCATGAGTGGGGGACGGGCGGAGAGAGAGGAAGACACAGAATCTGAAGCAGGCCCCAGGCTCTGAGCTGTCAGAGCAGAGCCCGACGCGGGGCTCAAACTCACAAGCCGTGAGATCATGACCTGAGCTGAAGTTGGTCGCTCAACCGACTGAGCCACCCAGGCGCCGCACAAAGGACATTCTATTCTTAAGTCATTTGGGGGATGAGAGAGGCTCTTCTTCAGATGTTTGGCCCTTTTGGCTGTTACTCAAAAGGGGGTCATTAACTCATTGAAATGGTTTGCCATCTGTGCCAGAATTGGGTCAGAATGAGGCCTTTTCTGCTGTTGTAGTGTGGTGAGATGGGCCTAGGAGATGGCCTACCTCCCTTACATGTTACTCCTTGTGGGGCTGCAGGCATAGATCCCTTCCTTTCCAAGGAAATTTAATGGATTTGCATGACTTTAGGGGACTCAAGTGAGGCCATTAGTCATGGTTCTTGTGGCTGAGACTTGTCAGCTTCCCCCTAGTGAGGTTGGATGTTTGTCTAGTTGTGGACCCGGATTAGAGCTCATTGCCAAGGCGGTTTTCAGAGAGGAGTCATGTGGCTGATGGTAGCAGGAAGTGGTATGGAATCAAGGAACGGAAGGCGACGAGCTGAGATGAGAACAGTGTGACTCAGGCGTGTGTGTAGTTTGAAGGAATGATGTTTTTCCTCACTTAATGATTTGTTTATGCATTAAGCATTTATTTAGTAGCTACTCTGTGTCAAGCACTTAGCTAGGGACAAGGGCTATAAAGAGACAAGTAAACAGTAATTCAAGTGCCCCAGGTGGCATGAAAATCCTGATTATTATACAAAGCTCAGTTCAGGCAGAAAGCGGGCAGGAAGGTTGGTTCTTAGCTGGGAGGTAGGGAGTTTCAGGAAAGCCTTTATAGGTGTGATCATAATTGGGGGGAACAGCAACAGAATATAAGAGTTGTTGTCTCCCTTGATAGGGGCAACTTTTTAGTTCTTTTGTAAAACAACTCTTCTAAAGATATCATGTAAAGCAAAGGAATTCCCTGCCCTCTGTGGATGACTACAGCCTAGTTGCTCTCCACTGAGCCTTGATCAAAGCAAACTCTGGCTTGCCCAGTCTCTGGCATGGCCCCATCCTGACCACTTGAAGCCTGGGGACAAAATTATTTTTAGTTTCCTTCCAACCTGCCAAGATAATGTTCAATCCTGCATCAGCCGAAATCTAGTCCTGCAGAGGAATTTTGTCTAGTGAAAATAAAAACAAATGAGCAGGCATGTCAATATATGTGTGTTCATAACACGTATCTGCTGGGTCCTGATGAGCAGGATATTCACCGACACCATAAAGCAAGCATTTCCAACTGGAACATAAAGGTGTCCCTGGGGCTGTACTCAGGGACTGAATGAAGTCCCTTGGGGAAATAGGAGACACAGTCTTTGGAATCTTAAACTCCTAACATTTGGTGTGGTTTCCAAATCTTACATTGTTTCTTTTCGTTCCCTTAAAAATATGTTGATGCTGTTTTGTTTTCATTCTCTGCTGTATGCTCTCATTTATTGCTTTGGAGGAAGACAAGTACTCAGGGTGTTTCTAGCTGTGCGCTTGCTTTGGTCTGGTTTTTAGAGGCTGCTTTGTGCTGCACCCGTGCACGTGTGTGCCTCAAAGAAGGACGTGGCCAGACGTCCACTTGATCTATGCCTCGTCTACGATTTGATTGCAAATAACTTATGTTAAACTTCCCAGAAAATTAATAGCAGTTGGCATTTTGCATGGCAGAAAATACAAATTGGCAAAAGGAAGGAGAGGAAAGGGAAGAAGAGAAAAAAAAATTACATGCAATTCAAGAACCTGGAAGTGACTACTGTGAATATTTTTGTATGTGTGCTTCCAGATATTTTAAAGTGGCTGTCTAAACATAAATGGCAGAAAATAGGGAAAAGAATAAAGATAATGTGTGTGTGTGTGTGTGTGTGTGTGTGTGCGTGTGCGCGTGCATGTACCAGTTACTCGGTATTTGATGTACATTGTCGGGGGAAATGTTGCAGGATATGTTAGAGAATCGGGGCCTTGACATCAGAGGGCTTTAGAGTGAATCTGCCCTGTTTTTATCAGAATGTTGTTGGAAGGTAAATGAGATAATTCTTGTCAAGTGCCTTTGGCACTTGATGCAAGGTTGGGTCTAGCTCTCTCTCTTTCTCTCTCTGTCTTTCTCACACACACACATTTATATCCATTACTGGTCCTATTTTATGATGAGTCATCGATTTAGACTCACGATTGACCCTAAGATTTTCCGATTCTAAAACCTTTCATTTCATTCCATGCCTTATGCTATTGATTCCAAAATTAAGTCTATTATGCAGTTTTAAAAGATGATATAGCAGCAACCTTATTAACTCTAGACAGGTGTCGAAGTCACAACCAGATAGCGGTCAGCATCCATGGAGACATAAATATCTGAGCTGGAAAGAAACGGGATTTGGGGGAAAGGACCTTTGGAAATTATGGATAATGCTAACATGTACATCATAACCTTTTATGCGATCGTCCGAATACAGAGCATTCTTCAGTGCACTTAGCTTTGGTTGATTAAAGATATAAATTTGACTCTGGCTTCTGCCTACCATAAAGACAGCTGCAATAGCATCGCTTTCCATCCTATGAACAAGAAAATGCCAGATTATTTACAAAATCAAACCTTCCCTTGAACCCATCAAAGAGCCAGGGGCATAGTACACCCGGCTGGCCTGAAATGTATAGGAAACACGCCCTCCAGAAAAAGAGGCCACATGAGTTATGGCTCACTTTGAATGGAGAATGGATGATGGCTTGTAAGGCAAGAGGGTAAGAAAAATTCAGGTAACATCACTAGCAAATTTTTAAAGGTCAGTTGTGGGCTGGCGTAAAAGTGAAGAGCCCATGGTTACTCTCTACCCAAGGAGAATTCGCATTAATTCATAGACCTTTCTAAATAGACTACCAGTGAGACTCAGGACAATGACTGACAGCCAGGCTGGAGGCTGGAGCAAGCCTCTTTGATGGTTCAGGCCTAGGGGAGGGGTGTGGCTACCATGCACAAGGCCAGACACCTGGACTTTTCTAAGGAACACCAGACTTCACAGCTGGGGGAGGGTGAAACATCCCGTGCTCCAAGGGCATAGGTGAAGACCCCTTGTAACTTGTGGAGAGGAAAAGAAAAAGAATTTTCTGCATCTGGAGGAGAGGCAGGGGACCACCCTGGATCCAGACAAGTACGGGTCTCTTAATAGCTGGGGGGGGCGGGGGGGGCAGAGACGAGATCACTGAGCAAGCCTGACTTCCGAGACCGTAGGATCCAGGACCTGCCTAAGACTGAGGTAGAACAAGGAGGAAGAACCCTTCCCTGCCCTTCCCTCAATACATTCCCAGGCTAGAAAGCACCTGGCATCAGGCGATTGCAGTTAGCCTCTGGGGCCAGGGAAAGAATGAGGACAGAGAGGCTCTATGAGTCCCAGGGGTACAGAGAAGCCTGCAGGCTGAGGGTGGAGCTGGAATGTTGACAGGCACCTCCCAGCAAAGCAGACCCCCAACCTAAAGACAAGGTAATTCTAGAGGATTGAAATCTGTGGTGTAGCAATAAAACCAGAAGCCAGACCAATTCCAAGTGAGACTGACTTGGCACACCACACTAAGTGCCCGAGCAGAAGGGATACGGTCAGGTTCAGGTATAAAAGCTGTGGCCCTCCGACGTTACCACGCATGGTGTCCAGAACTCAATAGGAAAGTAGGAGACACACAGAAAGTCAGGAGGAAAACAATCCATTGTGAGGAGACAAAGCCATGAACAGAACCAGGCTAAGAGATGACTCCGATACGGAATTTAAAATAACTGATGAATATTTAAAGGCTCCGGTGGGGGGGGGGAGTGGAGAACAAGCAAGAACATATGGGGAGTTTCAGCAAAGAAAGAATCAAACGAAAGTGCTAAGGAAAACAGGAATACGAAGGAAAACAACAACAGTAACAGAGCTGAAGACTACCTTTAATGAGCTCATCAGCAGACTCAGCAAAGACAAAGGAAGAATGAGTGAACTTGTGGACAGGATTTTTCAGTTGTATTGATTATAGGTTTTCTGCATTGTATTTCATTGATTTCTCCTCTGATCTTTATTATTTGGTATCTTCTTTTTTTTTTAATTTTTTTAAACGTGTATTTATTATCGAGAGACAGAGAGACACAGAGCACGAGCAGGGGAGGGGCCGAGAGAGAGGGAGACACAGAATCTGAAGCAGGCTCCAGGCTCTGAGCCGTCAGCACAGAGCCTGATGTGGGGCTCGAACTCACGGACCGCGCGATCATGACCTGAGCCAAAGTCCATTGCTTAACCAACTGAGCCACCCAGGCGCCCCTATTATTTGGTATCTTCTGCTTGGGGTTTCATTTACTCTATTTATTCTTTCATTTTTTTTTTTTAAGGCTGAAGCTGAGTTTATTGAATAGAGAATTTTCTTCTTTTCTAATAGTGGCATTTTGTGCTATAAAATTCCCCTTATGTATGTTTTAGTGGCATCTCAGAATTTTTGGTATGTTACGTTTTCATTTCCATTCAGCTCAAAGTACTTTCTGTATTGCCTTTTGATGTGTTCTTTGATCTATGGGTTATTTGGAACTGTGTTCGTTTCCATGTATTTGAAAATTTTACAGAGAATTTTCTGTTGATTTTTCTTTGTAGAATATGATTCCTAAATTTACTGAGGTGTTTTTAAAAAAAAAATTATGGCCCAGAATTTGGTCTGTTTTGGTAAGTGTTTTATGTATCCTTGAATCCTGTTGTTTTTGGGTGGAGTGGTCTAGAAATGTCAATCATGTCACGTTGTTGGTGGCGTTATTCAAACTTTATAGATCCTTGCTGCTTTTCTGTGTAGTCTATCAATTTTGGAGAGAGTGGGATTGAAATCTCTGACTGTATTTGTAGTTTTTGTCTATGCCTTGTGGCCTACCAGTTGTATCTGCCTCTTCATATTTTGAGTGAATTTCTTGTAGGCCACATAGAATCAGGCCGTCTTCGTCAACGCTCACTATATCTGCCTTCTTTTTTATTAGTGGTATGAATTTTATAGATGTTAAATCTATCATTTTAGGGTTTATTTTCTCCTTGTCTCAGCTGGGCTTTTTGTTATTAACTTTGTCCTCTCTTTCTGCCCCCTTTTTTATGATTCTGTTTGATCTCTCCTGTTAATGCATGTAACTCTTTGGTTTGTTATTTTAGTCATTGCTTTCGTATAGTATACCTTTAGCTTATCGCCTTCCGATGATATTAAACCATATCACATACACTGTTAGATGCTTACGGTAGCATACTTAGGCTTCACCTTTTCTGACCTTCGTTCTTGTGTGTTTGTGCTAAAATCTTCCTCCTCCCCAGTGAGCTCTGCGTAAGCCTTGGGGGCTTTCTGCGTGCTCTGTGGGCATAGAGTTATTTCGGTGCCTCTCCCACATAATCTCTTGAGAGAATCTGTGATGTTCAAAAGAAATGCTTCCATAATTAAAACTGCATGAATAAATATGGGTGTGCGAACATGAGTATTTTCAGTTAGTTTAATAATAGCTATCACTTTTAACAGATACAGACAACCTTTTAAATTTAGGAGTGTCTGGAGGTACGCCTTTGAAATTCAGTTGGAACTTTTTTCAATAAGGCAATTACTAGGGACACTTTGCAGCAAGAAGGGGAATGCCATAGTGCTATAGGTCTTTCTTTGCATTAAACAAAAATTAATCCTTGAATGACAGAAGGCGATTCTGTATATGCTTGCTAGATTTGGGGGAGATTATCCAACCCTGTTTTACTTTTAAAAAAGGACAGAAATGAAAATCAAAATCTTTTGCATTGAAATGTATTTAAATGAAAATTGAATTTAAGTAGAATTTTCTTTTTATTCGTTCACCTGTTTCCTCTTAATCATATAACAAACCATTTGCTGTTTGTTTAAGAGGAAAAGAGTTTTCTTGCTTTGTTTTGTTTTGTTTTGTTTTGTTTTTTGAATGGCTATTTAAAAGCAGACATGTAAGAGTTTACATTGAAAATGATAAGTGAGATCTTATTAAAGGTCAGAATGGAGTATTGCAATGGCTCCTTTTCCGGTATTCGGGGCTTGAATACATGTTTTTAAAAAGTAAGTGGTATAAAATGTAAGGAAACTACAACTAAGTTTAATTAATTCTTACCTACCCCCCAGGAATAAAATGAAGTGTGGTTATGTGCAGCATGTAAAAGCGTCACTGATTTTTGCATGCTGGCACAAATTAACATTTGTTTGGGGTACTGAAGTTTTCCATTTCTTTGATTGGCCCCCTTGTTCCTTGTGGTTCTCTTAAGGAGAACATTTGCAATATTTCTGAAGCTTGATGAGGGCATTACTGAATCAGTCATTTGCAAGTTAAAACTGACCATTTTGCCAGCCTTCACAATGCAAGGATGAACCAGGGATTAAAACCTTCATGCCTTTTCTTTCATTTGAGTGAGGATAGTGTTCCGTTATCCCAGAAAAAGAGGAAGCAGGATTTGCCTTCAAAAGATGCTTTATATTTTGGATACGGAGTCAATACAAAGGTGAGATACACCCGATTTGAATTGGTAAAATATGTAAATACTTGCCAGCTAAACTGTCAGAGATTAATGTCTGAATAGGAGTAAGTAGCAAGCGCCAACTGTAAAATTATACAGGGCATGGCGATTACCCCCTCCGCATAATGGGGCTTGATTTAGAGGCTCTATTTTAGGATTGCGCATAAAGCACCAAGTGCAGAAAGCCCGGCTTTGTCTAATTTGTCCGGGGCAGTGCCCTAATTTTCTACAACCCTGCTCACTTCCCTTCTGTAAGAATGAATAACACATTTGCTTTATGGAACTCTGTGTATCTTTCATTTGGGAGCAATGGCTTTTCCAAGCTCCTCTCTTCGATTCCTCTTCTGTTGCCTTTTTTCGAAGGCTCCTGGATCATGTTAAGTTGCACTGTCTTTACGGCACTTGTCTATCCGTGCAGAGAACAAGCGATGCCATTTTTGACATGGCGTAACGTAGCCCTTTAGACGTGACGGATGAGAACACCGAGGCCCAGGAAGTACAAGGCCTTGCCCTTCTGATGGAGCTGTCTTTACCACCCAGCGAGAGAGCTGGCCACCTGAATCGGTGTCATTGCGGGGACACTCTCGGGCTCTCTCTTGAGACTTGGAATTCATCTCGTTTTGGCAGTAGCCCACAGAGCTTTATTGTAGACATGAGTAAGCTGGGGACCGTAATACCTCCTTTAAATTATTATCGATTCTTTATCATTAAGGCCCCACCTATTCAAATAACAAAGTGCAAGATCCTCTATGTTTCCTTAAAAGCTAATGTTGCTGTTCTGTTCTGTAGTTTTAACATTTATGAAGTCTTTTTAACGTTTTGTTAGTGGCTCCGTTTTATTGTCTCAGGTGATTTTTTTTCATCAGAAAGTAATTTGTATCGGTGAGACTCTTTCCGAACAGACGCCTCACGCAAGCTCGCTTAAGCGTAAGAGAGAAGGTACTGGTTCTCATTCTCAGTCAGAGGCAGCTGGAGCCAGGGCTAGGCAAGGTCACGTCTGTGACTCTCCATGGCTCGTCCCTCTTGGTCTCCGGGTGGTCTTATTCTCGGGCTGACCTTGGCGGGTGAGCGGTCAGCGGTAGCTTCCTACTCACATCACCTTGGCCTAGCAACCCTGTGAGTCAGTCAGTCTCCTGGAAGAGTCTGTCCCGCCAATCTTGAGTTTCCTCTGAACCAACGCCTTTGGCCAGGGACACGTGGTACTCAGGCGGTCAGCCTGTGTCGCATATTCCTTCCCAGGGTCGCGGGCAGGGACAGCCCCGCTCCACAAAGCAGCTATAGCAGTGGAGACGTTTCCTCAAAGCAGGGCAGAAGAGTGTTCTTAGCAGAAACAGCTCTACCCGTCACACTTGTACCGTTCGTTCCTAGATTTTCAAGGGCAACTCACAGTTACATGAATCTTCTATAAAAAGATGTATTCTTGTAGACCCAATGACTCATCAGATAATTCACATCGTATTTCCCTCTTTAGCCTTATCCTTTCATTGTGGGCAAAAAGGACAAAGCCGTTAAAGAAAACAAAATGCATTTTTTCCAGAAAAGGAATAATTGTCTCTATTTCACCTTCACATACTGCCTTAGCCTCTCTCTCTGCAGCTAGTCGATGAACTCACACAGGTTTGCAGTTGTCATTTGATTTAACAGTGTCCAGCTCTCTGTGAGAAACCCGTTCAAGCAGAGACTAACATTTCATTTCTGTTCCAGCTGTGCCTGCCTCAGTGTCTGCTTGAGGGGAGGTATTCAGGGACAGGGTGCACAGCGGATCGGCGAGCTGGAGAGCCACCAAGGCTTTGAAGAGATAGGTGGTTCAGGTTACACAGCCCGTGTGGAAGTTGGCATTTGCACTCCGTTATCTTCCCGTCCCTAATGTGGGGTTTTAGAAATGGTTTCTTTCTCTTCCTTGGCTCTCTGGCTGCCTGCGTCCGGCCCGCAGCTTCCAGTCTCTCGCTGCGCTCAACGGCCAAACCAGTAGCCATGGCATTTGGTCCCCCAGTGGGGACGGGCAGACAATCTCGGAGATTCTGGGCAGTGTGGTTGTCCAGACTTCGTGGGAATGGAGTCACCTCTGGTGCCATCTTTAGGAACTTGTTGTGTGGCAAAAGTCAGGCTGAGGTGAGCTGTGGGTTCATGTACTGCTCATGGAGCCCCCAGCAAGATGGCGGGTGAGGACAGTGTCCTCACTTGCTCATTAGCTCCTCTTCTGAGCTACTCTTCTCTTTACCCTCTTCGTCGTATGGCCCCAGTTGCTGTCTCACAAAGGCGACCAGCTTTTCCTCTCCCTGTCACGTATCTGTGGTGCTCCTCCCAGACCTCTTTGTAACAACAGATGTTGGGCTGGAATCAATTAAGAACAAAGGCAGAAACTTCCAGATTAATTTGAAAACTTGCCCTTGTGTTTTTTTTTCTTTTTAAGTTTATTTATTTATTTATTTATTTATTTATTTAGAGAAAGAGAGAGTGTGCATGCCAGCGGATAAGGAAGGAGCAGAGAGAGAGAGACAAGGGGAGAGAGAATCCCAAGCGGGCCCCATGCTGTCAGTGCAGAGGCTCGAACCCCTGAACCGCAAGATCATGACCTGAGCGGAAATCAAGAGTCGGATGCTTAACGGACTGAGCCACCCAGGCGCCCCTGCCCTTACGGTTTTAAAAAATACAAATCAGGGGCACCTGGGAGGCTCAGTCGGTGAAGTGGCCGACTTCAGCGCAGGTCGTGATCTCACAGTTTGTGGGTTCCAGCCCCGAGTCGGGCTCTGTGCTGACAGTTCAGAGCCTGGAGCCTGCTTTGGATTCTGTCTCTCTCTCTCTCTCTCTCTCTCTCAAAAATAAACATTAAAAAAATTAAAAAAATACAAATCACTATTCACTGAGAAATAGGACAGCAGATCTCCCTTCCATTTGAACAAATATCAGTCTGGCGACTTTGTATCCTGAAAGGTGGCTGTGTTCGTCAGGGTTAAATCAGAGAGAGAACTAGGAGGAGAAATGCCTCAGGACTTATTCAAGGAACCGGCTTATGCAGTTGTGGAGGCTGGCGAGGCAGGGCTGAGACCCTTGAGGCAGGCTGTCAGGAAGGGTAGGCTGGAACTCTTGGGCATGGACTGAAGCTGCCGTCCACAAGTAGAAATTCTTCCCCCTCAGGGAAGCCTCACCTCACCTGTTGTTTCAATTGATTGAATGAAGTCCACCCAGATTATCCAGGATATGTCTGCAATTCAAATGATTATGGACTTTAATCATACCTACAAAATATCTTCACCGTGTTTGGTTAAATAATAGCATAGTAGCCTAGGCAAGCTGACACATAAAAGTGACCATCAGCGTGGCCGTTGGGAGTTCTAGTAGATTCGGTGTGGCCCCATGGAACTGCTTTAGGCTCTTGGGATACTTCATTGACTAAAACAGTTTCTGCTCTTAAGGCATTTGTGTTCTAATGGAAGAGGACAGAAAATAAGATAAACAAAATACGTAACTTTTTCGTGGTGACAAGTAGTGAGGAGAATAATAAAGCGGAGGAAGGGGATGGACGGCGATGAGTATGTACATGTGGAATTGGTTACATAATCTGTGAGGCCCAGGGCAAAATGAAAATGCAGCGTCCTATATTCAAAAAGTAGAGAAAAGTGCCGCTAAAGGCACTGAAACATAAAACTTTTTACTTTTCTTCGTGAATCTGTCTCTGGCACAGTCATGGTGTTTTCTTCTGTTTGATTGGTGGGTTGCTTTTGTTGTTTAATGCTGTTCTAACTAAAAAAAGATTCAACATTGAGATTATTAACACGAATCTACCATTCATCATTGTATTGTGCAATGCCCACTTTAAATACAAGGATAGGAGCAGAAGCGTTGAAATGAGACGAAGTTTGCACTTCCTGGTTCATATGTGCATCTGAATTTTGTTCTCACCGGAACAGTGGAAATATGCTACAAAACTAACTCACCTTATTTATTTATTTATTTATTTATTTATTTATTTATTGAGAGTGCCTACCCACGAGTGGGGGATGGGAGGAGGGGGAGAGAGAGAGACAGAGAGAGACAGAGAGAGAGAGAGAATCCCAAGCAGGCTCCACGCGCATTGCAGAGCCCAGCATGGGGCTCAATCCCACGACCCTGGGATCGTGACCTGAGCTGAAATCAAGAGTCAGACCCTTAACTGACTGAGCCACCCACTGCCCCTGTTTCATTTCTTTTTATTAATTAATTAACTAATTGTTTTGAGAGAGAGAGAGAGAAAGTGCGCACACACGAGCGAGGGAGGGGCAGAGAGAGAAAGAATCCCAAGCAGGTGCCGTGCTGTCAGTGCAGAGCCCGACGTGGAGCTCTAGCCCACAAACCGCGAGAGCACGACCTGAGCTGAAATCGAGAGTCGGTTGCTTACCCGACTGAGCCACCCAGGTGCCCCTGTTCCATTTCTAAAAATGCACATTCTCCTGACACTTTACCTTTAGCTTGCAGATTAGTGAGGAGGGACCGAAGGGAGGAGGAGCTGTGGCTGTCCTCCCTGTCCCTTTCCTTCTCTGTTGTCATTTTCAGTGTCATTTTCAGTTGTCTGTTATAGGAAAGTCCTACAAATAGAAGGGATATGCTAGAGTTCCTTGATCATTCATGTTTGTTAAAATACAACTGACTTACTTCTGCATTTGAAGCAAGTTCTCCTTCCAAAGCATGGCCTCCTGGGGCTGCCAGTGCACTGCTTACAGAGCCATGGACCTAATATGCTTGCCTGGTACTCACTTGGCATCTTCTTGAATTCCTAGGCATCAGGGGATGCACCTATTATGTGTATCTCCTCTACTCATGCATGTACTCTACTGTTTCATTGGACTCAGCTTACAAAACACAGGCTCAAAGATAAATTTATGAAGGATTTCAAGACCATGACATTCACCCAAGAGCATTAAACCAAGCATGGTGTTCTCCTAAGCATGGGGATCCTGTTGTGATGGTGGAGGTTGCGGGCCCACGAAGCCATCTGTGTGTATGTGGGGGGGGGGGCACACGCACCTGCTATTTTAGATAATATTGATAAAGAAGGCCTGTCTCATAAGGTGACATTTGATCAAGGTCCTCAAGAAGATACAGAAGCAAGGGATTCAGATCCTAGAGCAGGGGGAGCATGTTCAGACATCCCAAGGCACGTGTGTCTTCGCCTTATCCTCAGAAGAATAAAGACGCCACTGTGGTTGGATCCAAGTGAGAGGGAGGGTGAGGAGCGGGAGGTGAGGTTAGAGAGGCAGCGGTCCCTGAATTGTGCGTGGGTTTCAAGGCCAAGGCAAGGACTTGGAATATTTTTGTGAGAAGGGAAGGCTTGAGATAGTCCTACCAGAGGGGTGACAAGCTGTGATCTGAGCTGAGAAGGCCCCCCCTGGCTGTGCTGTGGTAATACCCTGCACTGGGTCAAGGTTGGGAGTGGTAGGACCAGATGCTATGGTAGACCAAACAAAGATGGGGCCTGGACTGGGTGTATACATAGGAGTTATTAAATGTAGCTGGATTCTGGTTATATTTCAAAACGGATGCCAACAGGAACTGCATACAGAATAGATATTTACTAGACTCAGGAAGATAAATGGTCTATTGAAAAGTGGTGGCTTTCCTGAAGTTCTACAGCCAGCGCATGGCAGAACGGGGGAAGGCAGAGAGCAGGATTCTTGTGTTCTTTTCATTGGTCCTTCTCCTTTTTCATTAGCTCTAGACTGCCCCCCAAAATAGCGCCGATCACCTTTTCTGAACATCTTCACTTCTTTGGCTGAAATCAACATGCCTTAAATCTCTAGGAGTCTCTCTCTACATATCACCTTGGAAGAACTTCCCAGAGCAAGGTGTTGGTGATTCTACCGCTGCCCCGTGTTCCCGTGGTCTCTGTGTGGGGGGGTTGCCTGTCTCCCACGGTGTCAACTTAGGGGCATCCTGACAGTTTTCCCCCTTCATGTGACTGAGTGTCTCTTGACCTTCCCTAGTAAAACAGAGTTAATAAAAAAGATTTTGCTACTGGGTCTGATGTATCGGTGCACCACATACTGTTCCAAAAAATTCCACTAGAGTTGGCTTCTTTATTTATTTGTTTGCTTGTTCCTTTTGCTCGTCAGCACTTTCAGACCATGCTGAAGTCTAAATTGAATGTCCTGACACTGAAGAAGGACCCCCTCCCAGCAGTCATCTTCCACGAGCCTGAGGCCATTGAGCTGTGCACCACTACACCCCTGATGAAGACCAGGACTCACAGTGGCTGCAAGGTATGTGGCATGTGGCCCGCAGCCAGCGGGAGAGACAAAAGGATGTGTAGCCTTAAGACACTTGTTTACCAGTGGTAACTATTCATTTATTTACTTATGTGTATTTCTCATGAGACAGAGAGAGTGAGTGGGGGAAGGGCAGAGAGTGAAGGAGCGAAAGAGAATCCGAACACAGAGCTCAAACCCACAAACCATGAGCTCGTGACCTGAGCTGAAATCAAGCGTCGGAAGCTTAACCCACTGAGCCACCCAGGCGCCCCTCCCCCACGGTCACTTTTCAAAGGAATGAAAAGGTAGAACAGCTAATAAAAGCTCACTGAGTGATGGTTGTATGAATCTGTCTCTTGCTCTATTTTTAGCGACCTGGCTCTCTTCCTTGGTTTCAGGTACGCATGAAAGACATAAGTTTTAGTATGTATGAGTAGAATAGTATTCTGCCCACATTTGTTGTAACATCTGAACCCATGTACACAGGAAAAGTTCTGTCCTTCGTGATCCTTCCTTCCCTTGTATTTGCACTCTGAATAAACCACATCTTGAAGAATAAAAAACAGATTTCTCAACAGTATCGTTCTCCTTTGGGAGAAAAAATTTTGCATTTTTGCTTGGCTTGGGCACTCTGAATTTATACTAATATTCATGTCTCAGAATCCATTAAAAAACATTTTTCATTTATGTAAACGATACTGCTGACATTATAAAAAAAACCCTAGAAATGAAATGTATAATTTTGGTAAGTTTTTGGGTTCTTTCGCACTTGATATTCTTTTGTGCATGAATTGATGAATACAGCAATCAGTTCAGAGGTAACAAAGAAAATATGTTCGTGCACATTTCATCATCAGCAATTTGTTTGGAGGAGTAAAAATTAAATAAGGGGTAGAACTTTGTTTTGAGTAGTGAAAAGAAAATAAAACAAGAATGCGCGTTTGCATGTGGGTTTCTTTTATAACCTTACAGGCACACTCCTTTCGTTATTGCGTTTCCAGGTTAGGGAAGTCAAGATCCATCTAGCTTTCTTGCCAGAATATTCCATCCCCTCCCCAGGTCTTGCATAGCTGTGGCCAGATTGGAGGCTACAGAAATCTTGAGTGATGGCTGTGTACACAGAACCCCACACATGGTCATTTATTTCACAAATATCCATTGGGGGCTTCCCTCAGCCCAGCACTGGGGTCAGTGGAGCACTCCCGCCAGCATCTTTGTGGGGTTTAACTGCCAGTTGGGGGGGAGGGAAGAGAAAATACAGGTAGGTGAGCACTGGCGGTTGAGACAGCCAGTCTGAAAGAACTTGCGGAAGAATCTTTCAGGCCGAAGGGACGGGGAGCACGGGTTCTCATAGGTGGCCATGGTGTTGGCGTCCTTTGTAACGGAAAAGAATGGGCAGCGGGACCGGGGAGTTGTGAAAGTTGTGTTGTGTGGTGTCATCAAGGCAAGGAGTTCAGACTCTGTTCTAATTATTATGCGGGTCCGTTAGAGAGATTTAGGCCAGCGGGTTATAGGACTCTGTTAAAAAAAAAAAAAAAGTGATTTTATTATTTATTTTTTATTTAAAAAAATTTTTAACGTGTTTATTTTCGAGAGAGAGAGAGAGAGAGAGAGAGAGAGAGAGATCTGAGAGAGAGTGTGTGAGTCGGGGAGGGGCAGAGAGAGGGAGACAGAGGATGCAAAGCAGGCTCTCGTGCTGTGAGTGCAGAGCCCGATGCGGGGTTTGAACGCATGAACCGTGAGACCGTGCCCTGAGCCAAAATCAGGAGTCAGCCACTTAATCGACTGCGCCACCCAGGTGCCCCCCAAAAGTGGTTGTAAATGGTAACTCTGCTAAGGTGAACTTTCAGCTTCCAAAGAGCAGTTGCCAGAGGCCGTGCTTCGACAGGAGTCCGTGGGTCTGCGGAACTGGTCTTAGGTCCCCGTGTATGCAGCGCTTTGGATAAATGGATGATACAAAGGCATTAGGAAAGTACTCGTTAAATTTGAAAGTGATATGAGATCAAATTGTGTTATACATCCTTTAGAGGGCTCCCAGAGTCCTTTTTTTTTTTTTTTTAATTTTTTTTTTTTAACGTTTATTTATTTTGAGACAGAGAGAGACACAGCATGAACGGGGGAGGGATAGAGAGAGAGGGAGACACAGAGTCAGAAGCAAGCTCCAGACTCTGAGCCATCAGCCCAGAGCCCGACGCGGGGCTCGAACTCGCGGACCACGAGATCGTGACCTGAGCCGAAGTCGGACGCTTAACCGACTGAGCCACCCAGGCGCCCCTCCCAGAGTCCTTTTGAATTCTGTTCCTGTTGGGGAAAAGGGCCCCTCAGAAGCAAGATGAAGTCAGTAAGGACAAGTGAAAGGAGGGGAGGTGCCTTTGGTAAAGTCTGCAGAGTATGTTTAAATGGGGGGGGGGGGGGGATGCAGTTATAGAGTAAAAGGCCTAGCAATCCAATCAAGATATGAAAGAGGTGTGTGTGTGTGTGTGTGTGTGTGTGTGTGTGAGAGAGAGAGAGAGAGAGAGAGAGAGAGAGAGAGATTTTCTAGACAGATATATATTTGCTAGGAGAATAAAAACTATCATTTTCCTGAAAGGGAGCATAGGGTTCGAGATGCATGGAGTAATTTTTTTTTTCCGTGTATTGCCTTAGGTCTTTGTTCGCTTATTTTACTTCTAAAAGGATGTTGGAAAAAAATAGAAGGAATGCAGAAGAACACACCCGAGAGAATGAGGTGGCCTTGGCGTCAGTCAGTGGGGCTAGGTAGACAAAGGGACATCATCCGTGATTTCACCTGGACACTGGGGAAACCTTGGCCTTCAAGGTGAAAAACACAGACCACCGGGCTGTAGAAAGTTTCTGAACTCTCCATCCCTAGAAATCTTGAAGATGAGATTCCAGGTGCAGATAATCATAATCTGGGCCAGCTCTAGCTTTAGGATTCTATTTGAAGGAAGCCCCCCCCCCCCCGCCATGTGTCATTGTTCAAATTGTGTTCTACAAGGCACTTTATACATTTACATCTTAACTTGGACACACTGGGGTTGACAGTTCTTTAATCGGCAATAATAATATCCTGTTTGTGTTCCGAGTCACATTCTTTTGTTCAAAGACAATGACAAAGTTACACTTTTGAGCTTTGAAATTTCTGTTTAGAATGCCCCGACCTCCCCCCCACCCCCCGCCCCTGCCCCCGCCCCCAGGCATCCACAGGAACAAAATGCAGTGTTTCCTCTTGGATTCTGACGAGTAACTTAGCTCACAAAATGCCAGCTGCAGAAGGAGCTCTCTCTCTCTCTCTCTCTCTCTCAGGCTCACGCCTGCCGCGAATAATGAGCACAATGTCGTTCAGGCCCAGCTGCAGGGCCGGCGGACGGGACCCTCCATATTCACACAGTGCTAGTTCTTTGGGCTTAAACAGCTCTCAAGTTGTGCTTGCATAACGGTGGATTTGGGGAGGGAGAGAGCCAGGAGGAAGCAAAGGCCAAGGGGCTGAAAATGGATGATGCTTTCGCACCATCGAGGCACTGGCCCACGCAGACTCCCCCTTTCCCTCTGATCTGTATTCTCCGTGGGTCCTGATGGGATTGCCCTGCCAGGCTATTCATGTTGTGGGCAGCTGGGTCTTTGTGTGTTTTCCTCTACGGCTGCCTTTTTTTTTTTTTTTTGTTGGAGTGGAGTTATTTAACTGCACACCCCCCCTGCATACCATTAGGACTGGCCTGCCCTTACTCTTGCTGGGGCTTTTCAGAGTATCAGCTGCTGTCTGATTCCGCAGCAGCAGCAGCAATGGTCTGTCGTACCTGGCTTCTCCGGCCTCGCGCAACAGAATCCTAGCTGGCTCTCTGACTTGTTAGCAAACGTTTATTTGATTAATCGTCCTTGAAAAACCTACTGTACTGTGGACGCGGAACTGTGGAGAAAGGCGTCCAAGTGGGCAAGGGTGGGTAATGTAGTTTGTAGCCAAGTAGAAGGAAGAGACGAGTGCCTGAAATCAGTGAATCCCAGTGCTGCTGAAACTCGTGTATCAGAAACCCCTAGACGGCAGGTGTCTGGACCTTCTTTCCAGAGATTTTGATGCAGGTGCTCAGCTAAGCGGGCAAAAAAGAAACCTGCACTTAAAAATAGACTGTGACTGTGCAGGGGTGCCCGGGCGGCTCAGTGGGTTAAGCGTCTGAGTCTTGGTTTCAAGTCAGGTCACGATCTCATGGGTTTGTGGGTTCGAGCCCCGAGTCGGGCTGCGTGCTGACGGCGTGGAGCCTGCTTGGGATTCGCCATCCCCCTCTCTCTCCACCCTTCCCCCACTTGTGCTGTCTCTCTCAAGATAAATAGTAAACTTAAAAAAATTGAAAACAAAGAGACCGTGCAGGTTACAAGGCTGTGGTGCCCGGGAGAAGCGTGGGGCTTGAGGACCTGATGTGTGAGGGGAGCCACGCGAGTGACAGAAGTGGAGTCACACCCGGGGAGGGGGAGGTGAGGTGGGATATGGAGGACGGAGCTAGCTGGCCATTGTGTGGTCGGATGGGGTTGCCACAGCTGGCCAGGAGGCCGGCGTCCAAGAAAGAACTGGGCTGCAGATGTGTGCGTGAAGGACAGCGCCTGTGTCTGCGGCCTCGTCCTACAGGGGGCGCTGTTCTGTTTTGGATTGACTCCCTTCTGGGCCTGCTTGGCCGAGTTCTCAAAGCCTTCCGGAAATGAGATAATGACGGTGATGATCATAATTAGTAAGAAAATACTAATTATACAGAAATAATGCGAATAAAGAGCTGAAGTTTATTAACACATTAAGCACTCTCCTATGCGCTTTTCATGATATAAACTACCCATTTGGTCCTCGCGATGACCCAGTGGTTTAAGTGCCATCTGTGGCCCCATTTCACAGGTGAGCTAGTTGAGGCATAGAGAAGTTCTTTCCTATACCAGAGCATCCAGGGAGTAACTGGCAAAGCCTGCATTTGAACTTCATCCGTCTGGCTCCACAGCCTGTGCACCTCCCCTCTAGATTCCACTCCCTCGCAATGACCGTTGAGTGGCTCCCATGTCTGTCCTAAGGTAGCTCTTTTGGCCAGTTGTGTCATGTGATTTTAGAAGGTCATTTTGCTTCTGTAAGCCTCACTTACCGCATCTTTGATAGGCCAGAACCAAGGTCAGTGTATTTCAGGCATTCTCTTATCTAAAGGTCCAAGACTCAAATTGACCGTGTGTGTAAGTGGATTAGAATTGTGTCTTTGCTCACAAAACCCAGAAAGCGTGGGGAACGTATACTGAAAGTACCATATAATTTACCCCTCCTTTCCTTTCAGGTCCTCAAATTTGGTTTTCCAAGAGAGACAGAGGCAGAGAGAGAGAGAGAGACTATGATGAAAGTCACATCCCTTGTAAAACACATATATGAAATAAAACACTAAATGCCCATCGAGTTCCTGGATGCCCATGTGAACACTGAACTACAAACCTCTTCCACAGAAATAGTCCCCAGCTTTACGGTGTTTATAGTTTGAAAGCAAAATAGTACCCATGCCGAAACAAATATGCTGAGCCATAATTGGGGCTCTCGCACATCTGATAACATTTATCTTTTATTTAAAACCTTCTATAAGGTTTGGGAAGGGTGGTTGATTTGAGTGTTGGGACCCCAGTGAGCTGAAGAAGGAACGTAGCGTGGGAAACATGTACCTGGAGAGGACAAGAGGGGAAAGAGGCAGGAAGGAAAGGCGGGAAAATCCGCAGTGACAGCTCTCTTGTTTGGATCTGAGCCATCCTGCCTTTGTTCTGGTTTGCCTGGCTGTCTTTCCTCTGCACCCGCTCGGTACAGCTGGGTGGAGCCAGGGTCCTGAGATAGAGCTCCAGGAGGGATGTTCCTCTGGGCCACCAGACAGGCTAGGGGAGGCGGTGGTGAATTGGGCTAATCGAGCTCAAGATATTTCTTCCCACTCCCCCCTCCCCCACCTCGTTCTTTCATTGCTCATGCCAAGAGTGCCCTTGTCTTCATTCTGCAGCTTGGTAGGCATACAGCTGCCTCTGTGCCCTCACGGTCACCAAAGCCTCCCCCCCGCACCCCACCCCCCCCCCGGCGCCTCACCTGGGCCTGCTCTCCCACAGAACGCTCTAGCTCCCAAATCTCATCTCCTCCAGAGTGAGGCACCTGGCTAAGCATCCCGTGAAGCCCCATCTAAGACCCTCACTGTCCTGTTCCCATTGGTGAGGGCAGAAGCCATCCAACAATGTCATTCCCCAGAAGGAGCTCGGGATTCACATACCATATTACTTTTTATGGGACCCTTTTTGAGGCTCGTGCATTTAAGAGTAACATTAATAGTCACCTAGCCCTCAAGAAGGATGTGGTTGCTTTCCAGTTGCATGGGACGGTGAAGAGAAGTTTCTGAGCTGAAGGCTTTGCAGGCACTCCTCAAATCCTACTGCTTTGCATATGTGTGAGGTGGCCAGTCTCAGAAAAGACTGATTTCCAGCAATCCTACTCATGAGAAGAGCTCCTGATTTGAATGTAAATCTATTTAAAAATTAGCCTCACCTGTATCGTATGTATTTTTGTGCTTCTTTGATCAGTTATGTATTTAATTAAAAAGAAGCATTTAAATAGGACTAGTCACGTTTTCTCATTTTTTTTTCATGTTAGCCAAAGACCCATGATTTTATTCATCCATAGGAGGGAGAAACACTGATTATACCGTGTCATCAGCCTCACCGAATGCATTCTGCAGGCTTTTTTGGTGTAGGCGACTTGGAGCATTGCACGAGTCCCATTCTGCAAACTGTGCAGATGTTCTTGCAAAATACATTTCTGATTTCGCTATCAATACGGAATATAAGTAAAAGAAAGAATAGTAACATATGAAGTAAGACTCAGGCAGGTAGTCTTTATTGGTTATTTAAGTCTCTTGGTGTAAGCCAAGATGTGAACCTCTAGATTCAGAGTGAATGGTATCTAATTCCAATGTATTTTCTCTTTATTCTTTCCCAGACTTTCCTGTAGACAAATGAAAGCATATTTACTCTAGCTTGTCTCCCCAAATGTGGAAAGGTAAACGTTGATATGAGCTAACATCTGTTGTTTAAGAGACTAGCTTTTATTTTTCTGCAATTTTGACTGTGTTGACCTCTACATCTTCTGACCTTCTCTTTCTCTCCTTCCCTTGTTCCCTCCCTCCCTTCCTTCCTAATTTTCTTCATTCATTTCTTTCTCCACCTATAAGAATATATTGCGGCACTCTCAGAATGTTTCAGGTGTTAATAGGGACACAAAGATAAACAGTGGTTTGGGGTACTTTGGGTTGAAATAACAGAAAACCTAACTGGAATTGACTTACATCATTGAAATTTATTTGCTTTGGAATCTGCAAATTCCAACAGGAGGGCAGAGGGAAGGAGATACTAGAGAGGCAACAGAAGGGTCCGCTGTGGGAAATCAAATAGCTATGTCCTGGTTAAGGAGATTATAGGGAACGCCTTACACGGCTTTCTGGCCAAGCAGAAAACAGCTGACCCAGTATCTGGTTAATGTGCATTTAGGGGTTGGGTCGACTGCAATTGGTGAGAGGCTGATCCCACAGTCCACGGTAAAAAAGGCTTTTTTAAAAAAAGGCTGAATGACCCGAGGGCAGACAAAATACATTCTGTAGGAAGAGCAATGGCTGTGAAAGCAAATGCAGAGTGTCCTCAGGTTACAGGGCAAGGAGTTCCTTTCCTTCCTTATTACAGCATCCCCTTGAATATATATGGGGATGTTCTTGTCCAGACAAGATGAGCCTCAGTTTGAGACTAGGCTACTCCCCAGGGCCCCTGTGCAGGCAGTCATGAATGACCATCAGCTAGCATGTGGTTTGGCCTTCTGCACTGAGGGGCTTTTTTGACTTACTGGTGGGGGGGGGGAGCGGTGTTCTTGTTCAGTGGAGAAATCTTGAGGCTGCCCCCCTCCTTCTGGCTTTCATTCTAGGTTTCTAATTTGGCAGCCCATTATTCAAGGTAGAGAAAGAGTTTTCTCAAGTTTCAAGTTTTCAGAAGTCGTGAGTTCAAGCTTGTGAAATTCGAAATATCTGTGAGGCCACCCCTGGGCGACACCCAAAGGGCACCTCGTTACATGGAGTTGGAATTTCATAGATGTCTGGTCCCTCAAGGAAAATGGGGCCATGGGAAGAGAAAGGAGCGAGACAGGCACACCCACTCACACGCTTACACATGTAGCCATGTGTCCGCTCTAATATTTGAGGACCAGAGACAGCAAGAAGAATCACTGGAAAAGGAACATTATGAAAACCAGAGGAAGTTCCTGCCCACCAGGCATGGAAACTGTCCTGTCTTACTCCTCCCATTTAATCCTACACACAAGTGCCTACTCTGTTGACCACCCTGTTCCGGTCTCAGAAGTGTTGAGGGGAGAAAATGGATATAACTCTGGGGACAGCTGAAGCTCCCGCATATTGTTTTAGAATTGGTCTCTGTGTTACATTTGAAATGCGCACTACTTACACTATACCCGTGGTACCTGGCAGGGAAGGATGTTTTGTTTGTAGTTGTCAACTTTTTGGCTGTGAGTTTCAACTTACGACTTGGAATTCTGTACTTTGGTCTTCCCACTAACAGCTGTGGTGGCTTCAGCAAATTTCTTCACCCTTCCTGAGCTCACTTTTGTTTTCTGGTGATTAAAATCTTTTCATATTGGGGATAGCGTCACTTCCTCTGATAAAAGCATTTAGGGCGTAGATTATCATCCTGCGTGTTGAGTAGGATTGTAGACTTCTTTATGGGGCTACTCTTTCCCCCGATGGGTACAGTACTGCTGTTCGCCCCTGGGCATCTTTGACACCTTGAAACTATTTCCTGGTGCCCCACACGGTGAGGACTGTGGCTGAAAAATGACCATTTTACTCCAGGGAACCCAATTTGGTATTAAAGCTTTACCTTTGGGCCAGTGTCAAAGACTGTATCTTCCTGTATCTCCAAATGTCACTGCCTACTTTATTTCTTGCCTTTAAAAACTCTTGGGAGAGCAGCAAAGATTCATTAGTGAAAAATGGGAAAACAATCGAAGCATCTGAGAGATATTTTAATATTTTTGCTTCACAACGCTATGGAGAACACGCAGTCATTAAAAATTCTGTTGTAGAAATTATACTGATGTGGAAAATGATCATAATGTGTTAAGTAAATTAAATAGCTGGTTGAAAAATGTTAATAGGATTTTATTTTTGTAAAATAAAATAAAAGTAAAATAATTATCTGCAAACATTCCTAATAGAGGGCTTCTACTTAAATATGAACAGAAGTGACCCCTGGATAGTAGGATTATGGGTAAAACTTTCGATTTTCTTTTTCTTTTTTTTTTTTGCATTTTGCAATTTTCTAACTTTCCAACAAATACTACGTTTGTAATTAGTTGTTAAAAATAACTTTTAAGGAGAAATGTTTCTTTGGGTGAAAGTTTGCAGGGAGAGCTACATGGAAGAAACTCCATTCTAAACGGAGCATTTTGGAAAACAGCTTCTTCTAAGTCACCCCAACTTAGACGTTTGTTTCTTCTTTTTGACCAAATCGGAATTTCTGTAGCTTCCGGGAAGGTGACATTTTCCCACCTAACCTGTGACTTGTCCAGCGTCAGATTTATCTGGTGTGTTCAGCACAATGATTGTCAGCCGACTCAGATGCCCTCGCATGGATGATATGCTGGTTTCCTGAGGCTGCTTAGCGACGACCTTAGTGCTTAAAATAACGAGAAATTTATTTTCTCGCAGATTTGGGGGCCAGAAGTCCAAAATTGGTATCAGTGGGCAGAAATCAAGGTGTCAAGGAGCTTCCTCTGGAGGCTGGAGAAGAAAACTGGTTCCTTCCCTCTTCCAGTTTTGGGTGGCTGCAGGCATTTCTTGGCCTGTGGCCAGACCACGCCATTTTCTGCCTACGTGGCCACACTTGCTGCCTCCTCCTCTGTCTATATCCAACCTCCCTTGGCCTTTCTTTTGTAAGGACACTTGTGGTTGGATTTGGTACCCACCTGATAGTCCCGGATAATCTCCTTAGCTCAAGACTTTTAGCTTAATCAAGTCAGCAAAGACCCTTTTCCCTTATAAGGTAACGTGTCAGGTTCCAGGGAATAGGACCAAATATTTTTTGCGTGGTCTTACTCAGCCTGCTCTAGCTTGTTTCTTTGTAAATGAGGAATTCTAGAAATGTAAAAATTTCTAAGCAAAAAGAAATATAATGCCTCTAGTTAATCAGTTGTTTAGGTTATCTTATTTCTTGTGCCCAAGTAAATACTCTCAATGGAATTCAGAAAACTACTTTAAAGAAATAGAAAAATGAGGGGGACCAGTCTGCAGACGTGTCTTGCCCCTATTTTGAGCCAAATTTCTTTATCTTGTTTACTTTATCAAAATTTTTGGAACGGAAGAGAGAGCTTCAAATTTTGAATGGAATCATGAGTTTCTTATACAAAGTCCTGACCATTTGTAGTTTGAAGGTCCAGGGTACTGGGAATATTAGACTATTTGTAAGAAAGATCCACAGTTCTACCACAGGGAATGTGACTAATGTTTCACACCCCCCCCCTTTTCTCAGTAAAGCTTTAAGGATAATTTTGAAAATGATGCGGAAATATCCTGAGCATAATGTGTGTGTCGGAGGGAAGTATCTTGTTATGAAGTTATTTTCCCCTCATGAATTCCTGTTTAGATAGCTTGTCTTTGAAACAATTTGTCGGTTTAGTCCTAAACATTTAATCATTATCTGAATTTAGAAGGATTTGTTATTTATGTGGAGGAGATGTTAATTATTTTACATGTTTTCCTGGATTAATTCTGTGGATAAAATACAGTTTCTCTGTGGTCGACTTCATTTTTCAGGCAACCTATAGAAACGCCATGCAGAAAACCAATATACTTTATTAATATATAATATACTTTATTATTAAAGTATATTATTAATTAATAATTATTAATCATTATTAATTAATAATATACTTTATGGTTTTCCAGCAGAGACTGTACAACTTGTTCAAGATGGTTACAAGGTCAAGATAGCTTTAAGCTAAAATCTGGTTGATGCAAATATGATGCTTAAACGTAAGAAGTTAATGCTTAAAAGACATTTCCAAGTATGTATACATATATTTTTTTCTACTTATTTTTTGTTATGTCATTTTTTTTCAGTGTTTTATTTCTTTTTCACACTAGAGGAACTCACATGTTACAGCGTCAGTCCCTCTGCTCCTAAAAGGCTGGTTTCATTCATTGTTTGTGAAATGGAAAATGTGCATTAAATAAGGAAGCGTTCATATAGACTGGATATAATCTCATATAAACCTAGACTTTCTCTGCGAGTGATTTTTTTTTCTTGCCCGAAGCTTTAAAATTGTATCAAAGCAATCCCTGTAGAGCTAAAAATAACCCATCAAATAGTAATGAAAAATGAAACCTAAGATGTTTACCTGTCCCCTTTGTCCCTCTCATGCCCCAGTCCTGCTCCAACTGTAATGATTTTAGCAGTTTCTTTTTATGTTTACCTTCAGAGTTCAGACACTATACTTTCACCATTTTCAGTAATATCTTTTGGCTAGTTGAGTAGATACAGATTGAGATCCGTAAGAGCTCTACCCACTTGCCTTCTTCCATTTTCCTAACATAGTTACTTCTGAAATTTTAGTTAATATCTGTGATGAGCGAAGAGTCGGTCAAGGCACCATGATTTTATTGCATTTCTTGCTCCTTATGTTTTGATAATTAAAAAAATTTTTAATGTTTATTCACTTTTGAGAGAGAGAGAGAGAGAGAAAGAGAGAGAGAAAGAGAGAGAATGAGCAAGGGAGGGTCAGAGAGAGAGGGAGACACAGACACAGAATCCGAAGCAGGCTCCAGGCTCTGAGTTGTCAGCACAGAGCCTGACACGGGGCTCGAACTCCTGGACCGCAAGATCATGACCTGAGCTGAAGTTGGACGCTTAACCCGCTGAGCCACCCAGGCACCCCTGGAGAAGACATGGATGTTTAAGGTCAACTCGTCACCTTTATCCTCTCAACTGTTCAGCCCCCTCTAAACTGCTAATTTTGGCTGTTTGAACTTTTCTTGTTTTATATCTTTATCTAACATGGAAACAGTGACCCTTAACTAACTTTCAAGTTTAAAGAAATATTTATAAAGTACTTTGAGCTTCTCACAAGAGCAGAGCTATAGAAATAAGTTAACAGTTGTGATTCAAATATAGCTTCCCCTTGGTTTGAGTGGAAGGGCCAATAAACTATAGACAAAGGTAGCAAAGGAGGTATTGATGTGAACGTGGTAATAAATAACCCAGATCATAAAAAGATCATAAACTGCTCTCTTAAATATGTACAGTTATTTCTTCTTATATCTCTGAGTATTTCAACTCCCGACTACCTAGCAAGTTAATGATAAAAAACCACTGTGACAACAGGTGCAGATGTGTTCCTTGGTGTGCTGGCTGTTCATTTCTTTGTTTTTACTGAAAATATTATACATTCATTTCTTGGCAAGAGAAATGATGTCAGGGCTTCTGTGCACACTGAGATCTCTAAATGAGACATTAGTCAGATTGACGTTTATGAGTCACCAGGCATCTTCATAGACCAAATCCAGGAATTAGAAAATAATTTGCTCAGGAAATAATGGGGATAAATGAAGTTTATCATCCTGGGAAACAGCAAAGCTACCCTGTGAGCTAAAGATCCTACTGAAATTAGTTTTTTCCCCACATTGATGGATTGATGAATTCTCTTTAAAACTTGGTTTTTTGACACTTATGAGCAGTGCTGGAATTCTCGCATGTCACTACCTGGCTGGACCATAAGATTTGTTAGGGCAGGAAAAGCACTGTCCGTTATCACAAAGGCATTGCAACTGTTAGTCTCGTCATGGGATGGTATAGAACATGTGTTTACTTTTTTGCTTGGTCAGCCCACCAGTTAATGAGGAGCCCATCTTGCTTGTGTATAAAAACCTCTCTCCTCTGTCCCTTCCTTCTCATGCTGATTCCAGAAGTTTCCTAAAGCGCTTTTACTCCTTGTCCCTTCCTTGCAGCCCCATCTCCCAAGGCTCTTGGCCCTTCAAGAGGATTTGGCTTGGGAGCAGGGAGCTGTAGGGGGCTTCAGGACCCTGCATATAAATCTATAAGACTGTCTTTATGACAAAAATCGACTCTTTTCTATAGCAAAAATCCAGTTTATTCATATTTCTTATGCCAACAGAATCTTGATTTCATTTCTCCTTAGTGAGAGTCACGTCTCCGAAAAGAGAGAGCAGGGAGGGAGAGATAACTCATTCTGCCATATGTATGCCCGAGTCACTGAGAAAAAGAGTCAAAGGAAGGGAATTTAGAGACTGAGACCGTAACAACAAAGACAAGATTAGTTTATTCATTCACGGTCACTAAAGTCCGTTGCTAGGTACTTTACGCATTTTTCTTTTAAAAATGAAACATGTCCATTTAAACGAAATGAACATTCACTAATGATCACTGTAAATTTATGAATATATAGGTTAAATCTATGTACTGGTTACTCCACACATTAGATGTATTTTAAAAAAGATTTTGAATGGAAATTTTAGAAGAATGGGTTAAATCTGAAATACATGATATAGGTCTATCTTAATTGGGATGATTACCATTAGTTTAGGCAAGGCTCTTTTAGTAATAGTGGATGTAAAACCAAATTTCAGATGGCTTTGATGATGTCAGGATTTTTGGCTGCTCTTATTAGACCAAGTGAAATCATCCATTTCACCCCAGAATAAGATAGAAAAGATCACTTGCCAAGAGGAAGGAAGGGAGGAGGGGAGGGTACTGGCTATGCCATTTTCTTGTTTGCTTATTTGTGCATTCATTTGATTATCTTAAATCTGCCATTTATTTGTGGGAATCTCAGCTGGGTTTTGTTAAAACCAGATCATATGATCCATCAATCCACCCAGATGGGCAAGTGTGATATATAATGACCTGAGCAATCACATGAGATGCCCACATCAGCTCCTTTTTACCATAGAATTCTCATCCATGGGAGACGTTGAGCTCCACATCCGACATGTGGACCAGCTGGTGCTGGTGTCAGTCTACATATTAATGCTGCATTTATTTCTTCTTTTTGAAGACAAAAATAGCTGTAAATAGAAGTTCTGAGCTATTGTATCCTCAACCTGGGGCATTCTATTGTGTACCTCCTGGCACGGACATAGCTTACTTTGGAGACAGAGGACCTTGTCTACTGAGCTGCAGACATTGAGGCTGCTTCCTGGCTTTGTGGAAGAAAACGCCAAGATCGTTCACTGACATCTGATATTGTTCTAGGTGGAGAAAGCGATAAGCTGGTGTCAGATATTTAGGTCCAGACCACATTCCTCTCTCGGATTCCATGCGGTAGGTAAGGAAGCCTAGGCCTGTCCGACTGAGTGATGCTCTTAACAAATGGATGGAAAAGCAGAATTACCATTTAGCTTTCTTTATCTGTGGACCAGTCTTCCTTCCTGTATCCTGGGAGAGGTAAGGAAAGAATCCATAATCGCTTGCATGGATGTTAAAGACATCAAAATGGGATGCAGCTCATCTAACTTTGGCCAGACTCTGAGATTTGGTGACAACCAGCAGCCAGTTATTATAGCAGAGATGGTTTCTTAGCTGGGGAAAACTCCACATCTATAGATCAAGATTTGTTTGTGGCAAGTAGAAGAGACTTTCTCAGTGTTGAGGGTTTTTAGAATTAGGAGTTTCTTCTTCTTTGTTTGGTTTCTTGTTCGGTACTTCATGGCACAGCTGCCTGGAAGAGAAAGACCCTCAGATCAACACTATCTGAAATATGGAAAATTCCAGATTCTATGAAAAGAATGAAATTTATTTCATTCTATTTGCGGGATAAATAGTTCTTTACCTAGCTCATTAATCTTTAGTGATTTGTCTTCAGCCTCCAGCGTTTGACTCGTTACCTGATGATTATGCCATCACTGTGAAGAAGGTGGCATTTGGGACACTGTATCCTTTTCTTCCTTCTTTTAAGTGTGACTGAAGATAGGCTGAGTGCCTTGACAATGATGTTGAAGCAAGATTAAGAAGGCGTGTATTCTGGGGCACCTGGATGGCTCAGTCGGTTATGCATCTGACTCTTGGTTTTGGCTCAGGTCATGATCTGACAGTTTGTGAGATCGAGTCCCGCATTGGGCTCTGCCCTGATGGCATGGAGCCTGCTTGGGCTTTTCTCCCTCCCTCTCTCTCTACCTCTCACACTTTTTCTCTCTCTCAAAATAAACAAACATGGAAAAAAAGAATGCACGTATTCCAAGGGAGGGAAACTGTATTTTTCCTTCCCCCTTCTTTTCCTTGCCCTTCTCCTTCTCTTTTCTCTCAGTGTTACTCTTTCCTTCTATCCTTTTCCTCTCTAACCCCTTTCCCATTATCCCTGCTTACCCCTTTTCTCCCCACTTTCTGCTTCTGTTCCTACTGCTAAACGTAGGTTCTCTGCTTAGATAAGATCGAGTCACCTGCACACGCCCCACGGATCGCTTTGGCCCAGGCAGGAGCACAATAGCCTGGGTGTGTTTCCTGTGACAAGCTGCCAAGAACCACCGGGGAAATCAGACATGCTGTGACTGTGGACGGGAGAAATGGACACTGCAGAATATCTATCGCAAATAGTACCCATCTATTTCCAAGAAGGACATCAACTTGTATGGTCATCCACAGTGAGGTGATGATGTAGAACACCGTAGGCCACAGAGTGTCCTGTTTCCGCTCTAGTTTTGGTTCAGTGATCATCCAACAGTCAAATGGGTATTGTATTGTATTGTATCGTATTGTGTTTACTTTGAGAGAGAGATAGAGAGGGCACAAGAGCATGAGCGGGGGAGAGGAGCAGCGGAGGAGGAGAGAGAGAGAGTACCCCAAGCAGGTTCCATGCCATGTGGAGCCCGACACAGGGCTCATTCCCATGAACTGTGAGATCGTGACCTGAGCCAAAATCAAGAGTTGGCTGATTGACTGACTGAGCCACCCAGGGGCCCCTCAAATGGGTATTGTAAGGAATGCGGAAAGGACACGCAGGGGAACCCTGCAAGAGGCCCTTGGAACCCATTCTAAGATTGGGGATTTCAGTCCAGTTTTGGTGATGGACAGATAGGGGAGAAACACTGTATGAGAAATCCCGAGAAACTCGTGACAGCACGGATGGACCGGAGGACATTATGCTAAGTGAAGCAAGCCAGTCACAAAAAGACAAATATCGTATGAACTCACCTGTGGAATCTAAACTAGTCAAACTCGTTGAAACAGAGAGTCAAATGGTGGCCGCCAGCGGCTGGGGGTGGGCGGTGAAAATGGGGAGATGTGGGTCAAAGAATACAAAGTTTCAGTTGCTCAGAATGAGTAAGTCTTGGGGAGCTAACGTGCAGCATGGTGATTATAGCTAACAATGTTATATACTTGAAATTTGCTCAGAGGGTAGATCTTAAGTGTTCTCACCACACACACAGGAGACAATATATGTGAAGTGATGCATATGTTAATTCGCATCACTGTGGTGTGCATTTTTTTTTTAATTTTTTTTTCAACGTTTATTTATTTTTGGGACAGAGAGAGACAGAGCATGAACAGGGGAGGGGCAGAGAGAGAGGGAGACACAGAATCGGAAACAGGCTCCAGGCTCCGAGCCATCAGCCCAGAGCCTGACGCGGGGCTCGAACTCCCGGACCGCGAGATCGTGACCTGGCTGAAGTCGGACGCTTAACCGACTGCGCCACCCAGGCGCCCCGACTGTGGTGTGCATTTTATAATGCGTGGGTACATGAAAGCATCAGATTTTACACCTTAAATATATACAAGTTTTATTTGTCAATTATACTTCAATAAAGCTAGAAGTAGTTTAGTAACATTTTTTTAAGCATGGTGGTGTTTTAGAAGACAGCTTGCGTATCAGTTGTGCTAGGCTTTGCACCTGCTGATGAGAACATCACTGTTCCCTCCCTCCTTCCAAGGCTCCAGAAAAAGAGGGCAGAGACTTGTTTCAGCTCTGATTTGACCATGGAGGCAACAGACCATTTGCTGCCGGTTTTCCTCTAGGGTCCTGAGAACCTGTCTGCCTTGCTCCAGGCACACGGTTTCCCAGTTCTAGCCGAGGTCCAGTGCTTTCTGTGGAGAATCATGTTAGGGAGATCCATGCCCCTTTGTTTGCATTTGGCCCTCTAGACATCTGCACAAAGGAAAAGCTTTGTCTGCTCTAGAATGAGAATAACAGGTGCATTTACCCGTGTTCCAGCAAAGTCTCCCCCTTGCTTTATTCTAGTCTCTCAAAGAGAAAAATGGGGAGCCCATCCAGTCAGCGCCGCTTGTAATGGCCTTGATGTGCCTCTATTTATAAGTTAGCTCAGCAAAGTGCTTCATTTACAGAAGGCATAACTCAGTGCTGGTTTATGGAGCTTCAATTACCTGCATGATTGAAGCAGATGCATTTTGACAGAAGTCCACCTATTCCATTCATTCCTGCCTAGAAATGTCTGCTTGTCCTCTTGGTTGCTTCCTTTATTTTTGTCTTTCGACACTCGAAGACTGATGTAACTTACGGTGTATTGAGTTCAAGCCTTTGTTCAGTTCTCTGCCTTCAGCCAGGAATGATTGTATTTAAACCATTAACATCTACTTGGAAACCTCAGACTGAATTTAGTGTCCTTGATTTAACACAGTCCTCTGGTAAGAGATGAATGTCATCTTTACTGTTGGAAATTAACTTAAATGTATTTTATGGTATAGAATGATAAAAGAATAAATGGTGATGCTTTGCATTTCTGCACTCAAGGCCCCCAGTTCTTTTCATTAAAGCACATATGTTACAGGCTACTTACCGATATGAATACACATAGCGTATTTGACTGAAATCTTTCTTTTCTGTCTGCTCTTTTGTTCCTGGACTTCTGCAAACGTATAAAATAGAGCAGCTATTTATGAGGAATCAGAAAGGGCATTGCCTTGTGCAGTTCATTTTACTTGAAACTGATGACATATGCAAAAGTTCCTGATTAAAGAAAAAAAGATCATGAACTTAATATATTAAAGCTCTTAAGTGTAAAAAAATCCATCATCTTCCCTTTGTCTTTTCCCCTCACTGTTATGAGCAAAGTAAAGCTTAGTAGGACGAAATACCTTGCCTGGAGGGAGTTGAATTTTTCTGCGGCATAGACTTTAGTATGGCTCATTGCTACAAGAGAAACATAAACGTATGTGATACATTCTGAAATAGGATATATGAACATGCTCCTTAATGTTTTCTATCACTGCTGTTCTCCACTACTGCAGGGGATAGTTTTTGGTTAAGACAGGGCAGAGAATTTTGAGGGAATATTTGTCTGAACTTTCTCAGGGGGTCAAACAGTGCTTATAATTTCTGTAGTCAATTTACATCAATTATGAAGTTCAGGATAGCCGGCCAATAGATTTAAATCAAAGAGAGAAAGTGCCGATCCTTAATTGATTTTTTAATGGAAAGTAAATAACCCATTATCCTTCATTCACATAAAGAGGCAGAAGAAGCAATTTTTGTATGTAGGAAATTTGTTTGGGAGAATTAATATATGGCTAAGTCCAAGAGCAAGGAATGTTAAATTTCTGAAATGATTCTCTTTATTAACCAGTGAAATACCAGAAAACTCTTTTATACTAGTTATCTGTCGCTGTATAAAAATTACCTCAAAACCAAAGCAACCGGCATTTATTATCTCACAGTTTTTGTGGTGTAGCAATCTAAGTGCAGCTTAGCTGGCCGCCTCTCAGCTTCAGGGTCTCTCCTGTGGTTGCCGTCAGGCTGTTGGCTGGGGCTGCAGCCTCATCCGAAGGCTCAGCAGAGAGAAGTTCCATGTGCAAGCTCACTCAGGCGGTGGTGGCGGCAGGGTTCAGTTCCTTGCAGGTGCTTGGAACGAGTTGCTTTGCTGTCTGCCAATGATCTCCTCAATTCTTTTTTTTTTTTAATTTTTAAAAAATGTTTATTTATTTTTGAGAGAGAGAGTGAGACAGAACATGAGCAGGGAAGGGCCAGAGAGAGAGAGGGAGACACAGAATCAGAAGCAGGCTCCAGGCTCTGAGCGGTCAGTACAGAGCCCGACGCAGGGCTCGAACCCACGAACTGTGAAATCATGACCTGAGCTGGAGTCGGATGCCCAACCAACTGAGCCACCTAGGCACCCCAAGATCTCCTCAATTCTTTGCCACAAGAGCCTCTTCGTGGCAAGAAGAGCCTCTTCGTGGAATAGCTCACTCCTATCAGGACAAGCAAACGAGAGAGCAAGACATGATAAGCAAGATGGGAGACAGAGTCTTTTTGTAACTTAAACTTGGAAGTGGCACCTTAGAAGCCAGTTGAAAGGTCCCGCACACACTCAAGGGCAGAGGATTATATAAGGGCATGAATATTAGGAGGCGAGCATTGCCGGGGACCATCTGAGAAACCACCTACCACATCTGCTGACCACTTTTTCAGACCTCATTTCATTAATTAATCTACAAGCATAAGTTGAACTTGTTGCTCACAGTCTGATAATCTGAGTTTTGCATTTCACGTGATTGTTCTTCACCATCTTTAAAACATGACCATCTTGGCTTCAGGTCATTTTTTGCCACTCTGAGTTTCCTTCTTGACTTGGGATGCTTTAGTGTTATTAAGCCTTTCTGTCTCTTTGCCATCTGGCCATGAACATCATGAGAAAATTATTTCTTTATTGTTGGGAAGAGATGTCAGCACTCCCATGTTCACTGAGGCATTATTCATAATACCTAAGACATGGAAACAACACATGTGTCCATTAATAGGTGAATGGACAAGGAAAATTTGGTATATATATTCATGGAATATTATTCGGCCATAAAGAGGGAGGAAGTCTTGCCATTTGTGACAACATGGATGCGCCTTGAGGGCATTAGGCAAATAAGCCATGCAGAAAAAGACAAATACTTTATGATCCCATTTATATGTGGAATCTAAAAACAAAAATGGACTCATAGAAACAAAATGCAGATTGATCATTCTGTGGGGCTAGAGGGTGGAAGAAATGAGGAGGCATCACCAAAGGGTAAAAGAATTTAATTATAAGGTAAATAAGTTTCAGGGACCTAACGTACAGCACGGCGACTATAACTAACAATGGTGTATTGCAAGGGCGCCTGGGTGGCTCAGTCGGCTAAGCATCTGACTTCAGCTCAGGTCATGATCTCGCAGTCTGTGAGTTCAAGTCCCGTGTCAAGCTCTGTGCTGACAGCTCGGAGCCTAGAGCCTGCTTCGGGTTCTGTGTCTCTGAAAGAGGGAGCTCTTTCTCTGCCCTGACCTCTGTCTCCCTTTCTCTCAAAAATAAACATGAAAAAAATTTAAAAAGGACAATAGTGTATTCTTGAAAGTTCTTACGATAGTCGATCTTAAATGTTCTCACCATAACAACAAAAATGGTAATCATGTTAGGTGAAGGATGTGTTGACTAACCTTATTGTGATAGACGTTTACAGTTTATAGATGTACTTAAGTCATCACATGTATACCTTGAATTTACATAATGTTATATGTCAACTATATACCTACAGAGCTGGAAAAAGAGAGAAAAAAGTGATTTCTGAAGCCGTCGTATATGTATAAAACTTTCTGTTTTTTTCATGATGTTCGCTCCCAACCCTAATGACCTAGCTAGTTAATTTGGTTGATTATGTCTTGTTTGGCAAAAGTGGGAGATTAAGATGTTCCTGTGCTCATGGGCTGGTTGTAGATGAGGGATTTGGAGTCGTGTGCTGTGTTTTTATCCTGTTTCTTTTCCTGCTGAGCAAAAGTGCCTCCTTTGAGACGGAAAATTTCAATCAGGCAGCTGGTGCAGGGACTTTTCTTCTTTCCTAAATGACTATGTGGATGATCTGTGTCTAGTTAACTCATGAGGCAAATGTGCGTGTAAGGCCACGGTCAAGGATTTTATCCATCTAGTTAGCCTAGTTTTCTTTCCTGAGCACAGGCTTTTGGGTTCAGAAGCAAATTCTAATTCTGCCTTTCAGTAGCTGCCTGTCCTTGAGCAACTTACCCTTCTGAGTCTCTTTTACATCATCTACAAAATGGGACTAATGCTACTTTGTCAAGGTGGTCATGATAAGACAGTGATAGGTAGTGGGTGCTCTATAAGATAGCTGTCACTTCTCTAGCTTTATTTTTATTTACTTTTTAAATCCCCCGCACTAAACTCAAATGCTTTTCATATAAAGGAAGAAATTCCTTTATAACTGGTTTCATTCATAACTTTTTATTTTTTTTTTTTTTAATTTTTTTTTTCCACGTTTATTTATTTTTGGGACAGAGAGAGACAGAGCATGAACGGGGGAGGGGCAGAGAGAGAGGGAGACACAGAATCGGAAACAGGCTCCAGGCTCCGAGCCGTCAGCCCAGAGCCCGACGCGGGGCTCGGACTCACGGACCGCGAGATCGTGACCTGGCTGAAGTCGGACGCTTAACCGACTGCGCCACCCAGGCGCCCCCATTCATAACTTTTTAAAACCACATCCTAGAATTGGCCATTTTAACCATTTCATCCAGTGGCATTTAGCACGTTCATAATGTTGTGCAACCATCACCGCTCTCTACTTCTAGAACATTTTCATTACTCCAAAAGGAAATCTCACACCAATTGACAATTCGGTGTCCGTTTCCTATGCCCCCCGCCCCTGCAACCACTAATCTACTTACCGTCTCTGTGAATTTGCTTCTTATGGCTATTTATACAAATGGAATCATACAGTATGTGACCTTTCGTGTCTGGCTTCGTACACTTACCATAATATTTTCAAGGTTTCTCACGTAGTTCATGTAGCCATTTCACCACCGTATGCTAGTCACAGGAAGAATTGATTGAGGAAAAGTAATTCCAAGTGTGTGCTCTCTGCATGGAGCGCAGGAGTAGTATCATTTTTGTAGGAGGGTGAACCACACCAACCACCTGAAGACTGGATGAGAATGAAAGCGGGAAGGATGCCCGCTGAGTTCATTTCCAAATCAGCTTCTACTGCAACCGCTTCCCCTCTCTTAGACCTCCCCTCCATCCCTCCGTGGTTCCCCCTCTTGTGCCTACGCCACCCCCTCACCTTATCCCTTCTCATTTGTTACCCTCTCTCTCCCTTCCTTCCATTCTGTATTCCCCTCCCTCTGCCCTTTTTCCTTCTTCGTTTCATCATTCCTTCTTTTGCTCACTCTGAGCACAGGCAGAACTAAAATAGCTAAGTCCTCAAATTTTCGATTTGTAGGGATTCATCCCAAGTGAACATAGTCAACGTAATTGACATTAACCTTTGGGATCACATAAAAAAAGCCCAGTAGAAGAGCTTGGTTAAAAAGAATGATGATAGATCTCTCGGAGAGAATACCCTGTAGCCACAAAAAAAAAAAATCATGCTTAATTGAGTATTTAATGACAGAGTATATATTTAGAGATAGAAGACCTCTTTACAAAAATAGAATTGCTATAGGGTCCTCAGGTTTTAATGAATGAAATAAGTATTACCCACGTCCTATGTGCATCTTTATGCAGAAAAAAATAAGATGATACACTTAAAATGGTAACGGTCATTATGATAGGATGGGATGATTACCGGTGGCTTTTAGTTTTCCTCTTTGTGCTTTTTATAGCTTCGAAATTTTCAACGGTGCACATGCATCAACTTTTGGAATCAGATAAAAAGGGTGATGAGCATTGTTATTGAAAGTATGCTAGTAGAATAGATCAGTCCTTGGCCATGAAGCCAGGAATCTGTCTTCAGTGTAAAGGACTGACTGATGGCTCTCAAATGAGATGATTTTGTCCTCAGAAACACTTAACAATGTCTGGAGACATTTTTGGCTGTCACAACCGGGAGGTGCTCCTGGCATCTAGAGGGTAGAGCTAGGGATGCTGCTAAGCAGCCTACAGCATATAGGATGCCCTCCCCTGCCACATCCCTTCACCAATGAATTTTCCAGCCCCAGAGTCAATAGTGCCGAGGTGAGAAACCTGCTCATTGGCTTATTTAAATATTTTTAATTAGCTCATTGGAGAATACTAATGGAAGAGGTCAAATCACTTGGGTTGTTTTTAATGGGTGCAAAGAATGAATTTACCTTCAAATAACACTACCCTGACCTGATTATCTAAGGACTTGAGAAGAAATCAAGCTGTTTTTCTATTCTTACACCTGTTGTCAACAGATTGTGTGTGTGTGTGTGTGTGTGTGTGTGTGTGTGTGTGTGTGTGTGTTTGATCTGGGCTATGTATCTCAAAGAGATGAAGCCAGGCGATATGTTTGAGGTTAGTGTGGTGATACTGACTTAGGACACAGAATTCCACAGATAAATGAATAGAGGTAGTTGCCATAGAGAGAGTAATCCAGTCATGCATAATGAAGAGAATTCTGGCTGAGTGAAGAGTGCCACCTACTGAATTGTGTTTGGGTTTTCCCCAGGTTCTAATTTATGCAGGTTTATGCCTGAAAGTGTTACTTTCCATTATTGATCTCGCACATTTTCTTAAATAGTTGCTGCCGCAGTGTTAAACAATTTTTAGTTATTATTGGATCAAGGTGTAATTAGAAACAGCTGTGAACAATTGCATGCCGTCCAGCTCCTGAAGGAGAAAACCGAATTGCACTTGTAGACCTCGGATTGATTCACAGAGATTGCATCTGGCGGGTAAAACAAATCAATCTTCAGTTTCAATGCTGCCAGCCAGTTTCATTTTACCGAGATAACCAGAAAGATTAAAAACGCATTCCATATACCATTTCCAAATGTCACCAAGTTAAAAAAAAAAAAACAAAAAAACTTAAAGTACCTAGTGTTTGCCGTGACAAAATTGTCAACATTTCATCCTTCCCTTAGGATTCCAGCCTTATCTTTTCTCGCTTTTCTATATTTTTAAATGCCCGCTTTGATTGCGCTCAACTTTTGCCCACGTATTTCTTAAAGTGCACATTGCAGTGCATAACATTTTGATATATCTATTTAATAACTACGTTTTTCGATAACACGTAAAACCATTTCGAATTACATATTGAATTGGATGGGTCAGATAATTGCCATGGTGAATCTCGTCATCGGGATTAAATAGTTTGTCTCACAAAATTATGTGCCTCTGTGTGATATGTTAATTCTTGCTCCTAATCAAACATTTAATTACATAATGAGCTTGGATTAATTTGCAACCTGAATCTCAAACTCATTCACGCAAAATTAAAAACGGTGCGTATCAGAGACAAACTAACGGTTTCTAGCATTTTGGTTCAAAGTTTTAGCAGTCTATGCCGGTAATAACATAAAGATTTGTGACAGTTGTCGAGTAACAATGGTAACAATCATTATGATAGAAAGCTTACACCAATAATGACAGCAAAAGCTGGATTCCTCATGTTTATTTACTTCTACTGGCTTGTGGGTTCGAAAGGACTTTTATAATGTTGACTGTTTACTTGATTTCTCCGGTATGGTGACTGCCTCTCACATGAGCACAGTGGATCCAGAACCTTAAGAGGACTTCCTTTTCCTGAACCTTGTTGCCTCTTTTAGAAAACGTTGAGCCTCTTTAAGAACTGAAGTTTGCTCTATTGACCTGTGTGACTTACTCAGGACTCTTTTCACCCCTGAGACGTTGGCTTTTAATTGCTAAACAGGATTAGTTAGTGAAATTCAAGTCCCACATGAGTATTTTGTGGTAGCTTTTGGTAGAATGGACAGTTTGCTTGAGCTATTGTCTCATAGGAAATAAATCATTCCTAAAGGCTGGCTGTCATGGTAATTTTTGTGTGGGAATGGGGATTCTTTACTCTTAATGATTTGTGTGTGTGTGTGTGTGTGTGTATAGAATAGTCTAGTGTTTACTTAAAGTTTTCTTATGCTCATGTGGTATGGGTTGAACTGCATCCCACCAAAATTAGTATGTTGAAGTCCTATCCCCCAGTACCTCAGAACGTGACCTTATTTGGATATAGGGTTGTTGTAAGAGTAATTAGTTAAGATGAAGTTGGAGTAGGGAGAGCCTTTGATCAAATATAACTTGTGTCCTTATAAACTGGGGACAATTGGGCATAGACATGCACACAGTGAAAGTGCCTTGTGACTCTGGGGGAGTTTTGCTGCCTCAGAGCCAAGGAAATTCCAGAAGCTAGGAGAGAGACCTGGAACATATCCTTCCCTAGCATGGCCCTGTGGACACCTTGACTTTGGACTTCTGGCCTCCCGAACCGTGAGACAATAAACTTCTGTTGTGTAAGCCACTTAGTTTGCTAAGCCACTTACCTCATTATGGTGGCCCCGGCAAACCAGAACATCAGGCACGATGATGTTGCTGTTTCCACTTGAGTAACGCTCACATTTATGAGTATCTACTTCATGCCAGAGGCAGAGCTAGATGCCAGTGACACAAACTGGATTAAGCCTTCCAGGAACCCAGTGGGAGAGGTGGACGGAAAGGATTGGGAAGTTTAATGTCCCTAGTCGCCAACTTCAGATAGACCCATGAACTCACCTAAGGAAGCTGCTAGTTCCCTACTTATCTTGCTCACATTCATTCCACAGCGACTATTAAAATCACCACTATCCTCATTTCCATTCAACCACTGACTTTCTACTACTGCTCATGTGATATTTCTTAAAGATGATATTTTTATTTTTTTTTAATTTTTATTTATTTATTTATTTTTAAATCTTTTTAAATGTTTTTTTATTTATTTTTGAGACAGAGAAAGACAGAGCATGAGCAGGGGAGGGGCAGAGAGAGAGGGAGACACAGAATCTGAAGCAGGCTCCAGGCTCTGAGCTGTCAGCCCAGAGCCTGACGCGAGGCTCGAACTCACGGACTGTGAGATCGTGACCTGAGCCGAAGTTGGATGCTTAACCAACTGAGCCACCCAGGCGCCCCAAAGATGATACTTTTAAAGACTTACGTATATATTTTTTTTTTCTTTAAGGAAAGTAAACAGGAACTTTCCGAAAGGGCAGTTTCCTTTTCTTGCTGTCAACATCGCACGGGCATTGGGGCGTTGCTGGGGTTCACACCCTCAGTGGGGAAAGTTCTGCCTGCCACAGAAACGTGAGGGCACGTGCATGTGTACAGGATTCCAGATGGGCTGAGGGCTCTAGAGCCATTGAAATGACTCCTACCCGGCCCTTCACGACGTAGTTATTCAGAGCTTCGATTCCCAGTTCCATTATAACGAAAGTTCAAGGGTATCACGCTTGACAACTTTTAACACCAGTTGGGAAAAGTGAACTGACATTTATTTTGGTGATACAGCTGAGAAGATGCAAAGTTGCCAGTGGCTACTGAAGAGCAAAGTGTCCTTGAGAAATATTTCCTTCTTTGTGCGACCAGTTCAGTTTCTGGGTGGAGCCAGTCGTAGCTTCTGTGCTGTAATTTGTGTGAGCCATGTAGCCGGTAGGTTGCCATGGTTACTTGAGCCCACTGGGCAGAGGACAGACTTTCATTGTAATTAGAGTGAACACCACAGCCCAGCCGTGGGTGCTGCTTTTCAGAGGAGCCACTTCCCTTATTAAGCTTGTGTGGTCACCACACAGGGTGAAATGAGAAAGAGAAGCGTGGCCTTTTCTTCTGTTCCTTCTGCTCAGACTCTTGGGGAAGAGGCCATGACTCACTTGGGGGATATAGACACATCAGATTGTGGTTAGAAATATGCTTCTTCATAGTACTGTTTGCCTAAGCTACTAGTCCAAGATAGGAATGGATAAATACTTTCTAAATAGCTGGGTTGGATTTAATATACTTACGTAGAACCTGATACATTCTCCAGTTGAGGAGAACTGCCTGGCAATGAAATGAAAATGAGACCGTCTACTACAATAGTGACATTGAGGTTTTGGTATGTACAAGTGCTGGAAGTTGCCAATACAGAATTTTCAATAAATTATGTTCCTTTGGAGCCCTCACGGCTTGGCGGAAATAACCCACACATGGTGGGCTTTGGAGTCCTGGGGATTTGGGTTCAAGTCCCATCTCTGCACTTACCAAGTTTGCATTCCTGGGTAAATCATCCACCTTCTCTAGGCCTCATTTAAAAAAAAAATAGGTAAATATATATTTATAGGGTATTTGTGAGCACTGGAGATAATGAATATAAATGACCTGGGCAATAGTAGATACTTCAGGCAAGATGGTGATGATGATGATGATGATGATGATGATGATGATGATTTTTAGTTTTTGATTTAAAAGTAAATTGAAAAGAAGAGAAGCCCACAGTTCTTAACGCAGTGTTGATGTACTATTCATTAAATAGCTTGGTTTTTCCAAGGATTGTCTTCATGAAATAAGTCCACTATATTCAAATAAAAGGATTCTTTGGCTTTGAACAGTTTTTTTTTTCCCTTATCAAAGATTCTCCTTTCAGCCATGGAAGTGATAAATAAATCTCTTTGCACATTTAAACTTGAAATACTTGGAACATTGTACAGTTACGCCAACATCAGAGAGCCCCTTCCCTAATTGCTGAAATGCAACAGCTAGTCTACAGGAGAAAATTCAGTGCAGCTATATGAGCCAAGATTTTAAAATGTATTTCTGCTTGAATTTTTAGAGGAAATTTAAAGGGAATGCATTTGCCTAAGCGGGATTATGCTTTGAATAAACGCCCTGTGATGACCTCACAAATGTCAGGGGTCTTTACTGCCTTCTTGGAAACACCTTTAGCGGTTCGATTGAGAGCATGTGCAGTCTGGGGGACTCTGGTGTGAATGTTTCAATCCGTTTACCTTTTGTAGGGAATTTGCTTAGTCATTTACCCCCTAACAAATGTGTGACATAGACGTCCTAGGGAATGGGAGACACAGGTGGAGCCCCTGACAGCTCTCACTGCACAGGCTGGGTGTGTAACCTCATCACCAGCACCAGCGTATCTGAAGGAAGCCTGTGTCCTTAGAGGTAGATGAGCCCCACAGAGGCTACGCAAAGAAGGACACAAGAACAGGTACATGGCAGCGGTTTCCCAGACTGTTCCAGAAACAGAGGTAGATAGAGAGAAACAGAAAGACAGATAGACAGATATTGTCCTAAGGGTTTTCCGGTCACAGAGTGGATTGGGTTAGCTCGTTATATTTTTTAGTGATCTAAAACAGTGGTTCTCAAAGATGAGGGGTGTGAGTGAGTCCTCCAGGGGACATTTGACAATGTCTGGAGATATTTTTGGCCTTCACAACTGGGGAGGTATTAATGGCGTCTAGTGGGTGGAGGCCAGAGATGTTGTTGCTAAACATCCCCCAATGCATGGAATAGCCCTACAGCAAAGAACTGTGCACGCCGTCAGTCATGTCTAGGTTGAGAAACCCTGGTCACCTGATCTAGAAGAAGACACACCTTCAGACTAGCCCATGTCCTTTTTCTCTTACCTCCTGCTCAGAACGTCACCTTCCGACGGCTTGGTTTGCATTTTAGACACTTTGACTTAAGAAAGGGGTTGTCTTAGTTAGCTTCGACCGCTGTAACAAAATATCATAAACTTATCGACAATAGAAATTTATTCTTATAGTCTGGGAGGCTGAGAAATCCAAGATCAAGGTGTGCTGGCCAATTTGATATATTGGCCAATTGAGAGGTCTCTGGTTGCAGATGGCTGTCTTCTCGCTATGTCCTCACTTGGTCGAAGGAGCTAGCTAGCTCCCTGGCCTCTTATGAGAGCACTAATCCCATTTGTTAGGGCTCTAACCTCATGATCTAATTACTCCCCAATAGCCTCACTTCCGCATACCAATACATTGGGGATTTCAACATATGAAATTTGGGGGACGCATGAGAGGGTTATCTTAGTTGGTTACTGGTAAGCTCTAGCCTCCGACAGTAATAAACTAGACATCTTGCTCATTCATAAGTCTCTTAAAATTCAAGTCAGTTCTGAGTATGATCAGTTTGGGTCCCCAGGAAAAAGAAAATGGAGCAGGAGTTATAATAAATAGGTACAATTTCTGTGCCCATTCTATAGAAGAGAAAATGGAGAGGTTGTGTCTCACCAAGCAAGGAAACAAAGAAGTCACCAAATCTTTTCTCTTTCTCTTCTCGACACATGGCTAGATTATAGTTCCCAGTCTCCCCGGCGGGTAGGTGTCCCACATAGCTGAGTTCTGACCGCCAAAAGGTGGGCAGATGTGACATATTCTTTGTCTAAGCTTGGCCCATGAAATGTGAAAATGATCTGTGAATCTGCTTCTCCTTCTGCCGTTCACATGGAGAAGGTTCCGAGTTTCGAGAAGAGGGTGGAGCCACAAGCCAAGAGAGCCTTGGTTCTTGACCAGCTGTGTTGACGAAGCTGAGCCTTGGAGGGTTGCATCAGCAAAAATAAACCTTTATTTTGTTAGGTCACTAAAATGTTGGTTATTAAAGAACTTTCTCGCCCACTCTGACTAATAACAAAATGAAATAAAGAAGTGCAAACATGAGGGGGACCCTTGGCCTGTGGCCATCCATCTGGGACTACATAGAAAAATTCACCTCCACTAAATAGGCAGAGGTACAACATTGATGCTTCTGAATATGCTGGTGTTTATATTTACACATGCTCTCTTCCGAATCATGTTTTAAAATCAAAGTATTCATTAAATTCCCTTTATCGGTATTTTACATGATAGGCAGAGGCTTATTTATATCTCAGGCAGTCATTTTAGTAATTTCAGGTTCTTAAACCTGCATGAAGATTCATAAATTCACATATTATCCCCTCGATGCTAGGGGTTGCATGGGAGTCTGGGATTTAACTGAGAAATGTGGAATACGAGGTTTTTTTTTTTTTTTTTTTTTTTTTTTGCCAAACCATTCCCAGTTGCTTGCGCATCTCAGGAGCCAAAGCTTATTACTTTCCAAGTTGTAATTTAAACTTGTTAAATTGCCTCCAGACCCATTTTTTTTCATGTAGCACAATGGGAAAAACTCAGTGCTTTGGCTCCAAATGTGATTCTCTTTTATTTTTCTCTCTCCAAAATCCTACCTCCTTTGGGGATGCATCATCATTATTTCATAGAAAATTCGGGCAGGAACATCTTTTTATGAAAACTTCTTGTTTTTCTGTGCTTTTTTTTTTTTTTTTCTTTGAGAGACATTTGCCATTGCATCTGGCAGGTGGTGTGGCTCTTTTTGAGAGTCTTTCAAACTCGTGATGTAGTCACATTTTAAGATCTTTGTGGGATGGCTGTAAGGAGAAATTAGGCTTGGTAACTATGTAGAAAATTGACCTGGTAAACACATTAGAGGTGGATTATCCTCTATTGCTCCCTTAATAACACCCAAAGAATGTGCCGTCCGTAGCCATTTCAGAGCCTAGCAGGAGCTTTCTTGCTGAGAAACGGAAGGTTCAGATTTTGTTCAGTATGCTCAATGTACTTCGGTGGAGAAAGCCTTTAATGGTACAGCAACTCTTTGCGTGAAGACCAGCCTCCCACAGGCTACAATGGAGAGATATGCATGAAGTATACATATCAAGTATGGTAAACACTCGATGTCCCATATTTAAAATGGGGTGGTTTTCAGCAAAATTCTCTGTTTTTCTCTTTTATTTTCATAGATCAGAGTCTCCAGTGCATGTTTTTAGGGCGTGGGAGGGGCCAGGAAAGGGGAGGGCTGCTTACACACTTCAGTATAGTAGAACCTCTATTCTAAACATGTTTTTCATTCTTTTCTTTTTTTTTTTTTTTCTTCACGTTCCAACAGGCAGGTTCTGCTGCATGGTCAGATCAAGTTCGATTCGGATTGTCAGTTGCCTAAATAATTAGTAGAGAATTTTCAGATGTGTTGAGGAAGAACTGGGCGAAAAATGAAAGCAACTATTATTTTTTTTTCTCCCTTTAGCAGAGTGGAATGTCGCAGTAACAGACATTCCCTAAGTGTCAGTAACCAAAACCAATGCAGGTTTATTTCTTACGGACCCCATATACCCACTGGTGGAGGGCTCTGATTTATGTCATCTTTACTCTGAGACCCAGGCTGACGGAGGCGCCTTCCTATGAAATTTCACAGGTCACAGGAACAGGGAACAGAGTGCGGAGAACCATAGACGGACTCTAAAATGCTTCAGAAGAAAAGAGACACACAGCACTGTTGCTTAATTTTATTGGCAAGAGCAAGACTTAGAGCCAAAGCTAACTTTAGAAACACCAGGAAGGGTAACTTTTCTGAATACCGGAAATGGAAACTGGGTATCAGTAAATGGTGGAAATATTTATGTCATTGTCCTACCCCGACAGACATACACTCATGACACAGATGGACATAGACGTTTAACCCTAAGCCCAATGATAAAATTAGCCCCCAAGGGAAAATGAAGTCTCATTACAGAAAAATTCAGAAATGTAGCTTAGAACAGAAGATGCCCAAAGAGATCTCCTCCTGATGCAGGAATATTTAGCCAACAGGTAGTAGAAAGGCATTTTGTTTCAGGGGACTACCGTTCCACCCTAGACTCGGTCAGAAACGGGCACAACATAATCTCTGAGCTGAGAGTATTTAGTGTTGTCAGCTCATTTAAAAAAATATGTATAGTTCAGACTTAATTTTGTTTTTATTCTTAATTTTCCTTTCTTGGTAAACAGCAGGTCAAATATCAGTGAGAATTATGGTCACAGATGTGAGACGTACTGAATCGCATTTTCAACGTCTGTTGCATAGACTCAAGGCAAATACGAAGCCTGAGAACAAGATTTTTTTAATTTTGATTTTTTTAAAGATTTTTAAAAATTTTTAAGTAATCGCTACACCCAATGTGGGGCTCAAACCCACAACCCCGACACCAGGAGTCACATGTTCTACCAAATGAGCTGGCCAGGTGCCCCAGGAAAAATACTTTAAACATGATAGTGATTATAGAGAATTAATTACAGGTGGTGCTATCAGAATTTCTCTCCAAAGATACAACCTCGGTGCTTTCTTATTTTTCCCTGTTTACAGCATTAAGATAATCTCGTATCATTTTTAAAAACTTTTCCTTCTTTTATTGCAATGCTTTTTAAAAATTTCCTTTGTTCTAAATAAGTAAAGTGCCTGGGAGAAGTCAAAAGGAACAGTACAGGGATAAAATGGAGCCATCCCAGGTTGTGGGAGATCAGGACAGATGGATTGACTATGATGAGGTGGATGTCTAATGCAGCCCCCACCAAAAACAAAACTCCAGACTTTTGAAACTCCTCATTAGTTCAAGAAGAACACAATAAATAAATAAATAAATAAATAAATAAATAAATAAATAACTCCGCATGATTACCGAAGAGCAAACATTTCATTTGACTTTGTCTTTGCCCCAGGTTTTAATTTATCAAACACATACTGAGAAAGCATCTCATGTTTCCATCAATTCTTGCTGTGTTTTATTTAACACTTAGCAGAGCCTGACAGAAATCTGACCTCCCAAGGCAGCTCCCCCTAAGGGAAGTTCATTACCTGGCATTGGTCTACTTTGTCCATTTATCTTGGAGAAAATATTTGCAAACCATACAGCTGATAAAAGATTTGTATCCAGAATGTATAAAGAAATCTAGTAACTCAGTAATAAAACAAATACCCAATTTTAAAAATGGGCAAATGATTTAAATAGGCATTTCTCCCAAGAAAATGTGCACATGGTCAATATGTACATGAAAAGATGCTCAGAGTCTTTTAACATTAGGGAAATGCAAATCAAAACTACCGTAAGATACCAGTTCACACCCACTAGGATTCTAGAATAAAAGAGACATTAATAACAGGTGTTGGTGAGGACTGGGGAAGGTGAGGGTCTCACATACTGTTGGTGGGAATGTAAAATGGCCCAGCCACCTTGGAAAATGCTCTTGGTAGTTCCTTATAAAGTTAAGCTAGAGTTATCGTATAACCCAGCAATTATTCTCCTAGGAATATATACCCAAGAGAAAGAACCCCCAAATAAGTGAAAACATATGTCCCCACAAAAACTCATATACAAATATTAAGAGTAGCATTATTCATGACAGCAAAAAATTCAGACAACCCAAATAACCAGCTGTTGAATGGATAAACACAATGTAATATATCCATAAAGTGGAAAAAATTATTTGGCAAGACAAAGAAATGAAACAGTGATAACATGCTAGCTACAACACGGATGAACCTTAAAAACGTGATGCTAAGTGAAAGAAGCCAGTTACAAAAGACCATGTATGATATGCTTCTGTTTATATGAAGTGTCCCGAATGGACAAATTTATAGAGACAGATAGGAGATTAGTGTTTGCCTGAGACTGGGAAGGGTGGGTGGGTTGTGGGAGTGACTGCTAATGAGTACAGGGTCTCTTTGTAGAGCAATGGAAACATTCTAAAATTAGATTGTGGTGATGGTTGCACAATCCTGTGAATAGACTAAAAACCGTTGAATTGTACATTTTAAATGAGTGAACTGTAGGTTATGTGAATTGCATCCTAATAAAGCTGTTCTCTTTCTTCCTCTCTTCCCTTCTTCCTCTCTTCCCCTCTTTCCTTTCCTTCCTTCCTTTTCTTTCTTTCTTTCTTTCTTTCTTTCTTTCTTTCTTTCTTTCTTTCTTTCTCTCCTTCTGTCTTCTTTTTTTAAAGTGAGGTACATTTCATCCATTCCAGTACTGAAATGTGACCCTGCCTGGCGGGTTTCCTGGCTCAGTAGTTTATGATGCTATATGGTGGGTTCCAACTTCCGGTTCCGAGTCACCTTACCAAGGAACTAGTAATAGCTTTTAACTGTTCCAGTGACCCCCTTCTCAGCACCTCTCCCTGATTCCAGCCCACAGCATCTATACGGAGATGTCTCATTTCTTGCTTCAGAACAGAAGGCTGGCTAAAAGTTAATACTATTTGCTGATGAACTTGCTCAGAATAGTATGTAGGCCCTCAAATCTGATACGCATTAGTGACGATGGTAGATGTGCTTTCCTTCGGTGTGCTCTACAAAGCTGCTGGCACCAGCTTGATCAATGAATGGTCTGGCTGTGTGATGCTGGAACAATCTAGAACTGTCTGTAATCTCGATTTACTGTAGGGCCGCACACACTCCTATAATGAATCAGAATGCCCAGGCATGGTGGCCTTGGGGAAAGGAGTTGCAAGGCCCTTTTAGAGGGAAGAGTAACTTCCTACTTGGCATCCCAATGGAAAACCCTTCAGTCATTGCTGTGGGCCATTGTTGCTTCTGTGCGGTGCCACTGGACTTTCTGCCAGCACAGCGTCACACGGAAATGTCTGTTGGAGCCATTCAGCCTAATCTCGGACGGACTACATTTACTTCAACGTTGTAGGCACGCAGTAGGTTTTTTTGCATTAATTAATAACTGTGTAGAAACAATCTCTCTGCTACTTTATGCAAAAGAGGCCTGGATTGTTGTAAATTATGTACATTTTTCCATTAACTTTTCAGCTACAGAAATTCTTCCTTATCTCGATGAGGATTTACCGTAAACTATAAGGAAAGTAAATACCGATTCTCTGGAGGATGTTTATGAAAATTGCATTATATTAGAAATAACAACCTAGGTGTTTGTACAGCTCATTCCCTACCCTCACAGACGTATCTTCTCTGCTGGGGGTTTTTTTAGACTCCTGCCCTGGTCAGCCTGTCCAAAACCACAGGTCCTTTTTACTCCCCATCCCTTTGCCTTCCATTGTTTTCCTCTACAGCCACAATCACTTCCTGTTTTCTGTCGTAGTTATTTCTTTATTGTTTATCTCCTTCACGGAATGTAATCCTTCTTGGGCAGGACTCTGTTAATCTCGTTTGCTGCTCTGTCCCTAGCGCCTAGATCAGTGTCTGGCTTCTTGGAGGTACTCAGTAAGTATTTATTGAACAAATAAATAGATACACTTCCTCCCCTCCTCTCTCCAAAATACAGTTTGAGAGAAGAGAGCCCCATAGAGCAGACAGCAAAGGAGTAAGCTTGTTTCTCTCTTGTAACTACGCATTATCCAGCTTCCAGGCACCATGGTATCATGCACACAAAAAGAGACAGAAGGTACAAGGTTGGAAGGCTCTTCTCATTCAATTCTGTCCCGAAGAGGAGACTTGAGTGTCCAAGTGGCAAAGGGACTTTCCCTTGGTCACAACAAAAATGAGTGACCAAATGAAGACTGTGCCTCAGAGGATGTCATTCACAGTTCTCAGAGTTTAGAAGGTGGAGAAAAACACTAAAACACTGGAATGTTTAGCCCTTCTAAACTTACTAACTTACGTTATACTTCCATGACTTACTAAGGTACATATTAATAATTACATTACACGTAATTTTACGTTACTTACTAACTTGCATATACTTACTAACTTATAACCTACGTTGTACTGTGTTATAATTACAACCCAAATGTCGCCTGGGGAACCTTGCTCCTTTGAGATTTGAAAATAGGTGACTGACACCCCCTCTCCCGTGTGGTGCTGTCTTCAGGCATTTGTGCGTGTAGGCAGAGGTGGCTGGTTCATTATTCCCATTTTGAGTAGTTCGAGGTCATTGCTTTTCTTTTATATGCTGTCCCTTTGCTACTTCGCCTTCTTCCCAAGTGGCCCCTCGAGATATTTTGCTAAACCAAAGGAGAAGTTCTATCATACTCTTTGGAGGCAAGAACAGCTTCCCTCAGTGATGGCGTTAAATAAGGAATATAAAACACGAAGTAAAGCATTTGAAATATTTCCACCCACTGACCATGACGACTTTAGGGTGCTGTTTTAGGGTATTACTCTTTGTAGGGATGAATGGTACAACAGAAAGTACCTAGACTTTAGTGGGGATCATGGCCAAACATGTACTGACAGTATGATTTTAGGTGAAGTAATTGATTTAAGTTCTAGTTCCTTGATTGTAAAATGGAGAAAATCATACTTGCTTTATAGGATACTGAGAATTAAATGAGGTAACATGTGTAAAAGTGCTTTGTTATAGAAGACGTCATGCAAATAATATCACCACTGTCACTGAGTGTATTTATGGTAGCTTTATTTTATTTTATTTTTTTTAGAAAGTGACTACATGAGTTCCCCAAGCTTCTGTTCAGAGTTGTACCTTAGTTGCTGAAATGCCACAAATGACATTCCCTCTGGAACAAAAAGGGTGGGTCAGGTAAAGAAAACCAACTGTGAGTGATAAGTTAGAAAGTAACTTGAGAAATCCCAGTTGGATTTTGTGGAGTTGGATTGAAGTGTAGTTTCATAAAATGGGCCAAATACCTGTGTTCAGAACTCTTTTGCTGCTGAGATATACCACATTTCTTGTCCTGTTTACACTGGTCAAGATCTTTTTTTCTTTTTTCTTTTTTTCTTTTCTTTACTGACTCAAGAAGACAACATTTCATCGACAGAGATCTTGCCTTCTCCACAGGATTAAGATATTTTACTTTCTTGATATATTTGACTTTAAATCTTTTTATGTTTCATGTTTTCCCCCCAAAGAAGTGACATGTTAACACTGTTTGAATAGCCCAGCAAACCCGTATGTGCCTTCGGATTGCTTCCTCGTTTATGTGGGGTGGGCAGTGGTTTCTCTTTCCTCTTTCTTTTGCTACTGCAAAGCATTGCCATTATAGCATCTCAAAATATGAGCTCAGTAGGATTGCCTTTCCCTTCATAGAAGAAAGACTGGGATGTAGAGCTATTGAATGATTTACCCCTAGTCTCAGAGCTGGCTAGTGACAGAACGAGACTTTTTTCTGCCCTCTTATGATACTAGCGACATCCTGTTGACATTCTTCTGACACATAGACATGCCAATAAGTAGAAACAAAGAATCTTTGATGAAGCCTGGGGAAATGGAGAGTCATATTCTAGTGCTCCTCTAAAATTATGTTGTCGACTACCACCAGTCCTGAGTACGGGAGACCTTCCAGATAAGCCACCGCTGTCCTTTTTCTTTTATTCCTCTGTGACTATATTGGGAGGACAAGAAGAGGTGGATGGTCTGAATGCAGAAGGAAGCAGAAAAAGAAATTGAACAAATCGCATTCCTTTCCAGCGCACTCATCAATGTATTGATTTTACTCATCAAGCGCTTTTGAGTGCCGGGCTCTGTTTTAGTCGCTGAAGATACGGGGGGAAAGAAACTAAGAAGTGTTGCAGTCTCATGGAACTTCCAATCTATTGAGAGAGACAGGCAGGCGGTACATCATTAACTGCTTAGTAACGATTATTGCAATGAGGGTAAATGCTTCCAAAAAAAAAAAAAAAAAAAAAAAAAGCAGAGGCTACCATGAGCCCCTGAAATAGGGGATCTGAACTGAGTGAGCACAGGGGTTCAGGAAGTCTGAGGAGGTGTCCATTAGCTAAGGCTAGAAACGTGAATAGCAGCGTGAGAGGTGGTGGCAGGGACAGTGGGAAGAGGCTGGGCAGAGACAAGAGTGCAAGCAAGGATCCTGAGGCAGTGAGTGTCTTGGCATATCTGAGACACAGGTTGACGTGAGAAAGCAAGTGGGAAGAGATGATGGAGAAAAGCAGGTAAGAGCCATTGGTGATCTTTGGTCTTGGCCTTGGTCTTGCAAGAGCCTTGGTGATTTCGACCTCTGTGTAGAGCAGTGGGGAATTATTTAAAAGCTCTGAGCGTACAGGAGTGATAGCACTCTGGCTGCAGAGAAAGGAACGGTGGAGAAAGCCAGGGCTGCATAAGAGATCTGTTAGATGTTCATAGTAATCCAGGTGAGCAGTAATGTTAGTGTTGACTGAGGAGGTGGTCGCGGAGGGAGGCGTGAGGGATCTGAACCGTTTTGAGAAGGCGGGCTTGAATGGAGGTGGAGCTCCAGGGAAGGGAAGATTTTGGTGATAGCTCCTTGGATTGGGGCGTGGGAGACTGGTGGTGTGGCATGCCTTCATTTACTGAGGAATGGATGACTAGAAAAAGAATGTATTCTTTTTTATTGAAAGTAATACAAGAAGTCATCTTTTGGACCTACTAAGTTAGGCCCATTAACATAGAGATGTCAACTGTGGCGGTATTGACCCGGGGCTCAGGATAGAGAAATGGGTGGCAGTTGGGAACTGTCCACTCACAGTTGGCGTGTACGACCATGTGGGAGGATGAGGTCATCAGAAAGAAAAGGCAGATGAGAGAAGAGGGCCGAGGATATGCCACCAAGAAATAGCTGCTTGGTCTGTTAAGGTATACATGATAGGAGATGATCTCTGGCAAGAGTTAGAATGCAGGGCGGCCCAGTTGGAGGCCATATTTATGTATCAGGAGGAGAAGAAAGTCACAGAGGGAGCTGAGGACAAGTAACCGGAGTGGTGGTTGAAAAGCCAGGAGAATGTGATGTCGTGGAAGAAGGCAGAGGGATAAGTGTGTAATAGTTCTGGGGGCACGGGGAGGCTGTGGCACGATTGGGATGATGGATCACCCAGCTGGGTTATCCTCTGGGTTAAACTCCGAAATGTGAAGTCTCCGGATCTGATTTTTCTCTAATAACTCCATGGCTCATTACAAAGATAAATAGAATTCCCCCTGCTGAAAATGTCTAATGATTAAGATGATTTGTTATTATTTATGATTTTTTTGAATTTCACTTAGAAGCCACTGAGAGGGCAAAATGAAAACAGGAGGCGATGAAAAACTGCTCTCAGGTGACTCATCACTAGACGTGGGGCCAGTAGAAAATCCATGTAGTAGTAACTTTTTATAAATGCAGTTCTGGATTGTTAAGTGGAACGCCTTGACCGTAGCCCTTTGAGTATTACTGGAGGATGTGGGGCATATCTCTTGTGTCATTATTGTGAACCGATGTTCTCATGGTTTCCTGATAGTCGTTTGAGTCCTGGCTCTGAACCGGGAAGAGTCTAAAGAACAAGATTTAGGGGAAAGGTTTTTAAAACACAGATTAGGAACCAGTACCACTGGAAGGATTCACGTATTTCCTGTCTTTAAATTTTGCTTTGAAATGTGTAGTTTCCAGTAAATTTTTTGAAGATGCTCAAATTGTTGCTTGAGTTTATGGAACCTCCTTTAATTCTTAAGTAGCACACAGCTGAATAAAGATTGTAGCAGCCTGATTTGGTTGATTGGTTGAGTTCTTCACATCAAAGAGCGGCATAAAATAAGAAACTGGATTCTCAGTTGGAAATAAATTCCAGAGACCCTGTTTTTCTTCCAAACAATTCAGATGGCTGCAAATCCAAACTCTTAGCTTTTTATCTCTCAATAATCACATGTGAAAAATAGTACAGAAGGACAGAAAAATATTTACCTTTCCAGTTAAATTAACTGTAACATGGCTAAGAGCCAGGATGTTCACTTTTTATACATCCATCAAAAATTTATAGTAAATAGAGATTCATGAGACACAAGTCCTGATTTGAAGAAGCTTATAGTTTCATAGGGGAAGATGAGTGCATCCAAATAATTATAAATTTCGGTTATAAGGTGTTTTAGCAACTCAGAGGAGAAAGATGAAATAGTATAGGAGAGTATTCAGAGGATGTAATTATGTGAACTGAGTCACAGTGACTAGCCAAGGTGAAGAGGAAGGACCCAGGGGAAGGTGTTATTCAGCACGGGTAGCATGAAGTTGCCTCTAATAGAATGGAGGGGGGTGGAAAGGTGAGGAGGACCCAGATTATGAAGGACGTGCAAGCCAAGGTAAGGGGCTGTTGAAGAATTTCAAGCAGTTGCTTGGTAGGTAACTTATGCATTCTGGGAGATCATCCGTGGCAAGGTTAGAGCAGGTTTGGAGAGGGCGGGACTGAAAAAAGATACTATTGGGGCACCTGGGGGGCTCAGTTGGTTAAACATCTGACTTCGGCTCAGGTCGTGATCTTGTAGTTCGTTGGTTCGAGTCCTGAGTTGCGTTCTGTGCTGACAGCTCAGAGCCTGGAGCCTGCTTTGGATTCGGTGTCTTCCTCCCTCTCTTTCTCTCTCTCTCTCTCTCTCTCTCTCTCTCTCTCTCTCTCTGTCTCTGCCCCTCCCCTGCTCTCTCTCTCTCTCTTTCTGGAAAATAAACATTAAATTTCTTTTAAAAAAGAAAAAAGATACTATTGCAGTGGTCCAGATGCAGTACAGAGACATGGTACAAGAAAACTAGTGGTGAAAAAGATGGCTGTGCCTCTCAGAAGCATCCCTAGAGAGGGAAAAAAAAGATCTGGGTTCTAATTTCAATTTGGAACTGTATCAGCATCCTCCAAAGAAGACAGAGACATTTATTTAAATGAATTGGCTGACATGATTCATGGAGGTTGGCAAGTCTAAAGTCCTCAGGGTGGGTTGGTAGACTGGAGACTTGGGAAAAAGGTGATGTTGCAGTTTGAGTCCAAAGGCAGTCTGCTGACAAAATTTCTTCCTGCTCAGGAGAGGTCAGCCCTTTCCTATACAGGCCTTCGACTGATGGGACAGGGCCCACCCACATTATGGAAGGTAATTGCTTTCTTCACAGTCTACTGATTTAATCGTTGATTTCATCTAAAAAAAAAATACCTTCATAGAAACCTCCAGAAAAGTGTTTGACCAAATATCTGGCTACCATAACCCAGCCAAGTTGGAGGGTAAAATTGACCATCACAGTAACTAAAAGTTTTAGGCAAATTACTTTTCATTTCTGGATCCTCTCCCAGATTCCTCCTGTATAGAATTATGACATTGAACTAGATACCATCTAAGATCCATTCTAGCTTTGAATAAAATATGTTTATTCGTTCTTTGCCATGGAGTTAAGAATGGGCATTGCCTAATTTATTTTAAGATTCTGGAATTTTATTTTTTTAATTTTTTTAACCATTTTATTTAATATATTTTAAATTTACATCCAAGTTAGTTAGCATATAGTGCAACAATGATTTCAGCAGTAGATTCCATAATGCCCTTACCCATTTAGCCCATTCCTCCTCCCACAACCCCTCCAGTAACCCTCTGTTTGTTCTTCATATTTAAGAGTCTCTTATGTTTTTAAGATTCTAGAATTTTAGATCAACAGGTTACCTTTGGCATCTACGACACTTCATATATATGGATAGGAAGTAGGCAGAACTGCTTAATTCATGCAAATGGTGACTCCATTGTTGTCATTTAAGGATTCCATGCAACGTAGCAGATTTTTTTCTGCCAAAGTGCACGAAATCAAATTTCTATAGCTTAAGTCATGTTTGAGGCTTGCTAGGAAGCTATCCTATGTAAAAGACCCTTTAATTAGGTTCTGTTGGGAATTCAGGTATTGGCATACACTGTTGATTTTTTTGTTACGGAGACGGAGTCACTACAGAGAAAGTGAAATATGGTTCATGTTATCAGGCAGAATCAACTGATTTTGGGGAGGGGGTCTCTTGCCAAGCAGTGGCATCTGTGAGCCAATTTTAGGGTTCCATTGCTCCCCTCCAAGTATGAGACTTTCAGAGATAGATAGGATGTCTCATTCTTCTTAAAAGCACGTTAGAAACTCTTTTACCCCTTGTATTTAAGAGAAACATTTCTACGTGGGAAGCGCATTCATGCAGCTGAGTGTATTGATAGGGAGGTTCAGTGGTTTGAGTCGTGAACCCTGACATGAATGGGAGAAAAAAAATCATCAGAAGCATTTTCTTGTCGGAACAGATACAAAGAACATTTCTAATAGGCCCAAAGCTTTACGTTGTTCTTTCCCACCTTCCTAGGGTGAGATTTTGTTTAGATTTGTTTTTTAAAAAATTATCTGTGGACCAGTGTAGGCTGGGGACTTTGTATGGATGAAATAGACTTAGTCTTGGAATCCTAGATGAAGAGCTCTGAGCATTTTCAAATTAGTTATTGTACGCCCTCCAATAGCTGAAATAATGTGCAATTTACTGTCAGAGAGCTCTAAAGATTTTAGGACCTTTAGACACTAATCTCTTCCCTCAATCATAGAAATTGGAACATGATACTCATCTTTGAAGGCTTTGGCCAGCTTTTCTCTTTTCTTGCTACGCTTGTTAGAATTTTGTCTCTGACATTTTGAGACAATTTTTGAACGATCGTTTCCAAGTTATTTCAAATTACTTTCATTCTTATTTTGATGTCCTTTAATTTATCATATCATCAGGAGTTGAGGCTCACTGCTGCCCTTGGACAGGATAGTTTTAAATCTACTTTACCTCCAGTCAATATATTCTTTATTAAAAGGCTTAAAAGGATTTAAAAAGGCCATTAAAATGTGTAAGCCTCTGTCTCATTTTGGAATATTGTTTCCGTTGTTTTGTCCACATGGAATATTCAATGTGTCCAAGAGAAAAGATAAGAAAAATAATTCATTTTGTGTTACTTAAATTGGGACGTGGGAGGTCAAAAGTGGCCCTGTTTGGGTTCCTTTGCCTTTAACCCCGTATCTTTTCTTCTACCCTTTTTTGTTTTTTTTAAAAGGCACATTTCAAATAAACATACAACTTTGAAGATTTCTGGGTCAAAAAATACTATTCTGTCACTGTATCTTCTTACGATTTAATTTCTGAGACAATAAAAATTCCAGTCTAGTTCGATGTCAGTTTTGTAATGGAGATTCACAGAAGATGTCTCAGAACTTTCCTTGGAAACTTTCTTCTCCACCTGAATCCCTTCCGTGTCAGTATCTGGACGGGATGGTCCGCTGCTCTCCCATCTTCCCTTGCTGTCTTGGGTCCCTCTTGACTGTCCAGGTGAGTCCCAGGGGGGCCAGGCAGGGAGGAGGTCAGAGGGGAGGGAGGGGGGGAAGGAGGCCATGGCACTGACCACCCGTCCTCACTGTCCTGATCATATTACTTCTCTCCCCCAGACCATTCCTAAAGTGTGATAGGCTAGAGTTTATTTAAGGATTTTATTTATTAAGGAGGCTGCTTGGGATTCTCTCTCCCCCGTTCTCTGCCCCTCCCCCTGCTCTCTCTCTCAAAATAAGTAAATAAACATTAAAAAAAAAGATTTTGTGACATTTTTTTTAATTTTTTTTTTTTAACGTTTATTTTTGAGACAGAGAGAGACAGAGCATGAACGGGGGAGGGTCAGAGAGAGGGAGACACAGAATCTGAAACAGGCTCCAGGCTCTGAGCTGTCAGCACAGAGCCCGACTCGGGGCTCGAACTCACGGACCGCGAGATCGTGACCTGAGCCGAAGTCGGCCGCCTAACCGACTGAGCCACCCAGGCGCCCCAGATTTTGTGACATTTTGATTTCAGGTCTTCATGGCTTTTTCCAGTGAGTAGAACTGGTCCTACCCGGCTCTGCCCTGTGACCGTGTCCTCCCTGCCACGGTGCTCCAGGAACCGCTCTTTGGCTTGCCCGCCATTGCGTCAGGGAACCTCTCCTGCCTCCTCCCTCAGTGCAGACCCTTCCTGTCAGATGGAGATCCCATCCTTGTCCTAACCTCTCCGGGGTCTGGTTCCTGGCAGCTCCTCTTTCCCAGCAGTGGGTGGGCTATACTCACTCCCACACCCAGCTCTGGTTCCGGGATCTCCAGCCCGGCTGAGTTCTGATCCCCACCACCACCTTCCCCAACCCCCCCCCCCCCCAACCCCGGGGCCAGGAAGGCGCTGGGACGAAAGGGACAGATCTGAGGTTGTCTTGCAGAGGAGGAATGTAGGCATGAGGCGGGTATTCCCACGGATCCTTCCACAAAGCACAAGCAGGTGGAGAGACTCCTCCAGTTATAAAGCAACTGATGGGAGCCCTCATTGATATGTCCTGGGCGATGAGGTGCAAAACCTGACACAGCGGGGGTGTCAAAAGGAGAACCTATTGGTTTATGACACCGGACAGCCGTACTGACTTGAGTCTGCTTCCCTGATGCACCCCGGCCCTGGCGGGACAGCGTGTGCACCTGCTGTTTGCTCACCAGACACGGATCCGTTGGGTCTGCTTTTCCCATCCCTGAATCCGCCCAGGACGCCAAGCCTCTCCGTGCTGTAGTAGATTCCAGGTATCCCATCTGTGTCCTTTGGATGCCCGTGCGCTAACGAAAGATATAAAATATATGATTATGTCAGACAGTGATAACAAAAATAGATCACACTTCGGTTTTCTGCTCATAAAGATTATACCACTGGCCCACCCTCAGTAACTCACCCCCAGCGGTGATTTTCGGGGTGATACTGACAGAGGACCTAAATCACCCGTCGTCTCTTGCCCGACGCCTTCTGTGGTGGGGAGTCCGCATGCGCACGGCAGCTGCTGGGAGATAATGATGCCGTTTGTGTCTGTTGACTGGCCCACACGGGACTCGGTGCCACAGCCTTCCATATATTAACGTGCCAACTGGTGTGTGGCTGACACACAGGCTTTTCTACTTCCCTAATTGCCTGGAAAATTCCATGTTGTTTTTCTGACTCCTTGCCATGAGCACACAAATGCAGACTGTTTTCGAGCTGTAGGTTTTCTGCAGCCTGAAGAAACTGAGTTTCCACAGGCTCCAAAGACCTCTATTGCCTTATCTTAAACGAGGTTCAGGGGCGCCTGGGTGGCTCAGTCGGTTAAGCATCTGACTTCCTTGGCTCGAGTCATGATCTTGCAGTTCGCAAGTTCGAGCCCCGTATTGGGCTGTCAGCATGGAGCCCACTTCAGATCCTCTGTCCCTCTCTCTCTCTGCCCCTCCCTTGCTTGTGCTTTCTCTCCCTCTCTCAAAAACGAGTAAACATTGAAAAACAAAAAAAGGTTCAAAGAATCTCCTCCAAATGGGTGATTCAGCTGCCAGATTATCATGATGATTTTCAAGATGATTTTTTTTAAGCTGGAAATGTGTTTGAAGATTAAAATCCACTGTCAGTTTTTAAAAATTGTTTTTTTAATGTTTATTTGCTTTAGAGAAAGAGAGACAGAGTGTAAGCAGGGGAGGGGGGGAGAGAGAGGAAGACACAGAATCCGAAGCAGGCTCCAGGCTCCGAGCTGTCAGCACAGAGCCCGACGCAGGGCTCGAACTCAACTAACCGTGAGATCATGACCTGAGCCGAAGCCAGACGCTTAACCGACTGAGCCACCCAGGCGCCCCACCTCTGACCTATTCCTTAAGACTCTACACGGACACCATTTCCTCCAGGAGCTGTTCCCTGGCCCCACCTCTAATACAGCAGGCCTCTCTCTATTAGGGCACTTGCCTCCCCGTGCAGAGATAGACCATGTCCCAGTCTCCTTCCCGTGGGCAGGGTGGGATCACTGTGTGCTCCACCGATGCATTGGTGTCACCTGTCAGTGCAGTGTGCCCACAGTGGTGCTGCAGACAGTGATCACCAAAGTCAAGCTATGACGGGATCGTTAGGCTCTTCTAATAAACTGAATTAATAGCAGATCAAAGCCGCAGCTATGATTTAAACACTTAAAAACATGTTGTTTCTGATCCCTTGGGTTTCTGGGTCTCTTTCCTCTGTGATCCCGATTAAAAAATACCGCATTCAATAAATACAGTGAAACACATAAAATATTCCTTTTCACTTCTTTCTTTCTTTCTTTCTTTTTTTAATTTCAAGACCGTGTACAGTTCTTGCAAAATCAAAAGAGCTGAGAAGAGTAAAGCATTTGTGTGTGTGTGTGTGTGTGTGTGTGTGTGTGTGTGTGTTTCATGAGTTTCTGGTCATTCATTCTTGTTTTAAGATGACATAATTTCATAGCCATTGACAAAGTCGTGGAATAAATACTCTGGAGGAGACCGTCTGGGATTTTAATGTGCCAACCAAACACCTGGGGCCCTTGTTAAGAATGCAGATTCTGGCTCAGTACATCTGGTGCGAGGCCTGTGATCGTGCATTTCTAAGAAGCTCCAGGGGATGTCTTCGTTCCCCGTCCACCGACCACATGTAGAGTAGGGAGGCAGTAGCATTCAGATGCTGTCTCTGTATTTTTATCCGGTGAGACTTTTAAAGCAAAGGCGTTTCCTTCTGTTTCAAAATACTCCAGTGAACGAGCACCGCAGATGACTTGGCAATAGGAAACTTGAGCAAAGCTCACACTGTTGTGTGTCTGGGCTTATGTGGGACGTGTTGGGGTCCAGGCACGCTCATGTTGCATAAACAAGATGTGTGGCATCCTGTCCACTTTCGGCTCTTTTTCCTGGCGGGCAGATTTAGAGCGAAAGAGGACACATGTCATTATTCTCTTTGATAAAATTTCATTGAGAATAGTTGGTCATCTCATGGCATTCCTCACACTGATTCATTATCTATTCATTATTCATTCTACACACTATTCATTACCAGGAGTAGGATATCCTGGTATCCGGAGATCAGGCAGTCTTTTTCACTGGTTCCAGAAAACCCCTGTGCCTTAGTTCCCCAGGGCTACCAACAACTCCCACAGACTGGGAGGCTTTAAACAATCTGTTTATTCTCTTACCGTTCTGGAAGGCAGAAGTTGAGATTAAGGCGTCAGTACAGCTATATGGCCATGCTCCCTCCGAAGACTTCAAGAGAGAATCCTTTGCTTTTTTTCGGCGTCTGGTGGCTTCTGGAATTCCTTGGCTTGTGGCTGCGTCACCCCGATCTCTGCCTTCATCCTCACATTGCTTCCCCCGAGTCTCCCCCCCCCCCTCCCCAGACTTACATCTCTGTGTTTCTGATTTCCCTCTCACATCTAAAGACACTGGTCCCAGATCCTTAGTAACATCTGCCAAGACCCGCTTTCCAAGTAAGGTCACATTCACAGGTATTCGGGGTTGGGACTTGCACACATTTGGGGGTGGGGGCTGTTCAATCCACTGCACCCTGGTTCCTTGAGTCCACTGTGAATTCAAGACATCAAGGTTGTTGCAAACCCCCTATTCTGTGCAGAGTAGACAGAAGCACTTTGTACCCGTGTATTGGAGGAGGGGGGTTAAGAAGGTGTTGATATCATCTTTCCAGCCCTCCAAGTTCTCTTAATGATAAATGGAGAAACAAGAGTGGACAGGTACTAGATTTTTATATGTGGCAGAACCTGCGTGTAGACGTGTTGAAGCTTTCGTTTTCTCTTTGCAACTATGAGATACCTGTTATTGATATGACAGATTCTTCATTTACAAGACATTTTCTTACATATAATCGGTCTTCATTTCTTCCTCTTTTTCTCTTTTTTTTTCTGTTTCTCTGCCCCTGTACCAATCTCTTCATTCCTCTTTATCCTCCCTTTCTGACCACCAGCTGACCAACCTACCTAGTTGTCCACCCAGCTGACTTATTCAGTTTTTTTTTTTTTTACTCTCTCTCATTTCAGAAAATACTAAGGCACTTTTCAAGAATATGGATTGTTAGTGTCTGTAAGTCTTGAGCAACAGTTCATTAATTACTCAGATACAAAGAATTTAGAAGCCAATGCTGATTGATGAGAAGGTAAGGTCTTTCTAAGGCAGAAAAGATCAATCGATATATCAAAAATTCGGTATAGACACCTTTTCAGTTTCCAGCTGGTTGCACAAAGTGTGACGTATTCTCCTTGTATAAGTTTCGTGTTCCACTAAGCATCCGCTTGGCTAGCTAGTTTTACAGCAGGGCAAGATGGTGGATGTAAAAGTAATTCTTTTTTCTTTTTAATGTTTATTTATTTTGAGAGAGAGAGAGAGCAAGCGCACAGCAGGGGAGGGACAGAGAGAGGGGGGAGAGAGATCCCAAGCAGGCTCCACTCTGTCAGCACAGAGCCCGGACACAGGGCTCAAACTTACAAACCATGAGATCATGACCTGAGCCTAAATCAAGAGCCAGACGTTTCACCAACTGAGCCACCCAGGTGCCTCAAGTAAAGCTAAGTCTTAATTGTATCATTTCTGTAAAATCTCTTGAAGATGTAAAGAAATGGCTGTTTGCCATTAGATAGGTAGGGAATTTGGTCTTCTCTTTCAAAGAGATGGCTAGGTAACAAATGAGTTAACAAGCAGCTACTGGAAAATTCATGGAGTGCAAAGTGCTTAGAGCCTTCTAGGATGGTTCAGTGTATCCTAACATATTGACTGTGGCCATCCCACGCGATTTAGCTGTTTTGTTTTAGGTTTCATCTCAGGATCTGGAATTGCTTGAAACCAAACTTTCCAGAAATCAATATCAGTGAATAGATAGGTTTCCAAGACTGTGATTGTGTCCGCAGAAAGGAATATGCAATTATTTCATGGGTAGAGAATGAGAGCTAAACCAGAATAAAAATGATTTTAAATGTCTGCTTTTAAAGATGAGAAGGTGTATCTTGTGCCAGACCTACTGCTATGGAAATATCCCACCACCAAAGAAAATGTGCTACTTTGGGTTTTCAAATTATTTGGTCTTAACCTAGGGATTTATGTGTAGGTAGTAGATCCTTTAGTAAAATAATGGACAGCCATTTATTTCTTTAGGTACTTCCCTATGTCTCCATCTACACGAACTCCACTGTGGAAAAAGAGATAATGCAGTATACAGTATGGTGTTTCAGGGGAGACCAGACTCTGTCTGCCTAGAGAAAATCCAGGCTCTGTGGCTTTGGGCAAAGTACTTCTCTCCTCTGTGCTCAGTTATCTCATCCATCAAATGGGACTTTCCGCATCTCGATGTTACAGGGAGGATGGAATGGTTAAATAAAATGCGTGTGAAATGGTGTCAGACACTTGCCCTGAGGCAGCCCCATTCCGTAGAAATATAAAATGAACCACACTGGCAATTTTAGACTCTTGAAGAGCCTCATTAAAAAGTGAAAAGAAACAGGTGAAAATAATTTCAGGAATACATTTTATTGAACCCAATATATTCCAAATATTTTCATTTCAACATGTGATCAGAATTACGAATGTGGTACAGTACTTTCCTGATCTCTGGCTGCCACCCGTGGTGATTCAGATTCACTTGGTCTGGGGTCCAGCCCCGTCTGGGCGTATTTGCAGAGCTCCCAGCTGGTTCTCGTGTACAGACCAGGAGTCAGCCCAGTGTCCTAGGCAAATCTCCTTACTACCCCTTTCCATGAAATAGATGATGCCACTGGCTGGAACCATTTCACAATGTTACTGCTAAGAATGAAACGGGATCCTGAGAATGAAACGTATTGCGAAATATAAAATGCCGCAGGAAGGGAAGAGCTTCTGGGTATTCATATTTATGCCAAAATGTGGTCCTTCCCAGTGGACCCTCCTCCCGGAAGGTCTGCTAAGGACCTGTGTGGTCTTGTCCTTGATTCTAACTACTTCCAGTCCTTTTCTTGAAAGGAGGTGCTTTTTTTTTTTTTTTTTTTGCCTCTGAAACTGATTTTTCCTGAGCACTGCCTTTGTGCCGGGCTGGATGGATAACGGACAGAGCATGATTTTGGAAGTAACACTCAGTAGAGGCAAGTGCCAGGACCATCTGCTTATTAGCATTCTCTGGGGCTTCGTTTGCTGGTCCGTGACTGGATGCCATGTACGAGGCTGGGCTTTTGTGAGGACTGATAGAAATAATGGACACACGCACTTAGCTTGGGTCTAGACTCCGCTACAGGCATTCTGCTGGGCCCTGTGCCATGTGTGGTTCCCGATGACTCGGGAACCGGCCGTACCCGTGGTAGTTAGGCTAAGTCACTGGTGGCACTTGACCGATCGCATTAGCTGGTGAGCACACGCGTCCCCAGAGCCCGCACTCCTTGGCCCTACTCTCCCACGAGTTTACAGAGGAACTCTTTTTTTCCTTTGCACACACGAGATCCCAAGAGATTTGGCCTAATCCATGTTCAAATGGACTATTTCCTCTGTCCTGAGGGGAGAGATTGGGTTTAGCGTGGCTGAATTGGTTATTCAGCTTTTAACTGCCTTCCGATGGAAGCACACCCAGTGTTGCTGATTGAATCTGCCCTCGGGAGGGCGGCCCTGACTTTCTGGCTGGTGCTTCTTGAGGGAGCCAGGCCCCCATCGGACAGGATTCGGGGCTAAAGGAAGTGCCCCCATCTCCCTGGCTAACGGAAATTCTTTCCTCTTCTTCTCAAATCGAGGTAAATTAAGCAGTAACATGTTGCAACAAACATTGTGGGCTTTCTTGCACAAAGAGGTTTCTCAAAAGTCCACTGGCCGATTAAAAAAAAAAGAGCAAAACCACCTGACTTATTCTACGAATGCACCCATGGGTGTACCAAGCGTCTCATGGGGGCATGGTGATCGCCTGACAGGCTTACCACAACTTCTGTGGACGGTTCGAGGACTCTGTCAGAGCGGTACACGTGGTTCTGTGATGGCAGACAGTTTCGTCTGTGCCTCCCTGTTTTTCTAGGTGAAGTAATTCAGACCCAGAGAGGTAGGGATCTGCTTAAAGCCAAGAAGCGGTAACATGTGATGCGGGAGCCTAAGGCAGGCTGACAGGCCACAAACACCTCCACCCCGGCCCCAGGTGGGATTTGTGTGGTATTCCTTGGGCACTCCTGACTGCCCAAGAACGAAGGAAAGGGGTAAACAAATGGTTGACTGATAGAGATCCTAGTCCTATGGGACCCAGGTCTCCATCACCCCTCCATAGCGATGTGGGAAACAAAGGCAGAAGGAAATGGCAGATAGAACTAAATTTCCTTGTAACCTGCAGCCCACTGACAAATCTTTGAGGCCTGCAGAGTAAAAGGTTTCTCCAGGAACTCTTTACTGTCTTAACGTTAATGCTTTGCTTGAGGGAAAACAGCCTTAGCTTGACAATAGATAGGCCTCCAGTATCCTGTGAGTCATCTGTAGCATATGAAAATCTCACTGGAAACTTCCCCTGGACTTGACCTCCTCCAGCCCCATAGTTTATTACCAGTCTCTCCTCACGGTCCCTGGGCAGCTCTTCCTGCCCACGGGTCCTGTCCCCGTGGTACAAGAAAATCACCTTTTGGCCCCAAAGACGTCTTCAAGAATTTTTCTTGGCCGTCGGCTCCGGACCCCATGAACCCCATTGTCACCCCAAAAAACCTGGTCAATATGTACAGATAGCATTTGTGAATGACCTCCCTAGTCAGGTGGCTAAGAAATGCTTCACGTGGGTGATTTCATTTCGTCCCATCCCTGTGAGTTAAGCTCTAATATTATGCCCATTTGATGGGTCAACTAGGAGAGTGGGTCACTTCTCCCAGGTTCCCCATCTAGAAGCAATAAAGACAAGATGAGAGCCCGAGACTCTCAGCAGGGCATTTCGGAGCAAGCACCTCCCTTATCGTGTTTATGTAACTGGGAGGCTCACTATGATAATGAACAATTTACTGTGGGTTCAGAGCAACAGGGGAGATCCCTTAAGATAGTGTATAATTAATTCCTAACGAGTGACACGGTCAATAATTGCTATATGAATCCAGACTAATTTGAGTCCAATATATTTTTAAAAATAAAATAAAACATAAGGTTGGCTAATCACAGCTTCACAACCCTCTTTGTTTTCTACCAGGAAGTCAATTCTTAGTCTATTTTTAGTTGTATTGTTGCATATGCCGCGCATATCAAACACTTCTCAAAAACATTGACATTTACAACTGTAGCTTTGTCTGGCTAATTGGTAGCTGTCCCACAGCAATTTGTGCAGGGGCCATTAGGAGGCAATTTGGTTGAAAGGTCATCCATAAGAAGGCTGAACCAGGGGCACCTGGGTGGCTCTGTCCTTTAAGCGTCTGACGTCAGCTCAGGTCCCGATCTCACGGTTTGTGAGTTCGAGTCCCTGTGCTGACAGCTCAGAGCCTGGAGCCTGCTTGGGATTCTGTGTCTCCCTCTCTTTCTGCCCCTCCCCAACTCATGCTGTCTCCCCGCCTGCCCCCATCTCAAAGTAAATAAACAAGTTTAAAAATAAAAATAAAAATTCATCATCTCTGGAGCATGTGTGCCTGCCTCATTTTGTGGTTAAAGGGAGGAATCTTAGTCGTAAAGAGGTTATGCCCTGTGGACACTTGACGTCTGATAGACAAGGTTTATTCTACCTGCCTGTCCACCCTGACGTGTGAACACTGGGGTAGCACCCTCCTCATCCGGGTCCTTGGTCCAGAGAGACTGGCGAAAATCTTTTCCGAAACCGAGAGGGACTCTGAGGCTCCAGCCCCTGAGAGATGACGTTTTCTGCGATCCTTCATGAAGGTTGTACGGAAGCCGTCCTGTCTTCCGTGCTGCATGGCAAGTCGAAATCCGTTTTGCTGGCCTGGCTCCTCCCAGGATGCTCTGGGCCTGCTTTTGCCCACTCTGAGCAGCGGTTTTGACTCTAACTGTCAGGGGGAGGCCTCCCAGGACAGATGCTATATATAGCCTTACCGAGGGGGTTCTTTTCCTGTGGATTGTATTGAGACGGCAGAGAGATTTGATGAGCATGACTGAGCCCGCAGCCCATGAAGGGAACACAGACCTCTCCCCGCCTAATTACAGTCGGCACCCGAAGTAATGCAGAAGAGCCCTTCACATCCACCTTTCCTTGCTCTTCCCTGAGGAACACGCACAAGCTTTGAACTAGTTTGGGGAGGAGCCGTCTCTGCCCAGTCTCACCCTCCTCCTCACCTGCAGGCCCATGTCATTCTTCCATCATCTTTTTGCTTCCAGACCCTAATTACCGAGTCTCCGGCCAGGCTCTGTGCTCGTTTCCTATTGCTGTTGTCACAAATTGCCACGAATTCGGTGGCTTAAAAGGACACATTTATCACGGTACGGTCCTGTAGGCCGAGGTCGGGAATGGTCCTCAGTGAGCTGAAATCAAGGTGTCAGCATGGCTCTGTTTCGTTCTGGAAGATCTAGGGGAGAACCCATTTCCTTGCCTCTTCCGTCTTTGTGAGGCCTCCTGCATCCCTTGACACGTGTCCCCTCCCCCTGTCTTCAAAGCCAGCGATGGCCGACCACGTCTGTCGCCGGGTATCGCTCTGACACTCCCTCTCTGTCCTCCTCTTCCACCATCAAGGATCCTGATGATTACGTCGGGCCCACCTGAATAATGCAGGGTAATCCTCCTATATATTTTTAACGTTTTTATTTATTTTTGAGAGCAAGAGACAGAGACACGCAGAGCACAACTGGGGGAGGGGCAGAGAGGGAGACACAGAATCGGAAGCAGGCTCCAGACTCTGAGCTGTCAGCACAGAGCCCTACGCGGGGCTCGAACTCACAAACCGTGAAATCATGACCTGAGCTGAAGTCGACGCTTAACCGGCTGAGCCACCCAGGCGCCCCGGTCATTTTCATATTTTAAGGCTGATGGATTAGCACCCTGCAAATCCAGAATCTGTGAAAATGTTATGTTTCATGGTAGAGGGAAGTTAGCCAATGGAAGTAAAGTTTCCAGAAGGTGAGATGTGGACATCTTTGAGGGGCCGTTATTCTGCCTCCCATAGGCTCCACACAGCCCTCTGCTCATGGTCTAAAAGCCCCAGTTGGAGACTAAGAGGAGGCATTTGAAGCTGGTGATGGGGAGCACAGCCTCTTGCATCCGAGGGCCTGGGGTTTCTTGCCTTCGTAAGTTACTGTCTTTGTGACTTTGGGCAAGCTCTAGCTTCTCTGTGCCTCTGGTCCTCGAACTACAAAATGGACGCGATAATAGGACTGCCCTCATGGAGTCAATGTGGTTCTAAATAAGGCAATACCTAGTGTTTGGGCCATAGTTAGAGCTAATAATCCTAGCTGTCGTACTTACTGAACTGTTGTCATTGATTACCCGGGGAATGGCTGTGTCCTGTGTGGCTTAGTGTCTGCACACACCTAAGCTGGCTTTTGCATCCTCTGGGCGGAGGCTAAATTGTTTTCCACGTTTGCTTACAGAGGAGCATAAAAGCCCTTTCAGAAACTTTATATTTGCTGCCCTGTCCTGACATTGGATACTGAGATATATGTCATATATATCAATATGTATCAATATGTATATCATATATACGTATCGATATATACATATATATCATATATACATACCATATATATATCAGCTATATACATATATTTTTTAATGTTTATTTTTATTTTTGAGACAATGTGAGAGACAGAGTGCAAGCAGGGGCAGACAGAGGTGGACACCAAATCTGAAGCCAGCTCCAGGCTCTGAGCTGTCAGCACAAAGCCCGACGCGGGGCTCAAACTCACGAACCGTGAGATCATGACTTGAGCCGATGGCGGATGCCCAACTGACCGAGCCACTCAGGTGCTCCTGATTATATATATTTACTCCATATCCAGGGTCCTGTGTTCACACCAGGTTGGAGATCCCTTTCCATCCCCTCCATCTGTGTGGGGAGGAAGCCCTTGTTAATCAGTTTCACCAACTGCTTGGGTTGTGCAGAACATGGGCTATCTCTTGGATTACAGCCCACTTGAGGATTTATTCAGTAGAAACAGATTAACTGTATATTCTGAGACGTACTCACAGTGCAGTGGGTCTGTTTGATGGAATAAATGTCTGCACAGCTGCCAGACCTTGTTCTGTGATGCTGGACTTCATTGGGCATCGGGCTTGCCAAGAGCCGCTAAGTGCAGGGAAGGGGTTTCGACTTAGAACCTTTTGTTGCCGATCGTCCCTTGCACAGGGGCCCCTAACACCGCACCCGATTTTACTAGCTGTCCGTCCCCACAGCAGGCCCGGAGCGGACTTCATCTGAGTTCCAGGGCTTTTAGAGGACTAAACCATCTTGGACAGTCACAGGATCATAGATCTCCTTCTTTATGAGCGGGCATAGAGAGTGATTTCTCTGAATTCTACAGCCGTTAATGAAAGAAGAGGAAATCCAGTGTGTGCCTGAATGTCTTCACATACTATAAAATTGTTGCCTGTGCCAGAAGTAAGAAGGATGCTTTATTTATTGATTGATTTATTTATTACCCGAGAGCCTTGTTTTTATCTTCTGGGAAAAAAAAAAAAAAAAACAACACTGGATCACGAGGGAGTCCTCATTTCCTTTTTGGTTTTCTGGTTCCCTTTACTCAAAATGTTGTTTGATGTGATGAAAAGAACCTCTTTTAAATTGTGAACTAGCATTTCATGAAACTGTTAACATATATGACCTTGTCAACCGTTATAACTCTCTTAAAATGGAGTGTGGAGACGAACGTCCAAGTACGAATGTGGTGTTCTAGTTTTGCAACACAGGAAGAAAAACTTCTGTGAAGACGAGAGGGGATGATTAATACACTTTCAAATGTGAATGAGATCAGTGAAGTGTTTCTCCCAATCATTTTACACTTTCAGTTTGATCCTTTTAGGCAATGACTAAGAGGCAGCTCTTCTAGAAAGGAACCCCGGATTTCAAGCTCTGGTGGAATGGTGTCCCTCTTTGCGTCATCTCTTCTCGGGATGAATTTTAACTCACGGTTGGACAGTCACGTTCAGTCAGGATGTTCTAAAATGGGATTGAAATTTTACGTTAATGCGCTTACTCCAGATTTCTAACCATGTGAACTCTCCCCCTTCTCTGAATTTCTTATGTATCTTTTCTTATACATACTCAGTTCAACGTTCATGGAATCCTGCGATAAGTTAAGCTATTGGTGCCTGCCTTCTGATATTGAATTTCCTGCCTCAGAACTGTCTTTGTCAGAAGCCAGTGGGTGCAAATCTGCCCACGTAAAGTGGCTAGTAAAAGCCAAATCTGCTGCCTAAGATGTGGCCATGGAGAGTAAAGCAGGAGTTAGTCCTTTGTGTTCCCTCCCCCTCTCCCACCACAGACCATTGTGTCTCTTTGAATTAAAATTTTTTTTCTTCTATTGTAGACCCATATTCTAAGAATTTTTCGACTGGTGCCTAACTTACTGATTATGTACTGCAAGATTTGGGGAGCCTGTTGGGTAGGAGGGAGACTGATCCCTTCAACTGTGTCAGTGGTTGGGGCACCTAGGTGGCTCAGTCGGTTGAGCATCTGACTTTGGCTCAGGTCATGATCTCACGGTTCGCAAGTTTGAGCCCCACGTCGGCTCTTTGCTGTCAGCACAGAGCCTATTGTGGGTCCTCCGTTCCCCTCTCCCTCTGCCTCTCTCTCTCTCTCTCTCAAAAATAAATAAACATTAACTCAACACAATTAAACTGTGTCCATGGTTGAATGATGCAAACATTATGGAGAGATCGTTCTGGTTCCTGAAAGTTCCTAGGCATCAGCCAGCTTCCCCAGTGTGGCCACGGTGCACTGGGCAGGACCTGGTCCTCTAGCTGTTTGCTCTGGCAGAGCGAAAGAAAGTCCTCAGCATTGCTTTAGCATCAGAGAAATGCAGTGGAGCAGAGAGCCGAAAAACGATGATGGAGATTCAGCCAGGAAAAGGAATAAAGAAAACTGGAAAAAAGCATGAACACGGTGAGAGCAAATTGCCCCAGGCTGCCAAAGAAAATAGTCTGTTAACTCTTAACTTGCTTTGAATAGGAAACCTGTGGTGCACAGAGCTGCAGAGCCCTGGTCTCAGACCAAATTGGGAGTAGAGCTTTGGAAAGGCCAAGTGAGCCTGATCGCAGAAAGGGGAAGAATTATGGGATCGAGCAGGTGGGCTGTGGGGACCAGACAATGGGTAAATGGAGACAGGAACTTCATTCTTGCATATTAAATTTTACTTGAGATGTATTATTATCCTAATTTCTTAATTTTTTTTTAACATTTATTTATTTTTGAGAGACAGAGAGACAGAGCATGAGCAGGGGAGGGGCAGAGAGAGAGAGGGAGACACAGAATCCAAGCAGGCTCCAGGCTCTGAGCTCTTAGCACAGAGCCTGACGGGGGGCTCGAACCCACCAACTGTGAGATCATGACCTGAGCCGAAGTCAGATGCTTCACTGACTGAGCCACCCAGGCACCCCATATTCTCCTAATTTCTTCTCCACCAACCTCAGGAAGGAGCATTTGCTCTATGTTTTAACCAAAAGGAAGATGTTTCTCCTGAGAGAAGTAGAAAATTGGGGCACATAGTGGGTACTTACCACTTTGGCAAGTGGAAACTACTTAAGAATATTTTAATATGGTTTAGATACGAGTGCATTGGACAACTAAACGCTGTTTAAAGGCTCTGAACGTCCTGTCATAAAAAAAAAAAATGGTTCCCCTTTACACCCTTCTCCAAACTTACTTAGCCATGATATACCTTTCCCCTCCTTTTATCTTTTGCTTTTTACAGAGGCAGTGGTTGGTGAAACAAATTTAGAAGGAATGCTTCCCTGTCTCTCATTTTACAAGTGAGGAGATGGGCCAGGTGAAAATGTAATTGTCCAAGATGCCTCACTCTGGAAGGACTAAGCAGAGATTAGAATCCTCACATTTTGCCCAGAACACAGCCATTGCTAGCTGTCGGGTTCTGAGACTGGTACGAGCCTTGGCCTCCAACAGGAGTGCTCCTTGGATGTCAGACAACACAGGCTTATGCTTCCACGGGCCCCTGAAGGATGGTTTTGCACTGAGCAAGACTTGTTGGACCCAAAGCTCATGCCTGTGGTAAGAAACCCAAGAAATCCTGGCAGTCTAATAAGAGCTTGACCTCACAGGATTCCTGGCTCTTATTTCAGAAGGATCCAGATAAATCTTATGCTCCATGTAACTTGCACCAATGTTTTTGCTTTATTGAAAGCAGTTTTCCTGAGGACTTCCCATTGCTTCTCTTTTCTGTAGAATCAGCCCGTTATGGTGTCAGTGCAAGACCCATCCCTTCACTGTTCAGAAAGGATAAAGAGAAAAGCCTCAGGCTTGTAGGTTAGGAAAAGAAAGGAGAATTTATAAATGTTATGAGGAAAATGGTGGTTAGAACACGCTTCTACAGAACGACTTGATACTATCTAAGTTGCTATAACGATTAGTTGGAAGCCATTCCTTATTATGCTTCCCTCTTTAAGATGCTGTGCTATTTTTCTGAAGACTGGTATTTGATATTGTCAACTAAATGAATTCTTTAGGCAGAAGAGCTGTAGGGTTCACATTAAAAAAAAAACTGTAGGTTCTGAGTCTCATGCTTTAGTTGGAGGTAACTGGGAAAGAAAGAAACTTTGTGACTTCTTTTTTTTTTTAATGTTTATTCATTTGAGAGAGAGAGTGCGCGTGTGCGCGCATCAGTGGGGGATGGGCAGAGAGAGAGAGGGAGACACAGAACCCGAAGCAGGCTCCAGGCTCTGAGATGTCAGCACAGAACCCGATGCAGGCCTTGAACCCACAGACCGTGAGATCGTGACCCGAGCCGAAGTTGGCCGCCTAGCCAACTGAGCCACTCAGGCGCCCCGAAACTTGGTGACTTCTAATTAAAGGCATATATATTCTCTTGTATCTGCAAAGGCCACCTGAGACAACTGGGTTAGCAATAATCTCCCAAGTTAATATGTTAAGATTTTCAGTCAAAATGTTCTACTACCAGATTTATATCTAGTCTGACTCTCTTCAATGCATTTAATGCTCAGTGTTCCCATTTGTGACGGAGAACACTGGACAATGTATCAGATGGGGCCTTTGTTCCTTCCGTGGTGTTCTCCCACCAAATCAAACTTCCTGAAACTGAGGTTTTAAGTCAGGCCCTTGTATACCAACGCAAAGTGAGATTTCACACACGAGGTCAACAGAACTCTGTTTTCATAAACACTTCCTGTATTTCTTTCTTGAAAGTTCCTTGGAGGTTCATTTTATCTTGTAGCAATGGTGGACTTCAAATGTGACTGTTTTTGTAGAAATGTTTTATATTTTAATCAAACATAGGGTGATTTTAACAAGCTATTTTCACAGCTGAGTTCCCAGTGCTAGAGATTTATGGTGTGTTTCATACGTTCTTACTTTGCTCTCCACTCTTGACTTGTTTATTTTTCATGACACATCTGAATGCCTTCTTGCAAGCAAGACCTTCTTCTTGAGACTCAATTGTGGGGTTATTAGTATCAGGGCACATTACAGGGATCCTTAGTGAGGGGTTAAGAGACAGAGTTCTGAAGTTATTTTCTTTTCTGACGAAACATACGCCTGATGTTTTCCTCCCGTGGAGATATAACCCAGACTTCAGTTTCTGAGAGCTTTGAGCACTTAGGACTTCAGTGTTTTTGATAGCATCCGTCTGATCCTCTTTAGATGGCCTCACATCATTATCGTCCAGCTGAACCACTAGGTGGGAAAGATAAGAATTCTCAAGCTTAAGTCAAGAACTATAATGCAGTCGTGAGTCAGATGTGTTATCATAGGGCTATCTTCTTTATGTCGTGAGGTCAACTTTTAGTGAAATTACCCATGCCATGGACCTTAAGTGGGTGAAATGGAGATGTTTTTATTGATGATATATAAAGGGGAAATTGCTGAGTAAAGAGCCTTTTGAGTGAAGATGACAAATTATCTTCACTCCATTTAGCAGGGATATTGCTTCCAAAACAAATTATTTAGACTAATGCTGACACTGATCAAAAAGTGCCATGCTCCTTACTCAATAAAATGAGAATATAAAGGAATATGTTAGCAAATGCCGGCATTGTGATTTCTCTTCCTAACTCAAATTAATCATAGGTTTTCTAAAGTAAAAGAAAAGCGTGACATTTCCCTAGATCCAGCCTCTAAATGTATGTCTTAAACTTGTAAGAGTGGGGTGCCTCGGTGGCTCAGTCAGTTAAGTGTCTGACTTTGGCTCAGGTCATGATCTTGCGGTTTGTGGGTTCGAGCCCCTCGTTGGGCTCCGTGCTGACTGTGCTGAGCCTGCTTGGGATTTTCTGTCTCCTTCTCCCTCTCGCCCCTCTGCCATTTGTGCATGCTCCCTCTCAAAATAAATAAGTAATAAAAAAGAACTTTCTTAAATTGTAATTCTAATATAAATATGGTTATTTTGCTTACAGACAGTATTGCTTATGGACCAAATGATAGACTTTGCCCTTTAGACATTTCCGTATTGCTTATATGAGTATTCCCCAGCATCATCTGACATGCTGACAGATACCCGTGTATTAAAAGTCACATAGAAGAGGAAGCTATTATAATTTACTTTCTCTCACACTGAACTGATACAAACATGCCTTATTCTTCTCAACCTTAAAACTTGGAAATCGAATAAAGTAGAACCTAAGAGATCAACAAAAACAATTCCTGTAATAATCGCACACTCAAGGGTGAGTGGTAACTTTATGGCTATAAATCAAAGACTTTTTATAAGTACGCCTAGAAGAAGCATTTTTCATTCTATAGCCTTCAGTAAAGGTTTGGTGAGTCTGTTTGGAATTGGGCAGATGTTGGGTGAGGCATGGGTACGCAGTATGTGATGTACTGACAGCTTCTAACGTTTCTAATGAGCTTCTTTGTATGAACAGTTTCTGATATGAAGAGAAATTTGCTTATCAATGCAAAGAAATCCATTGATATGTTAATTTTATCCAAGCATCTCTTCACTTTCTAATTCACTCCCCGCCAATAATGGAATCGTAATTGGATTTCTGAAGGAACATGCGCAGAAAGCAATTTAAAAGTAACTTGTTAATCAGAAATCACTCCAGATTCATAGAATTAAAAAAATGAAGCCATATAACCTTTGTCCCCAAATAGAGAAAAGGTCAATTTCCCCTAAATACTATAATTTGAAGGGGGATTACCTACCACAACGTGTAAACCTTAGCGACGCTTCAGTTTCTACCATTAGATAATTGAAAACTTTGTGTCAAGCATTTGTCTCTCACCTTGGCTGTGAGATGCACAAACTTAAGATAGAGGTAATATACCAAATCTTAATTCCTTAATCTTTGTGTTTTCTATTTAGGTGTCTCTAAGTGAAGAAACCAGGGTCTCCCTGTATTTGTATGGGTTAGGGATTAGGGAAGGACATAGGAAATGTAGCTTGAGGTGGGAAAGGGGAGGGGATCACAACTTTGTGACTCACTAGCTATGTGGGTTTGGCTTGTTCTTTAATCACTTGATCGTTACTGACTTTAGCCATAGGATGAGCTATCATCAGATTGTCCTGGGTGTTTGGTCAGATGATACATATAACGTAATGTGTGTAACCCAGCACCTGGTCCGTTGAAAATGGTGACCTGACTAAAATCATCTTCAAAAGACACTAGCTCTTGAAAAAGCTAGAGCAAGAAGTAAATTTAGGGGCACCTGGCTGACTATGTTGGTAGAGCATATCACTCTTGATCTCAGGGTTGTGAATTCAAGCCCCATGTTGGGCTTAGAGCCTACTATAAAAAAACCACACACACACCACACCACACCACAAAGAAACAAAGAAACAAAGAAAGAAGTAACTGTATAGGTGACTTTTCTTCCCTAGTACCAATAAATAATGACATAAATAAAACCTAATAGCAACTCACATTTATTCAGTGTTTCCTCTATACCGGGCTCTTTGCTCTTTGCTCTTTGCTTTTTAGTTTATACTCACAGCAGTCTTACAGAGCAGATAAGAATATCTCTACATGATTAGTGAAACAGGTGGTTCTTGCATGCAGCAGCGAATGCCCAGAATGTGGTGGGATGTAAAGATAAGACTTGAAGAATAAGAGCTCCTGCTGTTAGCAAGCGTGGTCATTAACTGGACCAAAGATATGCCCAGGGTTTCATACCTGGCGAGGAACTAATATTTACTGAATGTGACATATTTCAGTTAATTTAATATTTTTGTCAGCCTTGCTAAATAAAAGGTTAAATATTGGGGCACCCGGGTGGCTCAGTCGGTTAAGCGTCTGACTCTTGATTTCAGATCGGGTCATGATCTCACGGTTCGTGAGTTCGAGCCCCATGTCAGGCTCCCTGCTGACAGCACGGAGCCTGCTGGGGATTCTCTCTCTCCGTCTCTCTCTTCCCCACCCCCGCTCGTTCTCTCTCTCAAAATAAATAAGCTTAAAAAAAGGTTAACATTAAAACATGAGTTTGAGGGTTATAAACCCATCCTTTACGCAAGTAGAAAACAACCTGTTGGTAAACTCATTGGCTCTATCTGCGAATGCAGTGGGCATTGATAATGACAAGAGATCAGTGTAGCCCCAGACAGTTGGCAGTTGCTTCGAGAAGAGGTTGGATACGCATGGAGCTTTCAAGGCTGCATACTGTTCAGCTGCACGTGCAGTGGGGTGTTCTGCGTTTTCAGTATTTGTTTCAAGAGTAACCGGTTCCTGAAGGACAGAACAAGTCAGCAGGATAAGGATAATTTCTGAGCAGCAGACACTTGTTACTCGCAGGTTCCGATGAGAACTCCAAATGGATTCCAGCCAAAGTGTTACCATTGCCACTCACTGTGAATACCAAGACTTATGTTCAAGTCTGATTAACGTTAACTGTCTGATAAATTTTGGAGGGTTTGTTGATATTTCCTGACAATGTAATACCTCATCCAATATTTTTTTTTTTTTTACCAGAGGGAGTTTTTATGATTCTTTCTTTGAATAGATTCTCTTTCGCTTACTCGTGTCAGCCCGAGTACCTTGCTGTTTAGGAGAATTGCGTGCCCTTTTTGCCTGTAATCACTTATGTGGATTTTGATGTCTGTGTTTTGTTTTTTTTTTTAATGCTTTAACTCTCATTTTCTAGAGTAAAAGAATATATCTTATCCCTAATGGGTAATAATATCATGTTAATTGTGTTCAAATGGGAGTATGCTTGTTTTTTGTATTTTAAGATATGTAGTATAAGTAATTATTTATGGAGACTCATTGTAGAGGAGACATATCTCTTTGGAAAGTCCTACTCAGGGCTTTAAGCTAACATGGGAGAAACTGTAGCAGTTACCAGAGAGATTGATAAAATATAGAGATGAAGGAATGCCAACCAGTTATCAGGGCCTTCAAATCAAGCATACAACAGAGGAGTCTTAATGGAGGGTTTAACACCCATACTGGGGATTGCTCCCTCTCCGTTCTCTTTTTCTCCTGTCATCACCTTGGTTCCTTAAAGGTCAAGGCTGTTTCACAGTGACACAGTGCCAGCCATGTAGTACATACTCATCAAGTCCCTGCGTGGATGCATCATGGAATGCATGCGTGTGGGAGCGAATGAATGATGATGACCCATCATGAACTCTTCTCTCGTTTCTTGCCTAGCTTCCGTCTCATCCCTAGTTGATTGCAGTATGACCCTTGTGCATCAGTTGGGATTAATTGTAGAAAAAGCACTAAGGATTTTAAGCAGGAGGGGATTTAATACCGGGAATTAGGTATGTGCCAACCACTGAAAGGGCTGGAAGAGTAGGACTCAGCAGGCCACTTGTACTATTGATTCAGGAACTCTCTGGGATTAGGAAGCCGAAAGCTACAAGCCACTAACACTGCAACTGTTGCCCCTTGACAACCACCTGCCTCTCATGGCCTGGCAAGGACACACAGCCAATGCAGCAGGACAAAGGTCTCCACTTCCCTTCTGCATGTCCTGAGAGACTAGCGAGTGGTAGGAACTCATTCTCATCAATGCCTGTCTCAGTGCCTTGTATGCACTCAAATACTCAATAAAAGTTGGTTCAGATATATTACATTAGTCTGATGTTCTGCAGATTCCAGGTTTGTCTTACTTGAATGTTTAATATAGATCTTGTCATTTCATTTCCAAGTGGATTAACTTATTTGATTAGACATAAAATAACAACAAGGAATACATTACCAGTAGGGTAACATTCAGGTGTTCTGACTCAGGACCACGTGAGTAAAATTGTTTGGAGTCATTGTCTTTATTTTAGAGAGGTTTGAACCGAAGGCTCTGGAATGAGTTTGAACTTTGCACGGTAATGACAGTTAAGATCAGATTTAACTAGGATAAATTAAATAATAACCTTTGACCAGGAAATAGCAGTGGGAACTGCTCAGTATGTTACATATTTGGGGCGCAAAACTGTTTTGGCCAAATGGGTCTTTGACTTACTTAGTGAACCACAGGCCACAATCAATCTCAATTTCAGTCTCCCCTTCTCTCATTTATTTCCCTTTATTTCTACCATCTGTTCCCTTTTATCCACCATGGAATGCTTTACTGCAGTCCATACAGAAATATACCTTTTAGTTACTGATAACTGACATTTTCCAGTTGCTAAAATCCAACTCACCACCGCGGTCTCAAATCTCTGCTGCCTTTCTTTAGAAATAAAAGCTCCTTTTCTAGATAAATTACTGAAAATTGGCTCTTTAGCATTTCAAGTATTAAGGGTATCATATTTGGTAATTAATTATTATTCCATATATGTTTAGCTATTAATTAATATGCCTTGTAGCATTTTACAGATTTCATAAAATAAAATCTGCAAGAAACGCTCCCTTGTGAAAAGCAGTGGGAAAGCCTTTATGTTTTGACTTAATTAGTGTGACGGTAAGAATCGCTCACTCGAGGGAAAATGCCAGAGTCTAAGGATGAAGGTAATTCCAGTGGCTTGATTATTACTTTTCTTTCTAAAGGAGTCCAGTCTATTGAAGACTGACACAAGTGAAATCTTAGTAGAGACTAAACCCGTAGGGCTGAAATAATTGAGAACTAAATATAATTCTGAGGAACAGGAGATACCAAAATGTATTTTAACCAGTGCCTTTCAAAGCTGATAAATAAGTCAGTGCTTGCAGACATTATTAAATTTGTAAAGCTGTACTGGTCTCAGTCAAGTAATAGCTGAAGGCAAGCAGCAAGAGAAAACCACTGATGACCAGCGATGGCTCTTGATGGAATAAAAAAGAATGAACAGCCATGATATGTCTTCTCACTCCCCTTTGTTTGTTTTACATTTGAATATCTGATAGTATGAAAACCGAAGCTCTTTTTACTATTGTCTAGTAAATGCCAGTTTGAAGCTAGAGTTGAGATATTAAACAGACTTTCGAGAGTCAAGATTAAGAATCTCCGGAGAAAAGTCTGGAAGTCACCATCGCCAACAATACTTTGATCCCAAAGGCAGAAGGATTTATTTTGGTGCCTCTAATATTATAAGCTAGGCATAGCTTATAAATATAAACAGACGAGGACCCAGATGAAGACGAATTCCTACAAAGACAAAAACAGTCTCAGGCAGTGTTCACGGGAAAACAGCGAACCGGCTTTTGGCAATGACTCAGGAGGGTGGACGCAGGGGGCTCCAGCATATTTGTCGCCCTTGATTTTTTTTTTCTTTTGTAGTTTATGACAGTGGGATTCAACTGGAGTTAAGGGCTTGGTATGATTTTAAAAAACTACAGTAAAATTCCTCTGTATTTAGCCACTGACAACTTTATGTATTTAAAGGGCTCATTTCTGTGGTCCCGTCTCTGATGACGGGAAGTTGAGAACAAGAGACAATTTCTTACTGTTCAGGGGCTCCTGTGTCTGAGAAGAGGATGTATTCTGTGCACACCTTTATTTCATCACGAGTACTCTGCTGTCTTATTTCTTTACATTCCTGTCTCCCCGTTACTGGAATGCCTTATGGTTAGAGTGTTGCCTCCTTCATCATAGCGACCTCAGGGCCTGGCATATGATAGTTGCCCAAGAAATGCTTTCAAAATGAAGACATGTACAGGAGAAAAAAGAAATTGCCAGCCTTCTCCAGATACTTTTCCCATCATAGGCACCCACCTGTCCCATTAAGAATCTTTGTAACCTTAGAGCGCCTGGGTGGCTCAGTCAGTTAAGCATCCCACTTTTGGTTTCAGTTCAGGTCATGATCTCACAGTTTGTGGGTTTGAGCCCCGAGTCAGGCTCTGCGCTGACAATGCAGAGCTTAATTGGGGTTCTCTCTCTCTCTCTCTCTCTGTCTCTGCTCCTCCCCTGCTTGTGTTCTCTCCCTCTCTCAAAATAAATAAACTTAAAAAAAAAAAGAATCTTTGTAACCTGCAGAGTATATGATGTTTAGAAACTCCCAGATTTGTTTGCAAGAAGCTACTAGTGAGAGGAGTTCAGTGAGAAGGGTTAGTTCCTGTGCTTGGCTACTGTCAGAGGCCTCTTGGATGGAAAGGGTTCCGGCAGCTTCTTCCCCAGGATTTGTGCCCAGGACAGGACATTGGCATAGGCATTGACTGCCATTCTGTACTGCCAGCGGGCTGTCAAGAAAAATGCTGTGAAGCAGACACCTTTGAGGTCAGAAACATCTGAGATCCCAATCCGCACAGTCTTCTGGGCTGTGAGGCCATGGCAATTTTTCCGGCTTCTCTGAGTTTGTCTTTTGTGGCTGCGGTTACTGTTAATGACGTTTAAAAAATTTAAGTAAGGGGTGAAAACTTGGCTTTTCAATGTATCTCCTTGGTAAATATTTAAGGTCGTGACAAATTGAGAATCAGGGTGTAAAGGACAAAGCCCTTTTGTATTCACTTTCTTTAGTTTCTGCTCAAAGAGAATATACAGATGGTGCATATGTGCGTTTGTGTGTGTATGTGTTTTCAGGAGAAAGAGAAACCTGAGAGACAGCAGACTTGGTTACTCAACAGTCAGTGCTTTTGAGCAAATTTTTATTGATGGATAACATTCCTACTGAAAAGCATAGAAAGTACAGTCTGGTAGATTTCCACAAAATGAACACTCACACATCCAGCACTGGAATCAAGAAACAGACCCTCACAACCTTTGCAGGACCCACTCTGTGCCCCCTCTAATTATCAGTCACTCTCTCTGGAGTGTGGGCAGTATTTTGGTTTTTAACAGCACAGATCAGTTATGCCAGTTTTGAACTCCATATAAATGGAATCTCACAGCAAATACTCTTTTATGTCTGGTTTCTTTTATTTAGTGTCATGTCCTTAACAGTGACTTAAAATTGTGCAGGGTTCCACTGCACCTGATTTGAAGAATTCATCCATCCTCTAGGTCGTGATAGATTTTTTTTTTTTTTTTTTTAGTAACAGATATCTGGTGTGATAATCATATCATGATCTTTGTTCCCGAAGGGGGAGAACACCTAATGTAATCTGATAGACCGTCATCTGTTGAATTTGATCAACACTGAGTAAGACGTGTATGTCTCAGATCATGAAACCTTAAACATCTCAGCTGTCTTCTCGACTTCATCTGCTATTCCTTCCACTTGTTTGAAAGGCTCAGATGTAATATTAATTCTGACAGCAGTTTGTGGCTGGAAATTGCATGGTAGTCATTGGCTGCCTTCTCAGTGTGTGTGTGTGTGTGTGTGTGTGTGTGTGTGAGAGAGAGAGAGAGAGAGAGAGAGAGAGAGAACGTGCACTCGCTCGTGCATATGTGTGCAATGGTGCTGTGATGGAGAGAATATCATGTGCACACAGATGCTCTGCAGATATGAAATATGCAGCAATGAAAGATAGTTCTTCTGTTTAAAAGAGTAGTCTTTACAAATATTATGTATGAATCACTATCTTTGTCTCGCTACCCCCACCAGGAGTCTTTAAGCGGCCTCTTTGGCTAGTCGATCATTTCTACTTATTACCTACACTTCTGTCTCACTCAGTAAGGCCTCTCAGCTAAGTTTTTTGCAGAGGTGAACTCTGTGCTTCTGCTGCATTAGCCATTTTGTCATTTAAATTCTCTCTCTTTGTTTTCCTTTTACAAAACCTTTAAAAATGGCAGAAACTGAAGCTTATAGAAAATGCAAAGAAGGAATCATCCCAAACAAATTATCTTTTTAAAAATTATTTTAATGTTTATTTTTGAGAGAGAGAGAGAGAGAGAGAGAGAGAGCATGGGGGAGGGGGAGAGAGAGAGGGAGACACAGAATCCGAAGCAGGCTCCAGGCTCTGGGCTGTCTGCACAAAGCCCAACGCAGGACCAGAACTCACAAACAGTGAGATCGTGACCTGAGCCGAAGTCGGACACTTAACTGACTGAGCCAGCCAGGTGCCCCACAAATTATCTTTTAAAAATAAAATGTGTTGGTTTTTCCAGGTGTACTGTATTTTGAATGGGTTCTGAATTTAAATGTAAGTAAGCAGCTCAAAAAGTATGTGGATTATAGAGTCTGTAAAACATTGGCTCTTATTTTTAATGTTGTTGATCTGAATGTCACCGTTTTGGAAATCAAAGACAATTTTCCCCGAAATTGAATTTTCAGAAGCTATTTTTTGAAGGCCTCCTCATGCTCTCAGTAATTTCAAGTTTGCCCAATTTACAGTATCATAAGGATTAATATGGTTGAATATAAAGCAGATCAACTGGAATTGAAATAAATCGTGTGGTCTGATCAGCCATGTATCTAATCGACTAACTGAAGGACAAAGGAGCACGCTTGATTGGTGAAATTTGCTGTTCCTTGTATGTCACAGGTTTCGGGTGTTACTGAGGTATCACAAATACGTGTTGTTAAGCAATGTTTCTTCATGGGTATCTTGTAACCACCATTTGGCTGATGTTTCCACAATAGCCAATCAAATGATCCTGAAGCTTCTAAAATGTTTCAGAACCTGAGTGTCGTGTGATTGTTAGTGCTCTGTTCAATTCAATCTCACACACCTTGGTAAACACCTCTTAAAAGTACAAGGCATGGAATGCAAGAATGAATGCGATCACTTTACTGACTTTAAAGATTCATGCTCTCACGGAGGTCAGAGAAATCTAGAATCAATCCATAAGATGTTTCATGAACTTCCTGAAGGACCGAGGAAGTCACATCAAAATCGTGTGATGGAAACAATCCCGTGTTTCCATGAAGACAGGACTCACTCTTTATTTTTCACAAGGATATATAGTGCGAGGATGGGAGAGTTGTGTATGCACTGGGTTTACTATGATCTTTTTTAAAGCTATCTGTACCACTCAAATAATAGCATTAAAGTGGATGCAATTATCATGGTTTATTTACAGAAAAGCATGGTACATTTTTTAATTTGATTTTACTCGTTAGGGAGATTTGTCTGAAGTTGTTTAAAGAGAGAGAGATTCAGAACCCAGAAACAATAAAGAAAGAGGAAAGTGGAAGAAGAAAACATTTTTTTTAAAAAAAAGGTGACTTAATTTCCTACTGGCACAAACCATCTCCTTTGAACTACTAAGGAAAATAAAGCAATATTTTTCTTGGGCTGTATCTGAAGAGAGAAATGAGCAGCTCACTAGTCGTGACTTATGCAGCTTTAACGCACTGGAGAATGTGTGTTTGTCTCAGGCAACGTGAGAGTTAATGTTCCCGTTTCATCTAACATTCAATGTCAGGTCAGAGCTTGCCACCAAGTCCCCATCTTGCTCTTTGTTCTTCAAAGGTTTGCCATCTCTGCTCTGAGTTCGGTGAGTCTTTTTTTTTAATGGCTATGAGTCAGATGTGCTGGTGGTTGAGAACTTGTTGCCTTAGCCTTGATTCGGGGTCTGAGTCTCCACATTTGTTCTGAATCAGGAACATAATTATATTTGGAGCAAGGAAAAGCAATCATTTATCATGGCAGACCAGGATGAAACAGTGCCGATGCATTTGTCCGTAAACCTACCAGGTGAATCAGATCATTATTGCCAGCTCCATCATTTTCGGTTAACCTGGAGGCAAAATGGAGAATTGTCAACACCATTACCAGTTAGAAAGAGAAGAGTTCCTCCCCGCCCCCCCCGCCACCCCCACTTATTGGCATATTGGCATGATGAACAAGTGAAGATGTCCCAGGCGGGTATGCTAAGAGAGTCTTTTCACTTCTTTTGCAATGATGGCCGTGTGGACATGGAATAAATAATAATGGTAGTAAATAACCCAGGAGGTGGTCAGTAGCAGGCAAGTATTCGGGTCTTGACCTTGTGCCCTCTTCTCCCCAGACTAGCCAATGGCATGACCAGGGAAGCCAGACACCTTCACTGGATGTAGACCTAGTTTGGAGCTTGTGTGGAGCTACCACAGTAATAAATACTGGGTCCATGTCAGCCAGCAGAATGTAAATGTTTAAAGGGTCTGATTGGCAGCGAGCTGTTTCAAGAGCCTTCTGTTTATAATCATTCACTGAAGTAAATGTTTCCTATTATATAGGCAGCATGTGGTAGGTTACTGAACTTCACTGCCTGGCTAAAGTAACATGAAGAATGTAAAAATCTGGCAGCCGTGGAATGCCTTGGCTACTTTTTCAAGATTCAGCCAAGCTTTCACATCTTTCTGTCATGACGGTTGCCCCCTGGCAGGTCCCATGTGGTGCTGGCTTTTTTGAGTTAACGCACAGGATGGAGGTTGGTAACAACTTGAATTACCTTAGACTGCTTGCTTGGTTTTATAGGCAGAGATTGTAGTTGAAATAAACACATTAGCTCTGAACAGATAACCTTTCAGTCCCAGGAGCTTCCCTGGGTCAAGTTCACTTCCATTGGACCAGAGATCGTCTCACGGCAAAATCATTTCTGACAGTTACCAAGGGGTAAGAAAATTCCCACATATTTTGACTGCTTAACCAAAGAGATGGTTCTGAATCAAGTGTTGGTATCATGCTTCTCGCTTACATTTTAAATGTCGTCCTTCATTTTAACTTTGCATCAAGTTGTCTGCTTTCATGCCAGTGTTGATGCCAACATTGATTCAGCTTTTGGGAGGCGACTCCAAGACCCCTCTCCCTTAACTAATTTAATGTGCTATTTGCTAGTACATTTGCTAATGTACTCCTTTTTCTTCACCCAGCACGGGCAGTGATGGATCGTGGGGTAGCCAAGTGGTCTTCCCTGACCTTGCACTCTTGGTGTGGGTGTGGTGGTCACTCCATCACTTGGTATGAAGTAACCATAACCACTCAGATGCATAGTGGGTGAATGAGTGACTGAATGGACGGGAGCCATGTTATCAGAAAACAAGATATTAAATTGGACCACGGAAAGGAATGGGCTTTCTGAATATCAGGTTAGAGATTGTGCCTGTGGGGCCACATTTCCTCCAGCGTGCCTATCCCAAATTTGCCATTCTCACTGCTCTTTCCTTATCTTACTTCATGGTTTTTATTGCCTGTACCATTTACTTGCTTTATGAAATCGCATTAGGATGAAATATTCAGTCTTCAAGACCTTCATGAATATCAATTTATATGTACCAATTTCATAAGAACTTTTGGAGGGTCTGCTTATTTTCTATTGCTGCTTTAATAGATGGCTGCCAACTTTGTAGCTTGAAACAAGACCCATTAATTATCTCACCGTTCCGTAGGTCAGAAGTTCTGGCCGGGCCCCCTGCTTAGGGTTTACAGACTTGAAATCAAGATGTTGGCAGACCTATATTCTCATGTGAGAGACTTGGAAAAGGATCCCGCTTCAGGATCATTCAAGTTGCTGGCGAAGTTCAATTCCTTGCAGGTGTAGGACTGAGGTCCTTGTTCCTCCCTGGCCGTGAGCCAGGGGTCACTCACTCTCTGCTCCTAGAGGTCACCTACATGCCCTCTCACAAAGCCGCGTCCGTCTGGAAGCCAGCAGAGTCGCTGGAATCCTTTCCATGCTGCAGGTGTCTCTGACTTGCCCCTTTGCCATGGTGGGAGAACGTTCTCTGTCAAAGGGCTCATGTGATTAAACCCGCCTGGATAATTTCTCTTTCTTAAGGTGAACGAGGAAGTAACCTCAATGGCAGCCGCAAAATCCCTTCTGCCCCATAAAGTAGCATTATCGCTGGCACAGCAGTGGGGAGTGAAGTCGGGGTCCGTCTTGGAATTGGAATTCTGCTTACCACTGGGGGTAGGGGGATTAACACCAGATTCACTGTGGGGAAGCTTTCCCCGTTTTTAACATCTAACGTTGTGCACTCCTCTGCATGACGTCATTCCTCCCGCTCAGCATCCCGTTCCCCATTTTGGCCAAGAGGCTCTTAGATCACTGCTGGATGAGCACTAGCTGAAAAGTGTGTCTTGGGGCGCTGTGGTCTCACGGAACTCTCCTGGCTTTGAGAACCCCATGGTATTTTTCCCGAGCTCGTTGCAGACTCCTCTGCCTTTAGCTGCATTGCCCGGTCCGTTTTGACATGCACCATGTTCCGCGTGCACCACCCACCATCTTTTGGTCGTTCAGCATTTCACTTTACGCAGTAGACACTCATTGCCTTTGCCTGATGAGGTGAACGACTTTAATGGCAGGAACTGAGGGGGCTTCATCCACTAGAAGTCGTGTTTTGTAATTCAGGGCGAGGAAGCTTAGGGGATCTCCTACTGCACCTTCTCCATGCCCTAGTGATTTCTTCCTGCTGCTACCAAGTGGTCCTTCCTAAAACACCGTTTGCATCAGAATGCTGGTGCTCTCCCAAGCTCCTCAGTGGCTCTCTGTTGGCTGCTAAATCATCTCAAAACCTCCTGGCCAACTTTATTTCTCACTGTTGCCTAAATTAACACTTCTATGATGGTGGCACCTGGGTGGCTCAGTCGGCTAAGCGTCCGACTTCCGCTCAGGCCGTGATCTCGAAATTGGTGAGTTCGAGCCCCGCGTCAGGCTCTGTGCCGACAGCTCAGAGCCTGGAACCTGCTTCAGATTCGGTGACTCCCTCTCCCTCGGCCCCTCCCCTGCTTACACTCTGTCTCTCTCTGGCTCTCAAAAAATAAATAAAATAAAAAATAAAATCTCTACAGTAGTCAGGTTATATAGCTCAGTAATTTCTCTCGTGTACCACTTCTGAATCTGTTATATATCTTCGCACTGTGCTCTCTGATGTTGCATTGTAATTATTTGTTCTCCCCTGTGAGAATCAAAGCTTCTGAAGCACAGTAACCGTGTCTTTCCTCCCTTAATAACTTGGGAGTTTGTATCAGTCGGCCACGTGATAAGTACTCAGAAAGCATTGGCGAAACTGATTCGAACAGATTATTTAATAAGTATTTCTTGAGTCCCTACTGTGTTCCCGCACTCTGCTAGTGGCTGAGAGATGAGAGGCGAACAGGATGTGATGTCTGGCCTTGAGAAGATCCTGAGTTCCCAGAGAAAGACATGGATTAGATAGTTCTGTGATAAGACCTCTAACTGAGGCATGTGTTAGGTGTGAGCTCAGAGGTCAAAGAGCCTTATTGCGCCTGGTGGGTGAGGGGGATGCTGGGTAGGCAACTTGGAGGAGACGTCTGGCTCATGTCTTAGGATGAGGGGTGTTCACAGAGTGGGTCATCGAGGTTGAATGCGGAATGGAAAAGCCATTCTGGGACAAGAACGCAGGTGCGTGCAAGCATAGAGGTGTGTAAGGGTGTGCTGCCATTAAGGTAAGGTGCTGAATTTGTTAGAACTGGAGAGCCAGGCGTACAAATAAGTCTGCAAGAGGAGGCTGAAGCCAGATTACAAGAAGCCTCCAGTACCTTGAGCTTTGCTCAGTAGACATCGAGTGGCCATGGCAGGCTTTTCAGGAAGCAACCTGATGAAATTCGCATGTTACCATGCCTTGTTCTTTCACACGAGCCACGGGAAGATGACAATTTGCTTGACTGTGCTTGCTGGCCAGGCAGCCGGCCGGATGCATCCGTGCACCTCGGTGGCCCAGCAACATGCCCGCGGAGGGTGGCGGACTGCAGGAGGTGGGGGCAAGAGTGGGCGCCGCCGGTGGCTGGTCCTGCCTTGCCTTCCCCTGTTGCTGGCTGCGCCTCTGCGGGTCTCAGCTCCCCCACTCCCTCCGGCCAGCAGAATCCTAGGCAGGCCTCCCTCTGGACCCCGCCTGGCGGCGTCCACACCGACCGCTCCTTGTCCATGTGTCTCCTTCCTCTCTGCCTCCTGTGGCTGAAGCCACACCGCCCTGCTCTGGAGTAGCCCATACAGATCCTCTTTTCTTCCCCCACGGTCCACTTGGGGCACGACAAATACTTGATGGATTGCAATCACTTGGTCCAGGGCTCTGTTCTTTCAACTTCCGGTTGTATTGGTTCTTGAGAGAACACAGAAAAATTGCCGTCTCCTCTTGTTTCTTTCCGTTGCTGCTCTTTAGCTCCTCAAGTGGAACAAACCGAGATGCTGGAAATCTCTTGAACTTACGGGGAGGACAGGAGACACCTGTACTCCACTTTCTCTCAGATGCCCTGAGTGTCATAGGCACTGAGTACGTACCTGCACCTGCATGGAGGAACTTGGGAACAAGTTATAAAACCAAGATGGAACCGGTGAAGATAAAATGGCTGATACTATATTAGCAGAAGGAAAGGGCTTCAAAGGAAGTACTTTCGTGAGACCTTTTTAGAGTTCTCAAATCTTTTGCTCCTCAGAGGATATATTCTTGGCAGGTTGGAAAAAAAACATTCTATGTATACACACACACACACACACACACACACGCACACGCACACGCACACATATATTAAAACTCACCCTCACCTACTTGAAGAATCTTGCTAAATAGGGAAAATAGAGGGATGCCTGGGTGGCTCAGTCAGTTGAGGATCCAACTCCAGCTCATGTCATGATCTCACGGTTCATGAGTTCAAACCCCGTGTTGGGTTCTGTGCTGTCAGCACGGAGCCCGCGTTGGATCCTCTGTCCCCCTCCCTCTCTGCCCCTTCCCCGCTCACGCTCTTTATCAAAAATAAAAAGAAACCTTTAAAAAATAAAATAAAAGTAAATAGGGAAAATAGAGATCATGAATAACTCTTTTGAGTAAAACAAACTTTACGGCAGTCATGACAAACAAGAAATATCCCAGAGGCTTTTCTGGAGCTAACGTAAGAATTCCAGAGCCAATCCTCCGTTGCCCCTCACTCAGGGCTCATGCTCATCCCGGGCTTTGATTTATAAATTTGCTTTGGTTTCTGATTTACAGTGAGTTGAAGAAAAAAAGCAGAAGTAGGTCCTTTACATAAACTCCTTTTTGTAATTTTCAATTTATTTTCTCTCTTTATATTTTTAACTGGTGTTCCCACAAGCACTCGATACTGTAAACAATTCTGCCTTGGAAACTTAACATTACTTACTTTGTTTAGCTGGTGCTATGAAAGCTTTTTTATTTATACTACCCTTACTTACCTCAGCATTTCCCCTAATCCTCCTTATTATTTTCTGCCATATTTTTCTCTGTTAAAAAAAATCGGGGAATGAGAATAACAACTCATTTTGATGTGATATCAATGTGCATTTAACCTGGCAATTAGCCAATAAGATAGATTTTGCAAATTTTACCTCCTTGGAGAAACTTGGACTCCATCATGGCACATTTCATATTATTGTTATAATAATAACAATATTATTATTAATTAATAATAATTAATTAACTGGTGTTTGTACTGGCCTGAGTATGTACCACTCTCTCTGTTGTCTCCATGTTAGGTCATCTTTCTTTCTTTCTTTCTTTCTTTCTTTCTTTCTTTCTTTCTTTCTTTCTTTCTTTCTTTCTTCCATGTTTATTTTTGACAGTGAGACACAGTGTGAGTGGAGGAGGGGCAAAGAGAGGGAGACACAGAATCTGAAACAGTCTCCAGGCTCTGAGCCATCAGCACAGAGCCTGATGTGGGCTCGATCCCATGAACCACGAGATCATGACCCGAACCAAAGCCGGATGCTTAACTGACTGAGCCACCCAGGTGTCCCTCCACGTTACATGGTAACCTCCATGTTAAAGGTCTACTCTAACCCTAGACCTTTGAGGGGGCAAGATCTACAGCTCTTTGGGTAACAGGGGGCACTTGGTTTGGTACCCCGTGTGGAGCAGGCATTCAGGAATAGCTCCTTGAGGAATTCGTGAATGTATTTTCCTAGAGTTGCAGATGTACATTTCTTAGTTACATGCGGTTATCTTGATTACAGATGTGATTCAAGCTTTTAGGGTTGCATTGTGTTTATACCTCAGAGTTCATTTTTAAATTATGAGTATCTTTCCCCTTAAAAGCAACCCATCAATGTTCATGGACACATGGTAGCCATGACAGACGTTTGTGAAAAACAGGAAAGAAACTACACATCATAGAGCCTGCTTTACTAGAATACTAAGGATAAGATCTCCTAGCATGTGTATATTATGTAATTACAGATTACAAATTCTGCACGTTTTTTTTACACGGACAGAAAAAATTTTAAGATAACAAACAGTAGTTCAACAAAGTTTTGTGCCTGTTTTTTCTTAGATGTCCTCAACAGTGAGCTCAAATCACCTTAAAATCTCTGTATATGTTACCATCTATTTATAGTCTGTTGATCAGTTATAGAAAACACAGTTGTTCGTTGTTTTTTTCCTCATAATTCACTTACATAGTTTATCATCACAATTGCATTTCTTAAAAGCTATTCGATATCCTGTACATGTATTAGATTGGGCTAATCAAGTCACTTCTACTCTAATTAATTAAAAATAGGTTAAATGCCTTCTGATCCTTGGGACCTGTCTAGGCACCCTTCACTGAAGAATTATGAAGAATCATGACATTGTATTGAAAGCAGAAAATTGTTACCTCCTAAATTCACTAGTTCTTTGTGCAAATGTGTACCCGTTTCATTATTAAACAATACCATACTTAAAAAATATTGTAGGGGCACCTGGGTGGCTCAGTCGAGTAAGCGTCCTACTCTTGGTTTCGACTCAGGTCATGATCTCATGGTTTGTGGCATCGAGCCCCGAGTGTAGGCTTCATGCTGGCGGTGCAGAACCTGCCCGGGATTCTCTCTCTCCCCTCTCTCTCTGCCCCTTCCCCTTTCCTGAGCATGCGCTCTTTCTCTCTCAAATAAACTTTTAAAAAATATATTGTATAAAGCCTCCGTATCTGTTCATTTTATGTTTCTTCCTTCTCATTCTCTCTCCTTTCCCTCCTTCCTCTCTTTTCTGCAATTCTACTTGTCTCCATTTTAAATTCATTCAATTGCTACTCTTCCAACTTTCTTTTGTTCTTTTTCTTCCAAGTCATCTTTTGAGTTGCACTTTGCTCTGGATTTTCAGGGATGAGTCCTTGTCCCAGAAAGTCTAGAAGAGGGAGAAGCTGTTGATAGAAATCAAATATCTTCAATATCATTAACTGAACAGGCAGTAGCATTTATGAAGCTTCTTGTACTGTTTCCATAAACAGGCTTTACTCTCAAATTTGCCATTTACAAGCCCTGTGAGACCTCACCGTAAATCGTAGATTACCTGTCTGTAGCATTGATTTATGCTTTAATGATTTCTATTTTGGAGACATCTTAACAACGGCACATTTAATTTGGATGCTGCAGGGAGATAACAGAGCCCCATGAAAGAGAATGTGTACTTTCTTAATCTTGTGCAAATGATATTGTTTATATGGACTTCTATGCACTGGTTCCCCTGGGTCATTTTTCCAGCCCCTAAAATAGGAAAATAAGGTTGTTTGATAGAAACTTATTTTCTTTCAGCTTCATTTCGAATAGCCAAACTGTTTAAGAACCCAAGCATGCTGGCTTCCTCCAAAATTGCCTTAAATGATAGAAATTTACTCACCAACTCGGAGCAAGTTACGTTGACATCAATTTTGCGGAAACCCAGTAGAGGTTTGTTTGGACCCGTAACAGTGTTTGTTGATTTCTTTAAAAGGTGATTTCAGTTCTCTTGTACTTGGCGATGGCTAGACTTCCTACTGAATATTTATAAGGTAGGGCAAGGCAAGTCCTCTGCCTACCAGAAGGGGGTGGCACTGGCTCCATCAGAGACAGGAGAGCATTGATCTTGTGAGAAGACAAGTTTCCTCCAGTCACCAGCAATACAGAGCAGGGCAATGCATGGAACCACAACCTAATCCTCCCAGTTTGGGATGAAGCTTAGTTGTCGCAGTAAATTGTCTTTTAAGCTGCCTGTAGTTATTTGGTCAAATGCCAGCTTAAAGATGGCAGCAATTACCCAATTTGTGAAGATAACCCCTTTTCAGGCTCTGCAATTTAGTTTAAGCGCCTTCCTGAGCGGTGCTGTCCGTATTATGGCAGTGGGGTGATAGGAAGATCTTTGAAGCTTGGATTCCAATTTTGCAAGCGCTCTGATACCTTAGAGAAGCTCCTTATTTCCCCCCCCCCGAGATCTTTTTGCACCCAGTTATTATCCTGGGAGCTGATTGAAGTCCCGTCTCGGTGTTCACGGTATATGCAGGACCTACATCAAGTTTGGGGAGTACATTGGCTTGAAAAGAGCAGAAACAAAACTGCCAAATCCATAAAAGTTTTTAATGTGGCAACTTTAAAAGAATGCCGCAGCTAAAATGCTCATGAACTTGAAAGTCTATTACTAGATTTGAGCATTTATAGTTTCATGTAAAGCCAGTAAGCATCTAGACACTAAAACTATAATAGCTAAACTTGTAAGACTTTTTTAAAACCCCATTTGCAATTATATATTATTTTCTGATAGCCTATTATTGTGTGAACTTTTAAAAACCATATAAAAATGTCTGGTTCATAAGGAAATAATGAGTTGCCGTATTTGATTTTTGGACGTGCTTAGTGCTAGATGCATGCATTCAGTCATACTATGCCTTTGCAAATGTAAACTCAGGTGACAAGAGAACATAATCATTATTTGTGTCGATTTGTATGTGATCCCATGAGTGTACAAAACTGAGGGGTGCCTGGGGGGCTCAGTCAGTTAAGTGTCTCACTCTTGATTTCAGCTCAGGTCATAATCTCACAGTTCATGGCTTTGAGCCCTGAGTCGGGCTCTGCCCTGACAGCATGGAGCCTGCTTGGGATTCTTTCTCTCCTTCTCTCTCTCTCTCTCTGCCTCTCCCTCCCCACTTTCAAAAATAAACATTAAAAAAACTGTTTTTTAATGGTATAGAACAGGGGCACCTGGGTAGTCCAGTTGGTTAAATGTCCGGCTCTTGATTTTGGCTCAGGTCGTGATCCCACTGTTCATGGGATCGAGTCCCACATCCGGCTTCACACTGACAGCTGGGAGCCTGCTTAGGATTCTCTCTCCTTTTCTCTCTGCCCCTCCCCCATCCCTCTGTGTGTGTGTGTGTGTGTGTGTGGGTGTGTGTGTGTGTGCGTGTGTGCACGTGTGCACTCTCTCTCTCTCTCTCTTGCTCTCTCTCAAAATAAATAAATTAAAAAAACTGTTAAAGAATGATTCAAAATTGAAAATATGAAATGAACATTTTCAATGTTATGGGTGTTATAGAAATTAAATTACTTTCTGTAGGGACTGGGTGGAAGATGTTTTCATTCATTGAAAAATGATGTTCAGAAATAAAACAGGGACTTCTTAGAGTGGGCCATTATGTATTCTTCACAATAGCATCTTTCACCCCATAGATGTCAATAGTTTCAAAAAGTTGTCAATAGTTATAAACTAGGTGATGCTGAAGAGTTTTCTCTTCCTGTGGCTCTATGTCAATAGCCCCTTCTTTTCTAGCTATATTATTTCAAAGTCAGAGTTATAATTTCCTCCTGGGGGGGTTAATCACATCAAATAGAATTTGGCGTGTCTGTGATTCCACGTATGGCAAAAAGATGTTTGAAAAACAAGACAAAGCATCACCGGTTATATATAGAAGCTGTTAAGGAAGGGCCAGCTGGTCTCCATCTGTTCTCAGTTTTTCCCCATCTGTAAAATGGGATAATAATAGTATCTACCTCATAGGGTTGTTATTAACTAACACAGCGAATGTGGAATCCTTAACAGAGGGTCTGGTGCTTATCGAGAACTCAGAAAATATTCAACAATAACTGCAAAACAAAAGCAAAGGCAACCATCAAACCTCGATGAGAAATAGCTTCACTCATAGCCAGTGTGATATATTCACTTACGTGTTTCATAGCTTCCAGGATCATAAGGTGAAACACTGGACCGCTGCAGGTGGAAATTGTAGCTTTTCTCAGGGTCGGTTCAGAGACAGTCCGCCTGGAAGCCCACCGGGTGAAACTCTTCAACTCAGAGGTGCCTCTTGATCCAAGTTTGCTTTTTAGCTTTTAAAAAAAAATACAGTGAAGATGCATTTGAAGAGTGTAATTTTCTATTCTTCCTTACTTTGGGTAATATTTCTTTTTTTTTTTAATGAACCACAGGAAATGAACACTAATACACACCTTTTCTTCCCTTTGTGGAATGTATGTCTAAATGGAGACATGGATTTATGAACATTGCAACTTGTGAAATGTGTACCAGCGTGACAAAATCCTCTCCGTGAGCCGTATACAAATTGTTTGGGAAGTTCTGTATGCGCTTGTAATGAGGGGTCTGACTCCAGTTTTTAAAAATTTTTTTTTTCAACGGTTTTTATTTATTTTTTTGGGACAGAGAGAGACAGAGCATGAACGGGGGAGGGGCAGAGAGAGAGGGAGACACAGAATCGGAAACAGGCTCCAGGCTCTGAGCCATCAGCCCAGAACCCGACGCGGGGCTCGAACTCACGGACCGCGAGATCGTGACCTGGCTGAAGTCGGACGCTTAACCAACTGCGCCACCCAGGCGCCCCATGACTCCAGTTTTTAATGTTTGACTGTTGACAGCATTTAAAAAAAATTTTTTTTAATGTTTATTTATTTTTGAGAAAGAGAGAGAGAGAAAGAGAGAGAGAGAGAGAGAACGAACAGGGGAGGGGCAGGGAGAGAGGGAGACACAGAATCAGAAGCAGGTTCCAGGCTGTGAGCTGTCAGCACAGAGCCCGACGTGGGCCTGGAACTCATGAACCGTGAGATCGTGACCTGAGTCGAAGTTGGATACTTAACTGACTGAGCCACCCAGGCGCCCCTGACTGCTGGCAGCATTTAAGTCACGAGCTTGCATCTAGGGAAGCTGATAAAAAAAAAAACTCAGATGCCCCCTCCTTTGGCTCCAGGAGGCACCCACACTTGAGATCCTCACCCCATCCCGGCCCCTGACCGTTATAAAAACCTCAAGCCAGTCTCCTTTCCTTGCTCTCTGAAGCCATTGTTGGATCTCTTTTGAAGCCTATACTCCCCTCCCTAGAAAGCCTTTTGCTACCTTCTTGGCTTATGTGGTGGAGAGGGGAGGTCACCAGTCTCAGTATTCAAACCAAATTTTAGCTAGAGCCCCTGTGGAGTGGCCACAAACATACTGGATAGGTTTGCTCTCAGGGCTTCTTACCTGCACTTTATATGTTATTTACATGTTCTAAGTATTGTCAGAGGGATGGGACGCCTGGGGGGCTCAGTCGGTTGAGCGTCTGACTCTTAATTTTGGCTCAGGTCATGATCTCACTGTTTGTGGTATATCGTGCCTTGTATCGAGCTCCAGGCTGATAGCTCGAGCCTGCTTGGGATCCTCTCTCTCTCTCTCTCTCTCTCTCTCTCTCTCTCTGCTCTTCCCCTGCTCACATTCTTTCTCTCTCAAAATAAACTTAAGAAAAATATTGTCAGAAGGAAATACTAGTATAATAAAGTTCTTACTTTCTGCTAGGTACCATATTAAGCCTTTACATGGATTAATTATTTCATTTAATCCCACAACAGCCATATGATCCATATTATCCTATTTTCAGCAACAAAATTGAGGCACAGAAAGATTAAATTACAGTTTCAGTGTCACGTAACTAGTGAGTGGCCGAGCTAGGATTTTAATCGAGGCAGTGTGCGTTTAGCACCTCTCTGCTGTGTTGCCTTCTCTCTCTTATAAACCTAGCATACAATTTTTATAAAGCATCTTGTTGAGAAAATCATCCTTGCATTTCCTCTTTTCAGTCCTCACATATTAAGGGAAAAAACGATGATAGCACATATCCAAAGCTCTATACATATTATAGTCCTGAGGAGATCCTCATGTACTAGGGGCAGGCTCTGACTTATCTGGCTCCTTCCTCCCAAGCAAACACTGGTCCTGTGCTTAGCAGGCAACCGGCAAATGTTTCTTGAAGTGAAATAATATGCAAATATTTAGATATGAGTGCTATTATTTTCCCCTTGACTTCTCTTGTCAAATTACTGATTTGTGCCTATGGGCGAAATGCTCTCAGAAAAATCAGTGGGAATAATAGAGCAGAAGTCTTAAACAAATTACATACTTAGAGGAATATGTCATTTGCCTGATAAAGCAGTAATGATGTTTTAGCGTTCGGAACTTCCGTGGTATTTTGTGCTATAGGCTGTTGGGATGACACCTATTTGTATGTACGTATGATTTGCCATCTGGATGGTGAGCCCTGAGAATACAAAGCCAACATCTTATTGAATTCTGCATCACCCACTGCACTAACAGACCTTTACACATGGGCGTTTCTCATCAATGTTGGCTAAGTTGTTAAATAACTATCAAACTATATCTAAAATGCATAGATTGTACCTCAGAGCAATAGCCACCAGGTGCCATGCTGTTCCATCTGCTCTGTGCTTATCAACTCTGGTCCTTATAGTAAGGCAGGTCTACTTTCTCCATTGTCTGGAGTTTCATGAGAGTAAGTTCTAGAACTGTGACTCATTTGCTGCCATTGACGTCATGTCAACCATGCCTGCTGCCACTCTGCCTTTCTGTCTGAGGTTGAGATCTTGAAACCCTAAGCTTACTGTCCCCGGAGAGAAAGGTCTTTGAAATGTATTCAGCTGCATTTTTTTATAAACCTACCTGAAAATCTTTTGTTTTCAAGAAGATGGAACATGGGAGAAGATTATGCAGTTTCCCTGCTTGACCCTACTTCTCACCTCTTCTCCTCTCAACCATTCTCATCAAAGAAAGGAAAAATAGGGGCATCTGGGTGGTTCAGTCAGTTGAGCATCCAACCCTTGATTTTGGCTCAGGTCATGATCTCCCAGTTTGTGAGTTCAAGCCCCACATCGGGCTCTGTGCTGAGAGAGGGGCCTTATTGGGATACTCTCTCGCTCTCTCTCTCTCTGTTGTTCCTCTGTCGGTGCACTCTCACGCTCTCTCTCAAAAAAATAAATGAACTTAAAAAAAGGTAAAACATTTGATTATGGATATTTAGGGAATAAAATTTAAAAGACATTTTAAGACTGGACAGTTAGTGTGGGAAAGATGTGCCACACTGAAGAGGAAAAGGACAGAAGGCAGGGAGTTCCAGGCAGAGTTTCTAGACATTGTGAGAGGGAGGTGCTGGTGCAGGACTGCCCACGCCATGGAAGATGCACTTTGGAGCCAGGTAGTCAGTCCTTGGTTGAAATCCCAGCCTTTACTTTAGTGAAGGCAGCAGGCCCTCCTGTGTGGGTCTTTCTCTTCATCTACAAAATGGAGACACCAATTCTCACCTGCAGGGTTGTTGTGAGGCAGAAACGGACAGTGCTTCTGAAGCCCCCATGGTCACAGCTGGCCCTCTTCCCACAATCCCTCCATTAGAGCAAATCCCCTGTGTCCATGAAACAGAACTGTTGTCGCCCCTCCAGGGCACGGTGTCATGGGGACCAGCACAGGCTCAGACCCAGACACGCTTTTGACCTCAACGGAGTCAGAAAGCTCCATTACTCAGTTTCTCCATAAAGGAAAGAGGACCAACAAACTTGATCTAAGTACTTACAGTTGACAAAAATAACAGAGTGGAAAGAAAACTCGATACCCTGATTTCATTACTTACCAAGTTTTGTAAAGGGTGCTTGCCTTCCAGAGGAAATCGTCTCGAGTCAAAGACGAGTTGCTGACATCATTACAGTTGGACGGTGTAACTTTGTGAGATATTTTGGGTTTTGCTGCATGCCACCGTGATGAATGGAGTGGGGAGGTGGAGACCGACTTCACACGCCAAGCATTAAAGACAAGCCAAGCCCTACAGCCATCTGGCTCCTGACACCATGGACATGATTTACTGACACGCTGTGCCTTCCTAGGTCACCGTCAGGTCTTCCCTGGCAGCCCCCTCACTCCCCCACCCCCAGTGCCGCTCCCCGTCTCAAGGCCAGGAAGCCCTTGGCTTGTCTCTGCAAACACACATGACATGGTGGTCATCGCAGCGAGAGCCTTCACGGTTGTCGGGGCCCAGACCTTGATATCCAAGAGCTCCTGGTGAAATGTGGGAGAAATACGTCTAGACAGAGACTGTCCATAGAATGGGCTCCGTGCAGTGGGAGTATTTAGCCAGGGATGTTACATGGGCCCAGGGCACTGAGTCCCATGAGGGGGCTTCAGGGAAAGTTTTGGGACTGACCGTTACTTCAAAAAGATGGATAGAGACAGCCTGTTGCGTCGAGTGGGGACTGTATCAGCAAACGCCCAGAAGCTAGGGTTCAGTACCGTGTATGCATGGAGATGGAGGTCATGGGTGAGGGGCATCACAGAACTTCCAGTGTCAAGCCACAGCTTGGAGAGGAAATGGGTGAGGGTTACGGATGGGGTAGGGAAGGTCCTATTTGCTAGGCCAGGGAGATTGGATTTCATCCTGTAGGCAGGTGGCAGGTCAGATCTCTCTCACTGGTGACTTCATGGAAGAATGATTTGGGATGGGGGGTGGATCGGAAGGAGGCAGGGAGACCTATGACAGCTAGGAACTATTGCTGTCCTCCACACGAGGGACATTGAGGACCTGGGGCATGGCGGTGGGAGCAGACGGGATTGTGCATGCTCCAACCGCAGGAAGTCGGCAGGCTCAGTTTTGCAAATGAAGAACCCCCAAGTCTAAGGTTGATTTTCCTTCCCTCCTCATCCACAACCCACCACGGCTGATTAAAGCTCTTGAAGGTCTTGTATAAGCCCATCATTCCTCTAAGGACTTTTAACTAGAAAGAAAAAAGTAAAGAAAGAATTATTTAAAGGAAATTGTGGTAGATATTTAAGAATTCAGTTATAACCAGTTGCTATGGAGTTAGAAGAAAACCTGTGGACAGGTGGGGTGTGGGTGTTCCTGGGCTGACTGTGGGTGGGTCAGGCACAGCACAGAGTATGACTGTGCACAGGACAGAGCACTGTCCTCATACAGTGATTTTCCCACTGGCTTGCTATGATGAAACTTGAACCATTGGATGACTTCATGGAGGAGGGATTAGAGTTTAATTCAAAAAGGAGTCTTCAGCTACATGTCATATAGCCCCAAAATAGAAACTTGCTCTTTTTCAAATGTCTGTCTTTAAAGGGCCAGAGGATCAGGGACAGAAAATTCTGAGCAACTTCAAACAGAGCCCAAGTGGCATCGCACCTTATAGAAAGGACTCAGCATCATGAAGCAGCCGCGATGCCTCTCGCCTCAGCCAGGGTACGAGGTCCGATGTTATTCTGCCAGTGGTTTAGACACGTGTTTTTATGTACAAAAACAAGAATGCTTTCCAAGATATGACTGTTCTAAGTCCCTGGCTAGTGCCTGTGTGTTTTTCAGATTTCGGCTCAGGTGTTACCCTTTTTGAGTGGGTTTCTTTGACCTCTCTGGTCCCACAGAAACACTTCCCCTCTGTCACCTAACACTTAATAAATTGCATTGAAATTTACCTGTCTTCCTGTTAGACCACGAGGTCTTTGAAGGCAGGGACTGTTTGATTTGTGGGTTTTCAACACCTAGGTAGAGCCTGGCATAGGTTAGTCACTTGATACATGAATGAATGCGTAGAATCTTGGATTCTGCTGTATACCAGTTCCCATTGTGCTCGTTTTGACAATCTAGTTCTGGTTTTCTTTTCTTTCTTTCTTTTTTTTCCCGTGTGTGTGTGTGTGTGTGTGTGTGTGTGTGTGTGTGTCTTAAAACAGTTCTATGCGCCTGTATCCCTTCAGCTGCAGTGGAGTTAGAGTTAGTAAGGCTGTTTGAGCATCCTTGGATTACATAAAAGAGCGCAAATTACACTGTTTGTGGATTCATAAAATATTTTAGTTGGAGTCTGTGCTCACGTTAATAGCTTACTGTCAAGCATACAAATTACTTTCATCAGCCACTGGTGAATACACGTGACCGTTGGAGCAGAGCCCTTGGAAACGTGTTGGAAGAAACTATGAGGTGGTCAACATGGTAGCTACAGTCTGCTGAATTTATCACCCAGGTTGATACCTTACACAGTTCTCTGATTTTTCTAACTTTTGCTGTTTTTTTAAAAATCACAAAAGGCCCATTTATAACTTTATAAAAAGACATACAGTGAAAAACATCTTTTCTCAAGAGGAAACTGTGACCTCAGTAAACCTTGGGAAAGACTCCGTATGGTTTCAATTCTTTTATTTTAAAAATTGCTCTGCATGTGTGTGTCTGTGTGTGCATTGCATGTGTGTGTATTCGGGTTTTACTTGGATGGCGGTGTAAAGTGAGGAGGGATTTAAGAAATTGTAACATAAACGGAGTTAATATTCCTTACGACAGCAAATACTTCCAAAACACAACAAAGCCAACCATTTCTACTCTTTACAGAATCTTTTTTGCAAGATCTCATTGATCACAAAAGTGGGAAAAACGATCGTCACCACTCTTTCTCATGTTCTGTCGTATCTACCCTGTTTTGGAGGAAGGATTATTTTTCCTAGCTCACCTAAAGACTAGGCTAGAACTTAACTATCCGTCAAAGGAGAAGGCAGCTCTAGAATCCTGGAATCTTGTTGGCAGTGAGAGAAGGGTTCCCTTTAAAGTACTCAGATGAGTGGTTTAAATTGAAAGCAATGTTTCTGAAAGACCAGGTACTTACTACTCAGTCAAGGTCATTCTTCCCAAGCATCTTGAGAATGCGCTGTTCATCTGTGCAGGCTGTTCAGGTAAAAAGAGAACTATCAGTTTAGGGCCAGTGATTGGCATCTGGTTAGGCTCTCTGGAGCCTGGCTCACCTAAAAGTCTACCCTGGGCTCATTACATTTCAGCGTTTAAAGCCACCGTCTGCTCACTGCATGGAGTTGCCACACCATTCCATGACTCCTGCACATTTTCCATTATGCTGGCTTCATAAGGTCTGCATTATTATAAGGGCTCTCTTTGGAATCAGCATCTGAGCAGAGTAGGTTTTATTTCTCTTTAATTACATTTTTAGTCCAAGAAGTAAAAGGTTGAGTGTAGAAGACTGTAGTATGATCGTGGCCTGTAACTTTTCAAAATGTCCCTTCGTAGAATGACCACGGTTTAAATAATTTTAAGCCATTATAGCAGTGGACCGTTAGAGTGTGGCTCTTCAAAAACACCAAAAAGCTTTTCTTCCCCCCGTCCTCTGACGTCACAACTGTCCTTTGTCAAAAATTGGAGAATTTACAGATTAATTCCCGAGACAATTAGACATGTTTTGAGAAAGTTGAAAGAACATTCAACGCTTACTGCCACTCAAAAAGGTTTCTTGAGGGGCGCCTGGGTGGCCCAGTTGGTGAAGTGTTCGACTGTTGACCTTGACTCAGGTTATGACCTCATAGTTTGTGAGTTCGAGCCCCACATCGGACGCCTGCTTGGGATTCTCTCTCTGTCCTTCTCTGCCTTCTCCCTCATTCAATCAATCAATCAATCAATCAATCAATATTTTAAAAAAAGTTTTCTTGAAAACCATGATAATTTCTATGCAGCCTAGAGCATCCCCCTGTCCTCCAGACTACCCGGTGGATACACAAAGTCAACTTATCCAAACCTTAAATCATTTCCTCTTCCAAATTGTTCTTTCTTCTGTGAGTGGCCCTCACCCCGCCCACCTCAGTAAGTGACCTAGAGGACACCTCACCCGATGTCATCACCCCCATGACCACCAACATCTAGTCAGTCTTGAGTCACCCTGATTCTCCGTCCGCTAACTTGTCCTACTGCGCCTCTGGGGTTCATACAAGTCCTCTCTTCTGCTCTAACTACTCTGGTTACGTCTCCCTTTGCCTGCCTGCCTGCTGTGAATCCCCAACCCATACACCCAGTCAGAAGGATCCTTCTCAAATAAAAGCATCTGTGAATACCGTTGCCCTGCTTGAAACTCACGAATGGCTGCACCATGGAGTTCAGGCCAGAGTGCGAACTTCTTCATGTGGCTCACGCACTGACTTCTTTCTCAGCCTCAGCACGACCTCTTGTCCCTTTCATTTCCTCAGGTGCCTCCCTGTTTCCCTGACTTTGCATTTGGAGCTCTCCTCTGAGCCCCATGGCACCAGTGTTTGCCCAACACACTGATTTTGAGTGTGTGTTTGTGTCTCGGTATCATCCTCTCGACTGTATGCTCCATGAAAACAGCGACTCTGCATCGTGTTACCTCCCTAGTGCCTAGGAAAATGCCACGTGATAGTCGCTCAGTAAAAATCTGTTGGATGAAGGGAATTTCATCTTGGGGCCATGTTACCCGGTGAGATAAAAATGTCACTCGACAGATCTTGCAGTTGGTTTATCAGATTGTAGTTGCTAGAAGCCCCATGTGAAGCGAAGGCATCATGACACTTACACAGTAAATCTGTTAGCTGGGACCATTTAATTCGATTTGTTGTTCAGTTCTTAAGTCCTTTAGCATAGTTGGAAAGCGCCCTGAAATTGGATTCGGAACATGCTTGGAGTCCGGCCCTGGAAAACTCCCTTAATCCACGGGAGTAGACACATCAACTGATTTTTCTGAGACTCCGCTTCCTCTGCTGTTAAATAATGGTCCTGAAATTTGCATGTCGGAGCACAGGGGCAGACACCTGCCTGGCACACAGTAAGTGTTCAATCAATGTTAGCTTCATATACTGTCATGGATGAGAGCTAAGAAATACTGGTATTTCATGTTAGTCAAGATGTTCCAGTATTTATTACATGAGTTCAAGTCACTGTGTGCCACGTAATTTACCAACCTGGTCTTAGTGTCTTCATTTTACTTTAAAAACTAGTGATACCACTTTAATCAACGAAGCCAAACACACACGATTTTCGTCAATTCCATTTTGTTCCTGATCTATTTCCTCATTTCTCACCCATTTCTCTTCTTTGTATCCTGTCCAGAGAAAAAGCACAATTTAGCTTCAGGGAGAGGAACTCCTGCTTCTAATTCTAAGTTAGCTTTGTTTTGCTTATTTCGAGCTCACGATTCCTGAAATAATGCCAAATTTGCATTCAAAAAAGTATATTGACACTGAAGAAAGACATTAGTGTTCTCCCCCTTACAGGTAATTTCACATGTGTCTCCTTTTGAAGTATCATCACACTTCTTGTTTTTTTAGCTCCAACGCTTTTCGTGGATTTTTGAAGCAGTGGTAATGGAGCTTTTTTCTCTGTAGGCATATTTCATGGTTGACAAACGTGTCTTAAGGACATGATACGATCAATGGTAGGAAAAACAGATTCAGTCTCTGCCTTCAAGGAGCTCTTGTTTTTTTAAAACTTACTCTCAATTTAATTAATTTAATGAACTTGATTAAAGGCACATCTATTGACTGACATTCTTATCAAGTCTTTGAAAGTTCAGTGACACTAAGGTTGAATGAAGGTGGGTAGCTGCCAGAGTTTAATTCTAAAATGTGCACTCAAGAGAACCACCGACAGACTTCCAGGATATATGTCAGGAGGAGTATCTGTCATATGGGCATCTTCACAGTATCATCAGGTCGTAAATTTGAACATTCGTTTAACCGGAAGAGAACCCTTTTCCTCTACGCTAACGCTCTCTGAATTATAATCAGCGATGATACAACTTGATGCCTTCTCTGCTGGAAACACAAACAGCTACCACCAAAAACCAAAACAAAGAAACAAAAGACCATTGGAGAGTTTCTGCCTTGAACTCAACTCTTTTTTTTCTCCTTTTCCGAATGTGGTATTTTCCACTGAAGAAATACAACACTCTAAAGGTGATGGGTAAGGATGCTGGCTGTGTTCGTATTGGTTTCCTAAGGAGACTTTTAACAATAGGCTATCGTGCATTCATCCCTTGATGATATAATGAGGACTCGGATTGGGACATAGTTTTCTAGTGTTCAGGGGTTCATGCAGAGAGCGGCCCCTACAAGCCCACGGGATTTGTATTTACTCTGGCTGCTTTTCGTCAAGGGGACGCATCACATCACCATTCAAGTAGGCATAATTGACCTTGCTAATTGTATCCTGCCTCGGAGGAAGAAAGGCTTTTGCATATCTAATTGCTTTTTAATTCTTTTGTAAACATTTAGGTCAGCAAAATATCATTGTCCCATTTCTGATGCATATTGAAAACTGATTTTAAATACCTTCTGCTCCTTTCCAACTCTTAATGCATGTGGGTAGAAAAGGCTGTGCCCATTCTCTATGCGATGGCCATTTTGAGAAGAGCTCTACTCTGTGTGTGAATCCGCAAATGTCTTCTCAACCTCTCTCTGGAAAATTGAAACCAAGGCCCAACGATAGTTCTTAAGGTTGACCAGTTCTCTCAACTAACAGAATCTGCAGTATCATCCCAAACCAGACTCATTGGTGGTATTTCTAATATAAAATTCAGGTATTTTACTTATGAATCTCTGATTGTTTTCATAGATAGTCTTAGCTATCTTGGTGTAGAGCATTTTCTTACTCAGATTTTATTCTGTTTCCAGTATTCACCTTTATTTATATAAAGCAAAAAAAAAAAAGTGATGGCTTGTTTTGCAGGAGGAAGGAGCCCTAGACAGAACCAAATATGAAAAATGAGTGGTTTTTTTAATTAACTTTTGTGTTTTTCTGGTTTTTGTTTGTCTGTTTCTGTGTTGCCATAGCGGCGTTCAGCACATCTTGAGGTCAGCAAAAATAATAATCTCTTTCTGTTATGTTACAATTGTATATATTACTTTCCATTTGGAAAAAAATACTTGGAAAAATACCGTGTCAAGTGAAGTCGGCAATCTTTTGACAGAGTAGACAACTTTATATTTTCTTCCTATAAGGGAAGGAAAAGGTCCTCTTCTGCTACAGAGAGCAGGTGAAGGTGATTCTACCCCTCTTTTCTTTACTTCAGGGCATGGGGATTGAGGAAATATGGGCCTCTAATATTAGAGTATATTCGAGGATGGACCGCTAGGGACACTGATATGAATTTGTTTTAATCATGCTGGCAATGCAATTTATTACCTCGGAAATTGATTCTTAACAAGAAGCGTGCGAACATCTTTTTGACTATCAGATTGCTTGTTGGCTGTATAGGGAAGGGGAAGAAAAAAAGCAAATCAGGTGAAAAGAATTGATTTGATTCTGAGCTGTTGTTGGAGATAGATTATTATTTTTTAAAGGGATTTATTTATATTGTGCTGAGACCTTATTAAATGTGCTCCCTTTAGCATTTCAGAGTCCAATTTCCTAGAGAGACCATGTAATCATCCAAATTACTCCTTCCTCCCAGAGAGGTATGATGGGAGCTCAAAGACTGGTGGGTGGGTGCCTAACAAAAGGGAGAGTGTGTATGATTTCTGTGGCCACCATATTGTTGCATAACAAATTACCCTGAGACTCAGTGGCAGGTTTTGTGGCAATACCATGGACATACATAGCAGACCAGTTTGGCCATTGGTTGGAGCCATGAATCAGTCAGCGTCCCTCGGGGAGCTTTTCTCTGTGGCGTTTGGAACTTCCATAACATTCTGTAGCTAGTCTAGATCCAGGAGCTTTGAAAAGGATTCTTGACAGCAGCCATAGAGATTTCATTTGAAAATAAGAAATAGTATGAGCTTTACCACTCAAAATAACCAGACTGTGTGCAATATACGAATAACCTGCTCTTTCTGGTTAATTAAGAGTTCACTGGAATTTGAGATTTTTTTAGGATTTTAATTTCAGTTGTTAACAGCTAGTGTCCACTTGGGCAAGCCATCCGACCTCTCAGCCTCAGCTTGTTCGTGTATGAAATAGCCTTGGTTCACAAGATGAGAGGTGAGTACAATGCTCTGTGTGGAAATGCTTTGCAAACTCAGTGTTAAAAATGAATGGCCATTGTGGAAAACAGGCTGTGTGTCTGTAAAGGTTCAAATCCAACATCTGTAGCTGTATTCTCAGGCCCTATCCTAGGTTTTAGAACAAAATTGGTTGATATATTGGTAAGTTTGTTTAAATATGAGCATGAGGTTGTCTTCCATTTTTCACATGAGGTATTTTGTGTATGGAACCAAAAATGCCTATGTAGGCAGATAACGTAAAAAGACACAAATATTTGGGTTTCTTTTCATTTGATTCTGTGATTAGGGGAAGCCATAGTTATGGTCAATTTCTAATTATCTGCATATAGATTAATTCAGTGGGGATACACCGAAGGCAGCCCTCCCTATTATCTTTTTCCTGACAAGATTCTCTCCTCTGCTCATTTTTAAATTCCCTCTTTTAAGGTGTGGCTAGTGGAACACAAGGGAAGCCTTTTAACCATGTTAAATTACCCTTGTTTTGCTTACCCTCTTCCTCCTTAGGGAAGGTTGGAACACAGAGAGCTACGTCACAGGTAGAGACAAGTGTTTGACTTCCATCTTAGGAGGTTCTCTGTGGGAGGAGCTGGGAAGAATTGCAAAAGGAACCATTGTCAGGAAGCTAAGTTGCTTGAACTGTTCTGCCTCTCTCCTCGAATCGGGCACCTTGCTGAAAGTTTATTGAAGGTTGTCAATTTTGTGAATCTGAGCACCCATGATGAATGAGAAGTGTGGAAGTCCATGATGATAAGTTGGGAATTATTCAGGGTACTCTTTCAGTCACCATGTCTTGCCCAACATTTTATTTTATTATTATTATTTCTTTTAATGTGTATTTATTTTTGAGAGAGAAACAGAATGTGAGCGGGGGAGGGGCAGAGAGAGGGGAGACACAGAATCCGAAGCAGGCTCCAGGCTCTGAGCTGTCAGCACAGAGCCCAACGCGGGGCTCGAACTCACGAACCGTGAGATCATGACCTGAGCTGAAGTGGGATGCTTAACCGACTGAGCCACTGAGGCACCCCAACATTTTCTTTAAGGAGTCTGGTTTCTTCCCTTCTCCCCAGTTGTATTGGCACTGACCTCTCTGTCAAAGTACCCAGGTCTGCGCTATAACTTTATCCTTCAGAAGGTATTTCCGTGTAAGGCAAAATCCTGACTTCCATGCAGACATAAAACGAACATGTGTTTGGATTTTATTTTACTCATCAATCAATGACGAAAGCAGGCAGATGTTACAGCCAGTTCAAAAGAGAATCTGAAGGATAGGCTCATTGATAATATCAAGAATATTGAAATGAATGTACACATGGAAGCAAAATTGTTATCCCCTGTTTGAAGGGGTTGATTTGGGGGATGGGACGTCATTCAGAAAGCTTCTGGACAGGACAGAATTTGCACGTGTTTACACAAGAATCATTCTGCATTGCTGTCACATAACTTACAGAGTTGTACAGTACTCCCACAGAGCCAGAATCCGATAATTCAGAGGACTGGCCCCTATGGTAGACGGTAAATGCATAGTTTTCCACTGAGGTACGACATTGTCCTCTGTGAGTGGCAAGTCACATTGTGGTTGACTTTGGCCACCTCCACCAGATTAAACTTCCATAAATACTGTTGTATTGGACACCTGGCTGGCTCAGTCAGTAGGGCATATGACTCTATCTTGGGGTCGACTCTTGATCTCAGGGTCGACTCTTGATCTCAGGGTCAGCTCTTGATCTCAGGATCATGAGCTTGAGCTCCACATTGGGAGTAGAGATTACTCTAAAAAAACACTGCTTTTATCATCTGATTCATCTTTCCTGTCACTGATTGTGTCTAGTCTGAACCCTCGCCAGTCATCAGGTTCTTTGTAATCTCTTACATCTCCGGCATCACATGCCAGCTCTCTCCAAACATGAACCCTACTTTAGTCAGACCGCCTTCTTCCCTCCACACGTGCACATGATTAATTCCTCAGCCAAGCCTTATGAGGAATCTCTCCTTTTTAACCTATTCACTCCTTTGTTCAAGGCAAGTGCATCTCAACTTTGTTGAACCTTGCCTCTTATGACATCCTGTTGGGTATATGGATCATGCCAAACTACCCACCACATAGTTATCTGCTGTGGAATATTGAATCCAGCTTGATGGAAAACTCTTCTTTGTTTTGGTTATATCTCACCCTGCCTAACACCACTATGAGCATCTAAAACTACCCATTCTATACTTACCGATCTGTAATTATCCTGTCCTTGGTTATTATCCATTTGTATGACTAAAACAAGAATTGAATACATGGGGAGAAATGGAGAAAATTTTCATTTCTTGAAGTTGTTCCAAGATTCAACAGACTTTTTCTGAATCTTAACCCTAACAAAACAAAACAAAACAAAACAAAACAAAACACCTTCCCCAGGATATTCCAAAGCTTTGGTCATGGGTCTGCTTTGATTGATCGCTTGGATTGCCACTACTAGGTGAACCTTAGATAGAATAGATTTCTTGGGAGCAGACTTGATATTTCATCGTTAAGCCCCTTCAAAGTAATTGCTCAAGGTAACGATAAACCACAAAATTACATTTTATATTACGTCCAAAAGCAGTCATCCAATTTGGAAGGTGAAAAGTTAGCTTCGATTGGTACACAGTGAAGTGAGTTTGAACTCTGTGCATGATGCGAGGGTGTACCTGAGGCTTTATTGTCTAGGTTCACAGTGGGAGACCTGCTTTCCAGGCTGCTGTGGCCCTGGCAGAATGGCAGTTGCTACCAGTTCTAGAATGGGCTACAGCAGATAAGAAGATCCGATTTTCTCCTCGTTCATGAAGGCAGAGATTTTTGTCTGTTTTATTCACTTGTGTCTCCGCATGCCTGCAGCATGCCTGAGCGTCTGGCATATTTTTGATGCTCAAAAAAATATTTGTTTTGAACGAACAAATGCTTGTTTTTCATTCTCTAATCACTGTAACATATTTGTAGCTTCAGAGTTTACAGTTTTTGAAAATCTGATTTTCGTGGTGTTCAATGAAACTATTTCCCCTAAGAGTTTAAAAACTCAGATAAAAATCCCGCCTGGGTGGCTCAGTCGGTAGGGTTACTGATTTCGGCTCAGGTCATGATCTTGTGGTTCACGAGTTTGAGCCCCACGTCGGGCTCTGTGCTGACAGCTCGGAGCCTGGAGCCTGCTTCGGATTCTGTGTCTCCCTCCCTCCCTGCCCCTCTCCCAGTTGTGCCCTGTCTCTTTCTTTCAAAAATAAATAAACATTAAAAAAATTTAAAAAAGGAATCACAGTTTTATAAGTAATGTCATCAAGAAGGGAAGTTAATGCAATTTGAACCAAAATAGGACACCTGTGCATTACATGTTTATATACATTTATATGCCCCAGAGACGTTTTAATTGATAGAAATCTGTCTTCTACCTAGAAATGGTTATATTATAACATTCACTAATGTTCTGTTAGATTTTTGTGGCATAGGCTTTTGTTGTTCTTAATCATAGCTAGCTAAAACGTCACTTAAAATCATTTACTTATTGAAATGTAGCTTTCGCAAAAATTACATTTGGCACACATTAAAGAATAAAATAGTTTCTTGAGACAAAGATGTGTTTTAATGTTGGAGCCCTTTATTAAGTACACTTCCTACACCCACAGAAAACTTGCAAATACCACAGAGTAAAATCCTGCTGATTTTTTTTTCTTAGTCTACCATCCATATTCACACGGAATGATGCCTGAAATTATTGTCAGATGCCTTGTCCCTCATCTCAGTGAGATGCCAGGTAGCCTTCAGGTAGTTTTCAGTTCAGTTTTTTTCTTCTTGTTTGAAAGGAACACTTCCCACAGGCCAAATGAGACAATGGATAACCAAGGAAATTTATTTCATGCGTGAGGGCTTCGGGGGGAGAGAATGACCCCGCACAGAAATCTGCCTTCAAAACAGCAAGCACCTTATCGATCCCCATTTGTTGAAAAACAGGGTCTCTGAGCCAGATCCCAGCAGCTAGGTAAGAAGGCCCTTGGGAGCAAGTAGAAATGGTCAATCGGCTCTCCAGAGGCGTAGAAACTTATTACGGAAACTTATTACTAACCTCATTAGTGCAAATAGACTGTCTTCAAAATAGAAAATTTACCAGGACGGTTTCTCCCCGTGGCTAGCTTGATAAAGAAGTCTAAAGCTTCTCTGACAGGAGCACTCCTACCTGCGCCCCTCTTCCACGTATATATTTTTCTGGGTGATTTTTTTCCAATAACCTCTAGAAGATGACTTTCTGTGTAAGTCAGTTGTAATCTGGGCAGGGGGGGCCAACTGAATCTGGGAAGTTGTAATCTTTGGATCCACGGCTACTAATATATATAAGTTACGTTTGTCCCCAATTCGGGATATTTTGGCATTATAATATCGTTCAACTGCTTAGCAAAATGATGCTTTGCTCCTGGAAGTGGGGGCGGGAATGAACCGGAGTCCTGCAGACGTGACCTGTAGTGGGTCTGAGCTGGGAAGACTTCAGGCCTCCGTGGGACTCAGAGGTCTCTCACATTTCTCTGTCCTTCCGGTGAGCTGGAGACGAGAGGGTGCACCTGACCTGTCCCTAGGCGGATCGAGCTTTTCTGAAGAGAGTATTTAGTCTCCGTCTGTCTGTAGACAAAATGGGAAGGATTTAGTCTGATCTTAAAGGAGGGGAGTGTTACCTACCAGATGCAGGAATAAAGGATTTGGAGGCGCTCCTGGGTGGCTGATCAGTCACGGGTGGCACCAGTCATGATCTCACAGTTCCCGTGAGTTCGAGCCCCATGTCGGGCTGTGTGCTGACAGCTTAAAGCCTGGAGCCTGCTGCAGATTCTGTGTCTCCTTCTCTCTCTGCCCCTTCCCTTCTCGTGCTCTGTCTCTCTCAATCTCTCTCTCTCTCTCTCAAAAATAAATAAACATTCGAAAGGATTTGGAAACCGAAGAATCCAAGCTGTACCAGCAAGCTGAACCCACATCAGTTCGCAACAAATCATAAAGGCAACACTGCCGCCCCACTGCGTTTTATTGGGAGACTTTACAATGTGCTGGACACTTATTCACATCCCCTTCTTTCTCCCCCCCCCCCCCCCCCCCGTAAAAACTGATACTGTAGGTGTTGATACTTGTATTGGATAATGGGCAGTTAGCCGCAGTTGCCTTTTTCCCCTCCACCGCTGTGTTCTCTGACAGAGCGGAGACCCTCAAATATTTGTTGAATGAATCCTCATTTTGTGAATGAGGAAACCAAGATTCAGTCATTTGTCCAAGACCAGGCATCAGCTAATTAGCCCAACTACTCGGTATAAAATCCATCATTCAGGGGCTCCTGGGGCTCGGTCAGTTGAGTGTCCAACTCTTGGTTTCGGCTCAGGATGTGATCTCACGGCTGTGGAATCAAGCCCCGTGTCTGACTCTGCCGGGCATGGAGCCTGCTTAGGATTCTCTCTCTCTTTCTCCCTCTGCACCCCCCCTCCCCCCGCCCCCATGGTCAGTCTCTCTCTCTCTCTCTCTCCATCTCTCCCTCTCTGTCTCTCTAAAATTAAATCTGAAAAAATCCACCATTCAGTTAGTGATAAGGATTTAGATAATCTCAGGATCCTAAAGCTGTTGTGTTTTTTGTTTTTTTTTTTTTTTTTTTTGCATACTTCTCTGTCTAAATGGATTAAAATTTCCTTCTTGTTTTATTTGTTGTTTCTTTCCTTTTTCTAAGTCTGCGGACACTTTGGGTTTGTTTTCGCCATGCACTAGGACAAAGGAGAGGATTAGAGGTTTGTGCATGAAATAGTCATTAAGTGGAAACAGAGTTTCTATGAGCCCAGGATTTGTGGCCATAGTTGGGAGTGAGTAGGGAGTCCTACAAGGAAATTAGACACTCGGGGACACTAGAGTCAGAGCACTTTTTTCAGTTGGCCCCCCTGTCAAATTTCTGTTGAAGCTTCTCTCTTATGTTGTGTGCATTGCAGGCCTGAAAGGTGTCTAATCTATGGGTAACGACTCGTTACTTTCTTCATAGAAGATGTTAGGAGATGCTTAAAAGTTTTATCATGTGGAGAACATTGATTGGCATTAAGCATGTGATTTTTTTTTTTTTTTTTTTGGCCTTAAATTAGGACCTTGAGAACACCACCAAGCTGGAAATTGTGGTATCATGGCCTGTTCGTTAGAGAGCCTGTGGTATCATGCCCAGTTTCCCCTCTTGTTTGAGACGGGACGCTGAACGGCTACACGGCTAAGGCAGACTGATATTTCTCTAGAAGAGTCTTATACGAGTATTGTGTATGCACACATAATGTGGAGTGGCCACGGCTTCATGGGATTTTTCCAAATCCACATTATTTGGTAGTTACCATGCTATGAACTGAGGGTATACTTACATAAATATTTGGAAAGGTGGACTCTTCAGTACGCGAACATTAAGGACCGACGAGTCTATTCCGCATAGCCTAAAAAACTCTCCAGGTGTAGTCTGGCTCACCTCAGAATAATGGATTTGCTGCCTGGGCCCTTGATTTCCCAGCTTCGAATGGATGCAATTTTAGAACTCTGCTGGAGAGGCCATATATTTTGACAGCTAGAGCAATCTCCAAGGTTTTCATCAGTCATAGCCCTCATTTTGCATTGTAATGTGTGCGGGAGATGTGAAACTGATGGTCGCAGGCTCTAATGGGGGATTTCACTGATAGGACTGCCGTGCCTTTTGTGTGGCTTTGTGTTCTCATAGTCTCCCGTCTCGCTTCAGGGAATGCCCTTCTTTTGAGATTGACAAAAAAATAACCCAAAGAAACAGGAGCTGTCATTTTGGAAAGTTCTCTAGCCAAGTGATTTATTATTTTGGCATTCTTCCACAGTTCTCCTCTTCCGTGATCAATATTTATAGAATTTTGACTGTGCAAGTTTAATTACACGTGAATGTATACGTGGAGATGTGAATATGTATATCTCACTGTGTAACTTTTCCCTAAGATTGTGATAAACTAAGTTGATAGTGACTTAGGTGCTTTTGGGAAAAACCTGTTCCATGTGTCTAGGTAATGCAGCAAATTTTTCTCAGTTATGTGTGTTATTTGTGGATAATTTTGTCTAATTTCCCCCCTCTGATTGAACTTAAAACATCACAAATACAGTCAGCAAGTTTCTAAAAGTAATGTCAGGATTTCTGAGCTGTTAAACTTGGGAAAGAAATTAGAATATGTGTCTTGTATTATCTTATTAGCTCTTGGTTATCAATTATCTGAGCTACTGATAATCACTAAGTAAGAGAAGTTGTTGAAATGCATTTGGCTACTTACATCTCCTCGTGAGTGTATTTCTGATGTTCTGGAATTGTCCTGCATTCCGAATAAGTTCAGGCTACGGACTAGGATTGCCATTATCACCAGTATTGTCTACTGTTGTTCTGGATACTGACCAAAGGAGTGAGATATAAAACAAAGTGAGATACACATACTGGAAAGAAGATAAACAGTCCTCTGTTGAAACAAAAAGGGGCAAAGAAATTGAACAGGTCATTTACCAAGGAAGAAACAAAGATCATCAATAAATTAGTTTCAAAAAATTTAATCTTTGGCAAAGATGCTAAAGATGATGATCACCATTGTTGAAAAGTGTCTGCGTGAAAAGAGCCTTATACATAGCTATCGGGAATAAAAATTGGCAACATGTTTCTGAAAGGCAATTTTAAAATAGTCATCAAAAATTTTAAAAACATTCATATTCCTCGCTGCCATAATTCTAGGAATTTAATATAGGCAATGTGTCTTTTCTTCTTTTGCATTGCTAATCCCTTTTCTGATTAAAATGGTGACTCCTTTCTTGGAAAAATGCTAATGTACAATCAAGTTTGCATTTAATTTCTTGGGTCATGTGGTGATTGCCAAACTCCAGCAAAATGACAGTACCCTATAATGCAATATAAATTTTGCACAACACCCTAGATACTGTTACTTTAGAAATTGTAAAGAATTTATAAAATAAAATCTGTGAAAGTCCATATTAAATATATTTCATGTATAAATTTCTAAAAATAAAGCATAAAGTAAAATCTTACATTTATAAAAAAATAGTGTAGCATACATTATCATTTTAATATACATCACTGGCCTCTGCATCTGATTTTCCCTTTGATTTCTGCCCCATCATAGCTGCTGCTTCCTTGTTGCTCTGAGATTTCAGCCCCTTCTTGTCCTGGCTAACTCCCGGGAGTGAAGCCTTCAGGACAAATCTTTAGAAGGCCCCTGCTTCTCTAGCCAGCCTTGAAGTTGCAAATTTTGCTTTGTTCCCTCTTTCCTACCCGGGAAAAGTATTTTGAGCGGATAAACAAAGCCCAGCCCAGAAATATTAACTCTCCTTTGCAACAGAGAGAACCGTCCTCTTCAGAGGACCCTCCCACTTTGTGTACAGACTTTGTTAAAATATTTTTAGAGTCGGGGCCACATTGAGGATCTACCCAGAGGATGTGGGTAGAACAAAGCTCGGTAGTAAAGAGGGCTGAATTTTGTTGAGGGTGCTATTCCCAAAAGAGCTCTTAAGTGAGGCCAGTTAGGAGGGTTCGTGGAATGATGGAAAATTGCTGGACGCTATGGCGTGTGGCTTCAACTCATTTATCCACACTCAGGAAGAGGCTGTCTTAAAATGGTAGCTCCTGGTACCTCGGACAGGATGTCTCGAGAAGCCATCTGCCACTTTAGGGCTCACCCTAAAAAGCAAAATGTTTTTAAAAAGTAACACTATATATCATAAAGGGAAATGATGATTCTGTTGCCTCCCCAGGCTTAGTGTGCAGAATCTAGTGGTTTGTTTTTCTCTTGTGGTGGTTCCATGGTAGTTGCAATCCTGCACCAAGAAGTAAAGCAGTCTTAAGGCCATTCAGACTCCTTGGTTCAAGCCCTTGAGCAAAGAGAGAGTGTCTGAATACAAATCCCATTTTGACTCAAAGGAGTTATAGGAAGAGAGGTGCTTAAGAACTGGGCTTTGAATGGAAACTGCCTGCATAACCTCTGAAAAGGGACTTAACCTCTCTGTGCCTCAGTCCTTCCCATCGAAAATGGGAATCATCACCATACTTATCTCCCAAGATTATGTGAGAATTAGTCAATTCGTGTATCGGATGCATAAAACAGTGCCTGAGAGTTATCACTCCATCAACGTTAAGCACGATTATTATTTTCGTATGTTTCATGAGACCCATACATAAACTAATTAGAAATATTAAGTATTTTTAAAATGTAATGTCCTGGTGACATAAAACTGAATATTACCATTTTTTAAAAAATCGCATTTTGTTTTTATTCCTTTTTTTTTTTTCCTAATCGGATTATTACTGAGTGTAGTATTGGCTTCAAATGAACAGGATTACGCTTCGTTTTGCTTTTATCTTATTGTAGAGTCAATAAGCCATCCATACCTGGCTGAAATGGGGCTCAGAATCGGTTAGCACAAAAGTCACTTCCCTGCCTGCCCTTCCCCCGGTGTCTGAAGGCTTCCAATTTGGAGGTGGGGTTTGGTGAAGCTTGCTTTGGGCATGTTGGCCGGGAAGGAAGTGGAGAAGGCTGGTGTGATGTCTCCTTGCAGTCCGGGCCTTTGGCCTGGGTTTCAATTCCTTTTGCCAGAGGAGTGGGATTGGCTCAAGGCAGCCGGACCACTCTGAGCCCGAAATGTAGTTATGTAGCCCCCAAGTGAGCAAGAAGCTCTTTCTCCAGGTTGATTCAAACCCTCCGCGGTTCCAGAGGCCGATGGTGATTGTAAGCTTTATGGGGCCACAGAGGAATTTTCTTGGACACCCAAGAATAACTAGCCGGTTTTTTATTGGGAGCTCTTTTACAGCAATCAAGATAATAGGAGGTCTTGCCACATTAATTTGGGTAATAGAAGCTGAGTTTGTTTTTTTATTGGGAGATTTGAGTCTCATCTAAGGTCAATAGTGAATCGTCCCTGGACTGTGTATAGAAGGCTTGGCTTGGTGGAATTTCCTGTACATCTTGAAAGCAAGATGGGATCATCAAATGAAACCTTTTTTGCCCAGACCAAAACCTAACGAGGGATCAAATATTTTGGGGAGGTGACTGTGTTCTGAGTCATTCTTTGAATCTAGGCTTTTATTTGGAAGAATAAAAATCTCACTTGTCTTCTGCTTTTGGAGGATTACTGGGGGGTACTGGTGAGTTTAATTAGGTTAGTGATCGTATAATTTTAAATTATGTTTTTATTTTTATTTTTTACTGAAAGAAAATTAAGAAGAAAAATTAGGATTTGTTTCCCATAAGATTTTTCCAGGCCTCTACAAAAAGAAGACCTGGGGCACGTCTTCTCGTACCACAAAGTGCATTTTCATAGTGTCCCTCGCTCACCTGGGTGTGCACACATGCGTGCACACACACACATCACACATTTCCGATTTAGAGATGCTGACTCTTCTCTGAGCATTCACACACAACAGGCTTTACCGGGAAGGGATTTTAGGAAGTTGGGGGAGTGTGCATGTCTGTAGTAGAACTAAGGTTTGACTGTGAAAATGCTGGCCTCCCTCCCTGCTTGTTTATTTTTTTGAACTGTATCTGTTTATTCGGTGGAAGGAATTATTGCCCTGCTGCAGCGTGGCTCCTGGTAGGGTGGGTGGGCTCTTTGGTGGGATCAGTGAGAAGCCCCAAGGGCCATTTTCCCCTTCAACCCTGGATTGAATTGCCACCCAGCAGAGCAGAATGAGTGTGGACAGAGGTAGGCGATGTCAAGTTAGATTTGGGCCATCAGCGCTTGAGGCTGGCAGTGGAGGTCTTCCTGTCACAGCGGGAGCCTGACCTGCCAGTTCCGTGATTGCACAAATTCAAGGAACGTTCAGAAACAGTGCAAAGATCTGCCGCCCTTGACCTGAGATGCAGAGACTGTGACGGACAGAGAAGGCTATGGGAGATGGCCTAGAGGCACCAACCCATGGAAGGAGAGTGGAGAGCAGGCCGGGCAGGTATGTGGGCTTGGGCATGAGACATGCACTGTTTAACGGGAGCCGCCTTCCAGGTTCCGGAAACTCCTCGCCATAGCTGGGGCCAGAAAAAGAAGGTTTTCTTATCATCTCCCTTCCACCCCAAACTCGGGTCCGCACCTGTTTGTTTCCTTGTATAGCCCATCCGGGAATGTTGGTGCCCACTTGTTACCTTCTGAGAGTGTCTGCAAGTTTTGTGAAAAGCACTGACCAAATAAAATAAAATAAAATAAAATAAAATAAAATAAAATAAGACATCACCGCCAACTGAGGTAACAGAGGCCTGACTGTAGAGAAACCTTGAATAAAGAGGGAGAACCCTCAACAAACTGAAACTACCACCAGTCTCTTCCTGTTCCTCTGAACCGATCAGTGAGGAAAATTAATTATAAAACATCTTTAAATATCAGGTGGGCTGTATTTCAGGTTTCCTTGATACCTTTATTTTCTCAGGATACCAGTCATCCCTTTTATTAATTGAGGTATTATTATGATTATTATATTATCATTAATTCACCAACACAAATAGACCAACATCAGAAAGGAAGTAAACCCATCACATGAAACTAGCCTGAATTTTTAGAGTTTGAAAACGATAATGCGGAGTATGTTGTTATGCCATTAAAAAGTTGGGAGTTAAGGGGTCGCCTGGGTGGCTCAGTCAGTTAAGTGTCCGACTTTGTCTCAGGTCACGATCTTATGGTTCATGGGTGCGAGCCCCGCGTCGGGCTCTACGCTGACAGCTCAGGGCCTGGAACCTCCTTTGGATTCTGTGTCTGCCCCCCTTGTGCCCCCCTTATTCTTGAAAATAAATAAACATTAAAAAATTGTTAAAAAAGGTTGAAAGTTAGGGAGAGTTAACTGATGTTTTTAATTCATTTACTATTGGGCTCAAGCAGTGTACCATATGCTGTGAATATGACATTCATACCTGTATTCTGGGAGCCTACATTCTAACGTGGGCTGCTGCTGTGAATTCCCAGATATTTTTTTAAAGTTTGTTTGTTTGTTTATTTATTTCTTTATTTAGAGGAGAGAGAGAACAAGTGGGGAAAGTGCAGAGAGAGAGAGAGAGAGAGAGAGGGAGACAGATAATCCCAGGCAGGCTCTGCATCAGCAGTGTGGAGCCCAGTGTGGGGCTTGAACTCACGAACCAGGAGACCGTGACCTGAGCCAAAGTTGGACGCTCAACCCATCGAGCCACCCAGGTGCCCCCAAATTCTCAGGTATTTATACACAAGGCAAAATGGAGGGAACTTGCAAGAAGCATAAAGAGAGAGTCCTGGGACTTGGGCAGAGTGAGACCATCCGTGGAGGGAGCAAGGCCTCCTGAGGGCAGCTGCTCTCTGCTCTGAACTCCCCAGAGTTTTCTGTGATGACACAGAAAATTAACTGTCGGACTCCCTTCCTGGTGAACGAGGAGGGATGAGCTGAACCAACACCAGCTGCGTCAGTGACAGGACCCTGTGCTCCTGCAGGTCCCTGTGTTGACTTTCGACCCTTGTAGATCTTACCACACCGAGCATCTCAGCGTCCCTGTGAGGCTGGTGATGCAAAGAAAGTGAGAACGTGGAAATAGACAGCAGCTCCTCCAAAGGACGCTGAGAGAGCTCAAAACAGTCCATTTGCAAAGACCCATATGGGAAGTACAGTGGCTTTACAGGGAACCTCTTCCCATTTATAGAGAGGCATTTCCTAAAGCAATGAAAATACACTTCTTCTAAAAGAAGACATCTGCTTTCCTGGATTAGATCTGGAAGTCACGGTGTCTGTATCTTTGCTTGATGTGTACCAGGTTTCTGGAGCCTTGACATTCAGACCCATCCCCGAGGATATAGACTAGACGCGTTTCTTGTTCCTCCCTCGCTGGCCACACAGACTTCCCTTCTGGTGCCGTTCGCAGGTCTCTTGAGTTATCTTGTTGAGTTTTCTGCTTACCTGGGCTGACGGTCTCCATGGCTCTTTGCTTCTGCTGAGCCAACCAGAGGGAAGCAATTGAGAGTCTGTCTGCTGGGCAGTGATCGTCCGTTTTGCACTGCTAGTATGTGTGCTGTGGCCGAAAAGAAGACTCTCCTGACTGCTAAACAGGTGCCTCTTGAAAAATAACAGAAGAGTTTCTTGCTTTTCCTTAATCCATCAAGATTTGAAACCTTTGCTCCCACGCAAGCACACTCTTACTCAAAATAATTGCACTTGTTAAAGTGGTCATTCATCTAAAAGATTCCTGTGAGCCCGCTTCATTCTTTATTCTTATTTTCCCAACACCAAAAGAGAAATGTCTTTTTTCTTTTCTTCTCTTAAGAATACCCTCATTAACAATGACGTTAACCAGACACTCTTGGAAGCTACAATGTAAGCCTCTCAAAATCCTTGCTCTGTATTTCTAAATATTTGGTATCGCCCTTCTTTCTTACGAAGAAATGTAGGAGGAGAATTCTACTATAGAGGTGAATAGTAGGAATATTATCAGGTAGTCACAATATTTCCTGAGCGGAGCTCAGTAGTTAAATAGCAGGAAAGTTATGGTTCCAAGGTGACTTTTAACTAACAATAGAAACAGATAATGGCGCTAGTAATTAAAAATTACTCTCACATCATGCATTGCGTTCTACTTAGAAACAGAAGGTAAATACAATAAAGCTTTTGAGTGCTTACAGATTTTGATTGTCAAAGGTGTTATTTCATATATATATATATATGCTTGTCAAAGGTGTTACACACACATACACACACACACACACACACACACACACACAGGTGCACCAGGACAATTAGAGTAGTATTTGTCACACCAAACTAGGTTGATCCAATCAGCATGAGGGGTGATTTTGATTGAAAAGGTCCTTGGCAGTATGTATCTAAAAACTAAATGTAATCTTCAAGATTGTTTAGTCAGCTCTATATGCTCATAAAAATCTTTTTATTTTCCATTTAAATTAGCACTGAGCCAGGTGCAAATGTATTCATTCAAATTGTGTGTGTGTGTGTGTGTGTGTGTGTGTGTGTGTTTACATATTACCAATTCCCTTCCAAAAAGGTTCTATCAGTTTGCACCCCAGTCGGCAGTGCAAGAGGGTATCCGTCTCTCCATAGCCTTGCCAACATGGTGTGTGCCATACCTTTTGTTTTTACCAGTCTGGCAAGTGAGGAGGCCATCTCAGAGTAGTTTTAGTTAGCATTATCGCTAATTATGAGGAGATCTTTTAAGTAAGAATCAGCCAAGTAAGACATCGTCTAGGGGTTCTAGGGGTTTCACTCAGTTTTCTACAAACTATATCACTATTTTCCTTGACCATACATCTTTAAGTATGCAGTGAATATGTCCATTGTACATTTAAACAGTTGCAGAGGACACGGTTTCTATCACATTTAAAATACGGTAAATTTAAATAAAATTGCGACATGGCTCCTTTAAGTGTAGTTAGTGTAACCTCTATACCAAACTAGCATCTCTTTCAAAAATATCATTTTCGACTTAGGCTAGTACGCTCCTATGCCAGCCACTATGTTTTTAAAGTTTTATTGAGGAACTTACACATCGTTGTATAAGTTGAAGGCATGTGTCATGATGGTTTACATGTATTGTGTTTACTGCAATAAATACAGCGAACACTCATTGTCTCACATAGATACAGTAAAAATCAACAGAAAAAGAAGAAACATCTCCTTGTGATGAGAACTTGTAGGATTTGCTCTTTTCTAAAATGTTTATTTATTGGTTTTTTTTTTAATTCTAATGTGTATTTAGTTTTGAGAGACAGAGAGTGAGCAGGGGAGGGGCAGACAGAGAGGGAGACACATAATATTTTTTTTAATATAATTTATTGTCAAATTGGTTTCCGTACGACACCCAGTGCTCATCCCAACAGGTGCCCTTCTCATTGCCCGTCACCCACTTTCCCCTCTCCCCCACCCTCCACCAACCCTCAGTTTGTTCTCAGTGTCCAGGAGTCTCTTACGGTTTGCCTTCCTCCCTGTCTGTAACTTCCCCCCCTTCCCTTCCCGCATGGTCTTCTGTTAAGTTTCTCAAGATCCACCTACAAGTAAAAACATATGGTATCTGTCTTTCTCTGACTGACTTATTTCACTCAGCATAATACCCTCCAGTCCCATCTTAGTATAAAGGGCTAGTATCCAAAATCTATAAAGAACTCACCAAACTCCACACCCAAAAAACGAATAATCCAGTGAAGAAATGGGCAGGAGACATGAATAGACACTTTTCCAAAGGGAGACACAGAATCTGAAGCAGGCTCCAAGCCCTAAGCTGTCAGCACAGAGCCTGACGTGGGGCTTGAACTCACAAACTGAGATCGTGACCTGAGCTGAAGTCAAGAGTCAAATGCTTAACCAACGGAGCCACCCAGGCACCCCTAGGAGTTACCCTTAACAACCTTCCTGTAGCAGTGTTAGTTACAGTCATGTTGTACGTTACATGCTAGGTACTTATTTATCTTATAACCGGAAGTTCATACTTTTTGACCATCATCCTTCCAATTCCCCTCCCTCCCAGCTCTACCTCTCATAACCACAAGTCTGATTTTTGTGTCTGTGGGTTTGGTGTGGGTTTTTTTGTTTGTTTGTTTTTGTTTTTGTCTTTTTTTTAGATGCCACATACAAGTGAGATCATGCAGTTTTGTCTTTCTCTGTCTGACTGTACTTAGCATAATGCCTTCAAGGCTCATTCATGTTGCAAATGGTGAGATTTCCTCAACTTTTTATGGCTTAATTATCTATCGATCGATCGATCGATCGATCAATAGATAGATCTATCTCACAGTTTCTTTATCCATTCATCCATCAGTGGGCACTTAGGTTGTTTCCATGTCTTGGCTCTTGGGTCTTGGTAATGATGTGTTGGACATGACACCTAAAAGACAAGCAACAAAATACAAAATAAGAAAGTGGGGTGCCTGGGCGGCTCAGTCGGTTAAGTGTCTGACTATTGATTTCAGCTCAGGTCACCGCCTCATGGTTTGCAGGATCAAGCCCCGCATCAGGCTCTGTGCTGAGTATGGAGCCTGCTTGAGAGTCTCTCCCCTCTCTCTCTGCCCCCTCCCCCCCTCAAAATAAATAAACTTAAAAAAACATAAGCAAGCAGGACTGTGTCAAACCAAAAAGCTTCTGCACAGCAGAAGAAACCATCGAAAGGCAATCTATAAAATGGGAAAAAAAGTGTCAAAGCATATATCATTTGCATAACCATATAAGGGGTTAATATCCAAAATGTAGAACAAGTCATATAACTCAACAGTAAAATAAAATGAACACTCAATTAAAAAATGGGGAAGGTCTCAAATAGACATTTCCCCAAAGAAGATATACAAAAGGCCAACAGGTGTATGAAAAGATGCCCACCATCACTAGTCGTTAGGGGAACGTCAGTGAAAACCACAGTGAGATCTCAGCTTATGCCGACTACAGCAGCCATCATCAAGAAGATAAGAGATAACAAGTGTTGGCTTGGATGTGAAGAAAACCCTTGTGTGCTGTTGGAAGGAGTGTACCTTGGTACAGCCACAGTGTGGAAAACAAAATGGGGGATCCTCCAAAAATTAAAAATAGGACTGCCACACAATCTGGCAATTGCCCCTCTGGGAAAATACCTAAAGAAATGAAAAGACTACCTGACAAAGATATTCATCCTCCCGTGTTCACAGCACCATTACTTGCAATAGCTTTTCCATAACAATCATAAATTCTACAGCGTTTCTTTTCCTTTCTGGGCTCCTATAGTCCTTCTAGCCCCTCCTGCAGCCCCACAACCCCACCAAATGTCATCCTAAAATAGTGTCAGTGTCTGCTTGAAAGGCTATTGATCACCCTATGAGATTACACAGAGAATTGGATGTTCAGATCAGAAATCTCATGCAGTACCAAACTTTACTAGTAATTTCAAGGAAACGATCAGCACAAGCAACATGAGGTGAGATCTGGGACTGTCAGTGAGGCTCTTTTAGTCCTTTCTTGCTGCAGCATGAACGGTGTAGCCCAGACAACACAGAAGATACGTAATACTGCATGTGGTTATGGTATTTATGCAAGGAGATCCTTTTAAACCTTGAAACATTTCCATTTTTACTTGCATAGCTTAACAGACGTTTTCCCAGAAGTCGTGTGCTGTGTACCTACAGATTTTATATTTGTTTCCCCAGGAACAATTCTAGGGAAACAGGTAAACCTGCATTAGGCATTCCATAGATAAGGACCTGCCTGCTTTGCACATGGCACAAAGTCTGTCATTAACAAGCTGACAAGGACATTAAACCGGGCCATTTCTTTCCCTTCTGGGGTCACTCTCCCTTTCCTCCATAAAGGGAGAGAATGGATTTTAGAACTGTGGTTTAACCATTTATCTCCCATCCTGTCCTATTTCTTCTATACAGAAAAATAAGTAAATAATGGAAACTTTCAAAAATTGTTTTCTTTGACCATATGCCTTTAAATTTAAATACCTTCTGGCTTGAGTTATCCTTAAATTCATATGCATATGCATTGATCAGAATAGCATAAGTGTATTACAGATTTTGATAAATAAAGATAGCTTTGTTAGAAAAACAACTCTTAATAGGATGGATGAGATGACTTTTTTAATTGATATTTTTATTAGGATCGTTGATTCACATGCAGTTGTTAAGAAATAATCCAGAGAGGTCCCCAAAACTTTACCCACTTTTCTCCTATGATAACACTTTCCAAAACTGCAGTGTAATACCGTAGTCATACGACCCACCTATCTTATTCAGCTTTTCCAAGTTTTGCCTTTACTCATGATGCCTGTGTGTGTATTTAGTTGCATACAACTTTTGCATGTGTGTGGGCATGTTTCCAGCCCCACAGTGAAGGTACCAAACATGTTCCTCACCCTGCATTGCCCTTTTATAACCACACCCGCCTTTCTTCCACCCTCACGCCACCCTAAACCCTGGCGACCACCGGTCTGTTCCCCATCTCTAAAATGATATACAAATGGAATCATACAGTATGTTACTTTGGGGGGTTGTTTATTTTCACCCAGAAGAACTCCCTGGGGATCCATCTGGGTTGTTACAGGTGTCAGTGGTCATTCCGTGGTACAGCCGTGCCACCGTCTACGTAACCATTTGCCTGTTGAAAGACATCTGGACTGATTCCATTTTTTGGCCGTTAGCGATAAAGCTGTGAACATTCGTGTAGCGGTTTTTGTTTGAACGTAAGTGTCCGTCTGTCTGGAATACCTAGTATTCCAGGTTTAGTTAGCCTCAGTGTACCCCTCTTGTTTCAAACCTTCACTGGCCTTTGATTAAGAGCTCTAGACTCATAGCCAGTAGATCAGTGTGCTTATTTTATTCCTTCCAGCCAAATGTTGTCTCAAGATGATTTTTCTTCTGAATGTTTAATGCCTTCTCTGGTCCATTTCTAATGAATTGTGCAGTGTGGAAAATGAATTGATAAAGTGCTACAAGGCCTAAAATCGGTGACATTTTTCACCTGCCACCGTGTTTGTCCCTTGAATCCATTTGTCAGGATAACTCTCAAGCAGTGTGCTTGATATTGATTTGTCATTTAGAGAATTTTCTCATTGTGAACATCGCGGGGCCTGGAGAGCTCTGCTGAATGTCTGTCCCTCTCCAGGATACGCCGCTGATTAGAAAGCAGAAGGGGAGATATCAGACCTGTCATGAAATAAATTGCTCTTGTGCCACTGAGTAGAACAGCACCTGGTTTGACCATCCTTGGGCCAGCTCACCAGAAGGGGCCCGAGGCGGGGATGTATGTTTCAATGTGGTGTCACTTTTATTAAGTGACTTTGTCTTCAGGGGCACACTTCAGTGCCTTCCAGATAAATCGCTTCTGTCTTTGACAGTGACAATGACAATATTTCCAGCTTCACACATCCAAGAGCCAATTGACAGGACAAATTGCACATTGGGATTGCTTGATAAGCACAAGACGGGGCACAGCATCTCAAATCACTCTACGCCATTGGAACTAAGTTATAATATGAATAATAAAAACAAATCTATCACTGACACACCTAACTGTGAGACAGAAGCTGTATTTAACAGCTGAAGCAATGTTCATCTCTTGAGTAGAGTGCAAAAATTGTACTTAATTATTTTCTGATATTGGGTCTTAGTAAATTTGCTTTTCCCCCCACGATGTCCATTTACATAATACAAGGAAAACCTATCTCCCATAAAACTTCTCAATATTTTTATAGATTCGGTCCACATAACCCATGCAAATACTTGGAAAGAATTGCTAAACAATAAAACAGTATTCTTCATATTTATGACCTTAGGAAAGTTACCAAGACAAATAAATACCACTAAACAAAGGAATATGTACCAGAGGGTATGCACTTTGGAAAATCTACTTTCTACTGCCAGCATGGCTGCTATCATTAAGAAAAAAATAAAGAGTAAGTCTGTGAGGCTTTCTGGGTCATCACCGTCCCCTTTGGGATGGTGAACAAAAATGTGTTGTTTGAGACAGGCTTACCTTAGGCAGCCTGGCTCACATTTTGCCTCTGGCTCAGCTGACTAAGCCTGACTAAATAGATACAAGGCAAAGACTTCAAAACATAGCCTTAAGGGGAATGGTAAAAATTCTTCCTCCTTCCTGTCTAGCCAAGGGACAGCTGGGTCTACTCCTGAAGAGGTCTACCTATAAATAGGCCCCAGAGTGGTACCCAAGACCCATTTTGGAGAAGAAAATCCTGCTCTTGATCCAGAATCATTTGGGCTTCTTAGGGATGGCCCGTAGAAGTCGGAAGGGCAGAGGAGTAGGACCCTGGAGGGCAACCAGAAGGGATTCCTAACTCTGTTGGGAGCTGAGCTCAGGCCTCGCAGCCTGGCCTTTTGAGGCTCTCGTGCCTTTGTTGAGGGCTATGTAAAGTCCGCCTAACCCTGCGTGTGGCTCATATGTTGTCTGGCCTGCTGGTATGCCATCCACCAGAGCGGGGTTGGGGCCAACATTGCACGCTTGATATTTGCTCTTCGCAATTATTCTTTGAGACAGGGATTGTTTGCTTCGTAAAGCACCGTTTCAAAATTCGTTAGGAATATGATACCTGAATATCAAGTATGCATTCTTGTCTCCTTCTTTCAATTATTAATGCTGGCATCATGGCTTAAATCCCTGAGCTATGTAAATGCATCTCAGGTTAAGGACAGTTTCACTGATTCTAAATTCCTTTTAGAATGTTCAAGAAGCCCTGACAGAGTGTCTGTCACCTTTCCCTGTCCCTGACCGGGTCTCAGTGTGGACCCTTGAAGAAATGGCCAGAGAGAAGGTAGATGACAATGTGAGTGGAAAATAAAAGGGTTTAGATCCTCTACAGGGAAGACTGGGGTAGTGGGAAGAATCTTGTCCTTAGAGTAGAAGAACTTTTGTCCCACATCTTGCTCGTTCGCACAGGGACCACCTGCGTGATTTCGGGCAAGTATCACGATCGTAGTCTCTGCAACAGAGGGGTGGTGTTAGGCAGGGATGGACAGCTCCACTTAGCACCAAAAGCTGAGAATGTTGATGATATACCTTGAATTGATTGCAATATAATTATCAACACTGTGAGTTTAAACACTGGACACACTTGCTATTTGGGTCTCCAAAATAAAGAAAGAAGCAATCAAAAGTAGAATCGATGCTGGGTAGCCTAAAACAACTCATCATTTTACTCCAAGATCTCAATGAAGGCAAATGGGTGTGATGGGCCTGGAGTATCCTGAGAGTGAAGAGACAGGTGTCAAGTGAGGCCAGGAAGCTCTTGTGTCCTGTCACGAGGACAAATGCAAAGTCACCAATGGCATTCTAATTTCCAGGCCATTTTGTTTGGGAGGCAAAGTCTGCCTTGGTCTTCGAGCTCCTACACACCTTTCCCTCTGCCTTGATGTTCCTCCACAGCTCCTCTCCTACCACCGCGACATCTCAGGAACCCAAACCACAATGAGCATGAGGATTTTTTTTTCATCCCCACTGTGCTCTATGAGAGGGAAGACCTTTTTGAATGCCAGAGACGTTTTCCAGATTCGTCAGAAATGCTCACAGAGGCATGCGTGTGTGCTCACGCAGGCCAGCCTTGCCCGTATAATGTTGAGTCCTGTAACCTTCATTTGTGATTGGGAATGTGAGCGTCAAGAGGGCAGGGAGTTTTATTGATTCTGTTCACTAATATACCTGTTCCTCATAGGTGTTCAATAAGTACTTACCAAGTAAGTGTGCAATTAAGAAATTCAGTTTTTAAGCCCAAAGTTTATCACTGTATTTTTTCTCACAATGACTTCATAGGTTACACTGTGAACAGCATTTATTCTTTTATACCTTCTTCGTGGCGTACAGAATGTAATACAAGTTCGAGGTCATAATTAGCATTATGTCTGTCTTTGTGTTGGGGATTGTTAGATAATTGGCATGTGGATCCACTCTTCAGAGTGTCTACTGGGTGTTTGCTTTTCTGTGGCCAGCAAGGAAGGAGATGATTCAAGTTAGGCATGTGAATCTCTGTGTTCTGTCCCCTTTCTCTGCAAAGTGAAATAGGAATTAGTGTCAGAAGAGAGAAGTTTGTCCCTGCTGTCGGCTCAGGGTTGCCTCTTCTCTTTCTTATCTTCTGCCTTATAACCCAAAGGCTATTAGGATTCCCAGTCCCGCATCTTCCGTCTTGAGTTCATATCATGTTATTTTATACCAGCTGAGACAGGAAGTCCCCTACAGACAATGAAAGAACAGCAAGGATTTTTATATCCCAGGAGAGGCCTCTGGAGGAGCTTTGATCTGGATTTGCCTTCCCAGAGAAACTTCATAGCAGACTGAACCAAAGCTGGGCTCGTGTAGTCCCGAAGTTGGGTTTGTCCAGCTTGGAAGGTCGAAGATCCACAGGAAACCAGGTGCTTGGATTCTTCCATGATCATCCATTCCAGCCCACATCTTCATTGAGGGTCCCTGTCATCAGCCTATCCATCCCACCGTCCAGTCTAGGATGAGACAGGTCAGGGTTCTAAACAAGGGATTTTCAGGCCAGAATGAAATATTGACTGGCCACCAAGAGGAAGGACTAGAACGATGCATGCTTGGCCACAGGGAGGCATGTCAGGCACCCAGGGTTTATTTTGCCGCAGATGAGGAAAGAGTGATGATTCATGAATGGAGAGCTGGCTGGGCTGTTGGAAAAGTCATGGGTGGGAAGGAGAGCTTCTGAGGACACTAGTCTCTGCTGACTGACATTGGTAATGCTGCAGACACTCTGGCGGGTCCCTTAGCACTGTGGCCTCTATGTATTTTCACACGCCGTGTGTATTCTCAAATAATTTTTTCATTTGGGATTGAGCAAAGCCCATTCACACATTGCAGACGTCTGTGTCTGGGGCACCAGTTTATGCCATTGAATGACACATGGGGAAAAACTTTCATTTTTTGCTCTGCTTGTTTATTTCTCTCTGAATGATTCATTCTTAATAAGTTTCTTGCCCAATGCCTGTTTCGGCAACCATAGAAAAGATGTTGGTATTTACTGCATATTTCCAACTGGTTGATACTCCCCCTAACGACTCTTCCTGTCATCTTCCAACTCCCTTTGTCACCCTGGGAGGTGACAACTTAAAAAAAAGAAATCTGTCTACTATTTTGGACATTTAATGAGCAATTCAGTGACTCGACGTTTCTCGTCTACTCTGTGGCTCTGGAAGATTGCAGCCCTCTAGGATGAGGCTCAAAAGGGACTTATTCATCTAGAAAACATTCACCTCTTTCACAGATGGGCAGGATATCAGGATTCCCCTTAACCAAACCTGACATTGGTGTGCAGCTGTCGGCGGCCGGACCTCCCGAAGCAGCCTCGCACATTAAGTCCTGTGTTTTCACTTAGGGAAGGAGTGCCCACAGAGGGGCGTGGAAGAAAGTCCCCCACACAAGGAAGGTTGTGGCAAGAAGCGATTTCTCTATAAAGAGAGTAAATCCCTACAATGGTGTTGACTTAGAACGATACAAGGATAGAACCCTGTATTTTGGAGTTTCTGTTTATTGACGCACGTATTCCCTGTGGCCTCAAGTCCAAAGAGGACGTGGCTGAACGCACAGCTTTGATGTTTTGAGACAATTGATTTCATTCCAGCTTTTGCTTTGTTTTCCCTTGAAAACAGAGCCGTAGGTATATTTCTATTAAACTATATATGAAAAATTAAAGACAGAAATTCACTCTTTGGTGTTTTGGTTTTTTTTTTTTAAACCCTGAATGGTTTGTGGTTTTTATTTTTTATTTTTTTTCAAGGACTTTTAGTCAACAATATGGGTTAATGCCAGACTCTGGAGAACTTAGGAGGGGATTAGCAAATGTGCAGGCAGGTAGTAAATAGTTGACTTCTGAGGGGAAAGTGCACTAAATCAGGATTCCAGAACACGGGCCATTATGGAAGATACCGGGGCTGACTTAAAGGGGTCATTCTGAGGGGAAGCTATCTTGGTGCATCATTTCACCGTTTTACATTCCATTTTTAGGGGAACTCCGTTCAGATAATTCTTTTTCTATGTCTCTTTAAGAAATGTCAACTTAACATCATTTCTTTGTACATATGTCAGCTCATGGGATTTCGGACATGGTCACCTCCACAAAGGTAGCAAAACAGAGGCTTCATGGACCTCTCAAGGCTCACCCAGTGACACCAGGTGACACTCTCTAGCTCATGTTGTGGGCTGACGAGATCCTGCAGGAACCAGAGAGCAGTTCATTGCTGGGGCTGTTTAGGCGGGTTGGGGCGGGGTCAGCTCATTTAACTGAAGAGGAGACTCGGCCCAAAGCCCTCCCAAGGCCTGCGGTGAGCCGACCCTGGTACCGCAGGACTACAGCTGCTTGTCTAGACAGTCGGCCATCTTCTGGCGTCTCAGGTGCAGGTTTGCTGATTCTGTGCTTGTCCAAAGGGCCTGTCTGTCCGCTGTAGCCTCTGGACTCTCCACGGCAGATCCCAGTTGAGAGCGGGTGTGAGTTGTGGAAGGGCCAGTGGGCACCTGGTGTGCTTGTGGGCCCTTGTCAGTACCGCAGTGGAGAGGAGTCATTCCATAAGTCACTTTTAGCTCTCCTCTCTCTGCAGGCTCACTAATACTTTGCAAGATGAAGCTAATGGAATATTCAGGATTAGTACTGGTAGAACACATTTATGCCTCTCTTGCAAAGATGCCAAAAGTCTGCAGTTCTTGAGATTAAACATTTTGTTGTCTTCGATTTCATTTTAAGCAGATTATATCTTCTTGACTTTTAGAAAATAGATATATATTGTGAACAGGTATTGTATATATTAAATATATGATGTATAAGTTATATATATATACATATATATGTATAAAATTTTATTTGTGCCCCATTTTGCCTGGGTATTTTAGAAAACATATATATTCCAGGGGTGCCTGGGTGGCGCAGTTGGTTAAGCGTCCGACTTCAGCCAGGTCACGATCTCGCGGTCCGTGAGTTCGAGCCCCGCGTCGGGCTCTGGGCTGATGGCTCAGAGCCTGGAGCCTGTTTCCGATTCTGTGTCTCCCTCTCTCTCTGCCCCTCGCCCGTTCATGCTCTGTCTCTCTCTGTCCCAAAAATAAATAAACGTTGAAAAAAAAAATTTTTAAAAAAGAAAACATATATATTCTGAACAGATCTGTTTTCTAAAATTCCCAGGCAAAATGGAACACCAATTTATAATACATGATATATGATATACATATGATATATAATATATATAGCTTATATAGCTTATATCATATGATATATGATATATATAGCTATATATATGTGATATATATAGCTTATATATAGCTTATATATATCATATGTCATATGTATATCATACATACAGTTTATATAGAGAGATTATATATACCATATCATATATATGATATATGATATATATATATTACATATATTATATATATATATAATTTTGTTATTTGGGCTCTATTTTGCCTGGGAGTTTTAAAAAACAGATCTATTTTATGAACAGATATTATATATACTTAAATATATGATATGTAAATTATACATATGTACATTATTATGTTATTTGTCCTCCATTTTGCCTAGGAGTTTTAGAAAACAGATATTATGAACAGATATTATATATATTAAATGCATGATATGTAAATTGTATATATATATACATATATGTATAAAATTTTGTTATTTGTGCTCCATTTTTCTGGGTAGTTTAGAAGTCTTCTGAGCCTTTCTGCAATTATAAAACAAGAATAAAATGTTGAAGAAATGCCTAGGCCCATAATGGCATGGAAAAGATTGTCATCTATAAAAGCGCCACACAAAAGAATACTGTACATTCTTTGGGGGTGCCCCCTGTACCTAGGGTGCTCATATAAATCCAACATTTCAAAAAATATATATAAAGAAATCCAAAATTTCTCTTATAGTCAAAATATGGGGGAAAAGAATAAATGGCTGAAAAGTGAAATTGAGTGGAAATGGCTCTCACCGAATAGCAGAGTGGTTCAGGAATTCAACAGGTATCTTTTCAGGGTGTCTTGTCCATGCCGTCTTCCTCATGAATCATCAGAATGTTCCTGAAAGGCCAACACTTTGCAGCCTAGAGTATGTGTCCCAGTTCGCCTCCACCTGCCCTAAGGTTATTATGTTTGAAAATGGGCAGGTGATAATAATATTCCGTCCTGATCCAAGAGGTTGCCAGTGAAGCTGGCAAACACAATGTGCCTTTTGTATAAAGTGTGTTACAGATATGAGCTATTACTTATTCAGTGTATGGCTTGATTTGACCATGATATATGTATATATACACGTACACATATATGTACATATATAAAGGGCGATTTGGAACTTTTTGCTTGATGTTTAGTGTGCTCCCTCGGTGACACAAATGGACCACAAAATGAAGATTACTTTCACAGTAAGTTTAATACCAAGAAGTTGCATCGATGTCCTATGTTCTACCTTGGGGTTTTAAAATTGTTTCTATGAATGTCTACATATTATTAAGTAGCTTTCATTATTATTAAATTCTTTGAGCTACTAATATCCTCCCCATTCTTCTCTCAAGCGCCCTTTCAAAATAAAATTTTATTTCCCTTAAAATCTTCAGTTTTCAAGTAATAAGCATTTGTAAGAGAGGAATGCACTTAGTTACACATATTTACTACTATGAAATTGCTTTCTTTTGGAGCGAATTATCTACAGGTTCTAATAACTTTCTTTAAACTCATCCCTTAATTAAATCACAAATGAAGGCACTGACTGGATAATTTTTTTAATATTTATTTTAATTTATTTTTTGGGAGAGGGAGAGAACGAGAGTGAGTGGGGGAGAGGGGTAAAGGGAAAGAGAGAGAGAATCTTAAGCAGGCTCCACGCTCTGTGTGGAGCTGGACGTGGGGCTCCATTCCATGACCCTGGGATCACAACCTGAGCCGAAATCAAGAGTTGGACATCCACCAACTGAGCCACCCAGGTGCCCCCGGACTGGATAACTTAAAAAAAAAATTGTGTGTGTGTGTGTGTGTGTGTGTGTGTGCGCGTGTGTGTGAGCTTAGAGCACATTGAAGGAGATTTTCTCCCTCTGACTGATATTTCTATCAAATATAAACATAGTTATTTTCTAGTGTCAGTGGATAGTAAGAAAGAATGCACTTTTACTTCAAGCACTGAAACTAGTGTCCCCGTTTTCTTTGAAACTTTGGAAAGTAAAGACCTCATAGAAAGGATGGGGGTATTGATACAGGGTACAACTTAGATGAACCTTGAAAACATTGTGCTAACTGAAAGAAGCCAGATCCAAAAGGTCACATGTTATGTGATTCCAGCTATATGAAAATCCGGAATAGTAAATCCATCCAGACAGAAAGCAGATTGGTGGTTGTCAGGGGCTGGGGAGAGGGGACGACAGAGAGTGACGGCTTAATGGGCACCACGTCACCCTCGGGGATGGTGAAAATATTTTGGAACCAGACAGAGCTGATCTTTGTACAGCTATTTTGACTACCAACCACCACTGAATCACACACTTTAAAATGGTTAATTTTATGTGATGTGAATTTCACCTCAATAAAATAGTAATAAAGCTGTTAAAAAAGAATAAAGGTATCATAAAGTACCACATACAGAAAGCACATTTTCCACAAGGATGTAAATCAAGAGCCCTTTATTGTACATTCTCTCCAATCCAGAGTGACGGGAGCTTTTCAACCAGTTGCTGTCCTTGTGGAGTGGAGGCATTTCCTTGTCTATCTGCCCCCAACTGTTGTCATTCCGTCTCTGCAATGTCATCCCTATGGGGCTCCCCCTGTCCTTTCCCGCTCCCTCTGCTCCCTCCTTTCCAGAAGCTCTTGCCTCTTGGCTCTGCTGCTGCTCAGCCCTTCCCATCTGTTCTTCTTCCTGGCATCAAGCAAGTCTTCCGAGTTCAAACCTCGGTCAAATCCAGGCACTCCTGGGACCGTAGACCTTCGATGGCATGCCACGAGAGCAAGGATGTCCCTGCTCCCTAGACTGCATGCAGGGCCATCTTCCAAAGTTCATCCAGTGCTCAGGGACTTCCTGTCTCCCAGGGCTGTCTTAATGCAAATAGTGGCCTATTTGCCCAAGTTGTGGGGAGGAGGGGCTTTCCCCACTCCAGCCCTTTCCTTTCTGCCCCCTTCTTCTCTCCCTGCCTTGGTGAGCTGTTCCCACCTGGCTTTTGAGACCCCACATCTTGAAATCCAGTGACTCTTTCCTGAGGCCTCCCATTAGCAGGGTGCCCTCACTCCCTCCTCTAAATCCTCAGGGTACTTTGCCGTATCCCCGGCCTGCCCTTTTCACGGTCTGCCTTACATTATAGTAAAGGGTTAGCGGTCTGTCCAGAACGACCCACCTTGTGAGCTGTGGAACTAGGATATAAATCTTGACTTTGCCTGCTTCAAAGATTGTGCTGTGAGCAAATCTCCAGTGACCTCCTTCCTATGGATTGTGGACCTCTCCAACGTCTCCCTCCCCCTACACCATTCCCCCAGGCACTTTGACAGTATGCATAGTAGGTTGCTGATAAGTACCCCTAGAATGTGCAGAACTGTTCCTCTCCACAAAGTTACTTTTTAAAGGGACTGTCCAGTTGACTCTATTTAAAGAGGTAAAGCATAAAAAAGATGCGATAGTACTTAACTTCTGTTTTCTGCCATTTTTGAATGTGGCTTTTATCTCCCTTCTAAACACACACATTGGTTGGAATCACGGTAGCCCAATCTCCTTTCTCATCATTTCCATGGACCTTTTTCTGATCTTTTCTTCCTCAAATTGATAGTATTTATATCTGTGTCACTAATTTTGAGCCCAATTATATATGATTTGTGTGATTTCTTGAAACGATTTCTTCAGTTTGATGCATTTCCATAATGCCAGTGGTCCAATGGTACCAGTTCCATGCATTTTGATGAATGGAAAAAAAAAATAGCATGAAAATCCCTTCTTGGTATGATGATAAACAGGTTTTTTTTTTTAAGACACCATTTGAATCACTTGGAATTCTTTGTCTTTCTTTTCGTCCTGCCAGTCTAGCTCTTCGATAAGCCAGCATTCAAGTCGGTTGAAAATAAACTTCAAATACCAAGTTTTAAAGAAATGCCAAATTATGTAAAAGATCATACTATTATTCTAATTTGAATTTTAAAAAGGGGTAGGGAGAGGGAGAGTGGGACTCTAGAAATTAGGTTTTTAAAAATCCAACTCTATTTAAGGAGTTTTCAGTACCTTTGCCAGATGGTCAGCTTGTTAGGGAGAAAAGGTAAAAATTACCATGACAGGGTATCTTGTGTTTGGTTTGGTTTGGTTTGGTTTCATTTTTGGGTTTGTTTTTGGTTTTTTGTTTTAGGGAGCCGGAAGAGTGTCTCTCTACCTGCTTCAAGTGACAGCGTGGCTGTCTTGAGAACATCTGGGTGAACAACTAGAAGGAAGAGTCCAATATTGACCTTTCCCTTTCTCTTCCTCTCTTCCCTCTGCAGGTTACCTACCTGGGTAAAGTCCCCACCACAGGCATGCAGTTCCTGTCAGGCTGCACAGAAAAGCCAGTCATCGAGCTCTGGAAGAAACACACGCTAGCCCGAGAAGATGTCTTTCCCGCCAACGCCCTCCTGGAAATCCGACCATTCCAAGTGTGGCTCCATCACCTCGACCACAAAGGTGAAGCCACGGTCCACATGGATACCTTCCAGGTGGCGCGCATTGCCTACTGCACCGCCGACCACAACGTGAGCCCCAACATCTTCGCCTGGGTTTACAGGGAGATCAATGACGACCTGTCCTACCAAATGGACTGCCATGCTGTCGAGTGCGAGAGCAAGCTCGAGGCCAAGAAGCTGGCCCACGCCATGATGGAGGCCTTCAAGAAGACTTTCCACAGTATGAAGAGCGACGGTCGGATCCATAGGAACAGCTCATCGGAAGAAGTTTCCCAGGAATTGGAATCCGACGACGGCTGAATGGACTTAGCATGCTTTGGCAAGGCAGCACTGGTCGAGGAATTCAAGATGATAGATGAATAAGCAACGATTCAAATTTGGGAAGTAAAGACTGCCATGCTATTGGCTGACCAAGCTTTTTTAAATTCAGAAGAGCAATTCTAAATCTAAAGAAATGTATTATTAAAGTAATTACGTTACATTGAAATCTGCTGCTGCTGTGACTGTGGGGAGGGTGGGCGTGCAGACGGGGAGGAAAGTTCTAGACTCTCTTCCTCCCCCCACCCCTCATTTCCCAATGCCTCCCTGTAGGAGCTCTCCATGCCGGTTGTCACCACTCTCAGGCAAATACACTGCGGCTGTTATTTGACGAGCCATTCCAGTTTGCCTTACGGACCCCAGCCAGAATGTTCGGTGCCCCTGGAGGATCCCTAGTCGTGGGTGGGGGTGGGGTGGGGGGTACAGATGCAGGCACAGAGGCCGCAGAGCCAAGGGAACACTCCAGGCTCATCCTGAGAGCCCCTCTCCCTGGCATGGTTCAGATTCTCTCCTCAGTAAGCGAATCAGCACAGCCTTTATTTAGCTTTACAACTAACAACCTGGTAGCTGGTAGTTGATTCAGTTAAAGATAATGCTTTTATTTACATAAATATATCAAGTAGTACCCTCTTATTGTATTCACTTCATCTATTTTCTTGGAATACTCACAACTGCTAATAGCTGCCTTCCTTATCCCTCCTCATCCACCCTCTTTCCCCTTCCAACCCAGCCTACGTCCCTAAGGGATGGATTCTCAGCATACACTGCAGGACACAAAAAGGGAAGAAAATAACCAAGCATCTGAAATAACCAGTCGAGCAAAGTGGGAGTTTAAAAACAACCACCACGACCACAGAAACTGGAAAAAGGGAACGAGTTATCAGCAAGTGAGCAAAAACTCCACGCGGGCTGTCCTTTTTTCAGGTCTGATTTACAGTAACTTGTTTAGTTAATGGTCCTGCCTGAGGAATCCTTCCTGGCAAGCTTCAGATCTGATCGGGCATCGCCAAGGAAGCCTTGCCGCCTTCACTCAATGTTGTACTCGAATAGAGAATGTGTTGTGTACAACTGGCTTGTCTAGACAAACTGTGTCCGTCTTCATCTAAAAGGAAATCTGACCTTGTCATCTTCAAATTGGTGAGACCTTAGAGTCAGAGTTTCCAGTCTGTTCACTGTTTCCAATGAGAGATTCTCACCGAGAGAGCCTGAGCTTTCTCAGTTCCGGGGCTCTTTAAATATCATAAACACAAAGTCAACACTGAATGAAATTGAAAAGCGTTGGTTAAAATGCATACATTTAAAGCCGGGAGCAGATGGCTAGTGTTCCAGGTAATGCTGCTCCTTGATTAAAGTCTGTTTTTCATCCTGGTAGTTAATGTTAGGGGACACTGGGGGACCTTACAGAAGCCTTAAATGAGAGCTCATTGAATCCAGAGAGTAATGGGGTCGGTGTTTTGGTCTGTGTATCTGCGTGTCCGTGTACGCGTTTGTGTGTGTGTACGTGTGCCCCGGTGTGTGGGTTCAGTTTTAAGGCATGTAGAATAAGCATGGAGTCGTATTGAGAAGAACTTGCCTCTTGGAGATATTGCTTGCTGCTCTACAGCACATGTAAACTATTCTTTAGCGTAAATGCGTTCATTCTTTAATAAAAAATATGTTTGCATTAATAAAGCTGAGGACTTTCATACTCTGTATGTCTTTCCTTTTTTAAGTAATGAAAACCCCAAGGACGAAATAGGCCACATCGAGTAAATAGGGAATCCGCTCTAAGAAACATACAGCCTTGGTCCTAAAGAACCCATTCCTTGATGGTGTTGAACAAATCTTGTTTGATTGTCTAATGCTCAACTTACATTGAATTACTGCCCCTTCGCTGAGATGGTATCACGGCATGTAGTTATTCAGTGTGGTGGACTTATTTCAGAGGAGAGGCTTCTAGAACGTTCTGCAAGTGACTGCTATTTATAAAACCTTGTGTATAGCTTTGGGGACTCCATTCCGGAATCCTGGAAGGTAAATGCGGAGCGATTCCCTCCCACGGCACTGGTTACAAATGCTTCCTGCAGGCCATGATTTCTCAGAACGACCCCATTAATCTCGCAAGGCAGGTGGCCCGTGGAGCCACTGTGTGTATTGAACAATGCCCTTCATGGAATCAAGAACCAACATAAAGCCTTCTGAAGTGAAAATATGAGAGCCTGCTGAAGAGGTGCACTCGAGTAAGAATCACCACCCATCTCTGACTCAAATGGCATTTTCCCTCATTGACCTTTTCTGAATTTCAGTTTCGCCACCTTGTCCTTGAAGGTGCTTCTAAGATTGGGGAGGGGGGGGGCGGAAAGAAAGGAAGGAAGAAAGAACCCAGCCAGCATATATTTCAGAACAGTGCCATTTCCATCTCACAGAAGTTAAATCCCAAGTGCACATATGGGTATTTATTGCAGAAAGCGTTTGCTGATTTTTTTCCAGGGTACTGAGTGTGACAGGCTAAGTAATTGGCTCTGATAATGTTGCCATGAGCTTTTGCTTGAGATGATTAGTAAGCAATTTCAAGATAAATACACAACGACATCTTTCAAATAGCTAATGAGGTCTTTGGGGACAGCCAGGATTCATTCGCCCCAGAGGGGTGATTCAGACGTGCATTTTTTTTTCTTTATGGCTTTGGCTTCTCCCTTTCTATACTATACTTTCTATACTAGTGGTCACAAAGCACTTTCATGTATGCTAACTCCTATGCCCCTCAGAAGGATCCAGTAGGGGGTTCCTTATCTCCTTAACTTTAGAGATGAGGAAACTGAGGTTCAGAGAGGTTGCACAAGTCAGCCAAGGCGACACAGCTAGGGTGGATCTGATGGAGACTTCGAACTCTCTGACTTCTAGGCCAGGGCTGTTGCTTTGTTTAGGCAAGGTCCATTGCTTTTGAATTTTTTATTTCCATTCTCCTTAAATCCTCTAGCCTGTTTTAAACTGGTATTCCAAGCCACTATAAATAAACATCCTTTGGTATTCATTTCCAAGTACTTTTGATAGCAATAGAAAAAGTTTTAAAAGCAAACAAAGGCCCAGGAAGTTTTATCTGAGCACAAATAGCATAATGTGAGATTTTACTTAAGTATTTTATTGGCTGTGGTCAATGGACAAAATACCCTCTCCACACCTACAGAACCAAGATGCCTGGTTTATTTTGTTTTTCTCCGGACACATTAAAACTCTGAGTCAAATCCTTCTGCGGCAGGATTCTAAAACAACACGGATTTGCTGTTCATTCAATGCGTTTTCAATTCTATATTTATTTGTATGATTATATGAAGCATCTGTTCAAGCCTCTGGGGTGTAAGTGTCATTAAGATGGGGATTTTGTCCGTTTTGTTCACATTTTATCTCCAGCCGCAGGTTACAGAATTCTTGTCATGCATTTGTGTCTGTTTACTTCTGTTGCTGAAAACAAAGAGGACGGGTATTAGGGGAGGGCATTTTTATTTTTCCAACAGTAGGAAGCATGTGAGTGTAACTGAGTTTTCCCCAAATTTATACTTCAGGAAACATTTTTTCTTTGCCTTCTCTCTTGCCTTTTTCCACTTTTTTCCCCCCTCTTCCCCTCCATCCTTTTCAACTTTGATATTTAATTATTTACACAACACCACTCCAGACATCCTCTGATTTTAGCAGAAAGAGAATACATGCTCTGAATCTGAGATCATGTTTTAGTTCATGATGCGCTGATGTAGAATTTGACCACATTGTCAAACACTTCAGATCATCCTAGATTGTTCTTATTTACTATTGTTTTTCAGTCAGAAGGGACATGATGACAATTTAATTCTCCATAGCTTACTATTTCTTAGGCATTCCAAAAAGGTGTGATATAGCTTCTCATCTCCTAGACTGAACTGGGGTGAAGGAGGAGGGTCCCTTAATTGCCCAATTCTTATTTATCTTCGAGAAACTTTCCTTTTAGATGCCAAGATTTGGCTTTTAGAGTAATTTTATGGAATGCAATTGTTCAGCTTGAGAACTCTTGCTTCTTTTGAGGAGGTACCAGCTGAGAATAGTTACCAGAAGAGAACCGAGTATGGTGCATAAGTTCAAGCTTAGAAAGAAAAACAACTGAATGGGTAAGAGCAAACTGCTAAGAGGAAGAAAAATCTAAACCATCTTATTTTGGACATTTACAAATAAACTGCGATATATTTTTTTAGTGAATCTAAGACATAGTCTTGTACACTTGAGCGAGGCTGACATTTGCAAAGAGATTTGGGGAGAATGTTTCTTTTGGAATGACTTAGTAAGATTATTCTGGGTTTTGCTTAGGTACCCAGAATTGGTTATTCAAAAATAACCTGAATAGTTTTTGCTTAGGAAATCCATGGCTTCCATTTAAAAACGTTTTTTAAGTTCCTACTGAGTTTTCAGTAGCTTAGGGGCTACTCTAAGAAGCTACTAAGGTGATCTGAAAATGGAATTACTGAAGTATGACACATTTTTAAGCCCTTCATAAAATTACTGATAATCATCAATATTTTCATGTCCATAAAGTCACTTAACACCTATTAATAAAAAATGTCTCATCCTTTTATCGAAAAATACATACTGGACCAATGTTGGGCCATTTAAAAATATTATGAGATTTGTAAAATCATGATGCTACATGAGACCTGCTGATTTCAATCCCGTCATCATGGGGTGGTGGTTGCCATTCCAGAATGTTCTTTGTCCTTTGGGGACAAAGCTTCAGAGAACCATTTAAGGAAACACCCACTTGCAAGAAAGAGCCAAGAACTGATTCCATCCCAGGGTCCCTTTTTAATGTAAATTTGGGATCAACCAAGACCAAAATTCATCACAGATACTGAATCCTATTCTACACAGGCTACAAAATCTGATGATAAATGTTGTTATGTTCATAATTGGATCATCTTCATGCTGATGCTATTATGGGCAGAAGAAGATTTTAATTGGAGGGCTGAGGATAGAATTAGACCTTTAATTCAGTCTTTTGCCCAATTATTTTCTTGCCTTTCTCCATTTTAATAGCAACAGCTTTTCCTAGAATCTAGGACTGCACTTTTAGAAATTAGTACAGTGAAACCTCATTAATTTAGATAAAACTAACTAGGAGTTGGTGGTTTGGGCCTTGAAATGCTCAAGTTTTATGCTTATTTTTAATAAGCAAAATAAATAGGATGAAGAACGCCGTTATTGGAAGTGTTCGGCCGCCTGGGAAAAACTGCTTCCACATATCACAGCAACAATTTACCAGACATAGTGTAATTTCAGCATAAGTAGAAACTGGTAGCACTGAAATTGAGGTTTCGATGCGCCGCTTTCAAGCCATTATTCTTTATTTATTAAAGTGGGTTTCTCCACTGAGCAACAAATGGTTAATGCAATTCTAGGATTCAGAGCCGTTGGAAGTAATAAAATCCCCCTTCTGCTCATCATTTATATACATCTTTACTTTCAGTTAGTATAACTCTTTGGTCTTCTTAACCGTGACTCCCTCAAAAAACTAAACTCTTCCTGTTTCTCGCAGAAACGTTGCTATTAAAATAATGGAAATAGAAATTATTTTCTGATGGTCTTGGCGTTCATCATTTTTCTCTTCGCTATTCATTCGTCTCCCCCCCTTGCGTTATTAAGACACTAAATTATTGTGGATCGCCGTCAAAAGCTCGGTAACGCAAGATCGTGGAGTCAGTCAGTTATGATCAATTATGTTTCATGGTCTGGTTTGTATTTAAAGTTTAACGTTTTGCTTTTCAGATCCCTGAGTGTGGTTATGATTTGCAGGGTCCCACTACCAAGCAATCTGATAGCTCCTTCCATATGTTGGCTCCATATGAATGGAGTATGAGGTTGGGAGGGTCTCCGCGCACAGACTGGAGACTGTGCCCTGCCCAAGGGGACGTGATAGAGAGACCAAGTGCGCCCTACTGGACCCCGCCCGTGCTATTCTTGCAGAGCGTGTACTTTGGCCTGGGGGCGGTGGGGAGTGGGGATCGGTCCAGAGAAAGAGGCATCTTTTTGCAATCCATCATCCTCCCAGAAGGTAGATAATTTTTCTACCAGGGTAGATAGACACTTGTTTCACAAATAAATACCATCTTAACGTGGCAGTCCTAAGGGACACCCGTATCTTTGTTCTCCGTGTATTTTTTGCAGACACACGAAATACCAAACTCTGGACTCTCTTCACTATACCCCGTGTTTCACAAACCAAAAGAGGGTACGCGGGGAGCACCAGTGACGCTCTAGGAACCATCGATAGCTCTTGAGATCGCATTGTACAGAAGTGCCATCTTATTTATGGTTGCCTAGCTTTTGGGCTCAGAATTGCAACAGTTGTGAGCTTTGAGTCCTCACGCAGTGCTATTGTACGCGTATTTTATAGAATCAAAATCATTGTTCCTTTAGGGTCATTTCTTCTCTATTACTCTTGAAGGAAAGGAGTGAGGCATCCACCCTACACATTAATCTCAGAAAATGGAAGAGAAAATTCATTCTGGGCGACTCTAGGGATGCCAGAAAGCCTCAGAACCCGAAGATAAAACTTGGCACCTCTCTCGTTCCCTGGGACGGACTTCTGAGGCGGAGGTCTTATTAATTTTTCTATTTCCATCCAGCCCCTGACCCAGGCCTTTGCTGTGACCACAGGTGTGTGGCAGGAGTGAGCAGATGTCGGAAAAGAGTGGCTCCTGGAGAGGAGGGAAAGGAGTCCTGCCTCTGCCAGGATTTGGTTTCAGTGAGACCAGTTCTGTGCCCTCTGGTCACTTTTGGACATGTGACATTTGTCCTTCGTCTGCAAAGTGCCTCCTGGGGGCACTCAAAAGCCATCAAGGAAAGAGAGTAGCTTTTTTTTCAAAAAAAAATTTTTTATGTTCATTTATTTTTGAGAGAGAGAGAGAGAGAGACAGAGACAGAGACAGAGTGTGAATGGGGGAGGGCAGAGAGAGAGGGAGACACAGAATCCGAAGCAGACTCCAGGCTCTGAGCGGTCAGCACAGAGCCCGATGCAGGGCTTGAACCCACGAACCGTGAGATCATGACCTGAGCCGAAGTCGGCCGCTTAACCGACTGAGCCACCCAGGCTCCCCGAGAACAGCTCCTTATTGGAACACAGAACCTCCAGCTCCACTGTTCTTCATGCGCACAACTCCTATTGTTCTAAAGTTCAGATCTGATTGTGCCAGACTTTTACTTACAAACTTTCCATGGCCTCCTCATTGTCTGTAAGAGAAACAGGTCAGTGTCTTCCCTCCCCCCCTGCCCTCCTTCCTTAACTTTATTTTATATGTTGGTGTGAGAGACCAGCTCCTTCTCAAGCTTTCACCTGCTGTTCCAGGCTCCGGTCTGAACCCTTCTCCACGTTGCCCTGGGCAAAGAACTTAACATCTCAGGCCTCAGTTTCCTCACCTGTAAAGTGAGAGTAACAGGTGTATGACTCCTAGAGCTGTAATGAAAAGTAAGTGAGTGAATATGCACGAGGCACTTAGCCTGGATCTGGCATCTGGCGAGTGTTCAGTCAATGCCAGTATTTGGGAGGGGGTGGGGGAGGGTTGTTTCTGCTTCTCACTCCTCCACAGGGACCTGTCGGAGAGCCTACAGCGTGCTTTGCAATTCCCCTCAAGGGCCAGACTCTGGGCTTTGGCATGTCTGCTCCTAGGTCAAATTTTCTCCTCTCTGTTGCTGGGGCTCCTTCTTCCAGGCTCCCGCAGACTTGTGAAAACCACGGTGGCCTTGATACCCTTTTCTTCTATGTCTTCCTCACCGCTGACCTAAGGGCTCCCAGAGCAATGCTGTCCCCTAGATCTATACTGCCTGCCACATGTGTCATTTAAGAATTTCTAGCGGCTAAATTAAAAAAATGTAAAAGAAGGAGGAGAAATTAATTTTAATAATACACTGTAAGCCAAATATCTAAACTATTATCATTTCAACACATAGCTACTATGCATTAATGAGATATTTCGCATGCTTGCATCGTCTTCAATGTCTGGTATATATTTTACAGGCTACAGTCCACGGAGTGCTCAATAGCTACGTCTAACTAGTGCTGTTGTAGGTGACTGCCCAGTGCCAGAGCGTGGGCACCGTGGCCCCATCCTCTGTGCACCCACAAAGTCCATCTCGGTGACAGAGACATCGGAGGGGCTCGGACACATTGTTTAATGAATAAAATAGTGAACCTGATTACAACTTCATCAGGTGTGTAGGTGTGTTAGTTTTCTAGGGTTGCTGTCACATACTGGCTGGATTAAACAACTGTAACCTCACAGTTTTGGAAGCTAGAAGGCCAAGTTCAAGGTGTTGGCCGGGCTGGTTCCTTCTGAGGCTATGGGCAGAGATCTGGTCCATGCCTTCTGGTGGTTTTCTGAGCCTCCTTGGCTTTCCTTGGCTTCCGTACCACCACCTTGCTGTCTGTCTTTATGTTCACATGATCCTGTGTGTGCGTGTGTGTGTGTGTGTGCACCCGTCTGTCTGTCTGTCTCCAAGTTTCCCCCTTTTAGAAGGACACCGGTTATACTGGATTCGGATTTCATTTTAACTAATTATACCTGCAATGACTCTATTTCCAAATAAGGTCACATTCTCAGACACTAGGGATTGAGGCTTCAACCTATGAATTTTGGAGGACACAAAATTTCGGAGGACACAATTCAACCCATAACAATAAGGCATGTAGGAATACTGAGTGGCACTTCAGAGCTCATGGCTTGGAGGTGCAGAGCACAGCGTCACTGCTAATGGTTCAAGCCCCAAATTCAGCACTTTTTCTGCTCTCGTCCCTGTGGGGAGCCCTTCTTATCTGGACTTGAGTTTGGTTTCTCTTGGCCAGCCAGGATTGTGGTTGGATTATCAAAGACAAAACAGACGGTTCTTGGAAGTATATTTTCATTTCAATGCTTTGAATTTCTTTGTGAAATAAAGTTAACATGGTTCTTAAATACATATGCCTTTCAAGGAGAGGGAAACCTCTGAACTCAGCCCTTTCCCGTCTTCCATTATTATGTCGGTGTCTGGTAATCACTGGCTTGGGTTGTCTGCTGAGGGAAATGAGGTTGTGAGGGAAAACAGCTTGAGAACTAAAAAAAATGAGGAAGTTGGAAGCAGGCAGGATGGCTCTTCCTGTATGTGACAACATAGGCAAGCCTTAGGCCAAGTTTTCCCGGCTGGGCCAACCTTGGTCTAAGCCAATGCCCGCGATTCCCCCATGGAGCCCCTTGTGCTTTTCATTGGGAACTGGTGTTTTCCAGGCATCTCAAGATGATCCAACCGAAGTCCCCACATCAAAAAAGGAAGAAGGCTCTGAAGGCCAGAATTTGGGATTTGCCTGGAACACAGGGACTGTGGTGTTTTTCTGCATCTACAGTTCCAGGTCCTGTGGTTGTGTCTCGCTTTGTGTTGTGTGTGCATCATGGCACACAGAAGCAGATCCCTCCACCTCATTGTGGAAGCACATCTTTCCCCCAGAATTTAAAAAGCAGCTTCAGTGTTGCTTTGTTAAGATAAGCCCACACCAGAATTTGGCCAGCAACCAAAGAACTCTCTAGCTGGGATAATTTATTACCCAAACTTGTTGTCCACACTGATTATTCAGTTCTTTCTTTTAAAGGTCAGACTTTGTTACATTATGATTAGAGTTGCCTTTTTAACAAGTTATTTCGTTTATGCTTAACACTGTCTATTGGCTACTCCACCAAAGACATGAGCTAAGGATGGTAAAGAGAGAAGAAAGCGTTGAAAGGACCCAAATAATAGGAACTAATTCTTTTGAGCATATATGAGGTACAAGACACTTTTAAATACATAATCTCATTTAATCTCCACAGAACCCTGTGTGGTCAGAATTATTATCCCCTCATTACAGATGAAGAGTTGATTTTGGAAAAGCTTAAGGAAGTTGGCTGACGCTTTGCTTAAAAAGCAAAGCTCAGACTTAACCTCAGGACCCTCTAATCCCAAAGCCTGTAATTTACCTACATGCTCCAGGGATGTTCCCGAGTCACTCTGCCCTTGTAACAGCCCAACCACCTGGCTTTTGGGTCTCCCAGGTTGGGCCCCCAGATTGTCCAACAGATCAGAGTACCTCATTCTTAGGTCCAGCTTGGTCTTGAGAACCTAGTGCGTCTGTCTGTGCAGCTGTGGATACGCCAACCTTTAGTGACTTTTCATGGCCTTGCTTTCAACGCTTGAGCTAGCTGCCAGTGAGCTCTGGGGACGGTTTGTCCCCAGAGGGGCTGGTTTTCACAAAACTAAAATGCTTAACTTCCCCTGGATGATTTAGGCGGTTCTTTTGGATCCCTTCTCTGGCATCCAACGGAAAATAAATTTCAGTCCTCCTTTCCTTCCATGCACATCAGGAATCCAAACCTTGAGCTCGCATCATGTGAGATTTAAATGAGATAAAAATGGAAATGAACATTTATTAAGTGCTTACCATGTATCAGGATTTAAGATTTTTACTGTCATTTTCTAATTGTGTGCTTCATGAAATGCGTATGCAGAGGGAACTCTTAACCTGCCTAGAATAAGGAGGAGGAAAGTGAAGTTCAGAGAGGTATTTGCTAAATGTCACCACCCTGGGGAGGCAGTCTGACTCCTAAGTCTGCATGTCTTATCCAGCCTTTCAGGTGATTAAAAGGCCTTGGCCCAGGGCATGCTTCCTTCAGATAAGCGACAGAGATGTTCCCCGCAGCCTGGCACTCTCTCAAACCACCCTTATGAGGCCAGAACCTCACTTTTTGATAAAATAAATCATACCTTGGGGCCCACGTCAAAGCTTTTGTTTTGCAGGGTCAGAAGATTGAGAAAAAAGATTTACCAATGTCTTGGGCATCTTTTACCTATTTTAATACCACATTAAAATTTTTTTTCAGATGAAAATATTGAGACTTAGATGAAATGATTTCTCCCACTTTACATTAAGTGATGCTGAGTCTTGAGATGCTCCTCTTTTTCTTAGCATAAAGAGTACCTTCTAGAACATGGCAGAGATGATGTCTAAATTATTAAGGTTCTAAGTGTCTCCTATACACCATTCTTTTTATTCTTCCTTAAAATGTTTCATTTCTTATCCATGAAGTTCGACAGTGGAAATATAGAATCCATTCTGAACCAAGGACTCAAGCATCTAGGGCGACGACCCAAATAAGTAGAATATACAGAAAGAAAAAAAATTACTGAAATTGTCCTGAGCATAGTTGGATCTTAACAATTGGATCTTTGTTTCTCAACTCTTTTATGATTATAAATGTGTTATTTCATGCACTTCATTTAATCAAACATACCATTTATTCCAATGAACCTTGAATGGTCTAACACTAATTTTCATAACTTTACTAAAAACGGAGGCCATTGTATCGTAATTATTGTTCAGTGTTTAAAACCCTATAATTTTCAAGAACTATTATGTCTATCTGCCATCAGCATTTTTGTACAAATAAGCCTGAGCATACATTCCTATTCTTTAGTGTTATCTCCTCTTCATTATTTTATCTTTGATTTCCTAATTTCAAAAGAGGATGTTGTTATTCACAAGCAGATTGTTATTTCCAGGAGAGATATCACAGCGCTAGCTTTATTTAGTGGCGTTCCTCCTATAACTTCATTTCATAATGTAAGAAAACATGTTTATAATAGAGAAGAAAGGAAGTAGTCATCTCGATATATCATCATGTCAAGAGCAACTTTCTCATGCTGATGTGATTAAAGTGATTGTTCCTTCCAAGATTTTCCTCATGTTTGCTAATGAACATGTAATGTCTTCCATATATATATATATATATATATATATGATTCACTTAAGAATTACTTCTGTTGCTCTTTAGTTCTTTAATTTTTGGAAAGAGAAATATAAACACAATATTGGTTTCCCTGGTGAAAATTCTTCCCAGAAGACACAATATGGTATGAGATACTCATGAACAGCAGGTAATGCACAAAGTCATTTCTACTGGAAAATATGCCATCTGGACCAAAAAAAAAAAAAAACAATTTGTGGAAATGCATGTCAGTATGATTGTGTTATTCTGGGTTAATGGTGATGGTGACTGCATCCTCAAAGTCATTTTTTAGAAGGAAATGCAAGAACATTTGGAAAAGACCATTATGGATGGCCTTTAGGTAAATTTTCTGGTAACTCTTTTCATTCATTTCAAAGAAAGAGAGACTGAACCAAGACCAGGAAGCTATTTCCATGTGCTGTAAAACATGCAGAAAGAGGGGTAGAAGGAAGCATGAGTGTCACATAACTGAGAAAATGATTTCTTAAATAAGCCCATGATGAGCTAAACTCAGAGTCCTCTTGTGTTCTATGCCTCAACATGCTGGACACTTTCTAGCTCCTCATATACTCATACCAGTGGCCTTCGCATATTCTGTTCCCTCTGCCTAGAGCAATGCCAACTTCCAGACCTTGGTCCTCTAGTCCTAAACCCATCCCCTGTGATTCAGGCAATACTTCTTTACCTTTAAAGGAATGACTAGAAGTCTGGCACTGCACTCTACTCCATAGCACCATGAGTATTTTCTTCCTAGCACTTCTCCTAGTTGTAATTGTGCTTTCCTTGTTGGGACTCTGTGAATAATGGCTGTCTATTCTCCACTAGATCGTAAGTTCCCTAAGTACCCACCACAATGCCTGCCACTTAAATGGGACCCATAGTTTCTGAATGAATTAATGACTTGGCTTTAGAGTAGTGAGGACCGTGGCCTTGGGCCACTTTCTTGAGGTCCACTGTTTATTTCACTACACAGCAGTGGCTTGGCTGGGGGGCAGCATGCTTTGCTGGCCGCTTTCGAGCATGGTCGGTTGACTGTGGATCAGAGGTTGCATCTGTTTGAAGCTATCTGGGTTCTGTGGGGATCAAAGTCTGGCAGATTAGAAGAACTGATTCCTTAATCAACAGAGTCAGAATGACTTCAAAGAGATTTCTTCATGGGAAGAATTGGGCCGGAGTACAGAGAAGGGTCAGAGCCTGGATGTAGGAAACGTTAAATCTTCTGTTCTGACTTTTGAAGCTCTGTTTCCACCACATTGCAAATGTTTCCAGTTTAGTTATAGGCAGGAGCCCAAAGAGAACTGTAATGACTAGAATCACAAGTTGTTGAGAACCATAAAAGGCCTTGGAAGATGATTTGACACTTTCTGATTCCCAGATGGGGACCTAGACAAGTCCAGGGACTTGCCCATGACTCCCAGGCAAGTGACAGGGTTAGGTCTGGAATCTAGCTTTCTTTCCATTAGGCTAGACTCCTGTTTCTTATGATGGCAAGTCTGTTACTTATACGCCTGGGGCCCCCCCACTCATGTGCCCTGCCACCTAGAATAAAGGTGACCTGGGCAAGTCGCTTAAGCCTTGGGGATCTCGGGCTTTGATCACACATGTAAAATAATGGGCCACACTCGAGAATGTCTAATGTACCTTGAACTGCAGATCGTTTGTTGTTCTACACCAACCCTCTGCTCTTCCCAAACTGTGTGACTCCTTGGGCCTCATTTCTAAATGTAAGCCATGTTACTGCACAGCATGATCTGGAAGTTCAACGTTAATACTGAGTAGCATTTGTATAGCACTTACAATATGCTGGACACAGTCCTGTGTTACATGTTACCTATAGTAACTAATTTAATTTTCACTGTGTTTTTATGGGAAACACTATCATTTATTTACTTCTGTTTACAGATGGAGAACTCATAAAAGTTACATGTCAGATCCAAGGTATCACCGACCCTACGTGGCAGGGCTACAATTTGAACCCAGAGTTCCTGGCTCACTTGAGGTAGAGACAACTGTCTGTACAAAGTGAAATTCATTTTTCAAATTTGTTTGTGTATCACTCCTTTTCCAGAAAGTTTTGAAGTGTTTCACAGATATACACCCTCTACCACATACAAAATATGTGAATAACAGAAAAGAAAATTGATGGATGAGTCAATACCAAAAATCTTTTGAACATTTTACTAAATGTGGGTTTAAGATTTGGATCAAATGTGTTATTGGTAAATTAAAAAAAAAAAAGGATCACTTGGAAACCTCCACCCATCTGAGATAAGATTTAGGGAAACTATTTTTAAGACCTCCATTAAGTGGTGGGAGTTTCTCATGTCTTTTGGAGACTAACCCCTTTTTGGATAGGGAGTGTGCAAATTTTTTTCCCATCCCGTAAGTTGCCTTTTCACACTGTCGATTGTTTCCTTTTCTTCATGGAAGTGTGTTAGCTTGATGCACGCCTACTTGTTTATTTTTGTTTTTGTTGCCTGTGCTTTGAGTTTCGTATCCACGAAATCATTGCCAAGACCAATATTATGAAGCTTTTCCTCTGTTTTCTTCTAGGAGTTTTACATTTTCAGTTCTTACATTTAAGTCTTTAATCTGCTCTGAGTTGATTTTTCTGTAGGGTGTAAGAGATGGGTTTAATTTCATCCGTTTGTTTATGGATATAGAGTTTAACCACCACTGTTTATTGAAGAGACTACCCTTTCTTCGTTGTGTATTCTTGGCACATTTGTTAGTGACTACTTCCTCTCTTGATCTGCTCCCCGGCCTTCTCTGTAGTGAAGTATTACAGCCTTCTGGCTCCTTTGCCCTCTGGCACCATCTGGTTTCAGCTAACAGGCAACACTGACTGGAGATGGGAGGGTGGGAGAGGGGGAGGCCAGTGTATTAGTACCCCTGGCTTTTTCCCGGAAGGGTCATCCTGAGCCAAAACAATAAGAAAAAAATTCCCCATGCTCTTTGTTTTTAGTACTATTATTTTTCATACATGAAACTTCCTTGTATTCGATTTCATTTTGGGGTAAGACCGAGGTAGGGATCTATTTTAATTTTTTTCTGTATGACTACTAGTTGACCTGCAACTCTAAAAAATCCAGGTCTTTCCTACTGATTTAAAATGCTGTCTGATATACAGTAGATTGACTCGTTTGATTTCTTTGGTTTGGCATATTTTTTGCGGTGAGGTTATTTGCGTTGAGATTTTTATTCTATTGGTTGCCTTATTAATTGCAATATTATCTAGTACATCTAACCCTCTATTCTGTTACACATAATTTATTTATTCCTTAGTTTTAATAATGATGAAATTTGTCGATATTTTGTTTTTTCTCCTCTCCCTCCCCTCTCCTTCACCACTCAATTTTAGTTGAATATATTATTTTTCTGTGTTTGCTTTCATATCTTTAAATATATACTTTTATTTCTATTCCTTGATTTATTGGTTTGAAATACTCTTTTTTGGCCACAAGCTGTAAAATAATTGGAAGGCAGTGTATTCATATAACCTTCACCTCCTTCTCTCCAACTTCTTTTTTTGGCTTTTGTCTAATTATTTCAATTCTGTATTGTTGAGGCTTATTATCTGTAAAGATTGTTCTAGACCCGTAATTTGTCTTTGGCAAAGTACTCTTGTTCAGTCTATTTAAAGCTCACCTTGAATCCCTTTCCTATCATTTTCCCCTTCCAATATATTACTTGCCTGTTTTTTTTAATCAAGAAAAATAATTTAAAGAACTAATGAGAATTTACTCTTTGAGTTCTTACATGTCCAGAACTTGTGATAGCTTTACTCCTGAATGGCAGTATGTCTTGGTATAAAACTTGAATGCTTTCTTGCCTTGAGTATTTTGTAGAGAGTACTCAACTGGCTTCGTGTACTGATTATCTTCTAGGCATGATGTGGAATGACAAGATGCTATATGGTCAACCAGATTTCCTCTCTTATGGTGACTTGACATGTTCTTGGATGCCTGAATGTTTCTTTATTGCAGAGATGAATAATTTGTCCTTACTGCCCTTAGATTCAGTGTCGACTTTGTATTTCAGTGTTCACTGGGGCGTAGCATACGCCTTCAATCTGTAGAGATGTATTTTCATTTATTTTGGGAAATTTTTCTTTAAATGTATCTTAAAATTGTTTTTCTCTTTCATCACAATGGTTTTCTTCTTTGGAGACATCAATTAAACTTTTAAAACTTTGTATCCATTTTAATTTTGTTTGCTTGTTTTTTTCTCAGTTCTGTGTTCTCCATGGTTTATTGTATTCTTCTTTATGTTACTCTAGAAAGGACTTCTTTCTAGGATTAGTCTTGGTATTTTGCACTCTTTCTTGAGTTTGCTTCATCTTTTTTTGGTCTTCCTACATTTCCCCTAAACTTTGAAATCTCAGCTTTGAGATCTTCTTTCATAGAGGCAATAGCTTAAGTTTTTCTTTTTTAAGGTTATGACAACGTGTTTAGTTACAGTTTTGATCTGCTGCTTGGCAACATGATTCTGGTGAATCTACATTCATCTGCCATTTTTCTGTTCCTTTTCGTTTCAGTCAGCTCAAGCTGCCATAACAAGATATGATAGACTGGAAGGCTTATCCAGCAGAAATCTATTTTCTCATTGGTCTAGAGGCTGGAAGTCTGAGATCAGTGTGCTGTCATGGTGAGGTTCTGGTGAGAGCTCCCTTACAGGCTTACAGATAACCATTTTCTCATATTGGAGAGAATGAGAGAGAGAGAGAGAGAGGGTGCATGCGTGTGCCCACTGGTGTCTCTTCTTACAAGGTACTAATCCTACCATGAAGGCTCCACCATCATGACCTCATCTACACCTAATTCCCTCCCAAAGGTCCCATCTTCAAATACCATCACATCGGGGATAAGTGCCTCAAAATGTGGATTTAGGGTGGGGACACACATTCAGTCCATATCCTTTTTTTTTTCTCCTGCACTATCTCCGTAAGTATACTGTGCCAGTTCATTTTTAACTTTATAAGGAGTGTAAGGTGTCTTCGTGTTTCTCAAAGTGTTTGCAAAATCGTGGCTGTCTCTGAAAACTTTTCTGGGAAGTTTGCCAGGTCAAACCTTTCTTGATCACAATGCTCAAACCTTATTTGCTTTTTCATTGTTTTGACATTTTTGCCAACTGGGCAAAAGCAAGGGTGGCTGAAACAGCTCGTGCCTTAGCATGAATCAAGGCAGTAACACCAGAATGTACTCTTGGTCATTGTAGTCTTTACAGCCATGAAATAACAGTTTAAAAAAAAAACTCTTAGTTTTGGTTTTCAGCAAGATTTTTTTTTAAGTTTTCCCTTTTAAAATTAATTAATTAATTAATTTATTTATTTTTGAGAGAGAGAAAGAAAGAGAGTGGGGGAGGGGCAGAGAGAGAGGGAGACACAGAACCTGAAGTAGGCTCCAGGTTCCATCAGCACAGAGCCCAACGTGGGGCTACAACTCACAAACCATGAGCTCACCACCCGACCAGAAGTTGGACGCTTAAGTGAGCCACCCAGGCACCCCCATGGAATGCCATCTTTACATGAAAGAAGAAATGACAGAAAACCTAAGCTTATTCAGAATTGAGCGTTTGGCAGATATTTTCTCAAAAATGAATCGAGCGAGCCTGTCACATCAAGGACGATAAGTGGCAATATTTGTTGCCAATGAAAAAAATCAAACTTTTGAGCAAAAATTAGAATTTTGGAAAAAACTCATTTGCCATTCTGAGCTTGAGATCCTTCCAACCCTTATGACTTTTCTGATGAGTTGAGTAGTGATGTTAACAATATGATTTCTCAATATTGCACAATAAAATGTGTCAACATTTGAAAGATCTGCATTACTCAGTGAGCCAAATGACTAATGCGTGATGTTGCAAAATTATGCAAGGGCAGAAGATTCATTCAAAGTGCAAGTTAGATCAATGGATTTTAATGTAATGAGAAAAGTTCATTGTTATGGTCTCATATTCCACACTACAACTGTCCTTTTAGAAACTATAATGTTTCAAAGTGTTTTAGTATTAAAGAAGAATATCCACAATTATTTGAAAAGGCTTATAGTAAAACACAGCTCCTTTTCCAACTGTGTATTGTGTAAGACTAGATTTTCTTTATATATATCAACTAAAACAGCATATCTCAACAGATAAAATGGGAAAGCAGATGTTAGAATATACTTTTTTTTTTATTGAGCCAGATATTGGAAGATCTTAAAAATATAAAACAGTGACACTCTTCTCACTAATTAATTATTTTTAATAATTAATATTTTAACATTTTAGTATTTAATTTTAATTATTTAATTATTTTTTGATTTGGAAAATATGATTGTATTTCATTGAAAGTTCAATGGGTTTATTATTAATTTTTATTTCTTATGTTTTATTTTTTTTTCAGAGAGAGAGAGAGAATCTCAAGCAGGCTCTATGCTGAGCATGGGGCTCAATCTCACAATTCTGGGATCATAACCTGAGCCAAAATCAAAAGTCAGACACTCAAACGACTCAACTGTCCAGGTGCCCCCCTCAGAATTGCCAATTTTTTCTAGTTTCACCAATGATGGATTTTGAATTTCACCTTGACATTCGTTCTCTCATTTTTTTCTTGCCACATTTTGGACATTTTCAAGAGGAAAATTTGAGACAAATAAACTTTTCCTCCACACATAAGACTAGGCATCTGTCTGAAGATAAGCAAACTCTATGTCAACAGAACTCATGGAATAGTTTTGAGTTCTGAATACGTGTTTGAGTTGTTGAAAGGACAGAAACCATTGTTGAAGAGTAACATAAAGATTTTCTTTTGTTACTAAATGATGTCTGTGTCACGATACAGTCCTCTCACCAAACTAAGGGTAATGTATGAACTGAGATTATTTCAGCTCACATCTTTGTGCTGTGGGTCTAGCCGCATGTATGGAAACAACAAAGCAAAGAGAATAGTTCCTTCCAAAAAACTAATTTTTGAAAACTTCCCTTGGCCCTCACTGTAAGGTTACCAAGTGTGAGTTCCACATTGTATGTATCCTTTTCTTTCCCAGAAATCACATCATTCATCTGACCTCAGCCACATCTCTCTCAGCAAGATATGTAGAAAGGATGGAAAAGAAATGATTTGGAAACATTTAAAAGGTGAAAAAAAGAGGATGATTTTAAGAAGGGTATTTAACTGGAATGGCTTTGCTTGATTATACACCTCTCCTTTTATGGTATATCAGACTTAGCAAACATGGTTTTAATTTTGAATACTACCTGTTATTAAGTTATTAAATGATTTTCCACCAAATAACAACAAAAAAAAGAACATGTAATGGATTCCAGATTCAGTGTAGCTTCAAGAAACAGGAGATACCTCAGAGCCCTGGTGGATAATGAAATCCTAGAAAAACTTCAAAGCAAACCCACAAGAAAAAATGCTCAAATTCACATATTGGGCTCTCCTGGCTATTTTTCTAACCATGAAAGAGGTCAGGCTTACTCAACCACAGAAACAGGTGAAAAATGAATAGTTAACATAGCAGAACACTTTTCACTCCTGTGCTTGGGTTTTTTTTTTTTTTTTTTTTTTTACCTTCCTGTCAACCTATCTAGAGCTAGAACATGGATAGTGTCTATTTTTCAATGCAGAATGGGTGGCAAGCTGAGCTTCAATCATATTGTTTATTATTTTCTTTTTTTATGTTTATTTTTTTGGGAGAGCACAAGCAGGAGAGGGGCACAGAGAGGGAGACAGAGGATTTGAAGAGGGCTCTGCACTGATGGGTTGACAGCAATGAGCCCAATGGGGAGCTTGAACTCACTAACCACAAGATCATGACCTGAGCAGAAGTCGGACACTCAACCGATGGAGCCACACAGGTGCCTCAATCACTGTTCTCTACATGTGGTAGTGACACAGAGTGTCCGGGGGGGTGGATATGGATCCTAAGTGTGAGTTGGGTGCCAGGCAAGGCTGGTAGGCATCTATGGATAGCTTTGCTCATGTTTCTCACTCCTAATCATTGGTGGGAACTCAGGAGAGGTTGTCAACTAGGATGAATCCGGATTTGATTTTTTTAAGTTTGTTTATTTGTTTTTGAGAGACAGAGAACAAGAAGGGAAGGTGCAGAGAGAGGAAGAGACGAAATCCCAGGCAGGTTCTACACTGTCAGCACAGAGCCCGACACAGGACTTGAACTCACAAACCCTGAGATCATGACCTGAGCTGAGATCAAGAGTCGGAGGCTTAACCAACTGAGCCACCCAGGTGCCCCTGGGTTTGATTTTTCTCAAATTTATTTATTTTGAGAGAGAGAGAGAGAATAGGCAGGGGAGGGGCAGAGAAAGAAGGAGAGAGAGAGAGAATCCCAAGCAGGCTCCACACTGTCAGCACAGAGCCTGACGTGGGGCTCGAACCCATAAACCTTGAGATCATGACCTGAGCCAAAATCAAGAGTCAGATAGATGCTCAACTGACAGAGCCATCCAAGTGCCTTGAATTTGATGTTTTAATTGAAACATATGTCAATTAGGCACAAATATTAGACTGATGGCCAATGCTATTGCTATGGGTCATAAAATAAATGATAGTGTCAACACTTAGAGCTGAAAAAGAAGACTTTTCTGCCAGATAAAACCAGTTTGATTGAGAGAGTTAGATGTTGGCATGAGCCTTCTGGATCATTTCTCTGTAATGGTTTACCCAGAACTAGAACATTCTCTGTTCCTGCTTTTTTTTTTTTTTTTTAATTTTTTTTCAACGTTTATTTATTTTTGGGACAGAGAGAGACAGAGCATGAACGGGCGAGGGGCAGAGAGAGAGGGAGACACAGAATCGGAAACAGGCTCCAGGCTCTGAGCCATCAGCCCAGAGCCCGACGTGGGGCTCGAACTCACAGACTGCAAGATCGTGACCTGGCTGAAGTCGGACGCTTAACCGACTGCACCACCCAGGCGCCCCTCTCTGTTCCTGCTTTGAAGTACTTGCCACATTTCTTCTCTGAGGGGATACTGGAGATTTCTGAATTTCCAAAGAATGGAATTAGGGAATTCAACCCTCACCTTTAGATCCAATATCTGCTAATCACATTTTTCGAGACTTGGGCACTAATATTTTAGAATCTTATGCTGCCATGAAGGTGACTATGGAAAGCAAAACCAAAGAAACCTCCAAAGGCAGGAGTGAAAGAAGAGAGTGGTAGTGATATTAGGTGGAGGAGGAAGCTGAGTCATGGGAACCTCAATGGAAAGTAGAGAGTCGACACCATATTCCCTTAATGCCCCTGGCCAGGAAAAACTATGATGGTTCCATAAACTTACATAACTGTGAGCCTTGGGGCCCCATATATTTGGGTTCAAATCCCAATTTCACTACTCATTTATCAGATGTTGGGTATGTTAAACCTCTTTGTACCACCTTCACATTTTTTTTCAAATATAAAACTATTCTAAAATAAAACATTTATTTTAAAATGTGGTACCCCTTGTTCAAAAATCAGGACAAGGTTGGAAGGATGGTTGGAAAAGAAGCTGTCTGAGGGAGGCAGGAACACAAAGAGATAGTAGAAAATGGGCTGAGCCTGAGCCAAAATTCCATTCCCTTGGTGCATTCTCTATTCTCTCAATGGACTCTATTTACAAAAATTCAAAGATAACATTATTAGTTATTTCCCATGGTGCCTCCAGAGTATAAATCCCAAGCAAAGATTCTCTTTGAGCATGGGTCCTGTGAGACTGTACCGGTCACATGCCCATGATGCTGGCCCTGCTCCAGGTACGTCCTTGGCCTCCCCTGCCCTTTCATTAGCTCCCCAAAGAAAACATAGGACAAAGCATTGTCTATAACTTAGAGCAGGAATTCTTAATCTTTTTTGTTCCACAGACTCCTTTGGGAGCCTGGTGAATCCTATTGACTTGTTCTCAGAATGATTCTTAGTACATTTAGTTCGTTTTGTGAAGTATCTTTAAAATATGCCCCTCTGTAACCCATGATCCCGGTTTTTGCTACAGATTCTTGTACAATGTAACCATCCAACTAACAGGTATTCTGTTCTTCTAGCTCTTTTGAACCAAATAGTTCAGCCACATTGTTAACATATTGGTAATGCAAACCTCTACAATGCATTCCAGTATATCCTATGTATAACCACGTGCAGATCAATATTTGGATAGAGTTTAGTCAAAGACCATTCCAGAGTATAATGTTCTTATTTGAGCTAATCAACAAGAGACCTTACACTGCAAGTCCTTTCAAATGAACATGACTCTGAAACTTTGGAATTTGAATTGTCTCGGAGAATGCAAGAGAGAACTGAATTCATAATTGGCTGGGTTCCCTCGGTTTGGCTGAAACTATATGACTTAAAAATGAAGAGAAAAGAGGAGAGAATATAGAAGAGAATAAAAATAAATGGGGTAGAATACCATACTTCATCTTCTGAAATTTCTATCACAATATTTTAAGGATAAAAATAAATTTGAAGGAACTGCTACATTTCAAAAAGAAGTTAGCAAAATACATATGTATGTATTTTGCCACCCAAATTAATGTAATTCTATCCATGGATAGCTGAGAGTTTAGAACCCTCCATCGGTGAGTGTGCAAGAAATAGTCCAATGATGGTCAGGCATGGACAGTCCCACCCCAGCCCCCTCTTTCTCCGTGTGTGTAATGGAACACTTGACCTATACATCTGGTTATAGTAGAATGGGCTGTTAGGTCATTAACAGCTGGGCCTGTAATTACAGCTGGTGATCAAAGTTATCAAAATTGCCTACTGAAAAGGTAATAACAAAGAACTGAGGTAAAATTCTGTGAGTGAAGTGAGTGAGCATCAAGGACACTCTTGAGGTATCTGGTAAAGTGTGATTGTTTGACTGCTAAGGCACAAGCCCAGCTCATTTATGTGTGGATTCCTGAGCCCCTTTTGCTGGCCTTCAGTGGGGACTGGAAAATGCATCTAGGATAGAAGATAAAAACTCATTTTCAAATCTTTTCATTCCTTGGAGGAACACCATCATTTCTCATCATATCGATTCTTTCATCTGCGGATCATGAAGTGTGGCTTCAAATGTTTTCCAGATGTCTAATGGAATGTGTGTTGGAGGAAAATAACTTTATTTTGTTTGGTGCACAGATTCAGCCCTGTTACTTATATTACAGAAGAAAACAAACAAATGGGATTACAGCATCTTTTCTACTGTATGACACTTTATATAAAAACGAAAACTGGAAGATATACGGTAATAGGCTGGGTGCAAGTGAAAAGAGTATCAGGACAAAAGAACTTATTTTATTTATAATTCTCTCTTTGGTTACTGTTAGTCCTAAGCATGAACCACTGACACCCTTTTTGAAGTTCTTTAGCTAATTAGCTCTTTGATTCAATAACAAAATTATCCTTTTGTCCCCATCCCAGTCCCACCCAAACATGTTAGTATTACTTAGTGACTTGTCACTTAGCTATGGTCCCTAATATACCTTGTTTCTTATAATATTAAAGATCTATATCCTACTTACCTCTAAAAAGGCTCAAGGAAAGCTAGTACCTTTATTACTGTCTAGTACCTTTATTCCTGTAACAAGGACATAGTAATTTCTCCCCCTGCCTATGACATAGAATCCTGTCTGTCTCCATAAATACAAATTATCTCACTTCCTGCTTATGCAGCTGATGAGGGGGTGATGAAATCCAGAGGAAAATCATTTCCCAGTTCTTCAAACTGACAGCACTAATTCCCTGCCTCTTTGAGACTTGGCAGTCAAAGTGTAAGGTGATGCCTTAAAGAGAGAAATCCCAACCTTACATAAAGATGACTTTCCATACTGCCATGACATGACATGATGTTCCCTCAACTGTAAAACACTTTGAGTCATCTGGCTCTTTATTTACTCAGTAATTCCATTATTTCATGTGATGGGTTGTCTGAAAGATAATTTACAGAGTTGTTGGAAACACCTTGACTTGAAGTCCTGAAGCCACCCTATTTTTTATGCCTCAGGTGCTAAAGAAAATGAAAATAATATGTGTGAAAATGGTTCCGGCCATTTTCTCCCTGATTTCCCCTCAAATGTTCTAACCCGAGTGTTGTGAATTCGTTTCGGCCTCATCGGGGCCATAGTTTAGTGGTTATATTACAAGGAATCTTTCAAAGTGGAGTTCCCACTTTAAAGTCCGGGAGCACTAGGGGGGCGAGGCAAGTAGGGAGAACGTGAGGAGAAATGTTCTAGCCCCAAACCTGGCTTTCACTAATCGTGGTGGGGGTGTTACTAGTGGTTATCACCAACTGGGTTATCTGGTGGTACCACAAGAGCCACAGTAGAGATAACTCAAATAATGCTTACATAAATCTCTCTCTCTAGTTCCTACAGCATCTCTGAGGATGATTTCACAAGACAATAAATTTAAAAATCAGGAATAAATACTACTGCTCTTCTTCCGGAAAATCTTAAGTACTTGAAAGAAGTGGTCGTTAGTTAAACGATTCCTCTTATTATTGGTGACTGTTCAGGAAAAAGAAATTCTAAGAAGTGGATTCCAATGAATATGATGCGAAGATCCACAGCTATTTTCACTGTTGTGACACTAACGACCATGACAATGATATCGAAACAACGGCAATATTGCTGACAGTTGCTACCACTGAGCACCCATTTCACATCAGATTTTGAGCTGGATGCAATATTATTTCCTTTTTATCTCGTCAAGTAAACAATGGAGGAACTGTTCTAACAATTTGAGTGTGTTGCAAGTAAAACACAGCCAGTTAATGGCCAAACACTTTTACCACATGGATCTGGTCCACTAGGCTCTTTCCTCTGTCCTCCTTCCTATATGACACCCTTGTTTGTAGGTTGTCAGGGCGCCAGTAGAGAAAACATTTGAGCTAATGTTCAGTCTCCTTCGAGATTCCATTAATAACAGTGATAGTAACAATGGGGTATGCCACAGACATGCATATGTGTATACACACACACACACACAATGCCAATCTCAAGAAATTTCCAGGAGTAGTAAGGGCTTAGAGAAAATGGGGAATCATTTTTCTCTCTAGAAAATCTTTGGCGACCTAGCCCCTCAAAATTAATTAAAGCAAATAAAAATAAAGAAAAAACCCCAGCATACTCCATTTAAAGACAGGGGAAAAAAAAACAACTATGAGAATCTCGATGAGAGAAGCACATAGAAAGCTTGATAATAGGTTTTCAGATACTTGGGAAAGACCAGCTATTTCCCATTTCCTCTGCAGGCAGAGAAAAAGGAACGTGGCTTAAAATATAGCATGAAGGAAATTTAAAAACTAGTAATTAGCTATGGGCTTACGACCTAGGGTGGGATGTTGATGATACTCATGAAGTTACCAATTCTCTTAGATAAAAAAAAAAAACAAAAAGGGAGACCTCATTATTTTCTGGAAATGATTCCTTAATACTTGAGGAATAGTGCACCCCAGTATTTAAGAGTAAGGATTCTATGTAGTTCACCAGCCAGCCTGGTTTATCTCTTGCATTTACCACATTGGCGAGCTGTGTGAATTTCAGAAAGTTAGCTAACCTTCTTAAACCTCATTGTTTTCACATTTCTATAGAGGGGAATTTCGATCCATAATGAAAACGTAGATCATGCTAATAAAAGTGTGGATCATGTTTTTAGCATAGTGTTGGCGAGCACCTAGTTAATATATCTTAGTTATTGTTACATTTGCGTTTAGACGTGGTTGGGCTTGACAGCAGGACTATGGGATCCATGGCATTTCCATTTCCCTTCAGGCAAAAGGACATGTGGTGGACATTTGTCTTATTTTTATTTTTATTTTTATTTATTTATTTTTGGCTACCCAGGATTTAAATTCCTTTTATATTTGGCAGAATCACAGATTGTTCCAAGCCACAGAGAGGCAGATTATCTTTCTCCCAACTTCTTGGTGTTAGAGTGGACGTGTGTGACATTGGCTGGCTGATGAAACGCTCCAGGCTGGGTTTTGAATATGGAGTAGTGGTGAATGAGAATAGCGGTGAGTAGAGATTACTTCTGTGGCTGTGATAGGAATGAAGCTATAGGGAATTCTCAGTGTGTGTCTGAGGGGTGTGGAATATGATGGGACAGTAGACAGTCTCCAGTGGTAATGACACCTACGGTAGAATCCTAAATAAACTATTTCTGTGGTAGAGTCTTGGCCATTTCTATCTTCCTTTGGCTCTTGGCTCATTAGTCATCTGAATGAATCTGTGATGTATCTACGGGCTATCTGCACAATAATTTTGCATGACAGCTCTTCACTGGAGGAAAGCTCAGTGGCATTCGAATGTGAATATTTGTTTCTACTTGTTTCAAACGCCTACGAATGCAGTTTGATAGGGGATTGGCCACTCTCTGCTGAATTTAGTGGGGCTTGGCTCCGAGCTATGATTAAATCCAGGTGTGCTCCCCATTTTCCTCATTTTCAATGGACCAGCAACTATGAGCATATCTTTCTGATGGTAAAAGGCAAGAAGGCACAACCGAGCAAGCACACTGCAAATGTCTTCTAACATCTTATCAAGTATCTTCTAACATCTTATTGGCCAAAGCAAGCCCAGGAGCAGTGGAGAGCAAAAATTTCTACTTTCTCTCATGGAAGACACTGCAAAGTCACAGGAAGTGACACTGTAAAGGCCAAGGCTGTGCATGCAGAGAAGGGTGAAGAGCTCAGGCCATTAAAGAACACGTGGGTTCCTCAACACCCTTCCAACAAAAGGCTTTTCTGCTTAAATCAGTACTTATTTCTATTTTTTTATAACAAGGAACTTTGATACATCATGCAGAGATTATTAAGGGAGTGAACTGTGTTTCTCCATTGAGTTTGAGAGAATGTCAGACTGTTGTCCAGCCTGCATAGAGCTGAAGGCAATGGAAATCTAGTGTCTTCCAGGATATTGAAGGATAAGGATCCGGCAGCCTGTGACATTTAGCTACAGCGTGATTTGTTAGATCGTTGTCTGTTGTGACCTGTAATGAAGTAGCCATTGAAGACCGCTTCATGACCACGACTATAGACTAGAACAGAATAAAGGACATATGTCATTCCAAGAACACAGGGCGGGGTGTTCACAGCTAATAATATCTGAATAATTTAAAACCGAGTAATAAACTCAAATAATTCTATTCTTGGGGAGCGAACCGAAAACCAAGAACTTTGTATGACGGTTAAAGGAAGCTGTTTGAAACATTTTATACCTTCAGTGCTGAGGTGGTGAGCTGAAAAGCAAATATGGAAGAATTCTGGGCTTTGTCAAATTACAACGTTGGTTAAATATGCAATGTTTCCAAATATCTTAAGGCACTGACTGAGAAAAAATAGGCTTCTGAGAATTGCAGTGGTTACTCATATGGCAGTGTTTGGATAAGAAGCAAAGCTCCCCGGGCTTCTCAAGTCTGCTGGGCCTGCCTTGATATCAGAAACAAGCTATTTTCTTTTTCTTTTTCATCTAAAGAGACTATTCTAGCTTGGCTTCAAGACTCCATGTCTCCCTTGCCTATTTTGCAAAGGACCTCAATTTTCTCCACGTCCTTTCCTCTCACCTCTCATTTTGTCCAGACCTAAGGATAAGGTCAGGTTGCTGCATGCCTCACGGGTCTGAAGAAGTCTCAGACACAGCTCTTTGTTAATTTGTATCAGAAAAAAAAAAATCTGAGCAGTATGTGTGGGAATGGATTCCAAGGATGCTAGAACAAATAGGGAAGAATATAAAAATAGATCAGACTAATTTATTTTAAAATCTGGAAGGCACAAGAGATTCTGGATTCAATATGCCAGAGCAGTGGAAGTCATTTTATGTGTAATTTGAGATACCATAAATTCTTCTGTGTAACAAAGAAGGAGATGTGCTGTGGTGGAATTATTTTGTGTAATTCATTCACCTTCTATCTACAGTCCATAGACAAGCGGAGAAGGCCCCTTCCTGAGGCCTTAAAAAGTCATTTGTGAGGGAGGCACTATCATTTCTGGAAATATTCTCGCGGTACTCTGGAAGCTGATAATGCTGGTGGAAGACAATGCCGTTGAAATGGGCTTTCTGATTTCAATGCTATGAGAGCAATTAGACTGTAAGACAGCAACATATAGCATCAGATGAGTAGAAGCCCAGTGGAAAGGCACTCACACCTTAGAAACATGGTGGTGAACTAAATGTCTTGACCCAGAGTGAGTTGGATCATGCCCTTCTGATCATGGAGTACCAGACGCTAATATTCAGGATAGCACATAAAACAGCTATTCGATTAGTATAACTTAAACAAAATACAAAAAAAAAAAAATCTGAGATCTTCTCAAGCGTCACAGCTCCTTATGAAATTCCCGGAGATGAGTCGTTCACAGATCCAAAGCCTCAGTGAAGTGGATGCCTAGGGACCCGTAAAGAAGAATTTCACAATAGCATCATGTGCCTGTAAAATGAATCTTCACTCAGTATTCTTTAAAGGGACTTGCAGCCATTTAACAGGATAATATTCAGAGGTTTGGGAGTCATTTATTACAGTCTCAGAGAGAACCAGAGAGAAACTTTAGTCATATTTGGTGTTTAGGGGACAAGTAATAAATGGAAATTTGACCTGAAGCTGCCTCACAGTAAGTCTACCTCTGAGCTCATCCTAAAACGATTTCCCTATTTGCTAAATGTAGACATACAAATATTTAGCAACAATGAGAATTCTCACACTAATTTGCAGACCCACAGAGTAAGTACTATATTTGTAACAAAGGCTCTCATTTCTTACCAATATAGAAAATTAAACAAAATCCTGAGTGGTGAAAGCAATGTAGGGCACATGGATCCCTCATTCTTAATTTCTGAAACAAATAAGCAAAACAAAACAGAACACAAAACCCCTACACAGAGCCCATATCCACAGCATAACTAGAAAACAGAGAACATCTAAACTTAAAATTACTTGTCAGTAGAAAAATACACACCAAATCCTAGCAAGATGTCCCCCACTTTTCCTGCCACATAATTTAGACATTTCTGGAAAAAGGCATTGAAAGACTATAGAGGAATTTGTGGCAAGCCTAAAAATGTGAAAAACAATGCCAAGAAGAAAATCCACGACGATGCAAAAGAACACAGAGCACTGTCTACAGGGAAAATGTTAAAGTGCCTTCAGAACCTCTGGAGTCAGTCTTGAGAAAGCCATGTTTCAAGGGAAAAAGAGGGTTAGAGGGAATGTAGGGGTGCCTTTTGGAAACTGAGCAGAAAAAGGAAAAATAAGCAAGAGGAAAAACTTCAGTCTCTTTCAAGATTAAAAAATACAAAATAAAAAGAGGCACAAAACCTCTCTCATATCTTTTCTCTCACCTATGCCCCTTCTCCAAATCAGTAATCATTGTTACAATAACTAAAGATATGCTTTTGAACCTGGAATCTCATAAACCACCCAAACGCTAGCCTTATCTGTAGAATTCAGAGAGGCATAAACAGTCTACCTACCTATCCACCTATCTACCTACCTATAAGATATTAAAAAATAAATACAAAATCAACCCCCAAACAACTGAAGTAATGAACATTCTTCCAAAGAAACAAGAGTTTATTGAACTGAAAAAGAAAATTTAATCAAGACAAAATATATCAAGAATGATGATTAAATTAAAATTCGCCTAAGAAAGAATAAATAAAATGGAAAACAAATAAGAGGCATTTAAGAAAAATAGAAAAACAGGGGCACCTGGCTCAGTCGGTTAAGAGTCCAACATCGGCTCAGGTCATATCTCACAGTTTGTGGGTTTGAGCCCTACATCGGGCTCTGTGCTGACAGCTCAGAGTCTGGAGCCTACTTTGGATTCTGTGTCTCCCTCTTTTTCTACCTCTCCCCCACTCGTGCTCTCTCTCTCTTTCTCTCAAAAATAAGTAAATATTAAAAAAAGAAAAAGAAAAAAATAGAAAAATAGAGAATAATAAAATTTAGGTAAGGAAAACAGTAAAAACGGTCAGAAAGAAAATGGTTGAAATAGACATGCAAAGAGTAAATAACATATGTATAATTGGAGTTCTGAAGAAGTGTTTAAAATGACAACAATGGAATAGAAATCATATTTTAAAGTATAATTTGTTATTTCCACTTTCAGTAATGACTAAAGAACTCTGATAAGACAAACTTGTTTGTAGACAACTCTACATCTTAAAAAATACAAAAGTTAGCTATTGGAGGGAGAATAGAAGCAGACAGATTCTACGGAGTCCATGCTTGGAAGCAAGAGTTACAGAGCATGAGTTCTGTATGTTTGTTCGTTAGCCCAGGGAAGGTGCAGTTTTTAGGAGCACTGGTGGAAAAACTACAGTCTTTTTGGCCAGAGAAACCAGAGGACTTAGACTGACACAAACAATCACTGGCAAGGCAAAAATATTTCCCAATGAGAAAGAGCCAGAGAAAAAGTGTTTAACTTATGTCTGTCCCATATCTGGATAATTTATGAACCCTGAATGGTTGGAGCAGTCTCAAGGCAACTTAGCCAAAAACAAAAGCTACTTTCTGAGATTGGAGCTAATTCCCAGGAATGCATTTGCAGTTCAAGTCCAACCAAGTTAAATACCTGCTAAAAAGAGACAAGCAAAAACAACAAAACCTAAAATCCAAGGCTCATCAACAACAACAAAAATAACTGAATCCAGAATCTTCTCAACATAACAATAATGTTTACAATTCAAGCCAAAATTTTCTGACATATGAAGAAGTAGGGGAAGAGAACCCATTCTCAAGAAAAAAACAAAAACCAATGGAGACCAAACCTGAGATGATGAAAATTTTATAATCAGCAGACAAGAATTTTAAAGAAGCTAATATAAGTATCTTCAATGATGGGGGGGAAGACACACACACTTGCAATGGATTAAAAGAGACACACAAGCTGAAAATGAAGGGATGGGAAAAGATATTCTATACAAATGGAAACAAACAAATAAAAAAGTGGGGATAGCTATAATTATATCAGACAAAATAGACTCCAAGTCAATGACTAAAATAAGAGACCAAGAATGTCATAACATGATAAAGAGGTCAATATAAAAAGAGGATAAAACATTTGTAAATATTTATGCACCCAACATAAGAGCACCTAAATATATAAAGCAAATATTAACAGACCTGAAGAGAGAAATAGCAATACAATAATAGTAGAAGACTTCAATATACACTCTCAACAATGGATAGATCATCTAGATGGAAAATAAATAAAGAAACATTGAGCTTAAGCTACACATTAGAAGAGATGGACTAATAGACATTTACAGAGCGTTCTATCCAACAGCAACAGAATGTGCCTTCTCCTCGAGAGCACATGGAACGCTATCCAGGATAGATCGTATGTTAGGCTTTAACTAAGACTCAATACATTTAAGATTTAAATCATAGCAAGCATCTTTCTGACCACGATGGTATGAAACTAGGAATCAATTATAAGAACCAGAAAATTCTCAAATAAATGGAGATTAAACAACATGTTACCGAATAACCAATGGGTCAAAGAAGAAACCAAAAAAGAAATAAAATATCTGTATTCAAATACAAATGGAAATACAATATACCATTAGTAAGTAGCAAAAGAAAAGGAAGTTCATTAGGGATAGATGCCTACGTTAAGATAAAAGAAAGAGCACAAATAAACAACCTAACTTTACACCTCAAAGAACTAGAAAAAGAAGAACAAAAGAAGCCCAAAGTTAGTAGAAAGAAGAAAATAACAAAGATCAGAGCAGAAACAACTGAACTAGAGAATAGAAAGACAATAGAAAAGATCAATGAAACTAAGAGCTGTTTTCTGAAAACACAAATAAATAAAGTAGACAAGCTTTTGGCTAGACTTACCAAGAATAAAATAGAAGATCCAAATAAATAAAATTAGAAACAGAAGAGGAGACATGACAACTGATACCACCCATTAAAAAAGAGAAGTGATTTTTGAAAACTTCAGCAAAACGGTAGATTTTGAGTAACTGATTGTTGAAGTTAGTGCAGAGAACAAAGGAAGAACAATACTATGTTATATACTCGGTGCTGGATGTTCCATGTTGTACGTTCTAACAAAACTGAGATAGGGCAGCTAAAAGATGGGAGGACAAAGGTAAAAGAAAGAGGAAATTTGAATGAAATCATCAATTTTTTTTATAAGCAATAGGTGGGAATTTAGGATACCATTAGAACTGACAAAGTAGCAAAGCTTAAAAAGGAAAGTATAGAGCGAGGGCATTAAGATGGTCTGAATATAAAAGTTACTGCTTTCACAAAATACAGAGATTCTTAAATCTGCAAAAATTAAATAGACAAATGATAGAGAAGGGAAAGCTCTTCTTACAGTAGAAACCAACCAAACCAGTGGTCACCACTTAAACTGTACGTTAAACAAGACAGACTTAATAGATGTTTGTAAAACATTCCAGCCAAAAACAGCAGAATACACATTTGCCCCAAATGCACATAGAACATTCTCCAGGATAGATCATATATGATGACCACATGGTCAAAATTAACATACCCAGTAACTGGATTAATCAACAGCATGTGCTCCTGATATTATGCACTAAGCAGCCTCATTTCTATTGCATTCTCTCCAACAAGGCATAACTTGAATCTCACCATAAGGACCACCAAACGAACAGACATTAAGAGACAGTTGATGAAATAACTAATCTGTTCTACTGATTTTTGCCGTCGTTGTTTTTACTGTCAAGGGTATTACTGTACAACTGGATATTTAAGAGAATTCTATGTTTTAAGAACATGTACACTATAGTATTTGGAGGTAAAGGAGTATCATGTGAGTCATATGCTATTAAATGATTAAGAAAAACAATGAGAGGTAACAAGAAAAAGGAGAAAGAAGAAGGGACAGGGATAATGGAGAAGGAAAGGAGAGAGAAGAAAGGACCAAGTGACTCCGGGCGAAAGGCATCAGAGGATTTTTATGCTATGCTTGCAGTTTTTATGTAAGTTTAAAATTATAGAAAAAATAAAAGAAAAAATATGTCCAATGAAAAAAAATAGTCTTATGGGACAGATGCTTAGGAAAGCCTCCTGGTGTAAGACTTGAAAGCTTCATGGGTGGTTAATACAGTGATGTGTCCATTTAACTTTCCGGCTTGACCAGTGGGGAAGGAGGACTGGGCTTGCAGAGCTCATTAGTGATTGTTAAGCTTAATCAGGGGAGACACCAATTAAAGCTGCTGCTGCATATGTCTCCTTATTAGAACAAATCGCTAGAGCCCTTGGGACCTGGCAGATAGCTATTGATTTCATTTCTCTTTTTCTGTCCTGATAAAGAGCAGTTATCCAGAGATAACACTATGAACGAGTACCTTTTCTTGGGGTTGTGTAACCATCCAGCTTTGTCCCAAGTAAACATCTTGACCAGCAGAAATGTGCTTTATGGCAAAGGAAATATGGAATGGAATATGGAATGGAATATGGTACCGGAGGATGGAAGTGTTTATAGCCAACTGTGGCCTTATGGTAATTGCAGGTATGAGAACTGAAGCACCAATCTGTGTTTCCTTCCTTACTGTGTCAAGTTTATATTTGCACATTTAAGTAATTTCCCTTTTGTTTTGACTCCTTCTTTCTTCTATTTAATACTGAATTTACCTTGGACAATGTTACTATTTTGTTCATAGCGCATGATATCATCATGGAGTTGCCTCTCCAGTGGAAGGGGAATGGACACCCCCTTCGAGAAAGAAGGCACTGCTGTTCTTTAAGCAGGACACAAGTGTTCATGAAGCTTCATTATCATCTCCTTGGGAGGAAAGCGAGTGTATTTTCAGCTGCATAAGTGATAGCTTGATTTTAGTGGGAAATCCTCTTCCTTTTTTTTTTAAAGCCTAAGAATGAGGAAAAGGTTGTTTAGGACTCTTCCATGTTCAAGGATAGATTGTAGAGGACATTTGCCATTTGTATCTGCCCAGCTTCTAAACTTCGAACCCTAGAAGAATGATTTAGAAACTGAGGATAAGAGAGAGAGGGTTTGTGGTTGGCTGTTGCAGACTTAAGCATTCATGGAGGGAAATAACATCAACAGCCTGTGGTTGTTGTCCTTTATTCCTTGGTCACTGACTATTTTCAAAGCCTGTTTTTGAGCATTACTAATCATTTTGTGAGCGACCCAATAGAATTCCAAAAAATCCAGCAGCTGATTCAATTAGTGTATTGAATACAATCCAAACTAAGCTATTAGAGCAAAGAATCTCACAAATTTAGTATTATTTGTTTTGTCAGGTAAGAGTTGAGATGAATGGAACTCAGCACTGGCAGGCAACTTTTCTCCCCGGCTTCTTGCAGGGAATCAGATTCCTTCTATCACGATGCTTACATCTCTAGGGTGTTGTTCTGGTGTTTTTCCCTGAAGCTGGATCACCGGCACCGTGCCTACATTCCACCCCGTGGAAGGGGGAAGAGAGAAGTGGGGGACAAGCAATTTCCTCTTAGAGGAAGGATGTAGAAGTTGCAGAGATCATTTCTTCTTGCATTTGATGTTTGTGAGCTTAGTCACATGACCACTCTTAGCTCCACGGGAGGATACAAGAGAATAGAGTCATTAGCTGGGCTGCTTTGTGCCTTAATATAATATAGGAAAGTGAAAGCATCTATTGTTACAGTAGTATTGTTAAAGTAGAAATGGATCCTGGGGAATCTAATGCTGCACCACATTTGGATGGAATCAATTGCTGTTGTTTATAACTGAAAACTCCTGAGTAGTACAGCCACCTTTTAGCTGTTAACTTTCCGTTAACTCTCTATGCAAATATTTGAAACTATGAATCTGTTTTTGTAGGGTGTTATGATCAATATTTAAACATTCTCTAGCTCCTCCTTTAACCTTGCTGAGTCTGTCCCCAGTGCATTTAAAAGATGGATCTTGAGAAACTTAACAGAAGACCATGGGGGAAGGGAAGGGGGAAAAAAAAGTTACAGAGAGGGTGGGAGGCAAACCATGAAACTCTTGGATACTGAGAACAAACTGAGGGTTGATGGGGGCGGGGGAAAGGGGAAAGTGGGTGATGGGTATGGAGGAGGGCACTTGTTGGGATGAGCACTGGGTGTTGTATGGAAACCAATTTGACAATAAATTATATTTAAAAATAAGTAAAATATGATTCCTTTTACACAAGTTTGATTTTCTTACAGTACAGCAAGGTAAGAGAGAATTTCTAGTTCACGGTGGGTTACTAAATACTAGAATAAATTATGAAAGGAGAGACCAGACCTGCCCGCATGAGGGGTTATTTAAAACAAGATACATTCTTGTTCTTTTCTGTTTGCAACAGTTTGCTTGGGCACCCAGGTACATATGAATAACATTCCTATTTCTAAAAGGATTTGAAGTGGCTGAAATCTGAAAGTCACAAATAAAATTACAGGGACCCTGGGTGGCTCCGTTGGTTAAATGCCCAACTTCGGCTCAAGTCATGATCTCTCAGTTGGTGAGTTCAAGCCCCTCATTGGGCTCTGTGCTGACAGTTAAGAACCTAGAACCTGCTTCAGATTCTGTCTCTCCCTCTCTTTCTGTCACTCCCCTGCTCACTCTCTGTCTGTCTCTCTCTCTCTCTCTCAAAAAAAAAAAAAACCAAACATTAAAAATAAATTAAAAAAATAAAAAACACAAGTAAAATTAAAGCAAAAACTAGAAACACAACAAAAAGTTTAAAAGAGATAAAATGAATGAGAGTAGAAACAGGATAGGGCAGGAAATCATTAATTAGAACAAAGACAATTACTGCAAATGAGCAGAGAGATTCACACTCAGCTTTCTAACAGCTAATCAATGAGATACGCTCCAATGCCCAAATGGTTAAATGTGTGTGTAGTGTGTGTGTGTGTGTGTGTGTGTGCACTTTCTGAAAGTTTTAGACTACAAAAGTCACTTACAAATGTGCTCATATTATTAAAAATGAAGGAACTTGAAAGTACTCCAGCAATGAAAAGATTAAAAGGCACTGATGAAACTTACCTACAGTGTTTATTTGAAAAGTTTTCCATTTTGATTTGATGCTTTTACTTATAACTCTAACCTGGCCTGTGGTCCATCAAATCACCTCCTTTCTTCACTGCTCTAGCTGCTCATTCTCGAGCAGAAAAATTAAAGACTTTCTAGGGAGACTGGAGAATTAGAAGTTGCCTGGTGGAGGGTTGGTGAGGGTCTGTTTGTGCACACATACGGCCTTGCTCTGATGCATGGGTTGACAACAGAAAGAATATCAAGGTCATGAGATTTTTAAAGGAATTATGAGGTGGGGAGGAGAAAAATCACTCTATTTTCATCCCTGAGATCCTTTGTGATGGTTAAGCCATTTTTACATTTAGTTCCAAAGATGAGCTGCTTCTGGTCCTGTTCCACCTGTGACGCAGGAGTAGAGTTTGTAAGGTGACGCCTCCAACCACAGCTCTGAACCAAGTCTCTTGTTTCACTGACTCCATTGTAATATGGAGTGAGGTGTAAGCCTCAGCTTTCCTTCCTCTCTACTCTGTAATTGGTGTCACTCAAAGGTGGAAAGGTTTGGCAGGAAGGGGAAACCGAGTCTGGGCTTTGATAGCACACATAATGCCCACGAGGAAATTCTTTCCACGAAGTTTCCCATTGGAGCAAGATCTCTTCATTTTCTTTTTATTGTGATGGTGCCATTCTGTGAGCAAACTTGTTTCAGAAGAAAGTCTGCAAGTCTGCCTAATACGGCACAGAATTGGGCTGAATATGTTTAGCTTTCTTTGGATGACTAGTAAAATGCAAATACCCTTGGAGAGTAGCTACATTGCCCATTACTAAAGGTTTTCAGTCAGGCCTTTGAAATTTTGGCAAGAGTAGCCAATAAATTGTTACTTCTAGGAAAATACATTGGCATACATTTTTTAAGTTTATTTATTTAGTTTTGAGAGAGAAAGAGTGTGTGAGCAGGGGTGGGGCAAAGAGAGAGAGGGAGAGAGAGAATCCCAAGTAGGCTCTGTGCTGTCAGCAAAGAGCCCAATGTGGGGCTCAAACTCATGAATCCTGAGATCATGACCTGAATCAGACCCAACTGAGCCACCCAAGTGCCCTGCATTGAATTTAAAAGGCAGGGGTATACAGGTTTTCCCTGCTGAAAGCAGAAAATCCCTATGAAACCCTTTGAAAGCCAAAAGGGCATAAAGCAAAAAAGCAACGATGATTTTGTGAAAGTGAAAGTCCTCCCCTGATCTGTAGTAATATGAAGACCGTAGAATTTGATTCTCTAGAACTTTTTATCTGAAAACTCTCAGATGTTCTCATCATTTACCTTAATTGAATTTTTAAATTTGTTTAAGGACAGGGTTTCATAACCACATTCATTGGTGGAAATTTTAGAGAAAGGGGAGTTAAAAGATTTCATGTAATCTCTAATGAACCTTTATTTGACATTTTATCATCTGTTGCTTAATCAGGTTGTCTAAATTATAAAGCTATTTTTTTAAGGCAAGGATTCTCTTCCCACATCCTCCCTGAAAGTGTTGTACATATGGTGGCCATATATTTCCAAATCAAAATTAAGTAAGTGGTTAGACTCTGGTAGAGTATTTGAAATCTGAAATATTTGAGTCTGAAGTCTGAATCAAGAACATTGCAAGATCACTTTTTAAAATGAATTTATGCCATTGAGTAAATGATACTATGTTGATTTTTAATGCTGAAATAGATCAATCCTATGAGCAAGGACATTTGTTTTTGGTTTGAATAACTCTGCAAAAAAGTTCGTACTTTAATCATTCATTGCACAATGATTTCTCCCACCCTTCTTGCCTTCCATATTCTAGGCTTCCCTCTTCTTGCCATACTCTACCCTCTTTCCTCTTCACTCTCTTATGTTTACCCCCCTCCCTCTTTCTTCCTGTTCTCTCTTTACCACTTGATCTCTTCTTTCTCTCCCTTCCCCACCTCTCTTTGTGGTTAATGGAAAGAAAATTGGAATGAAGCTCACTCAAGCAAGTTGGGGAATAGAGTAGTTCATATCCGGATAGACTCCTGTAACCCTCACTCCCTAATTGTGTGAAAACAAGATTTTATTTCAGCTTCATGAATCAGTGTGCTAGAGAGGTAGATTCTTCTTTCAACAGGAAATAACTTGCACATGTAAGGTTGCTTTTGAAAAATAAATTGCATGTGAGATGACTCTTTTGAGTGACTAGAATATATGGCGTCAAGAGGCCAAATCGATCATGTTTGTGAGCATATCTTTCACAACTTTTGCGAATGGAGGAACTCAGATTAGACATCCACACCCTACAACTACATTAACAAGTGACCGGAAGTAAGTTATTAATAGTCAATGTGGATGCTGGTCTTATAAACTCTTATGAGAATGACCTCTGTATTTCCTTAAAATCATTTGCTATCTCCAGGAAAATGAATAGAAAGATTATCAAAAGCTATCCTTTTCCATGAGATCTGGTCATCGATTATGAAGGCTTTTGAGTTGGGTTTGAAAGAACTCATGTAAATCTTTAAGCATCCCAAAATAGCAGTGATTTATCCTACCATGAGGCTGCCTTCCAGGAACAACAGCATTACCCTTTCTCTTCAACCATGTCTCAGTTAAGTATAAAATGATGTTCTTAAAAATAGTCCTCTAAGTGAAAACAGTAAAGCTTCTACCTGGAAATTCTGGTGATAGTATTCAGCTGTGATTTCTATCTTTTCCCAAGGCTTCTTTTGACTTTTAACAATCTGAATTCTCTACTTGCTCTGTTCTTTCTGGAGAAGCCTATTTGGAAATGCTATAATTCAAATCCAAGCCAAGATTATTCATTCTGTGGGGTTTTTTGTTGTTGCTCAGGTGGTATCCCAGTTTCATGACTTTGTGCACACACCTGTTGAATCATTGGCATAAACTTCCAGCCGTGTTGGGGTTCGGGAATGGAGGGTCCAGCAGTGGGTCCAGCAACAGAGCTGGTTGGATTGGCAGTGACTGAAAGCCACCATGGGGTTGGTAAGCACAGTTATGGAATTGTCATCTAGACTCTGCTTTGAAGAACTTTAGAAAACTATGTATATGGAGGATGAAGTGCTTATATACTTATAAAAATACTTTATCTTATAAAAGTTAATATTACTTGGTGAATAATGGTTTGATATTTGGGAAGAGATTTAGAAGGGAGGTAATGCTACTGACAAATTAAAAGCCCTGTTGACTCTGCAGAAAAACAACTAATAGGATGTCTTTGTTTTGTACATGGTCCAAAATTTACATTCTTTCATCCAAAATATTTAGGCAGATGACATTTTAAAAATAAGCTTTATTTTTTAGGAGAGTGTTGGATTTGTAGAAAAATTGAGAATGTGCCGTATACCCTACACCCAGTTTCCCCTATTATTAACATCTTAAATTAGTATGGTACATTTGTCACAATTAATGAACCAATATTGATGCATTACTATTAACTTATCCATACTTTATTTAGATTTCCTTAGTTTCTACCTGATGTCCTTTTTTGGTTCTGGGATGGCATCGGGATACCACATTACGTGCATTTAGTCATTATATCCCCTTAGGCTTCTCTTGGCTGTGACAGTTGCTCAGATTTCCTTGCTTTTGATGACTTTTATCATCTTGAGGAGTACAGGTCAGGTATTTTGTCTCCACTGGGATTTATCTGATGTTTTTCCTTATAATTGCCCTGAGGTTTTGGGTTTGGTTATGGGTTGGGGGGGGGTGTGGTTAGATCGCTCCATTGTAAAATCACTCTTTTATTTTTCCTCTTTTCTCAGTCTTCTTTGGAAGGAAGATACTATGCAGATCCCACACTTGAGTAAGTAGTTATGGTCCCTTCCTTGATGGAAGAATATCTAAATAATTTATTTGAAATTCTTCTGCAGGGGATAGTTATCTCTTCTCCTTCATTTATTTATTTACGCATTTGTTTATATTTGTATGGACTTCTGAATATTTATTTTATGCTTTGAGTTACTGCCCAACACAAGGCAGGTGGTAGTTTCAAAAAAAATTTTCAACTATATACTGTGACTTTTATTTGCAGTAATATAATGGTATTTCAAAGGTACTTTGGGGGCTCAAAACTAGGATTTCTAAGTCAATATGTGCATATTCTCTATGTGATATTTCATATAATAAAGCTGTGAATGGTGCAAAATATTATTTAATGCTATTTTTTTCATATCTGCATAATATAGTTTACAAATTTTGTGGTATTGGGATTTCACAAAATTTATGGTGCCAAACTTGCATTTAATGTTTACTTTAAAAACACATTTGTGGACATTAAAAGTTTTGAACACAGGACATTACATTTTAATTTTTAAAGATTTTTTTTATCTCTACTATGTTGTTAAGAATACTTTGTATAATGTCAAAGCATCATAGCTGAAGACACTAAGATCAATAAATACCCAAATAATGTTCCGTATTTAACAGAAGAAGAGAAAAAACCCTAAACCGCTATCCCCCAGGAAATTGCACCAAACCCAAACTATTGACATTTTTAAACAAAATAACTCGCTTGCTTTTTAAAAATAAGCATAATCTCATTCTATGAGTATCAATCATTCTGATAATTAACTGTAAACCTCAGAAGAAAATGAGCCATGTAAAAGAAGGACTGATTGTAAATCCTCGTCTTACCAAACCATCCATCATTCTAAATGGATCTCCTTGTATTCTGCTGTCCGAATGCATCAGCAATCTCCCAGAATTCCCCCATGGAGTGGGGATAAGAGGAGTTGATATATCACCATTCGTCTTTAGCTATGCACTACAAACATAGGCTGGTCAGGCAGTCTTAATCCTTTTAATATCACGGGTAATTTTGAGACTCCAAAGAAATGTATGGATAGATGGTCTCCCAGGAAGGATACGTAGAGCACTAACTGGATCATGCAGCCTCCTAAGATCCATATGTGGCCCCTGAATTTGTTTCAACAGTGATTGGTCTAAGCCATTTCATCACTCCAAGCGGGGAGCCCTGGGGAGGAAAGGGACTGGATTTCCTTCTCTGGATACGTGAGGGATAGACCTTAATTTCTTCTTGACCTCAGTCCAGGTGTTTATTCTTTTGTCCTCCCCCCAAGGGACCACCAGTGCTGAGACAGACATTCCATAAAGGCAGAAATGGAAGGTATCCCTAAGCTGAACACATTGTTTAGAGTGAGCTACAATAAACTTGTTTGAATAAATGAATGGATTAATGGATGTAAAGATGCATTGGGCCCAACACTAGTTTTCTTATTAAATTCACAACGGCAGCAACAGCAATACACACGCACACACACACACACACACACACACACACATACACCTGTAACTTCCGTAACTTTTCTTTAGACAATCGACGCTAATGTAAGACAGCGAGAAAAAAAAAGAAAATCCTACAATTTCTAGGACTTTTATAGAATGAGGCGAAGAACTGTAGTTTGGTGGTCCCGCTTCTTACAAATCTGTCCCACTCTGTGTTGGTCCCATCAACTCAAGTGTCAGGATTTGTGGATCAGTAGAAGGAAGTCTTACGACATCACAGGAAAACAATGTCAACAATTATCAGAGCTGGTTCCCATAACTTCTGAATCAGAGGAGATGCATATCGCGTCACAAGCGCTTTGTAGCAGGAAGCCAGACGCCAGCATAAAATTTTGCTGGGTTCCAAACTCTCCAGGCCAAATGAGGAAAAGAACAACACTTTTGCACCTTGGCTTTTGTAAATAGCTCACATTCAGCTTCTCTGAAAACACACTACCCACAGTAATTCTTGGAAAGGAATTTTGAAAAAGGTAAACTTGTTCACCAAATTACTGGATACTTACAGAAAGTGAAATTGTAGCAGGAAGAGACGAGCAGTGATGGTTAAAGTCGGTTTCGTGTTCGTGTTCATGTAATTGTAGAAGCATGTGATAGTTTAAAATGTTGGTAAATGATTATTTTAACCTATTATTATGGAGAGTGTTTTGAATAATCAAAGAAGAGAAAATGGCATAACAGACTCTTATATAGCCATCACTCATCTTCAATAATTATCAATCCTTGTCCACTTGTGTTTCTTCTACGTTCCAACCCATTTTTCCCAACATCCATTCTCCAACACCAGATTATATAGATGCAAATCCAAGACCATATACTTTTCTTCATTATTTTACCATGCATATCTAAAAAGGTAAGGACTTTTAAGGCAAACATAACTGTAATAGCATAATCACACCCTCCCCCCAAAAAGCGATTTTTTTAACGTTATCTAATATGTAAGCAATTATTTATTTTTCATTTTAAAGATGATAGGATCATATAGACCTAAGTCAGAAGCACCAAATGTACTGAAGTTATTTTGTTTGGGAATAGATACTAAAATTTATTTTGTTATGTAGCATATGTTAGCAGGAATTCACTTTTTAATTTGTTTTACAGAAGGTAAATGTAAACAAAACTTAACTTTGTTACAAGGGTAGAATAAGAAGGAACCATAAGCAAACAAAAAGCTCAATGTGGTCACTGAAAATAGCTGGCGTTCCTGTCTGATGATTTCTCTTTTGTCTGAGGAGAAAAAGAGATGAATTTCTGTGCTAAGAATGAGTGGGATGTGATGGGAAAAGGAGTTTTAGGAAAGGAGAGGAGGTCAAAAGTAGTCTTATGTAGATATCTAGTTTGAAATGGGACACACACTCTCACTAGCGATCTCCAGAGCAGATTTTCCTAACTTCTCTTAGCATATCCCTGATGATATGGGAGCACCAAAGGAGCGACTCTGAAAAAAATGAGACTGAAAGTTAGACTATAGGAACACACAACACTCATTTTAAGGCAGAAAAATGTAGGTTAAGAACAACTTTTAAAACTTTATCTCCTGGCAAAGTCTGGTTCCATGTCATGAAACAAATTTAATATTCTTGATCTAAAACTTCAAATAGATTAATAGATGAAGGAGAGTAAAAGTGTACTAAACTATTCATCTCACATCAAGAGGACCAAAAATAAGCATTTCATTTTGGTCTTTGATATTTAGATAAATGTAGGTTAAACAGTGCTTCTGAAAAACTTAAAGGGAGCTATTCGAATTATTATAGCATGTAGACCTTCAAAAGCACTTATTAATTTCAGCCAAAAAACCAACAACAAAAACAGAAACAAAAAATTCACATGTTAAAAGCTAGGAAAAAAGATATCAGTGAACAATTAAAGGAAAAGAAGAAAGCTTAGAACCAAATGATTATAACAGAAACGAATGGATTAAATCCCCCCAATTTAAAATCAAAGGCTGTCAGATCAAAGTGTAGTAATTAAATGCTACTTACAAAAAAGAAATTTCTAGAAGACTGAAAGGTTAGATGTGAAAAATGAAGAAAGTTGTTTTGGGAAAATGTAGAACCGAAGAAAGTAGAATACTACAGTAGTGATATTAGGAACTCAACAAATATAATAAAGATCAATGGGAAAATTGCGCTACTTGTACAAAAGATCCCCTGATAATATTAAATAATTCAATGTGCAATAAGTATATGACTCCTAGAAACTTTTCCACAAAAGTGCCCGTTGGCATATTTATATAAAAATTTGTTCAAAATCAAGATGGAATGGACTAATGTATCACAAGCATGAGAGATTTTATCATGACACTCTGTTGTTGAAAACGAGGCAAATACGAGTGAGTTTATGCAAGATCTGAATAATACGCTCTATCAGATTAAAAACAATAAACATTATGCCATACCACTTTTTCAGCATCCATAGAATACTCACAAAGTTTGCTCATGTATTAAGGCATAAAAAACCTTAATATATCCTAAGTGGGTGAAATTGCATAAGGTCCACTTTCTGATCAAAAGGCCTGAGAAATGAATCACAATGAGAAACATTCCAATGCTGTCAGATCAAAGAAACTCAAATCTAGGGTCAAAGAAGGAATTTTTAAAAACCGTGAGTTTTGATGTATCTACTAGTGTAGAATACAAAACTTGGGAGACTTAAAACAATAAACATTTATTACTTTATGGTTTCTATGGGTCAGAATTCAAAAGCAGCTTAGCAGGGTGGTCCTGCTTCAGGGTTTCTCATGAGGCTGCAGGCAAGACGGGAGTCAAGGCTGCTGACTTGTCATCTGAGGCTTGACTGGGACTGGAAGATCCACTTCTAAGATGGCGCGCTCATGTGGCTGTTGGCAGAGGGTCTCAGTTCCTTGCCTCATGGACCCCTTCACAGGGAGCAGGGCAGCTGGTTTCTCCTAGAGGGAGTGATTGATCCCAGAGAGAAAGGACCTATCTTAACACCTTTCAGACCTGTCTCAGAAGCTCCTCCCTGTCCCTTCCACCTTATTCTATTCATTCTGAGTGGCTCACTGAGAACAGCCTACACCTAAGAGAAGGTAACTTGGGTTCTACCTTCTGAAGGGAGTGCCCCAATGTTTGCGAGCATATTTTAAAGCACCACATTAAACTGTTTTAAAATATCAATAAATAAACTGTGTTACATATCAAAGTTCGTGGAATGTGATTAAAATGTTTATTATTTAACCAAAAAGAATGAAGATGAATGAAGGCAGAGAAAGAAAATTTTCACTTCAAGATGCCAAGGAAAACAGCAGAAACATCCCCATGCACTAAGTTCAATGCCAAAATTAATGAAGTATGTAAATAAGTAAAAGACAAGAAATATTGAAATGTATGAAATATTTTTAGTCCTGGTGTTCTGAAAAATCCAATGAAATGGACTTACATCTGAGAGAGAGAATGAATAACCATAGACACATTGCATTACAAATTTGGAAGGTGACAGAACCACAAATATAGGGCTTTATTTCATTGTAAAAGAAAACTATTTAAAATTTATGTTAATATGTGTTTAAATTGCATCTAAATAGGCAATTCATTGCAAATACAAATTTGTAAAATCACCTAAAGAAGAATTTTTTTTAATGTTTATTTGTGAGAGAGGGAGAGAGCCTGAGCAGGGGAGGGGCAGAGAGAGAGGGAGACACAGAATTCGAAGCAGGCTCCCAGCTGTCAGCCCAGAGCCCGACATGGGGCTCGAACTCATGGACCGCGAGATCTTGACCTGAGCCAAAGTCAGACGCTTAAACCGACTGAGCCACCCAGGTGCCCCTCAAGAAGAATTTGCAAAATTCTGTTTTCTCTCCTCCAGTTATTCCAGGCCCAGAAGGTTTTACTTTGAGATCTTTAAGATATTCAGGGAGTTGATTCATCTTATGCTATTAAACTATTCCACAACCTAGAAAATCTGAAAAAGTTTCAAATTAATTTTAAGAAGGAAATAAGAGTCAGGTACCCAAAGTGATGATGAGAAGAAAATTAATCAATTTGTAGATCTATTTTAATTATAATACATATAGACTATCCTGAATGATATCAGAGGTACAGTGGCGGAGAAAATATGTGAATTCATTGGACTTTTAAAATCAATTCAACAATTATCTGCTTGAGATACATCAAAAACAAAAAGACACTGGCAGGTTAAAGTAAAAGAATGAAAAATATAAAATAAGAAAAGATAAGCCCCACACACAAAATAACAACCAAAAAAAACCCCCTCAAAACGAATTTAAGCTAACAGCATTAAAGCTGGACAAAATAGAGTTAACTATTAGAAAAATATTTAATAGAAAACTTGGGGAGTCGTGTTCTATCGATCAAAGTAGAATGTGGTAAAGATAGGATAGTCTTGAATCTTGGGGCACCTGGGTGACTCAGTTGGTTGGGGCTCCAACTTCAGCTCAGGTCAGGGTCTCAGGGTCCGTGAGTTTGAGCCCCGCATCAGGCTCTGTGCTGACAGCTCAGAGCCCGGAGCCTGCTTCGGATTCTGTGTCTCCCTCTCCCTCTGCCCCTCCCCTGCTCACACTCTGTCTCTGTCTCTGTCTTTGTCTCTGTCTCTCTCTCTCAAAAACAAACAAACAAACAAACAAACAAACAAAGGATAGTCCTGAGTCTTTATAAACTAAATACATGGCTTCACGACATGCAGATTTAGGAGCAAAATGATCGGCACAGTATTTGTAACAGTTGAGGAACCAATTCAGAAATTATATGTTGGGCATGTTTTTGAAATTTTCATATTTTCTGGTCTACGTGTTGTGCTTTTCGGAAAATATATCTCAATAAAAACAATCCTAGGGAAGGGAGACAAAAGTTTATGTCCACATATGGTCGGTACAGAGTAATGATCCAAAACATAGACTCGGGGGCCAGAGTGTCTGGGTTAGAAACCCTGTTTTGTGCCAGGAGCTATGTGAATTCTTTGTGCCCCACTTTCTCCATCTGTAAAGTGGAGATGAAAAGCCCCATTTCACAAGGTCCCTTCCTGTCAGTTAAATGAGTTGATAAATGTAAAGTGCTTAGGACAGTACATCTTACATACCAATCTGTATATGCGTGTTTGCCGTTATTAATTTTATCAGTATTAATATTTCTGAGAAGGCAATAAGGAAAGAAAAGGTGACTGACTATCCCATATGATGGAGGGGTGGTTAAGGAATGTCTATTAAGGGAATGCTTTGCTGGCATTGAAAGCTAATGGCTAGGAAGACGATGCTAAAAAATGCTAATGATATAACGGTAAGTAAAAAAGAAACCTATAGATGACGATGTATGTTTCCCCTCTACCATCATCTACACTAGATTTTGTTTCACGATTTTTCTCATTTAAAGTTGAAAAAAGGGCAATAACAGAAAAGGGGGCACCTGGGTGGCTCACTCAGTCGAGCATCTGACTCTGGATCTTGACTCAGGTCATGGTCTCACAGTTGTGGGATTGAGCCCTGTGTCGGACTCTGGGTTGAGCGTGGGACTCGCTTAAGATTCTTTTCCTCTCTCCCTCTGCCCCTCCCCAACTTGTGCGTGTGGGCTCTCTCTCTCTCTCTTTCTCAAAAATAAAAAATAAATAAATCAAGTTGAAAAGGGCAGTTTGTTCGACCTTTCATTTTCTAAGTACCTTTCTCTCGACGAGATGGTAAAAAGGCTTGGAAGAGAATTCAGATCAGGATTCAGAGTTCGTGAAATCACTATTTTGTTTCTTCGCAGGTGATTAGCCGGGGCTGGAACCACAGCTGCGGAATCAGCTTGGCATGACCCTCCCAATTTCTGGCAAATGTGTATTTACTTGCCTCATTTATTTTCTGTTATATTGCCCTAATTGAATTATTCACACTTGCACCTTTTCGCTGACTCATTTTTGAAATGTAATTTTTCTCCCCACATTTGTTCCCAAGTATGTGCTTTCACTGCTAAGGATGGGGTTGAGGTTGGCCATTCTGGACGTGGATGGCCTCTTGGTGTTATTTCATATTTCCTGATGTACGTGTTCCCCCTCACCAAATGCTCAGACACTAAAGCACCCAAACTTGATGTGTTTCTGAGATGCAGGTTCTGTTCCGACCTGCACTGGGTGTGACACGTGGAAATGCTCATCTATTAAGCTTTGGTCACTTCCATGGAGGACAGGCCAATGCAGGGAGGGACAGCTTTCATGAGCATTTTATATGGGTCCCCTGATGGCTCAGCTGAGCAATACTGTCCAAATAGGGATCCAGGGACAGTTCTAAGTCATTTCTCACTTCAGGTGGATTGCCACCCTCCTTTGTCAGCCAGTGGCGCAAACAGAACTTTTCAGATTCAGGAGGCAGAGCTCCAGCTGACTTCAGCATATCTGCTTGAGATGAATGCTTGTAGCCAGAAGAAAATAGGTTCAATGAGTAGTGAGGACACTCGACTTGGCATTAAAAGATGCTTTCGTACGTTTCTTGAGGTGTGCTTCAATTTGGGCCCAGCAATTCCAGAGATGTGGCTCAGCTCCCCTTTTATCGATCGCGGGCAATTCGCACTTTCCTATAACTCTTCTTTAAAAACCGGCTTCAAATTTAAGCAGCTGCTGCACACGTAGGAGGGTGACAGAGGCAATTTTGCTCCCTGGGAAGAGCGTTACCATTGCTTTATGGAGAGGATCAGAGAAGCATGTCTAATCTAATTGTCTCCCAGTAATAGAGTCACTTTAAGACAGTCTCTTCTTGATGGAATTCGTTTCTGGTTTCTTAAATAGGGTCTTCTGCGTAATGTAGAGAGATTGGCTAACTCGGGTGTTGTGTGGCCTGCAAAGTAAGACTGATGGGTGAATCTACTTCCCAATGGCAATCCCTGCCCCTGGTTACTCTTCCAGGTCCTGTGGCGGGAGTGGTAGCTTCCCCCTGCCCCCCAAAGCCCATTGTGAACAATGGGTCAGAACAGTGCATTATGCAAACCAAATCCCATGGCTGTTTGTTACCCGAGGCTAAAATTTCATTGCCTATTATATTTCCGATGCCAAACTATGTCGGGACACCTGCAAATTACCCTATCAATGATTGTCCAAAAGCTTGTATTATAAGTGTATTTCAATATTAAAACGGCAGTATTAGATGCTTCAAACTGTTATATAAATCCTTTTCTGTTGTTAATTTGCTATGGAAACCTTAAATTAACTTGCAGATAAAGAATAATAATCATAATCATAACCATAATCATAACTGAAGTCCAAAATGAGGGCAGAAGGAGAAAACCTTGGTTTTTTAGCTTTTCCACAGTGGTCGTCCATCTACGCCAGTGACCATCCAGGCTTTGTGACCTGCGAACTTGGGCTGACTTGAGAGAACTTTCTTGGCAGGAAGTAAACTGAGGTATTCTCTGCACGTACTGTATCTGGTAGTAAATCTCTTTACACAAACGTATTCCCAGGGCTGCACTGGAAACTGCTACCTTCTTGCGAAGCTCACAAACTTGTAATGGCAGAAGCTCTAATCTCAAGGTTGAATTGAATTTTTTTTTCTTTATCCAAAATCTCTTGATTTTTATTTCTCAGCTCTCAGACACCGTCTGGAATGTGGCTCGATGCAGTAGCCTAACGGCCACATATGCTTGTGAGTGATGTGTTATTTGCCAGGGTTGTTATTTACAAAGTACCACAAATGGGGTGTTTGCACAGTAGATCTGTTCCAGGCCTCTCTTCTTGGCTTGTAGATGTCTGTCTTCATGTTCACATGGGTGTTCTCCCTGATGCCTGTCTCCGAATTTCCCCTTTCTATAAGGTCACATTGGATTAGGGCCCATCCTAATGACCTCATTTTACTTTGATTAGCTCTGTAACAGCCCTGTCTCCAAGTTCTGTCCCATTCTGAGATACTGTGGGTTCGAATTTCAAATTTGGAGTTTTAGAAGAGATGCAATTCAATGCATATGGTGGGCCTCCTCAGTCCTCTCGCTATGACATAGAATAGGCCTGTGAAACCTCCCTCCCAGATTAGGGTTCCCTCAACTTCACACGTATTTCACCTGGGAAGCACTGTTTCCTGATTTCTGAACTCAGATTGCTCCTCACTGCTTCTGAAACTCAAAGCCAAGTGGTCACATGCTCCCCCCGTCCTGCTTTGTTCCATCTCTATACCTCTTGTGCGGTAGAGGGATGTGCTTTTGAGATTTGATTTCTTTCTGTTCTTTCCCTACTTCCTTCAGAATAATCCAGATGAAATGGTAATGGTTTAATCTGCTGGTTGGGGGGGGGGTCTCCAATCTCTAACATAGATGCTCTTTGCTGGAATTGACACCTTATTTTTTTACTTAGATTCTGCCTTTGATACAGAGTTTTTCCCAACTCCCAAACTTGTGGAGAAGGCACACAAATCCAAGATTGGTCTTGCCATGTTTCCCCCCGGCCCCCTTGGCTCTAACAGCATAATAGAATTTGGGGCAAATGGTCCAGCACTGGATTCCTAGCTCCAGAGCTAAAAGTTTGAGCTTGATTTTCACTAATGCTTCAGAGATCATGGAAACTTTGGTGGGCTTGCCGTTTGAAAAAGGCATGTATTTTTCTATTCACTAATGCCTGAAAGGCCCGTATATGGAAAGGTACTCTTTCCTCTAAGGATCTTTGCCCCAGCTGTACTGTCTTAAGAAGACTGTAAGAAAAGGCTTGCCTATATTTATAAATCAAGCAGTAGCCTATTCCTTGCAAAAGGCATTTTCCTAGTCAGCGTCTGGCTTGATCCCTGTCACCTGAGCCTCTGCTAAAGTGCTTGAATTTTCTCAAGCCAGGTAAGACCTGCAAGGTACTTGTTTTAGGCCTAGTGTGCATAGCGCTAACTGCATAGTGACATCCACTTATCTGCGAACAGAGCCAACACCCAGCTGTAGTGACCTGCCAAAGTGGAATTTCAAGTGACACACAACCAAACTTAAACCCACCCACCAGGTCTGAAGAACAAAAGGTCACTTGCAAACTCAGCCTGCACCCAACCTCACATGGCCACTATGAGTCTCTCAAGCTGCGAAGTCTAAATATCCTGCTCATAAAATACCTACTGAGGTTCAGGGACCAAAGCCATGTGCCTTGAGTTCAGTCACATCTCTCTGAGCTCTTTTGATCCAAAGATTCCATTTTTTTTTTTTTCATTCTCAACGTTTGTGGCCCTGCATAAAAATGCCGGAGCTTGAGAGGTGCCCAATGAATAGTACCTCTCCCTCTTATCTGAGTTCTGAACCAGCTGGGAAATCAAGTTGATGGAAGACCAAAGGTACCTTTTAAAAAAAATTTTTTTTTAATGTTTATTTATTTTTGAGAGAGAGAGAGAAGGAGGTGGGGTGGGAGAGCAGGCAAGGGGCAGAGAGAGGGAGACACAGAATCAGAAGCAGGCTTCAGGCTCTGAGCTGTCAGCACAGAGCCCAATGAGGGGCTCAAACTCATGGACCCTGAGACCCTGACCCGAGCTGAAGTTGGAGGCCCAATCGACTGAGCCATCCAGGCGCCCCCAACATGCTATCATAATTTCCAATAACGCTGACAATGGAGAATGTAGCGTATGTCTGGAGGCAAATAAGCTTTGTTGAACTGAACCCCAGAATTACACAAATATACCCACCACTTACAGCAGGACTGGACCATCATAGGTATCCCCATGCAGGCAGACTGTCACTGTAGCACTTACGGTAGATAGGACAGACCATAACCCATGCTTCGTGGGCACAGCAGCTCTGGAAGGCAAAGGGAAAGGCAGTGCCAGACCTATGTATGTCCATTTCCTCTCTTGAACTCATCAGTAAGAGTTTTCCTCCCCTGGTGAAGGAGAGAGGTGGGAAGGCCACACTAACGGAGCTCGTCCACATGGAAGGACCCATCAGGCATTGGGAGGAGGAGAGTGACACCCACACTCACCCCAAACTCACCCCTCACCACCAGAAAAACAAGTACATGCACACAAAAAACCTTTTTTACCCCACACTTCACACTCATCTCCTATTTCATTTTCATCTTCCATTCTTGTGATGTTTTCATCTTTTTAGGGCTCTCAGCACTCTTGGGCTATTGTCCCAAATATACAGAGTCCCTGAGTGTGGAACTCCATCGGGGCCAGTCACCCCCAGGAAATGCTCCCATGTTCCTTGACCCCTATCAAAAATACCCATCAAGTGCACCACATGCTTCTCAACCTGGAGTTGCATCTGGCTGGTGTGAGTGGGAGATCTGAAACCACCAAGTAAATGTGGCCACCATATGAATGTGGCCCTCATTTAATAAAATGAGTTCCATTAGATCATCTGGAGAAAAATAACACCAGCAAGAGCAAGACCCCATTCTGTTGATAGTAATCAAATACATCTACGTTTTGGAATACAAGGCAAATTTATGTGGATTTTCAAGTAAAATATAAGGCTTTGAAGGGAACTGACCTTGACACTGGCTGCTTCGTACCATTCTCTTGGTGCCTCCAGGGATGTGCAGTCACTCTCTGTTGGTGCGGAAGTGGGGAAAGGGGGGACATGTGTCTCCATTAAACATTGGGAAAAACACTAAAGTGGCAGGAAAAAACAAGAATTCTGAAGTCAGCTAAATATTGTGGGCAATGTCCACTTTCCAGCTAAGTGACATTTCACAAGTAACTTAAATGAACTGGGCTCTGTTCTTTTATTTGTAAAATGAGACACAATTAAATTTTCTTACTGCATAAGGTTCATGTGAGGAACGATTGAGATAATATCCATATAAGTCATTAACACAGCGACTAACACATAGCGGAGGCTGTTGTTGAGATGACGCCATCTTAATTGATTTGTTTATCCATTTAGCTGGCATTAGTTCACCTGTTTACTCATTAACCCACATCCATTAATCTTTTAGTGTCTACTTTATATGTAAATACCTTAAGTCAGCATGATAATCTAACACAATTCGTTACCAATGTCAATGGCACCCAGGTCCATAGGCGGGTTACACTAAAAGCATTTGGATGTACAGAGGAAATTCTTTAAAAAGGTCTTAAATATGTCACTGATATTGCTATTCATTACACAAGTTAATAGAAAGGGGAGGATGTAAGAATTTTAGAACACTTTTAGAAATATCACTAAATATGTCTACTTAGTGACATTACGTTTTGGAAAATTATTTTTTGAAAAAGTACCATCTGTAACATAATAAAATATTTAATAGTAGAATGATTATTTTATATTTTACTTCTTACACGTCACATAATTTGTACTTTTATTACATAAAACATAATTATATGAGTTTAATAATATAATATTTCACACAATAAAATTAGTAGGTTTTTGAAGAACGGGTTCTTTGTTTTTAGTCTGAGGCTGTTTTTTTAAATTTTATTTATTTATTTTAAGTAAGCTCTAAGGCAAATGTGGGGCTCAAACTCATCCCCCCCACCTCCGCCCCGCCCCAGATCTAGTTGTCTGCTCCACCCACTAACCCAGCGAGGCGCTCCTAGTTTGAGTTCTTCACAGATTTAACACAAGTTAGTCTTCAAACTCTAGAGGCATTAACATGAATTGGAAAAAGAATAAAGAACGTTCGTGATGGGACCATGTGGGCTGAACCCCAGCGCAGAGCATGGTCCTGGGAATTGGAGACTGGTCGACCCCAGCAGAAGCGGGTCATCATCCCGGAAGCCACTGGGGTGCGTGTGGCAGGTGTGCACAGCGCCCCAGCAGAGGTGTTACAGCTGTGGAAGCAGGCAGACCCTCAGTTGTCAGAAGCACTCTTTTAATGTCTTTGCAAAGATGCATTAAACAGGATAATTAAGTGAGCGAAGAATCTCTGAACCATAAATAACCCACGTAGGAAGCAGTGGGAGAGAGATCTATGAACATAGCAGGGTTGGCTATAGCTCTAGAAGACGAAGGCTGGTGCCTGATGTCCCTTGCTTGTGCACCTGCCAGGCTGTGACGGATCCAGCCAAAGTTGTGTCAGTGTATTCCGGCTAAATTTTTCTGGTTTCGCTCCTGTTTTCGTGTCCTGCACTTAAAACACAGACGAGGGCACTTTAGAGCCTTGTGTGACCTTAGAAAAATGGCCCTGTCCAGTTTCCAAGGTCTACACTTGAAGGGACTGATCAGGTTGGGTCTGACCTACCTTAACAGTGGTTGTGAGCAACTAACTGAGGATTGGGAAACCCTATTAAGATCTAGTTCCCTGAAAGAATCTGGTTTCTGTGACCTCTCCTGGCGTGTTTCTAATCAGATGGTTGGAATTTAAGTGAGACTGTGCGAGGTGATGGGTAAAAGGGAAACAGAACCTCAGATAATACACACTGAGAGGAGTTCTCCAGGGGCGAACCCCTCGTTTTAGCAGCTCTGAGGAGTCACGGATGGGCATGAGGGATGTGCAGGCAGGCTTCTGGGGCATTCTTCTAGCAAGTACCATGACTGAAGTTTATGTGATGTCTGACTGAGATGAGAAAAGATGGCCTCGGAGGCTTCAGGAAGGAGTAAGTTTATGCTGGTACAGAGTAACTACTAACACTATCCAAAACATGAGCGATGGTGTAGACAGCACCAAAGAGATGGGCTCTGCCACCAAAATGGGTGGTCTTAGTCTTGATAGTGGCATTTGCTTTGCGCTTGTGAGGTGTCCCCCACTGTGTGCACTATGCTTTATGTATATTAGCTCATTTGGACCTTACAAAAACACTCTGAGGAAGGTGCCAGTCCTATGGCTTAGTCTCACGGCATGTGTTTGGAGAAAAAGAAAATGAGACATGGGTTCCATGATGACTAAAAGACAAAGTCAGAACTTTAACACAGATACAATGAACTCTGGGGAGCACACTCCCCTACAGGAATGCATTTGTGGAGCACGGGTTTAGAATAGTTGGAAAATTCTTGCCACCGAGCGCTAACTGTTGACCTTCTAGAACGAGGTCAGTGTGTGGGTGGCACTCAGGAAGGCACATTTGCACAGTGGTGAAGAGCAAGAAGGAAATGCAGTTCTGAAAAATGCCTAGTTGCGTACAATTGTGCAGTTCAGTGAACCTCTGTATCAGGAAATAGTGGTATCAGATAATACATAGTAAGGATTAATCAATACATTTGAATGCTTCAGTCCATGCCTATTCTTTGGTAAGCCCTTTTCGTATCACAACGGAATAGAGAGTGGAAACAAGAGTGGTTTAAAGCAAATGTTATTTCTCCATAATTGCTAGTATTCCATCCATAGTCATCAGTTAATATTTACTTTTGATTGCACCTGATAGAAGCTCAAATAAAACCAGCTTAAGTAAGATAAAAAAAAAGGCCATGGGCTTCAGGTAAGGCCAGAATCTGAAGGTCAAATACTGGCACCCTTTCTCTTTCTCTTTCTCCTACTCTCCTTTGGTTTCCTCCGGGTTGACTTTATTCTCAGGCAGACTTCTTATATACGCTGCTAAATTAAAAGGAGCAATGGATCTAGTTCTAGGAAAAGAACTGACTGGGTCTTGGAACTAACCTTGTGTGGAAAGAGACTGCTCATGGGGTCATTTGTTAGACAGCTCTACCACGAGAATGGGGAAAAGAAGGTCCCCAGATGAAAAGATTCCAGGCAGGCAAAGACAAGATAACACATCTGACTTTATATTTGGCATTTCTGAAGGATAAGAGCTTTATACCACCTGGTCTATTTTTTACAACTGAGTATTGGATATGTGATAACTGGCATACATTAAGCGGTTTCAGATATATCACCAATTGGGGGTCGTTTTGAGGAAGAACCTCTTCTTATATGGGACACGTTATTTACTTCATGATCAGTCAATAGCCAACAAGTCTTTATGAAGCAATCCCCATAGCCTAAGAATCCTGCTGACACACAGCACAAAACAAATCAGCGATTCCATACCGTGATAATGGGGGTGTCTCCTGACAAGAAAAGCCCCAGCCCCAGCTGCAAGCCCACATTTTCGAGTGATTTTCAATACCACTGCTTCAGAGAAGTCCAAGAGTACGGATCATCTTTGTGTATGGCAGGTAATCTATGTGGGGCAGATCCGTAAGATGCTTTGTTTTTGTTTTGGTGTTTGTTCTCAGCGTCCTTCCCTCGGGTGATTTCACTGTTTATTAGCACCCTCTGGGAGCCAAAAAGGAATACAAATCTCCGATTTGTCTGGCTTGTCAGAGAGGGGTGTGAAACCACAGGGTTCATAGGATATGAACCCATAGGATGGGTTCATAGGATATGTCACGGCCAGAGGAATCAGAGCCAGCTAGATGAACACATCCTCCTTTTCTTACAGAAAACCATGTTGAGTGTATTCCAGGCTACAAGTAACTACAGACCTTGAGCTCTGCTTGGCTTCACATCTGACACCAGGAGGTCAATTCTGGAGAGTTAGGCAGGGTCTGCTATCTTAGTAAAACCCGACTTCACTCCAGCTATGGCGCGCATTGAAAAGGCTTTGAGAAAGTGATAAAATGAGATTTGCCATCAAGAAAGAACACTCTGACAGTGAATGAAGAATAGATCAGAGGGAGGCAAGAACTTTTACCGTATCCAGAGAACAAGCCAGGGGTCTGAATGTAGAAAATATGAAGAAGTGATAAATGTTCCCATGGTAATTGAAGTTCAGAGCTAAGGAGAATGTGGATGGAGATCTAGACTGGAGAAGGGGCTGTCGTGATATCAGGTGGGATTTCACCATCAGCTGGCCAAGCTGTCCTGCTGTCACCCTCTCCCTTCTTCTCCTGTGTCGTGGCTTTTGAGTCCTGGCAGATCTGTTACCAGAGGCAACACAAAGACTAGGGCCACTGCCAGAGTCACAGCTTCCCTGGGGCAGCATTGGCGTCTGTTGTCAGTGTCTTTCCTCCGTTTGGGAGGTGCGTCTGTCCTCCGTTTGGGAGGCATGTGCTCATTTTCTTTCACACATTGGTGTGTCTGGTCTGAGAATTTGCAGTAGATGGGACCATGAGGCCACCCCGAGGAGACCTTGCAACAAAGGAAGTAGTAGGCTGTGCAGTTCGTGTTTTCCCTGCAAAGTCACCAGTCGCGATGTCCCAAAACTCCCGATTTTAGCACACATATTTTGAGGGACGCCTGGGTGGCTCACTTGGGTTAGCATCCAACTCTTGATTTCAGCTCAGGTCATGATCTCGTCGTTCATGAGATCGAGCCCTGCATAGGGCTCCGTGCTGACAACGTGGAGCCTGCTTGGAATTCTCTCTCCCCCCCTCTACCTGCTCCTCCCCTGCTTGCTCTCCCTCTCTCTCTCTGCCAAAATAAATAAACACGAAAAAACCCCACATATTTTGAGAACATTCTTTTACTCTCCTGAATTAAAATAATAGCTTGCATAACCAACCTAATTCTAAACAGCTATACAATGCCCTAACTGTACTTTGAAGTAGGTATAATTCAAAATTAACATGGAATATTATATCTTCCGATATATAACTGCTTGGGAATAACTGTACTCCAGGATGAAAAAAAAAAAAAAAACACTGCTACAGCTTCATAAAACACTACCTAGGGGCAGTGTACTGCTCCCAACTGGGAGCCACTGGGTCATCTCAATGTGTCTCTTTAACAATGAGACAACTGTGTCATTGGAGGGGTGTATAACTTCCTCAGGATACACCAGGAGGCAAAGCCAGAGCTCAGGTTCTCAGATCAGCCCCAGGGCCCCTTATAAGCACCACTTCACCTGCAATAGACTCCTGGCATAGAACCGCAGCGGCAAGATTTGCCCACATTGAATAGTCTCCAGGGTGGAGTAAAAAAAAGCATGGGCTTCAAAATTTCTCTTTATGTCCGTTAGGGTAGGGGGACAGGCACAAACAAGGATGCCAAGAAGTCAGCAAAGTGGTCATCAAACATATCCAGTGACCTTGATAGCTCGTTTTTTTTATGTGTTTTCACATTCATTCATTCATTCACCTTGGGCTTTCAGGACTGTCCCTATACACACACACACACACACACACACACACATATACATACATATATGTATATATATATATATATATATATATATATATAATTTATTGTCAAGTTAGCTAACATATGTGTATGCAGTGCACTTTTGGCTTTGGGAGTAGATTCCCGAAGTGATTCATTGCTTCCATACAACACCCAGTGCTCATCCCAACAAGTGCCCTCCTCAATGCCTATTACCCATTTTCCCCACCCTCCCTGACTCCCTACCCCCATCAACCCTCGGTTTGTTCTTTGTATTTAAGAGTCTCTTATGGTTTGCCTCCCTCTCTCTCTCTTTGAAACTATTTTTTCCCCTTCCCTTCTGTTAAGTTTCTCAAATTCCGCATAGGGGTGAAAACGTATGATATCTGTCTTTCTCTGACTTATTTCACTCAGCATAATACCCTCCAGTTCCATCCATGTTGTTGCAACTGGTGAGATTTCATTCTACTTCATCGCCAAGTAGTATTCCATTGTGTATGTATGTATATGTGTAGACACACACACACACACACACACACACACACACACCACATCTTTATCCATTCATCAGTTGATGGACATTTGGGCTCTTTCTATAATTTGGCTATTGTCGATATCACTACTATGAACATTGTGGTTCATGTGCCCCTTCGAATCAGACTTTGGAGAGATTCCTAGTAGTGCTATTGCTGGGTCGTAAGGAAATGCTATTCTTAATTTTTTGAGAAACCTCCACTGTTTTCCAGAGAAGCTACATCAGTTTCCATTCCTATGAACAGTGCAAGAGGATTCCCTTTCTCCACATTTTCACCAGCATCTGTTGTTTCCTGAGTTGTTAATTTTAGTCACTGTTTTTGCGAAGTTTGTAGCTCAGTGTAGGATATAGTAAGTCAGGCGTTAATAAGTGCAGTGAAGCACTTGGGGGTTTTGTCATTGGATAATTGGGGAAGAATTCTCTGTACCGGGGACATTTAGCTAAATCCTAAATGGTGTGATGGAAGCAGCCAAGCTAAGATCTGCATTCCAGTCAGGGAGACCAGCAAGTTATAAAGGCACCGAGGTAGGACAGAATGTGTCACTGATAAAGTGCTAGAATATAGGAGGTGGGTCCCCCCCATCTTGTCGTCTTGCCAGCATCCCAGAACTATGTCTCTGTTCTCCCCCTCCCCCAAGGTTGATCATATGACCCAATTTTGGCCATTTACATCTTCCTGAAGGCTTTCTGAAATGAAGATCTTCTAGCTGCCCTGGGTGGGCCTGTCCTTCCAGAAATAATTGCTGTCCTTCCAGAAATAATCGCTGTCCAGCTGCCTTTTTTTCTTTTTTCTTATTTATTTATTAGAGAGAGAGAGAGAGAGAGAGAGAGAGAGAGCGCATGTGAGTGGGGAAGAGGGACAGAGGGAAAGAGACAGAAAGAGAGTCTTAAGCAATCTCCATGCCCAGTGTGGAGCCTGACACGGGGCTTGATCCCATGACCACGGGATTATGACCTGAGCCAAAATCAAGAGTTGGATGCTCAACTGACTGAGCCACCCAGGTGCCCCTGTCCAACTATTTAATAAATGAATGCCCCAAGACCATTCCAATTATTTATTTTTGTGCTTAAGTTAGTCAGAGCTGGCTTCTGGGTTTTTTTTTTTTTTTTTTTTTTGCATTGAACAGCCAAAAGTTGAGTGCTATTTTTAGCTCATTTTCATAAAGATGTCTCTAGAAACCGACTTTTACCTTTGTCTGGTAGTAAAGAAAAAAGTAGTTATACATTGTATTATTGGGGCCGATGGGAGGGGTTGGTTCAGCACAATAAATATGAATAGAATCGTCACAATCGCCATCGAATAATAATTTGACAATACCAATAACCGGCTTCCTAGATTTGCTACTACTCTACCAAAATATGAGCACTTTGTGAGTATTGTTTCTGTCAGCTTGCTCTACCAAGTGGCGAGAAGTTTTTTTAGACTGGGTTAGCTGTGCCATAGGCTTCTTTTCTGTGAGAATGGCAGGCATTCTGTGAGAATCACAGGCAAATTGAATCAATTATGTGATTAATAGGCCAAATTTATCCTAGGCCTGTCATACTCAAGAGACAATTTGTTTGCATTTTGCTTAGCAAGAAATAACTGTTGAGATCATCCAACAAAATGTGAGATGAATCTTCTTTGGAAGGTGCCCAGAGGCCAAGTGCCCAATGAGATGTGTTCAGCAGGGAGGTGGGCAGGTAGTTTTTTTCTGTCCCTGGATATGCTTGGAGGAGTTTCAGAGGGAATCGTTAGATAAGCACCGGGAGCTTTTTAAAAAGCAAATTTCTAAATAATTATTTAAAGTAATATTTTAAACTACCATATATGCTTTGGGAAGCACTAATTTTTACACCCATAATTAACTCTAATTTTGTCTTCTTTTTATGCTTTCCTAACTTAAAGCCTCTCTCTCGTCTACCTCTGTAGACTTTGCAAAGCTAAGAACTTCCCTTTACATTTATTTTCTTAATTTCCTTCTGAATTATTGGTTCCCCAGGTTTAAGGTCGCTCTTGGGTATTCTACCCTAAGTAATAGAACAAGGTACGTTAACTTTATCACACTTGGCTTCCAGTTTTCCTTAATTTACAAATTGTCAGTAGCATAAACACTCCCCTAGCTCATTTTAAAAACTGGTTTAAATCTTTCTCTGAAAATAAATATATTTTTTTCCTGAACTAAGTGTTATTTCTTTATGCCTCAACCAGCCAGTTTCTTCTGTCTTTCTGCGAAGCATATATATATATATATATATATATGAAATGTACTGTCCAATAAGGCAAAAGTAGCTGGCTGTTCTGAAGTTTCTTTGCAACACAAAGCCCTTGTGGTAGCAGAGGCAGATATTCTATCTGAGAAGTATTTTGTCTTTGGCATCACCAAGAGCAATGCTGATTAGGTCAGTGAGTTCAGTGCAATGCTAAAGGCAATTCAAAGAACTTCCTTATCTTTTAATGTATATAATCTCCAGAAAACCAACAAACCAGGTGTTTTTATATCCACTGTCTCGCGTGTTTAGATTACAGTTCCTGGGGCGCCTGGGTGGCGCAGTCGGTTAAGCGTCCGACTTCAGCCAGGTCACGATCTCACGGTCTGTGAGTTCGAGCCCCGCGTCAGGCTCTGGGCTGATGGCTCAGAGCCTGGAGCCTGTTTCCGATTCTGTGTCTCCCTCTCTCTCTCTGCCCCGCCCCCGTTCATGCTCTGTCTCTCTCTGTCCCAAAAATAAATAAACGTTGAAAAAAAAAAAATTAGATTACAGTTCCTGAAAAGTCACTTGTGGCAGGGACTGGTTAAAAGTCCGACTTGATTTTGGCCCAGGTCGTGATCCCACAGTTTTTGAGTTTGAGCCGCACGTCGAGCGGACAACACGGAGCCTGCTTGGGATTCTCTCTCTGCCTCCCTCTTTGCTTCTCTCTCTCTCAAAAATAAATACATTTTAAAAAATTGTTAAAAGGTCACTTTTGGCCGAGGCTCACTCCCAAGTGAGTAATGAAAGGTTCTGGCCTAGGACTCAGGGCTCTAGATTGTAGCTACTAGATTTGCTGCAAATCTAGCATTCAGTGCTTCTTTGAATAATAACAGGGGCTTTGGACAACATGAGACAGATTTGTGTTCAAATCATAGCTTGACCGTTCATTTAGTTTTGTGTCTTTGTTTTTTGTTTTGCTTTTTTTTTTTTTATAGTTTTGTGCCTTTGGACAAGATTAGCAATTTATTTTCTGTATCTTAAGACTTTCCTGAGGAGCTGTTGAATTAGACACGATGCCAATGCAATATACACAGCATGTGTTTTCAAAGTCATGGTTATTAATATTGTTAAGTATCAATGTCATCATTATGATCATGTTTCCCATCACTTGGAGTTACCCCGTGCTTTTGTTTAGCAAAACAAGTGCCACCTAAGTTGATTGTTTCCTTGTTCCTGAGGAAATTTAAGGATCATTAAAGATATTGTGAACTGTGATTTCTGGGCAGCGAGATAACTGCAAAAAGAGAAAATACAATAAGCCTCAAACTTATCGAATGTCAACCTACTCACACTCTCTACTTGACTGTCTAATGAGCCTATGGAACTCAGCATCCCCTAAACTCCATTGTTGGTTTCTGTCCCCCTCACACCTGCTGTACCCATGTCCTTCCTCACATGGTTGCTTCCGTCCTGCCAGTCACCAAGACTAAAAGCTTGGATTCATCCTTGGTTCCTCTCTTTCTCTTATGTTTACATAAAATCCATCAGCAAATCCTACTGGTTCTACCTTCGCTCCTGGATTATTCCATAACATCCCAACAGGTTCCTCTGCTTCTATCCTTGGTCTCTCAAGGCTTTTCCTTGCGAAAAGTAATTAAAACATTCTTTCAAGACTATTTTTTGGTATGGGAAAAATGGAGATGGAATTGAGGAGGGCAGCATTCATAAACCAGTTCTGGATAGTAGGACTTGGAATAAAATACTGCTTGCCAGTCCATACCTATATCCACATGGCTTTACAGACCTATCATCACATGTGCTCAGAAGTGTGATGGGGATTTGGGAAGTGCTGGGGATGGTCATCAGTCATGACAACATTTAGATCACAAACTATGTAAACTCATAGACACTTTGGTTTACTGTTGTCTCAAGTGTCTTCTTAGTTGATGCTTTTTAGAGCTTCTCATAGAAGCTATGGGTTCTTCCATTCTTCCACTGTCTTTTTCTCTTCCATGTGAACCTACTCCAGTGAGCATTGGTGTTCATAGGGGAGCACACGCATCCTAAAAATACTGATGAATACCTTGTAGAAGTGATAACTGTCTCCTTAATAAAATTCTTGATGACTATTTGATGCTATTAGGAAGAAAGCATTTCCTTCCCTCATTAGGGACAGAATAGATGATTTACAATCAGTTTATTGGTAAGAATGCTTTTGATCTGCCATACACATTTATGAGAAGAATAGCTTTGGGGACATCTTATGTATTTTTAGCCATCTTCTTTGCCATAGTCATGTTTATGGGCTGCTTGAACTTGTGAGCTCAGCTAAGCTATCTATCTAGCATACTTTGATAGGCTCTTTTGCAAACATTTCAGTTTTGGCATCAGAATAAAACAAAAATCCAATCCTCATCTCAGAGATGTCAGGCTCTATGGAAAAAGAAACAGTATTATGGCAAGCAAGGACTTTGGGATTCTTGTTACAGAAATAAACATGCACAAAGGGCAAAACATTTCCAATTTCAATGGCCAAATTCTCATTCACCTGTTGTTTCCTCTGATCGTCATCAACTTTTCAGTATAGAGAATGGGGTGAGAGCTGTATACTTCAAGATAACTAGTTACTGATGGGAAGTTCTGACCAAGTGGGCCTGAGTGAATCCCATGAGTTTAAAGTCAGACAACATTAGCCAGTTATTAAGTACAAAAGGTGAAGATTGAAAGACTGGTAAAGCTTTCTTCTTCAGATATAATATGGCTCTAGACTTAGAGAAACCCTTTGACCTCAGTCATGTAGCACAACTTGTATCCTTTGTGTTCCGTGGAAACGCCAAGTTGGGAAGCTTTGAGGAAACAAGCGAATAATTAAATAAGCACGACAGTTACAGAAGTAGGCAAGCTTCTCCAATCCTGAGAATTCCATGTCTCTCCACTGCATTCATTTGCTATCTGTTCTTAAAGCGCTTAAAAGCATCAACTAAGGACACTTGAGACAACGTTGAACGAAAGTGTCTGTGTGTTTACACAGTCTGTGATCTGAATGTTGTCATGAGTGATGACCATCCCCAGCACTTCCCTACTCCCCACAACTATAAAGTTTTGTCTTTATTCCACTGCATTGTGACCAGACCCAGGTCTGATCAACAGCCAACTCTATCTTCCCTTTTCCCAAGGACTTCATCCCGATCTTCCTTGGTTCTTGAAGTGCAACGCGGCTGTTTGAATGGAGGATAAACCAGCCATTTTTCCACACCAGCAGCAGGAGAGAAAATAAGAGCTGCTCCACTTCAGCTCAATTGATGTTTCTTTTTCTCTTACAGAAGGGCAACATTTGTCTACTCCTGTGGAAAATAGACTATTGAATGTTATTCTGAGGTGGCCCCAGATGTTGTTTTACCTTGTTCTCTAATGATGGACAATGGTGACAAGATATAGGACATGTGCGCGTCTCTGAAAATACTAAACTTCACGTTAGTTTCTGCTGGAGCTTTTCTTCTCTTCACGGGCTTATGGAATTTACTTTTCTCGTATTTTCTTCCTTCTCAGCAGCTTAATTCAATAGTCTATGACATATTTCCAAAGAAGGTCTAATGATATCTCCATCTGACCTCTTTGGTCATGTGGCCTTCCTACTTTCACATTAATGGGTGGAATATGATTTCTCTCTCCTTGCAACGGGGCTAGACTCAGAGACTCATTTTGAATCTACTCACCAAAAAATATCAGTAAAATATACGAGAGCTGAGATCACAATGACAATAAGATGTTGTGGAAGTGAAGACGGCATGACTTCTAAAGCTAGGTCAGAAAAATCTTAGAGCTTCTATCTAGGTCTCCTGAAATGTCTCCTAATGCTTCTTCTTGAAACCTAGCTTCTAAGTTGTAAGAAGCTCCAGGTACATACAGAAATCACACATAGGTGTTCCAGTAAACAATCCCAGCTGGGCTCAGCCTTTAGGCCACCCCTCCATAAGCATCAGACTTAAAATGAAAGTGGCCTCAAAGTGATTTCTGTGCTTTGCTGTTTGAGTCATCCCAAGCCAATGGACTATTCTCAGCCATGGCCCAAACATCACGAGAAGAGAAGAGCCATCCCCCCTGTGTTCTCCCTATGTTCCAATTAATGAGCATATTAAATGGTTGTTGCTTAATGCCACAGTGTTTTATGGGTGGTTTTAATAAAGACATAGATCATTGTAATAGAATTGAATACCAGGAGCAGGGTATTCCCAGAACAAAAACTTAAACCACGTGTCATCATGCTTAGGATTAGGTTGCAAGTGGAAAATGGAAGGGTTTTGAAGCTTCTGTTAGGAAAAGTTGGAAGGACTTCAAAGAGGCTGTTGATGGAGGCTGGAACGTCAGTAAAAATATTATTATGGGAGATTGCAAAAAAGTTTGATGACACAGTTACGTGTGATGATATAGAATATAGAAAATATGCCTAATGAATTGGTGGGTTTCCTAACGAGGTTTCCAAGCAGAATATTCAGAGTTACCTCTTTTAGTGACCCATCCTAAGATACAAAGACAGACAGACAGACAGAGAGAGATGAAGTGAAAATAATGTTTAGCTTTCAAGCAAAAGTTAGTAGAAATATAAAGAAACCATGACTTTGTGAATTGGAAAATTTAATTGATTCTCATTCCCAGCCTCTCCAGATGGCAAAAGATTCTCAGAGCAAGAAAGACCTCGGGGCAAATACCAAAGCCAAAGCACTGTCAGGAAAATATAGTCTCAGGGTAAAGATGAAGTAAATGGCAAAATCGTGAAACTTTTGTGAGCTGTAAAAAAGACGTAAGATGGTGCCTCAGCGGTTCTTTTAGATGGGTAAAGGCCTTCTAAGGATTTAAAGGACGTACCTCATAGACTTTGTTAAACAACAGGGCTTTTACGAATCTAAGGGAAATACCCCATAGCAGCCTCATGAGGGGCTCTGGATAGAGAAAGGCTATCTCGAAGAGATTTGCGGGTGTTAATTTTTTTGAACAGAGTGAACAACAAAATAATTCATAGAAATCCCACGAGGTTTTAAAGAAGTTATACTGGCAGGACTATCACCAACTTGAGCTAAAAGAAACAGAGACAGTACAAAATAAAAGAGGCATTTGACACTCGTACTTCCCCAAGCAGGAGATAAAATGAGAAAAACACTCCCTTCAAACACAGGCTATTTTTCAAGGCGAAAGCAGATGACCCAGAGCCTGGAACTAAGATCCCAGAGGCTAGAGCCAACAGACACAGAAATAGACACAGAACAATGTGTGTTTGTGTTGGGAAAGTTTCTACCTGATAGACTAGGCAAGATCCCTCTCAAGTGAAGACCAAGGACTGTGGAAGGAAGATGTTTACTGGCTTAGAGGATTCACCATGCTTTAGGGCCCTTCATGAGCCTCAAAGACTGAATTGGGTGGGCTCATAGAGAATGGTTTCATTTTCCAGGGGTAGACTTACATTAGGCAAACCCATTCAATTGACTCATAGAATCAGAGTTCAGCATTTATGAGAAATCACTGTCACTGGAATTTGAATACTCAAAGACGGTAATGATCAGAAAATTCTCTTTCTGTTGTCAAAGTCCTTCTCCCAGTGATTTAGGGCATAACTTAAAGTCTCCTTAGTAAGCTGGCATCAGAAAAAAAATGTGTGTGTTTGGATGGAATTTATTAGATGGGCTGAATGTACGGGGGTCTCAGGCTTCATCTCATCTCATGGTCTCATAATAGGGATGGTTGTGCACTGTGCATTAGGCCACAGTTCCTTGTCAGCAACCCAGTTTTGGCAATGCCTGCCAAAAGGATTAGAAAGTGGAAAATACAAGGCTAAATCTTGCTTCGCTCTGTGCTGTGCTTGAGTGGAAGCTGACAGTGTTCACCCTGCAACTCCTATTTACCATGCCTCCACGGCTCCTTATATTTCCCTACTGTTCAAAACATTCTTCTTTAGACATGTCAATAAAGTCAATCAGGCGACACTGAAGTGTTTAATATCTGGGGATCATTCTGTATTCTTGAAGTGTATTTGCAGTATTATTTTTCTTTACATTTTGTGTGCTTCCCAAATGCTTCAAAAATCTTCATTCCCTCTCTATTCATGGAGTTATCCTACGCTAGGGGATGATGCATTTATCTATGATTCATTGTGTCTATGAAGTATTCTGTACTTTTCAAATATTAATTCCTATGTGATGTCATGACACACTGGAGCTTTTTCCTAGTAGGCTGGCATCCTGTAATTTTTCTGACAAGCCTATGCTCCAAATTGCTCCTTATTTCCTCCTTAATCAAGTCAACCATTGGTCTAATTATGATAGTGGCATGTCTTACTTTTTGAAATTGTCTGATTTCATTGGGATTTTGCCATATCTGCAGTGAAGGTTTGTTGTTCCAAACCCCTTTGTTTATAAGCATTAGACATTCACTTTCAAGTAGATATTAAAAAGAGAAGTTTATGGTTGCTTTGTAATTGAAGGCTTGATCCTGTCATTGCAATGTTGGATGTTTTTCTGTTATTTCATTGATCTCATCTGCTGTTACTACAGATGACTTCATTCATGTAGCCTTGGGAGATGATTCTAAAGAATCCCAAGTCACATAAATTTTATGACCTCACATTTAGAAGAAGAACGAAGTTATCTCTCTCAGTATGCATACATGATCAAAGTTTTGTAACTTGGTCTTATCCTTGATCTTATTAATTTATTTCTAGTAGAATCGCAATGTTTTGATTGGCCTGTGTAGGCCACTCATGGATATTGGAAGTCAAACTATGAGAGCTACACCAGAATCCATGTAATGGGAAGGAGTGATTTCCCAAAGGCAGACTGAGGGTTTTTTTACAGGACGGATGACAAATGCTATTCTGAGAATGATATTAACAGAGAGCACATATTTACATAAATAGGCTATATCCTGTAATGATTGCAAAGGTACTTGTGATTTCAGCTTTTGCCCTCTGTGGGATACGTAGAAAGTCATTGTGAAATTATCTGAAAACATAACGTGTGACCAAAATAATGTTCTATTAAAGGGTTGGCCAACTATAGCCCATGGGCCAAATCTGCCTGTCTGCTTGCTTTTGTAAGTAAAGCTGTATTGGAACGCAGCCATACCCATTCCTTTACTGTCTATGGTTGCTTTCACTCTACAACAACAGGATTGAGTAGTTGTGACAAAGACCAGTTGGCCTACAAAGCTGGAGATATTTACCATCTGGTTCTTTACAGAAAAAGTTTGATGATGACTGTTTTTCTAATAGAAAGATTTTCTTGTTCAATTGAACCATCTCTAACCAGTAATTAGGATGAGGAAGGGACAGAGAATTAACCTGATCAACTGATTCAGTAAAGGTAATTGACATAAGGTATATATTACAGGTAAACTAGATTTGTCTGGATTAACTGAGATTATTTTACTGAGGTAAATATTCATATTTTCTCTGTGTCTCATCTCAGAGACTAAATACATTCTGAGACATTTCCAGAAGTAGAGATTAATGGTTGAAAGGAAGGAGAAGTGTGTTGGGAGTATAGATTTTCTGAATATTGCCATGTTCAGGGAATATAAAGATATGCCCATGGGTTTCAGAGGATGTCTCCAGTAACATCAGCTGGGGGTGAATCAAAATTGAAATTGCATCTGGAATTTGTCAGTTCATTAAATCTCACTTTACCAGTAAATTTCATGTCTAAGTTAGCCTGGGCTACCAAAACAAAATACCATAGACAGAGTCACGTAAACAATAAAAATTCATTTATCATGATTCTGGAGGCTGGAAGTCCAAGATCAAGGTGCCAGAAAGAGAGGTTTTATTTTGAGGCCTCTGTCCCTGGCTTGTAGGCAACCATCATCATGCCTATGTGCTCACGTGAACTATTACTTGTATGCAGAGAGAGAGAGAGAGAGAGAGAGAGCAAGCAAGAGTTCTGGTGTTTTATCTTATGAGGCACTCATTCCATCATGCGGACCCAAGCTTCAAGAAATTATTTAACCCTAATTATCTCCCAAAGGCCCCACCTCCATATACCATCATGTTGGGGCATAAATCTTCAACATATGAATTATGCGAGGGGGACACAAACATTCAATCTGTAACATTTCCAGCGTCAAAATTTTGCATGTGCATATATGTGACCAGGTGATCCAGTGTCAGACAAATAGAGAAGAAATCATTGTAACCACTTAATAAATATTAATTGAACTTGGGGCGCCTGGGTGGCACAGTCGGTTAAGCGTCCGACTTCAGCCAGGTCACGATCTCGCGGTCCGTGAATTCGAGCCCCGCGTCAGGCTCTGGGCTGATGGCTCAGAGCCTGGAGCCTGTTTCCGATTCTGTGTCTCCCTCTCTCTCTGCCCCTCGCCCGTTCATGCTCTGTCTCTCTCTGTCCCCAAAAAAAATCAATAAACGTTGAAAAAAAATTTTAAAAATATTAATGGAACTCTTATTAGATTTTCTAGTTTTTGTCCTTCACTTGCATACATTTCTTGACCTCAAAGGTCCACAGTAAAACTCATAATTTTCCAACCAAATTGAGTGTATTCAGAGAATGATATAGTCATTTTGTAATAAAAACTAGGAACTAGAGTCATCCTTCATACCTCCTTCCTTTTCATTTCTGCCAAGTCCCGTCAGTTTTATATCCAAAATACATCTTGAACCCAACCACATTTCACTAAATCCATCTCCAACAGTCTAGTCAAGGAACCCAGGCAACCATCTCCTGCCCATGTGGTTTGCACTATAGCTCCCGACTATTCTCTCTTCTCACTTTCTCACAATTTCCACTTGTTTATCTGTCTTGCAGACAGAGTAAGTTTTCAAAACATGTCAGACATATCTGGTGATGTCATTCAGCAGCTAAAAACATTACTTTGCCTGTCAATTGTTCTTTGGTGCCAAGCATGGCCTCCTCTGCCTTGTGTGCCTCACCTTCCCCTTACAATCTCTTCTTATCCTTCCTCTTCAGTCATACTGACCATCATTTTGTTCCTTAAAACTCCCCTACTTTCCTCTTTTACTTACTGTCTTAGTTCACTCAGGCTTCTATAACGAAAGGCCACAAATGTGGCTTGCAAACAACGGAAATTTCTCTCACAGTTCTGGAGGCTGGGCAGTCGAAGTCAAGGTTCTGGCAGACTGAGTGTCTGGTGAAGGCCAGCTTCCTCACTGACAGCATCTTCTCAATGTAACCTCAGGTGTGGAGGAAGTGAGGGAACTCTCTGGAACCTTGTTCATAAAGACACTATCTTGTTCGTGAGGGCTCCACGCTTATGACCTCCACCTCAAAGTGTCATCACATTGTAACAGGTGAATTGTAGGGGGACGCAAATACGAAATCTTTAGCATCTGCCTCCTTCTATCTACACTGGGGATTACTTCCCAAGCTCACTCCCGAATCAAGGTCTTTGCCTATGCAGTTCTGCCCATCTTCCCATGGTGGACTTGTCCTTGACAGTCCCACCTTGGTTCAAATATCATTTTCTTGAAGAGGTCTTCCCCAGCTAGATAATAACTCTCTATTGTATCATCTGGGTTCATTCTCCTGGTAGCCCATCTGTGTGTGTGTGTGTGTGTGTGTGTGTGTGTGTGTGTTTATTCATTTTCTTATTTCTTATATATCTTCCCCACTAGAGACAACAGCATGGTTGTATATTCTCAGCATAATGCAAGACTGAGTAAAGGAATGAAAACATTTAAATCAAAATATGAAATAGCATTGTATCCCCCACCTTCCTTTTAAAACTCATATTTATGGAAGTCAGTGACTTCCATAAGTGACTAATTAATATATATGCTGAAACAAATAGCTTGAGTTCAAACCCCAGCTCTGCCACTTACTAGCTGTGTAATCCTAGATTCACCCCCTGCACCTTGATTTCTTCATATTAAAAATAATGGGTATATGGGGCACCGGGGCAGCTCAGTTGGTTAAGTGTCTGACTCTTGATTTTGGATCAGGCAACAGTCTCACAATTCATGAGTTTGAGGCCCAACTCAGGCTCTGCGCTGACAACGTGGAGCCTTCTTGGGATTCCCCATCCCTCTCTCTGCCCCTCCCCTGCTCATGTGCATGTTCTCTCTCTCTCTCTCTCTCTCTCTCTCTCAAGATAACACATAAACTTAAAAAATATAATGGGTATAATAACAATATCTTCTTTGTAGGGTTGTTATGAGAGTCACATCAGTTATTACAAGTGACGAACTGGGACTACTCCTGGCACATGGCCAGCTCTGAGTATTTATCACTAGTAAGAACATAGATGAAATTAATATACATTAATTAATAATATTAATATTACTAAGACTATATATTAAAATGAATCTAACAAAATGGCTGAGTACTGATTGTAGTTTTATATTTAAACAAACTGGAAAAAAAAGCCAGAAAGAATCCTCTTTAAATTTTGGCAAAATAAGATACGGAGAAGGACATAAATTCTAACTAACATGTCAAGACCTCACATTTGGCAAGTCACATCACACTCCCAAATGTCCCAACGAGTAAATATTATCACTGGTGTAGGGATGGAAATATGAAGGTGCCAGAAAGTTTACTGGCTTGCCTGAAGCCCTTAGCTCCTGACTGATAGGGCCAAACCTTGAGCACAGGTACCTAGACTCCAAATTCAAATTGGTTTCAATATGCTATCTTACGTCTTCTCTTGTAATGTTCAGTATGCAACCTCTGCACACGTTCGGGGCATCAGCAAAGCAGGAATCCCCTACAAATACGAAAAATATTTGGAAATGTGGCTTCACGGAAGTAAATTCTTGGGACTTACATATGAGCGATAACTGTTACCACAAGTTCTCTTGGACTTGAACGTATCTCTGAAAGATAGGACCACACATGGAACAAAAACAATGATTTAGTCTTTATCTCAACTGATTTCCTGGCTTTGGTGCTGCTGACGGCAGTAGGAGGTAGAGGGGTGGGAGTGAGTGATGAAGCGTTGATACTAACAACATTTGACTTACATGGCCCTGCACCACTACACGAAGAACGGTCAATTCTTCTAACCTCTCATTCTGGCAGACAGACGCCATCAGATAATAACTCAGAATTCTTTCTCATTGAGGCCAATTCTGAACTGGTGGTCTGGAGAGGAATTCTGTATTGAATTACCAACTAGTTCCAACAGAATCATTTCCAACAGTAATTAGGGCTGATGGAATGCCCATTCCTTAAAAACAGTACCAAATCCCAGATTTTTCCAAAAAGAAAAATTAGAGCCCAGCTTCTTGCCTGCATTCCTTTTTTTTTTCAGAGTGTAGAGAGATATGTTCGCAAGAAAGTAAAGCATGCCCTCATGTACATGAAGATGCCTCCATGGTCTCCTCCCTTCTGCTACCAGAAGCCTCCCATAGCATTGAGGGCCATCATGGGGAGAACTGAGACACTGAGAGGTTGACTACTCTTGATAGAAGTGTCTCTCTAGCTCGATATAGAACAATATGGCACCTTGGCCTTTGTGTCCCAGTGGTGGCTATCTTTATTAAAGTTTTGTGAATCTGAAGTGTCCTCTTTTTTAATAGAGCTGTCTCAGTTGATAGAGTAAATAGACAATGTTATCTACGGGGCTAAGATGGTTGGCGATCTTCTCATCAGAGGAAGAGACAGTGTTCTATTTAGGACAAGGATGAGGTAATGGCCGTTGTTTGTGATGGGAGGTCCCATTCCTAATTATTAGCGTATGGCTGGGAAATGCTGTGAGATGTTGGCTTGGTTTGGTGATCGCTTAATAACCTTTGATGGGAACTTAGAAAGTTATATTCTTTCTCTGAGTTTATTATTTCTTACCTTTTATAACCTCAGGATGCTTAACAGTAGCGACTGGATATACCTTATAGCAATAAGGACCAGATGGGGCTTGGTAAAGAAGCTGAAACCACATGTGTTTGAGAAGCTGATACTAAGATTATAAGCCATTTCTGTTGGCTTGAAAAGAGAGAACCCACAATTATCATGTGTTTGAGCCAATTCTCACATTAAGTAATTTCTTAAAGAAATTGGATCCTCGCTCTCTCTCTCTCTCTCTCTTTTTTACCAGATAAGTTCCAAATGAACATCCCGTCCCAGATCCTTAAAAGTCAGAAATGCTGTTACACACCTCATTTGAATAAGTCTCTCTAAGGTTCAAATTTTCTCATTCCAGAAGTAAAAAAAAAAAAAACAAAAAAACTACTTGAGTTAATAGTTTCTGTCACCCAACATTGGCATTTTCTTCTCTTCTTTGTGCTCTGTTGGCCCCGTTTAAGACAAAAGTGCTGAGGATTAATTGCAATTATCATATTCAAGGCAGAAATGCCACTTTAAGAAGAACCAATAAGCATAATTACTTGCAAATGCATGTACAAGCATTACATCATGGGAGAGGGGATGCAAACCTGAAATCTTGCTAGATTTCCAATCAAAAGTTTGTCCATAATCTTTCTGACCCCGGGGCCATCTGTAGACCACTTGTCACTGAATGCAACTCTGGTATTAAAACGGGGAGGGACTGCCAATGCGTCTAAACTGTTAAAGATTAATAAAGAACAAAGAGGAGTCAAGAGGCAATTTGGTAACATGGGCTTTGGTGTTGTATACTCAGGCCTGAGTTGTTGCATTGCAGGCTGGATCTTTTCACAGCGGTGTGATTTTCATGATTTGCTTACCTTCGCCGATTGTCACCTTCCTTGGGGAAGAAAGCAGGATGACAGAGGGCTCAAGGGAGCTGGTGCTGGAACCTGCTGGCCTGCCTTCAAAGCTCGGCTCTGCTGCTTACTGTGGCCACCCGTGGCACCTGGGGTAAATTGTTTCACTGGGGCTTTCTGGCCTTCCAGTTACGCATCTGGGTCATGGAGCTATAAATAATGCGTACCCTTAGGGACTTTGTGAGGAGTATGTTCATTGATCAAATTCTATTTATAAATGCTTAACACAGCACCTGGCACTAGGTAAATGAGCCATGCATGGAAGCCACTGGATGTAGTCACTCAACCTACCAGATTCTGGCTTGTTAACAGAAAGAGAATAAAATGACAATCTGTTTATGTCTTCAAAACCCTTCTTTGGATTGGCCATAATACATGAGGTTTTAGGCATCCTGGAGGTCAGATTTTATAAAAGCCATCATTCCAGTTAGCTGGTCTAGGAGGCTGGGTAATGAGTAACAGCTTCGAATGGCAACTGGCCTGAGGATTTCACACTGTGTTTTCTTAGGTAACCTCTAAGGTTCTGGGAAGGGAAGTGACATCTTCCCTTGAATAGTGATCCCATCTTGCAACAGATTAATTGGGTCCTTCCTTAATAATACACGCTAATTGACATGAATTGAGTAAAGATGTTTTCAATTCTGGGCTGAATTGTTTTCCTTCTGCTTCTTAATCTTTACAACAACCCCTGGAGATTACTTCCCTCCTTTTTCCAGGATGAAGGTCAAATTCCTTAACCCAGTCTACACTGTCTGCCTGCCTGACTTCTGCAGCCTTCAGTGAAGTTACTCCCCCCTCTCCCACAATGCTTTTTACACCCATTCATCCCTCCATCGACCCTTCATTCATTCATTCCACAAATATTCACCAAGCACTCGGGTGGTGCTCTCAAAATGAACACAGGGAGGCCATGTCCCTTGGGCGCTTACGTTCTGGTGGAGGAAACAGGGAACCACAAGTGTATAAGTCATAGAGAAAAATAATTCAGAATATGGGAAACATAGGGGGGTACTCTTTTAGACAGAGTGGGTGAGATTTGAACAGAGATTTTAAAAAACATGAGGGAAGAAGCATGAGGCTCTCTGGGTGATGGACACTGGATGCCGTGGGGAAAAAACCCCAATAGCCCTGAGTCAAGGGCATGTTCAGGAGTGGGTGAGTGACAGGACTATCCCCCCCCGCCCCCCCCCCCCACTTCACAGTCTAGGAAACAGAATTCGAGAGACTATCCAACTCAGCTGAGGTCACACAGCTGGAAATGGAGAACCGCCCACCTCCAGGGTCCCGCACCTTTGGGCTGCTCTGCCGCTCAGTGTGGTTTCCCTTCATTGACATTCAGGGCTCTCCCTGCAGCCAGAGATGAGAAGGGGCAGTTTGTCCTTCCTTCCTTCCTTGCTTCCTTCCTTTCCTCCTCCCTCTTTTCTCTTTCTTTCTTTCTTTCTTTCTTTCTTTCTTCTCTTCCTTCCTTCTTCTTGCTTCTTCCTTCCTTCCTCTTTCCTTCCTTCCTTCCTTCCTTCCTTCTCTTCCTTCCTTCTTCTTGCTTCTTTCCGTCCTTCCTCTTTCCTTCCTTCCTTCCTTCCTTCCTTCCTTCCTTCCTTCTCTTCCTTCCTTCTTCTTGCTTCTTTCCTTCCTTCCTCTTTCCTTCCTTCCTTCCTTCCTTCCTTCCTTCCTTCCTTCTTCCTTCTCTTCTCCTTCTTCTTGCTTCTTTCCTTCCTTCCCTTTCTTCCTTCCTTCCTTCT